>NW_023601754.1:51897677-52497677 GCF_014898055.3 Talpa occidentalis | reverse complement strand
CGGGCCCAGCGGGTGGGCCGCTGGGCTCCAGGCAGGAGGGGCAGCAGCGCCCTGAGCTTGGCTTCAGCTGCGAGCGTTGGGGCCTGGCGGCGGGACCGGCGGCTGACCCTGCTGCGAGGTCGCCGGTGCCCGCGTGGCTGTCACCCGCGAGTGGTGTAGGCCCCATGGAGGACGCGCCCCGTCTGGGGTTCTGCCTGTGCCCGAGGCACCTGCAGGCTGGCCTGGCGGTGGACACGGCCTCTGCAGGGACACATGCTGGGGCTCCAGCCTCCCGGGTGCAGACGGCTGCCTGGCCCGAGCCCACGGCCATGAAAGCCGACCTAGTTTTACCTTCCCTCCCCCGCCTGGACGCTGTCGCCTGCGGTGCGTCCCCCACGGGCTCCTTCCCGGCGGGACAGGGCACTTAGGGCGGCGACGCGGCCGCCTCCTCGGCCCAGGGTGACGCTGCCCGCATCTGGGCCGGCCGGGCGGCCCCATTAAAGCGTCTCGGGCGTGAGCCAGCGCCTGCCGGTTTACGAGGCATAAGTGGCAGGGCCGGCCTGGCTGGGAGCCCAGCTCCGCGTCGGTGGGCACCCCCGCTGCCCCACGCCGCCCCGGGGCCCTCCGCCGCGTGCCTGGCACTCCCAGGCCGCCCTGTTGGAGTGTTTTATGTGCAAGTCTCGTAAAAGCGGTGCTAAAAGCCACACAGGCCTGCAGTGGGGATGCGGGCGGTGTGGGGAAAAGGGAACGGACTCACCTGTGCCGCACCTGTGCGGGCCGGGGCGCCCACAGGGCTTCCTGGATGGGGGCCGCATCTGCTGGAGAGTGGTCTCTGTGTGCTGCTTTGGGGTGCGGGTGGGGTCCCGGAGTCAGTGGCGCCTGGTGCCGACCGCTGCTCCCTCCGCTCCCTCCATCCTCTTTGGGCACAAGGGACCTTGGAGACGGAGAGGGAGCTGGACGCGGCGGCGGCCGGTACACGGGGTGCTGCACGGCGCGCCCTCGCCCTGCGGTCAGCGGGTGGCCAGGAGGTGCCAGGCTGAGGTCCAGACCTGGGGGGGTGTGCTGGTGACTCTCGGGGGGTAAGAGAGCTCAAGCGTTCAGAAACGTGCCGTGGCGAGAGAGAAAGCAGGAAGGGGGGTGGGGTTCCGGGGGTGGGTGGCCATTTGGAGTACCATGGGGCCTCATGGCCAAGGGGAGCCCCGCAGAGTCCTGAGCAAGGGAGGGAACCTGGCTGCATCTGGGGGAGCACTCCTGGCAGGCAGGGGAGGGTGGCAAGAGACCCCAAAAGGGAGCAGGCCGGCTCTCGTGGGGTGGGGGGCCCTGTGATAGAGCGAGGCAGCAGCTGAAGTCGGGGTGGGGGGTGCCGCCCAGGTGTGAGGACGCGGTGTGTGTGTTGGGGGTGATCTTGCACCGCTCAGCCGACCACTCAGCAGGCTGCTGCCACATGGGGACTGGGGTTGCACCTGCACCCTGGCCTCCCGGTCAGTGATGGGGCGGGTGGGCCCGGCCGGCTGCGGGGGCCTGTGCTCGGGCTCCGTCTCCGCGGAGGCGCTGCCCGGCTGAGCGCGGGGCCCTGCGGGTCCTGTGGGTCTCGCCCCCTGCCCCTGGTGGGAGGTGCGCGCTGCGGGGTGGTGGGGCGGCGTCTGCTCCGCTTGACGCGAGGGCCGTGTGAGCAGGACCGAGTGCTTTAAAGGGAGCGGGGTGGGGTGTCTAGCGAGCGAGCGCGGCCTCCTCTCTCCAGTTCTAAGCGTCCTCGGCGCCCCAGACCCTCAGCAGCCCCTCCCGCCGCCCCGCCTCCCCGTCTCGCGGCAACAGCAACGGCGGCGCAGGGCGCTGTGCCCTGACTGACCCGCGCTCTGTCTTTGCAGCTCCCGGCTACAGGGCCATCCTGGCCATTAGTGACGAGGCCGCCAGGGTGCGGGCGCTGAACGAGCACCTCAGCACGCGTAGCTATGTCCAGGGGTACTCGCTGTCCCAGGCGGACGTGGACGCCTTCAGGCAGCTCTCCGCCCCGCCCGCTGACGCACGGCTCTTCCACGTGGCAAGGTGGTTCAGGCACATAGAGGCTGTCCTGGGCGCCCCCCGCGGCCAGCCCGCTGCGCCCCAAGCAAGTGAGTAGCAGGGCGGGCGCCCCAGCCCTGAGCACGCTCCGCCGGCGGCCCTCCGCGTCAGGCCACCCCGGCGCCCGCGGGTGTGTGGGCCGCGTGGGCTGACCCGCCCTGCGCTAGGAGCAGGCTCTGAGCAGGGCCTGGCGCCTGTCGCAGCGGCGCTGCCCAGGCAGGGACCGGCCTCCTGAGCGGGCCTCCTGGGGGTCCACCGAGCAGCGGCGCCCGTGCCGTGCCAGCTGCGACTTGGCTTGGCCTTTTCTTCATTCCTGCCATGAGATGGTGGTACCTTGGCCACCAGAATTGGCACGTTAAGTCCTCAGGGAGTTGACCTTGAGCTCAGCTCTGACGCGACGTTGGCCGGCGCTTGACCTCCGCACGCGGGGGGCATGTCGGTGACAGTGTGGCTCTGGTTATTTCGGGGGGTACTTCTGGAAAGCCTTGGGACTTGGTGGTGTCCCCGATGAATCCCAGGTGCGGGCCCGAGATGGGCTGGAGCCCTCCATCCCTCCTGAGACTCTGGGTTCCCCCATCCTGTGCAGGAGGGGCCTAGTGTCGGGGGCCCTGCCCATGGAAGCCTCCTGGGGGCTCACCCAGCCCTGCGTGTCAGGCACTGGGACCACCCATGAGGCCTGTCCTAGGGCGGAGAGGGCGGAGCGTTGTTCCCCACGCGGGCGTGCGCCTGGTTGCCCTGATGCCGTGCTGCAGACGCCTGTCCCAGCTTAGGGTGGGGGCACTGCTGGCATCATCGTCACCTCCCTGCCTGGCCTGCGCCGTGGCCCATGTGACGTCGGCTGCGTAGACCCTTCTCGCCCAGGGCCCAAGTCCCCCTCCCAGACACGCCCTGCAGGTGGGATCGAGGGGGACTGTGCTCAGCGAGCCATGCGCACGCCTCACCTGCAGCTCTGTAGGTGAAGGTGTGTCTGCTCCACCCGCACCTTCCGACCGGGTGGAGGCCTCGGCCAGCGCCCGCCGCCCCCTTGGCGTGACTGAGGCAGGGAGGGAGGCCCCTGTGCTCCTTCCCGCCCCTGCACCCTGGTGAGGCTTCTCCTGTGGTCAGATGCAGGCGCAGCACCCCAGGGGACGTGGGTGCTATGCTGCCTCCTGCCACCCTTGCTCCTCAGCTCCCCCAGGCCTGTGTGTGCCCCGTCACCCGAGGGGTTGCAGCCTGGGCGCCTGAGCAGAGGCGCGGTTGGGTTCAGACAGGAAGCCATGCTCGGGCCGCCACACGGGCCTGGGGACGCGTCCGCGCTGCCAGGCGGTGCTGCGCAGGCTGGGGCCCTTGCTGAAGAGTGAGCCCGTGTGCGGGGCGCCAGTGACCCTTGGCTCCCTGAGCGGAGTCTTCTGGCCGCCTCCCAGCTCCCCCTCGCAAAGGGAGTCTGCACGAGCTGCTGTCTCAGGCCGGGTCAGCTGTGTGACGGGGCCGTCCTGCCTCTGGGCTCTCGGTGTCCTGTCCCGCTGTCTCGAGGGGGAACCCCGAGCCCTTTGAGTAGCGGGGCCGGTGCTGGGGCAGGGGCAGCTCTCGCGGTGTCCCCGTCCCCCACCCCCATGGCAGCTCCTGTTGTGGCTGGAGCCCCAGTATCTGAGGGAGGGAGGAGCGAGGGCTCCTCGCGGGCCGTCTGCTGCTTTAGATCGGGCCTGGGACTCACGGGGTTTCAGTGCGCACTTGATGGCCGAGAAAGATGTAGGGTTCTGTGCACTCACATCTGGGGCTGCCTGTGAGGCTGGGGACACTGACACGGAGGCAGGAGCTCCTGTTGGGAGCCGGTGCCCCTCTGCTTCCCGGCTGCACCCCTGCACAGTCACACAGCAGGTGACTCCCCGGCCCCTAGGGGAAGTGGCACGTCGTGGCTGGAGGACCCGGTGAGGCCTGTGGGGGCAGCGGGCAGCCGAACTGCCACTCGGGGCCCATCGGGGTGAGGTCCTGGGTTGGGGCACAGAGGTGGCGAAGTGGGCACAGTGCTGCTTCTGGGGAGGGGTGGACAAGGGGCAGAGCTGGGCTCCGGGCTCCTGAGCAGAGTCCAGGGGTAGCTGAATGTGGACAGCCGCCCCTGAAGTGGGAGTGACCCTCTTTGAGGTGGTTCCTCCGCAGAGACAGAGCCGCGTCCTTAGGCTCTCAGCACAAACCGCTCGGGGTCACGAGCAAGTGGCAGGGACGGGGCGGCTGGGGGACCGCTGGGCTGGGGGAGGGAAACAGCTGGACGAGGGACGACTTTCGAGGACCCACAGGCTCTTCTCGGGGTGTCAGGACCCGGTGTGGAGTTGGAGGCCAGGAGCAACAGTGTCAGAAGCTGGGGGGTGCGGGGCAGGGGCCAGAACGGAGGGAGAGTGGCCACGTCTGGTGGGGAGGCCGAGCTCACGGACCCGCTGCCGTGGCCGGGGACGGTGGGTGCTGGCCTGGCTTCTGTGCCCCTCCCGTACATCCCAAACTCTGTTTTGGAATGTGGAGCCCTTGAAGCCCTCCGGGCAGGGCAGCGCACCCCAAGTGCTGCACACGGTGGCGGCAGCATGGGGGTCTCGGGCAGGCGGGCCTGGGGTCCCTGTGGCAGAAGGGCGCTCCCCGCCCCAGCGCGCTACTCTCGTTCCCAAAGCGCCCCTGTGACCCCGGCTCACATTCCGTGGAGCCGCCCCACCCACCCTGACGGCGCCCTCTCCGCCCTCCAGCAGGTAAAGGCCGGCGCACGCAGCCGCCCTGGGCTCCTCCGGCTGGGTCCGAGCCGTGCAAGCTCCGCCTGTACAACAGCCTGACGCGGAACAAGGTAAGGCGGCCACGCGGGCAGAGGCGACCCCTTGGCCCGTGCCCCTCACGCGTGACTGCCGGGTCTCACCACGTCGGGCTTCGCTTCCCCGAGCCCAGCCCTGGGATCCTCCGGCTGCTCCCCGTGCCGCCTGCCCGGACCAGGCCGGCCTCTGGGGCTCCCCAGAGCCGTGCCGCTGCCATGGGGTGGGCACACCCAGAGGCTCTCGGCCCCGCCCCGAGAATGCGGTCAGGCATTGGCGGCCTCTGCTGGGAGGGCATAGTGAGGCTTGCCCGTGTGCTCTGGCTGTGTGGCCGGCGCCCGCCGAGCATTGAGAAGGGCCAACTGGGCGTTCACCCGCAGAGACGGGCTCCCGGCTGGGCCTAGTAGATGCCCGTGTGCCCCTCTGGCAGGTCTGAGGCTGTTGACCCTGCGGTGGGGTGCGGCGGGGTGAGGTCTCAGTCCTGCCCTCCAGCAGTGAGGGCTCCCTGGCTGCCCCCCATCTGCGCCGCCGCCGCCCTGGGAGCAGTTGGAGGGCGCCCGTGCTCGGCAGGGCCGGGGCTGTCGCTGTGACTGGGTCAGGGGCCTTCAAAACGGACAGTGGCTTCCTCCCCGCGGACCCAGGGACACGCGGCCTGGCCGCCCAGCCCTCCTCCACCCAGGAGAGCGGCCCTGGAGTCTCGTTGCCCCACCCCCAGCCCCACCCCGCGACCCTTTCGGGGAAACTAGGCTGGCCTAGGCGAACGCAGCGCTGCCGTGCGCGCCTGACGCGTCTTCTGCTTGCCCTTCCTTCCAAACGCAGGACGTGTTCACCCCTCAGAACGGGAGGAGGGTGACGTGGTACTGCTGCGGGCCGACCGTCTACGACGCGTCTCACATGGGACACGCCAGGTAGGCGCGGGGGGGGGGGGGCTCGAGAGGAGGCTCCTCATCCCGTTCACTGGCAGAAAGTCCCACGTGGCTCAGCCCTTCTGGGGCGCGCAGGCCCATGGCCGAGGCGCGGCATCCAGGCCATCCCAGGCGTTCCGGCGGCGGGGCTGGCTATGGGGTGCCGGGGCCCCTCCGCGTCCCTGCGGTGCCAGCGCGCCTCTCGCCGCTCTAGGTCCTACATCTCCTTCGACATCCTCAGGCGCGTGCTGAGGGATTACTTCAAGTTTGACGTCTTTTATTGCATGAACATCACAGACATTGACGACAAGGTAAGGGGGTTCGCGAGGCTGAACCGCAAGCACAGTGGGGCAAGGCGTGGGGTGAGTGCATAGGAGGACGTCGGCTTTGTGGCTCAGCCAGTGAGCGCGTTCCGGCCTCCCGGACGAGCCGGTCTGGTTCCGGGGGGTGCTCCAGCGTGGCCCAGTGGCAGCTGCTGTTGGGGCCTGCACATGGGGAGCGAGGCCGGCAAGCGCTGGTGGTGCCTGGGTCTTCAGGAAGGACGTACCCCAGGGGGTTCTGAGCGCGGCGTGTGAGGAAGCTGGGTGCTGGGCTTCCCCCCACAGAAAGGCCAGGGTGGCAGCCTCGCGGGAGGGGCAGCCAAGTCAGTGTCCAGACTCCTGCCACACACTGGGGGCCACGGTTGCCCCCCCCCCCGGGTGACCCCAGCCCCCTTCTTATCGTCAGATCATCAGAAGGGCCCGGCAGAACTACCTGTTTGAGCAGTACCGGGAGCAGCAGCCCCAGGCCGCCCGGCTCCTGGAGGATGTCCACGCTGCCCTCAAGGTGGGTCTGCGCCCTCCCCGTCCAGAGCACTGCTGTCCCCTCAGTCCTGAGCCGTCCCCAAGGGGTCTCCCAGGTGGCGGCCACGTGTTCCACTGTGGGACCAAGGGGCACGGACCCCACCCTGAGCCCCGGGACCCCCGCTTTGCTGCGCTGCCTCTAATCCAGGTCTGCCTCCCCAGCCGTTTGCAGTGAAACTGAAGGAGACCACGGATCCCGACAAGAAGCAGATGCTGGAGCGGCTCCAACAGGCAGTGGAGCTCGCCGCCCGGCCCCTGGAGACGGCCCTGCAGGCCCGCCTCTCCGCAGAGGAAGTGCACAGCCGAGCCGAGGTAGGTCACCCCGCGCCCCCCACAGCCTGCCCTCAGGTCAGGAGGGCACACGTGGAGTGGGGCGGCCTTCTCAGCACAGTACCCCAGCGCCCAGTGAACGCCCTGCTGCTGCTTTATGGTCCAGCTGGAGAAAGACAGGCGAGCGGTGAAAGTTGAACTGCGGGCCTGTGGGGGGCCCTGCTGGACGCGGGCCTGCGCTCGGCAGCCCCAGCCTGTGTCTCCGTCTCAGGCAGGGGAGAGCATGGGGAGCAGGGCGCTGGCCTCCCTGCTGGGCCACCGGGACCACCCCACGCCCTGCTCGCACCCAGACAGCCTTCCTGCTCAGGCGGCACCCCTGCTGCCCCCCAGAAGCTCAGTGTAAATTCTGCGGAACCCTTGGGGCCCACGCGTCCTGATGCAGCCTGAGAACATGCCAGCCCAGACCCCACTCGGGCGAACTCTGGCCCAGGAGACCCATGTGCCTGGTCGCGGGCGGCTGCTCCACTCTGGGGTAGGCCCGTGCGGGGCACTCGCCCGACAGCGCCACTCCGGGAATGTGTGCCCAGCTCTGCTGTCCTCGTCTCACGCCGTAGAACAGGCAGGACCAGAGCTTCCCATCGCCTCGCCTCTCGGCCAGCTCAGCGCCCTCAAAGCCTGTCCGTCTCCCCCGCTGAAACCGTCCCCACTAAACACCCCCACCCCCCCATCTCTTTGTGGACTTACGACTCGGGACTCCTGTGCCCCCTGAGCCCCTCCACGTTGCGCCGGTCGACAGGCCTGGCTTCCCGAGGCTTCTGTGCAGCTGGCACCCACGGCTCGGCGCAGGCTCCTAACCCACGGCCACGGCCCTCCCCCCGCGGCGTGCAGAAGCGCATGCGGTCCCTTGGTTGGGCCTTCTCTGGCTGCTGGGTCCGAGTGGGCAGCCCCAGAAACTATTCTTTGGGTTTATTCTGCTCTTTTTTGTCTCATTTTTGGACTTCTCGTTTTCTGGTTTAAATTTTTTTTTTTTTTAATATTTAAGGGGCAGCTTTATTGGGTAAAGGGCCGGAAGAGTAAAAGACACTTGCGTGGACACCAGCGGGCAGGAAGGGCCACCCCGAAAGGGACAGGTTTGCCGAGAGAGAGGCCTGCAGGGTCGCAGGCAGGGACCTTGAGCAGAGCCGCCTCCGCTGAGGGCTCAGTGAGAAGTCCCGGCAGGTGCAGGGCCCGGGCGGGCAGAGGCCGCTGCCCTGCGGAGGGAGAGTTGGCGAAAGAAGCCCCTGCACAGGCCCAGGTGGGCAGAGGGACTGCTGCTCTGGTTTAAAATTGTAGAACCATGGATTTTTCTCTGAATTATTTTTACTATTTATGTGTATTTTGAGACTCACTTTTCAACAATTTTGATTTCCATTTTGAGTTTTCAACCCCAGGAGTCCTCTGGAAACGTGTTCTTAATTTCAGAACAGACGCCGTTTTTTGAGTGGGCCGTTTTCACTCGCACGCTAACTTCCCGGGGGTCCGTGAAGACGGCCCCCCCAGTGCGGGGAGACTGGGGCACCTTTGAGCTCGGGCACGGGCACGTTCTGTGCTGGAGGAGACCCGACCCCCAGTTGTGGCTGCAGAGTCCTGCACACTAGCCCTGCTGCGGACGCCCTGCCTGCTTGGCCGGCTCTTCCACACGGGCGCTGTCCCGCAGCGCAGGCCAGAGCCTCCCTCTGCTGGGGGATCAGCCCTTCTCCCTGCCCCGTCGCTGTTTTCCTGGCGTGTTTTGATTAGGATGCTCAGGCTTCGGTGATCTGTCTCCGCGGTGGGCTGAACCTTCTTGTGCCCGGGCCTGCTCTGTGGCCGACACCGCGAGCCCACCCCGCCCGCTCGGCAGGCCGGTGCACCTGGGGCCCTGCGCGTCTGTCTGGGCGGGTCAGGGTCTCTGCACCCCGTCTCCCTCTGTGGTCTTTGGGGCAGCAGCTCGCCCAGGCTCCTATCCCAATTTTGTGGCCTGGAATTGAGGCGGCTCCTGTTGCCCACACTCGGCGCCGCGGCCCTCGGCCCCGCCCCGCCTGTCTTTGACCGGCGCCGTCCTCTTTGCTTCTCTGCGGGTTTTCTGCTTCTGGCCGTTTGTCTCGTTCCTCGCGACCGGCATTGTGGCCGTTTGCTCTCCTTTGCTGGTTCAGAAGATCCTGTTTCTGTCCGTCTAGAGCTCAGCTCTCAGCACGCCTCTGCCGGGGGACTCCCGGGGCGCCCGCCCTCCTCGTGGCCCCTCCCGAGCCCTGGCGTCGGGCTGCCCCTCTGAGCGCGCCTGCTTAGCGCCTCCGCCTGCCCTGTCCAGCTCCCCACGCTTGCTCCACCTCCTTCCCTCCCCTGCTGCCGCCCCACGCGTGGGCTGCACCCCTGCCCATCTCCAGGTATACCCTGAAAACACTCGCGTTCTCCACGGGAGAACCTCAGGGCGCCCAGGGTGGGTGCTCAGCCGCACCCTGCACGTCACGGACCACCTTTCCCCCGCCGACGTGGGGCGTTCTCCCTGGGGGCTGGCCCAGCCTGTGGCTGCTCTTCCTCCAGGTGTTGCTGGAACAGGCAAAAGACCTGCTTTCCGACTGGCTGGACTCCACGCTTGGCAGTGAGACAATGGACAATTCCATCTTCTCCGAGCTGCCCAGGTTCTGGGAAGGGGAGTTCCACAAGGACATGGAAGCCCTGAATGTAAGTGGTGGCACCGGCCCTGCCCAGCTGGCGCCCCCTGGGCCCAGCGCCCATAGCCACGCTGCCCTTCGGTCACCCGGCAGAAACCGGGTACAGCTGGCCCACCTGCCCCTCGCGGGGTGGATCGGGTGAGCTGGGCTGGGCACAGGGCTCGCGGGCGGCCTTTGTGGTGCTGCCCTTAGGGTGCCGCCCAGTGCTGGTGTTCCCAGGAGGAACCAGCTTTCTCGCGGCACCCTCAGGTCCTGCCCCCAGATGTCTTAACCCGGGTCAGTGAGTACGTGCCGGAGATCGTGAACTTCGTCCAGAAGATTGTGGACAACGGTTACGGGTAAGGTCCAGGCCCTCCGCGGGGCTACGTACCTGTTGGGAGGCTTCTGGGGAGTGTGCGTCCCCCCAACCCATGTCAGGAAAGCCTGTGCCTTGGGTGCCACTGCCGGGGGAGATCCCTGGTACCTGTCACAGCGCTCAGGCCGGGCACTTACACCAGGGCCTGCCCACCCGAGGGCAGGGTCAGCGGCTACTGTCCTCCGAGGGCTGAAGATCAGGGCCCATCCCCGGTCCACAGCTGGCTTTGCAGCCACCTGCCCTCCCGCCTCTGCGCTCATGCCTGCCCCCGCCTCCAGGCAGCAGGACGCTCCTCAGCAGGAGTCGGGCCCCCTGAGGCCTCCTTCCCCTGAGCTCCAGCAAGGTCCTGTCCACACGGGGCTGCATTCCGGGCAGCTGGGGCGCAGGTCCACAGCAGCCGAGTCAGGGCATGTGAGGGAGCCCATGGCCTCCCCATCCCAGCACCCCCTTCCACGTTTCCTGCAGTGGCCGTGTCTGTGATCGCAGGGGCACAGGGCTGCTGGGCGCCGGCCATTCAGGGTGCCCCTTTGTGGACCCTGATCACCTGGTCGTCATGCTTGCCCGCTTCTCCTGTCTCCCAGCTACGTGTCCAATGGGTCTGTGTACTTTGACACCGCCAAGTTCGCCTCCAGCGAGAACCACTCCTACGGGAAGCTGGTGCCGGAGGCCGTGGGGGATCAGAAGGCCCTGCAGGAAGGGGAAGGTAAGCGGGGAGCTGGGCAGGCCCACGGCCGGTGCCCACGGTCACTGGATGTGTGGTGGGTCGCTCAAGAGGATTTGAAGGATTTACACCCTTAGATCGTGAACTGTAGTATTTTTTCCAGAGCATAAAATGAGTCAATGCAACAGTCCTGGAAAGCATGGGAGCGGGGGCACCCCGGGTTGGGGCACTGCATGTGGGCACTGGCGCCAGGAGCACGTGCAGGTTGGGGCGGGCTGGGGGCAGGGGTCTCTCTGGCCCCGATGCAGCGATGCGGGCACAGTCTCCCAGGGCATTGAAGTGATTGCGCACGGCCGTTTAAGGCCGAGCGCCTGTGAGCAGAGGGGAGGCCAGCCCGGGGCGGCGACAGGCCCAGGAGACCTGGAGACTGGCCCCAGCCAGGCGGGACACGGCCAGTGTGGACACGGAAGGAAATTGCATAGTTTTTGTTTTTTTCAATTAAATCTTTAATGAGATAAAACTGACATTGTGGGCCTCCCTGGTGGCACGGGGGTTAAGTCTCAGCACTGTGAAGCTCTCGGCAGCCACTGTAGTGCTAGTTCGATCCCTGGCTGGGGAGCCGATCCACATGGCGCAGCAGACCTCTCCTCTCTCCCGCTGCTCCCCTCAGCAGTGTATTTCAGTGGATCCACTGTTCTGCTCCGCACTCTGGCTCTGGGGAATCCTCTCACCCACCACACCTCTGGCCTGCACCCCAGCTCTTGTGTGCATAAATAAGTAAAATGAATCTTTTTTTTTTTTTTTTTTTAAGATTTATTTATTTATACAAGCACTGGGTATAGTCAGCAGGGCAGGAGGGTGAGAGGATTCACCAGAGCCAGAGCGAGGAACAGGCAGAAGGACTAAAATACACTGCTAAGGGGAGCAGCAGGCAGCAGGAGAGGTCTGCGCACCCTGTGGGACCCTCGGCGGCGGCCGGCGGGATCAAGCCGGCACTGCAGAGGCTGCGGGCAGCTTCGCAATCCAGCGCTCAACCGCTGCGCCACCAGGGAGGCCCCTAAAATGAATCTTTAAAAAAAAAACCTGACGTGGTAACGCACACACACCATGAGATGGTCACGCCGGATCCCAGTGTCCCCTCACGGCCCCCACGCGGTCATGGGCTCCCCTTTCTGCGTTTGGGGACTTTGAACATTTACCATCTGGGCATCTTCAAACACGTGGCGTGCTGTCCTGACATGAGTCACCTGCCAGGCGCGGATGCCCTGGCTGCCCTGCCGTGTTGCCCCGTGGCTGGGACACATCGTGCTCATTAGGGGCTGGGCCCATCAGGGGCTGGGCGCCGGGTCTGTGATGCGCCCTGTGGTGTTCACACGGTTGCCGGTCTCAGACTGCCCCTGGGTCGGGCACCCGCTGCACCTCCCGCCCCCACGGGTCGTGCCCTGGCACCTGAGGGACCGCTGTGGTGGACATGGGTACGAGAGCTCCCTGGGTCAGTCTCTTTTAAAGATTTATTTATTTATGCATACAAGAGCTGGGGTGCAGGCCAGAGGTGTGGGGGTGAGAGGGGAGACAGAGGGGAGTGGACCAGGCAGATCCACTGAGATACACTGCTGAGGGGAGCAGCGGGGAGACAGGAGAGGTCTGCTGGGCCATGTGGTCAGCTCCCTGGCTGGGGATCAAACTCAGGACACAGCGGCTGCCGAGAGCTTCATAGTGCTGCGTCTTAGCCCCTGCACCCCCAGGGAGGCTCCTGAGCACCTCTTGAGGCACCTGGGGCTCTTTGCTTCTTTAGAGAAATGTCCATTGGATCGTCTGCTCATTGTTCATCAGGCCATTGGCTGTGGTCAGCTGTGTCTGTTTCTGTGTCTGGCGATCACCCTGGCCTGAGCCCTCGCTGGCCCTGGGTGGGCCCTGAGGCCAGAGGGGTGTTGGGGTGGCCCTGGGGAACTGGGTGGGGCACGCCCAGCCCTCTGGGTGTGAGTTGCTGACCATGGAGCTTATGAAGGGGGGTGAACCAAGACCCTGGGGCCACCTGTCATGGCAAACCCTGTGCATGTGCAGTCAGTCAGCATGAGTGACCTGCTCCCCTCATGCCCACAGGCGACCTGAGCATCTCGGCCGAGCGCCTGAGTGAGAAGCGGTCCCCCAACGACTTCGCCCTGTGGAAAGCCTCCAAGCCAGGGGAGCCGTCCTGGCCCTGCCCGTGGGGGAAGGTGAGCCTGGGCCATGGGGCGCCCAGCAGGGAGGCCCTTCTGCCCAGCGACCTCAGACTCAAGTGTTGCACCCTCCACGCTGCTGCGACTGCGGCCTGCCTCCAGGGCCCCACCAGGGTGCCAGTCTCTGTCCGCTGCAGGGTCCGGGGAGCCCACAAGCTTGTTTTTCGTACCCTGGGGGGCCCCCTCCTGTCCAGCGACGCCCCAGGGCAGGGAGGGCCCCCTCCTCTCTGGCAATGCCGCCGTCATCGGGCTGTGTGACCCCCAGGGCCGCCCCGGATGGCACATCGAGTGTTCCGCCATGGCAGGCAGCCTCCTGGGAGCCTCAATGGACATCCACGGTGGGGGCTTCGACCTCCGCTTCCCCCACCACGACAACGAGCTGGCGCAGTCAGAGGTGGGTGGCAGCAGCAGGCGGCCCATGCGGCTGTGCGAGGTGGCAGCTTGCTTCTGAAGCCCAGCCCTCCTCCCGCTCGTCCTGGGGGGCCCAGGTCCTTGGTCTGCTTTCCGCAGGACAGCCTCGCTTCTGGCCGTCAGGCTGGATCCGAGCCACTTGTGCCGCCAGGCTCGCTGAGGGGGGCCCTCTGAGCCCCGAGTGCCTCTCCCAGGGAGGCCGCACCCCCGCACAGTGGGCGCTGTCCCCAGCACAGTGGGCGCTGTCCTCCCCTCCTAGGCCTACTTTGAGAACGACTGCTGGGTCCGCTACTTCCTGCACACGGGCCACCTGACCATCGCGGGCTGCAAGATGTCCAAGTCGCTCAAGAACTTCATCACCATCAAGGACGCCCTGAAGCGGCACTCAGGTAGGCGCCGCCTGGCCCCAGCCCTGAGCAGGCCACAGGAGGCGGCTGCCTGGCCTCACCGCTGTCTGTGCCCCCAGCACGGCAGCTGCGCCTGGCCTTCCTCATGCACTCCTGGAAGGACACACTGGACTACTCCAGCAACACCATGGAGTCTGCCCTGCAGTACGAGAAGTTCATGAACGTGAGTCCGCGTGAGTCCCTCCAGGGGGCGGCGGCTCGCCCCCGCCCATGGCCCCCGGTTCCCGGGGAAGGACGCCTTCCCTCCCCTCCCCTTCCGAGCTGGCCAAAGCCGGCCGGTGTCCATGGGGCTCCTGACCCCAGCCCCTCGGGAGAGCTGTGGGGGCCGCATCCTGTCCCCAGGGCACTTGGATGCTCCCTCCGCCGAGCCGCGTGCGGGCTGAGACGGCCCCCCCCAAGCAGAGCCTGTCCCGCCAGCCATGTGTGGACGCTCGAGCCTGCCTGAGGCCAGTCACAGTGGGCGCTGCTGCTCAGGTGTTTGCCGTGTGGAAGAAGCATCTAGATGCCGCTAAGCTGGTTTTTCTGACTGCAGGAGTTTTTCCTCAACGTGAAGGACGTCCTTCGCGCTCCCGTCGACATAACCGGCCAGTTCGAAAAGTGGGAAGACGAGGAGGTGGAGCTGAACCAGAGGTGAGAGGAGCTGCGTCGGCCAGGCCTGCGCTGCCGGTGGGGGGAGTCTGCGCCGCGCTCGGCTGACTGTCCCCTGCTGTCCCCTTCAGCTTTTACGACAAGAAGACAGCGGTCCACGAAGCCCTCTGTGACAACGTGGACACTCGCACAGTCCTGGAGGAAATGCGGGCCCTGGTCGGCCAGTGCAACCTCTACATGGCGGCCCGCAAGGCGGCAAAGAGGCGGCCCAACCGAGCCCTGCTGGAGAGCGTGGCCCTGTACCTCACCCACATGCTGAAGGTGGGCCGGGTGCTCCTGCTTGGGCCTCCGTCCTCCTCGTGAGGGTGGAACGCGCTGGGCCGTCCTTGTTCTCGGCCTCAGCCCCATCATGCCCTGGGGAGAGCAGGACAGGCCCACCCTGACCCTTGTGCGGAACACCAGGCTTCTGCAGGCGGCCTGTTGTCCAGTGGCCTCGGCCAGGGAGGGCAGGGCAAGCAGGCTGGTCCTGGAGCCGGTGGGTCCTCTTGGGCTGCTCCTCCGTCTGCCCTGGGAAGGCTGTCCATGCCGCCGCTCGCCCCTCCCGCCCAAGCAGCGTGGCTGTGCCCTGACCACCGCGCCTGTGTCACACACCTCTGCTTCTTTTTCTAGATCTTTGGGGCCATAGAAGAGGAGAGCCCCCTGGGGTTCCCTGTTGGCGTTGCCGGAACCCGCCTAAATGTGAGTCGTGTGTGCCCGGGCCTAGGCCCCCGGGTCAGCCTCTCATGCCCGCCACAGGGACACCCGCCTGCCCCTTGTCCCTGCTCCCTCGTTCTTCCTTCCGCTGCTGGCTGAACACCGAGGGCCTTGGGAGACAGTGGAGTCCGCCGGACTGGGCCGAGCACCATCTCAGGCGGGCCGGGGGCAGCAGGCGGCACCATCGGCCTCTGCCGCATGGGAGCCCTGTGACATCCTGGGGCAGTTTGCTGCTGTGCGTCTGTCAGCGCTTGGCACCGAGGTCACACGAGACGGGTGTCTCAGGCCGTGGCACACGCTGTCCCGGGCCCGCCGCCCCACGCTGACCCTGACTGCAGGGGGTGGCGCACGTTCACTCAGACGCCGCGTCCCCAGCCGCACAGACTGCGGGGCTCACCGGCAGGGCCAGGCGTCTCCCTGTCCTTGCACGGGGTGCAGCCCCACCTGAGTCCTCTCAGGCCCGGCCACCCTCCTCCCCGGCCAGAAAGGCCCTCGGCCGCTCGGCTAGCCCACCCTGGGAGCCCCAGCTGTCACTGAGGTGAAAATGGACCCAGAGCAAGGCAAAGGTGACCCGAGGCTGGGTCCCAGGGGTGGGGGGAGCACCCCCGCTGCAGGGTTCGTCCCGCCCTGAAGCCATGGCCTTCGGGAGGGAAGCCACGGCTCCTTTGTCTGCTTGTCAAGTGACACTCGGTGTGGCTTTTCCTCAGGAAAGGGGCCCTCCAGGCTAAAGGCGCGTGGCCTGCAGACTTAAGAAAATCTCGTTATGTTAAATGCCACCGCGGGGCGCTGGGTGCTGCGGCCGTGCGCTGCCAGTGGCCTCCGTGGCCCATGGGGGTCAGATCGTGGGGAATAAGCCACCAGCAGGCAGCACTGGGGGCCCGCGGGCTGCAGGACACAGCCACGGTCTGTGGCCATTCGAAGTTTGCCTCCGAGCCCAAACTGCTCTGGGGGGGCTGCAGGGGAGACACTCCCAGGCCTGAGCCACCCCAGCGCCCGAGCCAGCAGCCTGCGGGGGCTGCCCCTGGCCGAGGCTGGCAGAAGAAGCCCCGCCTTCAGCCCAGCAGGAACCCAGTCCTTTCCCACAGGCGTGTTCCCGCCACGGGCGCAGAACTGTTCATCCCCCTGGCTGGGTTTTGCACGGGGTGGTTATTTTGGCTGTTCCGTTGTTTGACAGTTAGATTAAGAGGTGGGGAGCCCCTTCCTCAGAGCCCAAGGCCCGGGTTTCTCGCGAGGTCCCTCCAGCCGGGGTCGGCCCCGCCGGTTTCCCGTCCAGCGGCGGACTCTGCGCCGGCTCCGTGGCCGCCTCCCCTCCCGCTGGCGTTAACCGGGAGCAGCCAGTGCGCGTGCCCCGGGTGGCCAGGGCGGAGCTGCTTGATGTGGGCCAGGCCCGGGCAGGGGGAGCTGTGGGGCCGCGGAAGGCGCCACCAAGAAGGCCGGGTGCGGCTTCAAGAGCGCTGCGCTCCCTGGTCTGAAGCGAGATGCGGCACCCGCACAACAGCGGGGCGACTTGGGGGGTGAGGAGCCCTCCTCGCTCGTCAGCCGGTCACCTGCACTGGGCGAGGTGTGACTCGGACGCCGGGGCGCTGAGGGTCAGGACAGCGTGTGTGAGCTCTGGGGTCCTCCGGCAGCCCGGCCCTGCCGCTCGCTGGGAGCCAGACGGGGTTTGGCTGGAAAGCAGGGGCGCGGGCTGCGCTCTCCGCGAACAGACCCTCCTTCCCTCTACAGCTGGAGTCCACCGTCATGCCCTACCTGCAGGTGCTGTCGGAGTTCAGAGAAGGGGTGCGGAGGATCGCCCGGGAGAAGAAAGGTGTGGCTGCGAGGCGGGGCAGCCCCGGCCTGGGGTCCCGGCGCGGGCAGCCAGAGCTTCTGGAGCTCTTGCTCTGCCCAAGGGTGTGCATTGGAGGGTGCACTCGGCTGTGGGGTCCCCTAGTACCCCTCCGCTTTCTGTGCGGCCATTCCCCCCACTCTCCACCCGCGCCCTGAGGTGGGGTCACCGCCAGCGTGGCCCGGGGCTGAAGGGCACCGCGCCCGAGCTTCCCTCTCCGGTTGGGTTTTCACCATCGCTGAAGGCGGGGCGGGGCTGGCCGGTCTGTGCTGATGGCGCCACTTACAGCTGCGGGGTCCGGCTGAATTTGGGGCACGCGGGCCCAGTGGCCGTGGCGCATGCCTAAGACGCCCTTGGGCTGGCCCCCGCGTCCACCCATTGCCGGCCGCGCTGTTGCGAGGGGGTCTCGTTGGGACCCCCCACTTCAGTCTTTGGGAGATCCCTGGACAAAGTCGTGGTTTGCTAGTTTTTTTCTCTCGGGCCCTCGGGGGGCGGGGTGGGGGGAGAGGGCATCTTGTGCCTTGGAGTCACGTTTCCTAACGGTAGTGACGTGACCCTCTGCTTTGTCTCTTTTGGACGAAAACCCATTCAAGGCCTCTGCCTGGTTTTCCGGGGGCGGCGGGGGGCAGCTCCGTCACTGGGTGGCAGGAGACAAGCTAGCTGGAAGCCACCCTTGGCCTAGAGGTGCCGCCCCCAGCTCGGACCCCAGGGCTGCATGGCCCGGGCCCGGGGAGGCTGTGAGGGTCAAGGCCGGCAGCCAGCCTGAGACCTGTGGTGGCCGACGTCACTGCTCAGCCCTGGACCAGCGTTGCCGCGGCCACCTGGGCGTCTCAGCGCCTGCCGGCCACGCCCCATAGCTCAGGGGGGCGGTGGTGCTGACCGGAAGCTGAGTCTCCTTCCCCTGAGGTCAGAGTGTCGCCTGTGAGCGGTCACTGAGAGCCGAGCCGGCCTGTTTTCTGTCCTAAATGGAATGGGACTCCCCTCCCCACCCCCTGGGGGAGGCCAGGCCCGCGCAACCAGGCCGGTGCGCTGACTCTCCTGCCCACAGTGCCCGAGGTGCTGCAGCTCAGCGACACCCTGCGGGACGACATCCTGCCTGAGCTCGGTGTGCGGCTGGAGGACCACGAAGGTGTGTCTGTGCGGCCCCTCGACAGCCCTTGCCAGGGTCCTTGGCGGTAACGGCCAGGGGGGGCCAGGGCGGGTCTGGGGGAGAGCCCATCATCGTGACATCACAGCTGGGTCCGTGCTTCACCCGGCGCTGCTGTGGCCCCAGTGCGGCCACTTCCCGTGGGCACTGCTGGCCCGTGACGCAGAGGACCGCCTGTGTCCGCCGGCCCCCACTCTCGAGGGGCTTGCTGCGGAGAGCGTCAGCTCTGCTTGCTGGGGCGTCGATGGCCTGGCCCCCGGGCTTGCCTCAGGCTGCAGGAGAGACCGGGATGCACCTGGCGGGGTGCCTGCAGGATAGGGGGCTCCGGGGTCTGGACTTCTGGTCTGTTGTCCCCAGGACTGCCGACCGTGGTCAAGCTGGTGGACAGAGACACCTTGCTGAAAGAGAGAGAAGAAAAGAAAAGGGTGAGCAGGACCAGGCAGGGTCGCTGGCATCTGGGATGTGCCTCAGCCTCGCACGTGGGTGGGGCGCGTGCGTTTGTGCCCTTGGGTGTGTGGACGTGGACATGCCCTTGGGTGTGTGGACAGCTCTGCGGGCAACTGCGTGGCAGTTGGTGACCCCAAAAACATTACCTTCTGACCAAGGTCCCGTTTCTTAAAATTTAATCTCGGGTGCCCTGGCATCCCCAGGGCCCGCAGAAGGTGCCAGCACACTCCACCCCACAGCGCCCGCCTGCCCTCCACCAGTGCCCCCACGCGGCTGGGGCCTCGGCCGGGCCGCTCTCCAGGACCTCTGCTGTCCTCTGCCAGTGCCGTGGGGCACGCTGCTCCCTGCGCTCGGGCCTCTCCCCGCCTCGGGGTCCAGCTCTTCGGAGCAGGCTGTGGGGGGCCACGGGGTGCGTTTGTTCAGCCGCCCAGCTGAGAGCCGTGTGTTGTCCAGGTGGAAGAGGAGAAGAGCAGAAAGAAGGAGGAGGCCGCCAGGAGGAGGCAGGAGCAGGAAGTAATGCAGCGGGATTGCCTGTGGGGCCTTCCAGGCGGACCCTGTGCCCTGGAGCCCAGGACGCCCTGGACTGGGGGGGCCTGCTGGGCCAAGGCCAGAGTCCGCATGTCAGGGGACTGTTCTGAGTGCCCGGCTGCTCCAGTGAGAAAATCTGGTTTGGTCCGAACGCCCTCGGCTTCCCTTTGGCCTGGCCTCACCTGCCATTGTCTAGACACTGGGGGTGCTGGGGAAGGCCCCGAGGCTCCGTCACCTGGAAGGCCCAACTTGGGTGGTCTGGGGAGGGCCCCGAGGCTCCGTCACCTGGAAGGCCCAACTTGGGGGGTCTGGGGAGGGCCTCGAGGCTCTGTCACCTGGAAGGCCCAACTTGGGTGGTCTGGGGAGGGCCCCGAGGCTCCGTCACCTGGAAGGCCCAACTTGGGGGGTCTGGGGAGGGCCCCGAGGCTCCGTCACCTGGAAGGCCCAACTTGGGTGGTCTGGGGAGGGCCCCGAGGCTCCGTCACCTGGAAGGCCCAACTTGGGGGGTCTGGGGAGGGCCCCGAGGCTCCATCACCTGGAAGGCCTGACTTAGGGGGTCTGGGGAGGGCGCTGTGACCGTGGATCTGCCTTCCAGGCAGCCAAGCTGGCCAGGATGAGGACCCCCCCCAGCGAGATGTTCCTGGCGGAGACAGACAAGTACTCCAAGTTCGACGAGAACGTAAGCACCTTTCTCTTCAGGCCACGGTGGGCCCCAGGGCGAGCCGAGCTAAGAGGCCACTACACGGGGTCCTTGGGGCGGCTTCCTTGCACTGCCCGTGGGCCTGCTCAGTGCGTCGGCCTGGTGCCTGCTGGTGAGCTGCATGGGAGAGCAGTGGGCCGGGCCTCACTGACGGCCCTGCGCTTTGTCCAGGGGATGCCCACACACGACACGGAGGGGAAGGAGCTGAGCAAAGGACAAGCCAAGAAGCTCAAGAAGCTCTTCGAAGCCCAGGAGAAGCTCCACCGGGAGTACCTGCAGATGGTCCAGAACGGGTGCTGCCAGTGACGGCGCGGTTCCGCAGGGTACCGAGGGCTGCCGCTGGCCTGGCCGTGACCGCGCCTGGGCTCTGGCACGCCGATGCTGACCCTGGGGCCTCAGCTCGGAATTGTGTTCACAGAGGCCTGTGCCCACTGGGTGCTGGCACTGCAATAAAGCCTTCCAAAGCGTGAGGCCCACGCTCTCTGCCGTCCCCTGCGCCATCAGCGCTTTGCAGGGGGTGCTGGCTCCGCAGGTCACCACCGAGGGCCAGCTGAGCGACTGCTGCTGGCCAGGAACTGTCCCCGTGCTGATGGCTGGCGCCT
Source organism: Talpa occidentalis (assembly GCF_014898055.3). Classification (NCBI taxonomy): domain Eukaryota; kingdom Metazoa; phylum Chordata; class Mammalia; order Eulipotyphla; family Talpidae; genus Talpa; species Talpa occidentalis. The sequence continues at coordinate 52,477,522 of NW_023601754.1, read as the reverse complement.
AATCCCTGGCATGGGGGCGCAGGTGGAAATGTGTGAGTAGGAGAAAGACAGGCTCAAGCCCGCAGAACCCGCTGACGCCTGGGCAAAGGCTGCTCAGTGGCTCTGAGCAGGGCCATGGCATTGCCCAACCATGCCCTTTGACAGCATGCAGCACCACTGCTGGCTCAGGAGGCCAGGCCTGGCCGCACCCCAGGGCCACACTCAGCATAGCAAGTCCAGGATCCACCCGGCTGCAGCGGAGGTAAGGGGCGTCCCCTGCAGCAGGCAGCCATCCTCTCCGCCCCACTTGGGCTCAGAGCCTCCCCCGCGACTGGGTGGCGGAGCGTGGCCAGAACCCGCTCTGCCCACAGAGGCTGGGCACCCATTCAGACCCCGCTGGACCAAGGACAAAGTCGGGCGCGGGCAGCTGGGGTGGGGCTGCTGTCCTGGGGTCTGTCCGTGAGGCAGCGCCTGGAGACACAGCCTGGGGTCTGCTTCTGTAGGTCGCTCTTTGTCCCCAAGGGCTCCCGCGGAGCGCGCTCACCCCCGTCCAGCACAGGCTGCAGCGCGCATGCGCTGTATCCAGAGCCGGCCTGCCTGGCCCCTGGGCCCCTGGAGCCCCCTATGCTGCTGGGGCATGGTGGCCGTGGACAGCGAGGGCTCCTCGCATCGCCGTGCGCGCCCAAGCCTGTGTCTTCCGTTCCGAAATAAAGCCAGCCAGCAGGGAAGGCCCAGAACAACGTACGCACAGTTCATCCCGTTCCCTGATACTCTGACGCGTCAGCCTGGAGCCTGGTGGCCCCTGGTGACAGTGGTCATCTTGTTAGCCCTGCTGGAGGCCCCGCCAGGTAGTCCCAGGCCAGGGCTTGGAGCCCGCTGGGCGGCTGGCACCGTCAGCGTCGTGGGTCCTGAGCGAGAGAAGCTGTTACCCCTTGTGGGCTGAGGTCAGAAGCCACTTTAGCCGCCTCCACCCCCTCGAGTAGAGCTCCGGAAGCCACCCGCCCTCGGGGACACCGACGCCTCCCTGATGGCAGCGGTGAGGGAGTAGAGGCGTCCTGCGCTGGGAGGGCACCCTCCGTCATAACCTAGAGCAGGGCCGCCGGGAGAGGCCCCGGGCTCCCCCGCGGTGCCCTCTACCCTCGGGGCCTTCCGAGGCCCGAAGCAGCGCAGTGGCAGGCGGGAGCTCAGTGTCAGAGGTGACATTTTTTATTTTCAATCGTGGGACAAAGCGCCTATGTTGGTGTCAGCTGCAGCCACGGGACGAGTGTAAGCTCCCGTTGAGGAAGGCTGGCCGGGCAGATGCCGCGGGAGTGTCAGTGGGCAGCAGGGGCTACCCTGGACCGGGGCTGAGAGGCCAGGTCGGCCAGCTCCCAGAGCTCAGAACGCCCCGCATCTCCTGGGGGAGAAGTACCAGGAGTCCCCGGGCCATCGGGGCCCAAAGGGAGGCTCTGAAGACTATGGAGTCAGGGCAAGACCGGCCGCTGGGTGGGCCTCGGGGCATTAGGCCCAGTGCAAGCGCAGCCGAGGCCACCTCGAGGTGCCCCAACCAGCTGAGAGAGACAGGCCGGTGGGGGCAGCTGCTCCACAGCCGGGGGCCCTGCCCATCTCCACGTCCCTCAGCCAACTCGGCCTCAGCATCACCTGCCTGCAGAAGGCCCTCTCCCTGGGACAAACAGGACCTGGAGGCCGTGCGTCCCCTGCGGTCTCCCGGGGTGCTGGGCCGCTGGTAGGGGCAGGGCTGTCCCCTCACTTCCTGTTACCAGGAGCACAGGAGCCCAGGAACAGGTGGGGGTGCCACAGAGCAGCAACCCAGAAGGTGGGACCCCCGCAGGGCACCTAATGCCAGGGCTTTAGGGGTCCTCTGGTGGGGGCAGAGAAGCCCACCAAAGCCCACTCGGTTGTGACCCCCTGGACAGAGCAGCATGTGGGTGGCGGGGTGCCCAGGGACTGGTGTTCTTGGCGTGGTGGTGGCCCTGGAGTCCTCACATGTCCTTAGCCACACGCGGTGGCACAAGGCCTGAAACGGTTCTGAAAACTGATGGGTGGGCCACACGGCGCTGGAGCTGGGCTATGGGCGGCACCTTCCTTAGCTGCCTCTGCCCATGTTTGAGCCTTCCCGTCCCGAAAGTTCTTTGAGATGAGCCACCGGGACATCCTCTCGCAAGATCTGCTGTGAGTGGGCGGCTGGCCCTGGCCTCTGTGCCAGCCACAGCCACGACCGCGGGGATAGAACCCCACGAGCAGCAGGGCCCTTCAGGTGAGGGCTCTGCCCTGGACACCACAAAGCCAGGGGCCTGGGGCTGGGGGCGGGTGGCTGTGGCCTCTGGCCTCGAGCCCGCACCCCCACCAGCTGCCTGGCTGTCCCGCCTGCCGTCGCCTCTGCACGCTCAAGGCCCAGGGCGATCTCTGGAGCAAGACGCGATGGAAAACTTTCTGAGCTGGTGTTATGTTAACTCTCCCATGGAAGCGAAGCAGGTTCGTGTCTTCCTGATGTTCCCCAGAGAGAGATCTGGTGTTTTGTTATAAAGAGTAACTCGGGTTGGCTATTTAGAGTGAAAGCAGGGCCTCCCTGTGGCGCAAGGGCCAAGACTCGGCACTATGAGGCTGTCCGCAGCCACTGAAGCACGAGTTCAGTCCCCGGCCAAGGAGCGACCCCCAGGGCGCAGCAGCCCCCTCTCGTCTCCCCGCTGCTCCCCTCAGCAGTGTGTTTCAGTGGACCCGCCTGTTCTGCTCCCCGCTGTGTCTCTGGGGAGTCCTCACCCCCCACCTCTGGCCTGCACCCCAGCTCTTCTAAGCAAAAATAAATTTTTTTTTTAAAAGTGAAAGCATGCAGAGAGTGTGTCTGTGGTAGGAAGCGAGAGTATAAGGTAGGGCGGGGAGCCCTGTACGTCACCGCCCACAGAGGCTGCGACTGGGGGCTGCCCCCGGCTCCCTCCTGAGAGGCGCCTGTGTTGGCAGAACACGCGGCGGGACATCGGCCCTGGCCCTGCCTCCACGGCCCGTGTCCCGTGTCCAGCTGCTCTCAGCGGCATCAGCCTGGGCTCTGCCCCTGCCCACCGCTCCCCGCACGGTGTTCTATGGCCGCTGCTCCAGGCTGGTGCCAAGGCTGGGGAGGCGGGGCCAAGAGGGGGCAGTTTTCCACCCGCTCTATGTCCCCCTCTAGGGACGGGGGTGGTGGTGTCGGCCAGGACCCCCCAGGCCAGGCGGCCTGAGATGAGCGCAGCTACCCCACCAAGCTCAGCCTGGCATGGCCGTGCGCAGGGCCCCCCGGGGACCCAAGCTGCCCGTGGCTGAGGTGGCGAGGACCGGCACAGGGGCAGGCGCGCGGGATCACAGAGCCAGGGCAGCTGAGAGGAGCCAGCAGGAGGAAACCCAGGAGGTGGCTCGGGCCTGGGGACCCGCCCGCGGGGTTCTGGCCGGTCTCTGGGCTGCCCACCCTTCACCATCGCCGGGCAGTGAAAGGCCACCCTGGGCTGCTCCCTGTTCTGGGAGCAGTGGGGCGCCACAGGCCTTTTGTGGCCAGCTGGCCGGGGTGAGCAGGCAGGGGGCAGGGGCCCCCTGAGGACTCCTTGAGCTCATGAAAGGCAGGGGTCCGCCTGGCTAAGGAGCTGGCCCAGACGAGCCCCATGTGCTCAATGTTGCCAGAGGACGGAGCCCGAGGGGAACAGGAGCCCCCAGGTAAGACCACGGTGTCCCTGAAGCTCAGGGCTTATCCAAGGGCACAGGGACAGGAGCCAGAAGTCTCCTTTGTTTGGGGCTTTTGGGGAGCTTGTCTGTGGGCTGAAGCCTTCAGGCACCACCCTGACACCGGGTGTGCCAGGCCGGGAGCCCGCCTCCCCCGGGGACACCGAGGCGCTGCCGGGCTGGGTCCCAGGGCCTGAGCAGGAGGTGGGCAGCGGGAGGCCGCCCCACGATGTGGAGGCAGAGGGGAGCAGCCCGCCCGGCCACTTCCACAGAGGCCAGGAAGACAGCGTGTCCACCTACAACCACATGACTGGGCCGGTCTTTGCAGATAGGGGGAGACTGAGATGAAGTCACACTGGAGTGGAGGCCCTAAATCTAAGGTGAAAGGACCTTGATTTCAGACTGTGCCCCCAGTCGTGAGAGGGAGCATTTCTGTGGTTAAGCTGGATGGGAGCCCTGAGGGGCCACCCCCTTCCCCTAATACCTCACTCTTTTTTTTTTTTAAAGATTTACCTGTTTATGCACACAAGAACTGGGGTACAGGCCGGAGGTGTGGGGGGCTGAGAGGATTCATGAGAGACAGAGTGGGGAGCAGAACAGGCAGACGGACAGAAACACAGTGCTGCGGGCAGCAGCGGGGGATCACAGCGGGGGATCACAGCGGTCTGCTGCGCCCTGTGGGTCGCTCTGGCCGGGACGGAACGCGTGCTGCAGAGGCTGCGGACAGCTTCATGGGCGGCGCCTTAACCCCTTGCGCCACCAGGGAGGCCCCCTTCCCCTCACACCTTAGAGCCCTTGAACCCAAGTACAATGCTGTACAATGCTGTGACCTGCTTCGTTTAGTAAGCCCAGTCGAGGCTGGAAGGGGGGCGGGCGGGCGAGGGATGCCCCCAGGTCCATAATGGGCATGAACTGGGGATTCGGCAGCTTCCTGGAAAGCAGGGCCCAGGTGGGGTGCTGAGCTTGGCGGCTGGCATCGCCGGCTGGCAGGACACCCCCTCAGAGGCAGCCACCCGGGGCGCCCCACGCCCCACATTCTGTAGGTGCTGGAGCTCCCCGTGCGCTTGCCTGTCCCATCTGCCTGCCGCCGCCCCCCCTTCTCAGGCACCCATGGGGGCGTCACTGCTTCCAAGAAGCCCTGCTGGAGGCGCTGCCGGCTGGCCCCGCTGGCGGTGGGGTGGGGACAGGGGTGAGGGGGCACCACGCAGTCCAGTGAACATGCCAAGGAAGCTGCTCGGGTGGGAATAAACGGCAGGCGGCCCGGGGGAGCCTGCAGGAGGCGGCAGGCGGCCCAGGGCAGGCGGCCCCGAGGAGCGGGGGGGTGGGGGTGGGGGTGGGGGTGGGGGTGGGGGTGGGGGTGGGGGTGGGGGTGGCCAGCGCCAGGACAGCGATTGCGCATCGGTCACCGCTGCCCCAGAGGGGGCACGTCAGGGGGACGGGCTGCAGGCGCGGCCGGGTGAGCGCCGCCCCCCGCCCCCGGGCCCGCTTCCGCCAGCTGCACCCAGGAGGAGGCCCCTCCGGCCTCTGCAAGGCGGCGCCGGGCTCCGCGGGGCGGCCCCGCGCAGGACGGGTGCGCTCCGGGCCCGGGCCCCCGGTCCTCAGCCCCCTCCGGAGCAGGGCCAGGTCACCAGAGGCCCAGACGCCAGGCCGCGACCCCCCGTCCTCGGCGGGCGCCGCCCCCGGGGCGGCCCCACCTGCGGAAGGTGAGACGGCGCCGCCTCAGCGCCCGCGCCCGGGGGCTGCGCCCCAACCCCGGCTCGGGGCTCCGCTCCAGGCCGCGGGGCCTCGCTCGGCCCAGGCCGGGCCAGCGGGCGGGCGCGCCGCGGACACCGCCCGGGAGCCGGCGGGCGGGCGGGCGGGGGCGCTGCTGCCCCGGGGAGCCCCGGGCCGACGCCCTCCGCGCGGCCTCCCGGCGCCCCGCCCCTCAGCGCCAAGGGCGGGGCGCGCGACGCAGACGTCCCGCTTAATTTGCATACGGCCCTGGGTCTGCGCGAGGGGGCGACGCGGCGCCCCTCGGAGACCTCTGATTGGTTCCTGTCGGCGGCCCCGCGGCGTAGTTGACGCGCGCCAAGCCTGCCCAATCGCAGCCGGCCTTGCTCACGGAGGGTGGGGCCAGGGGACTCGGCCCATGAGCGGCGCCGTTGTTGGCAGCCACGGCGGCGCAGACCGGGGAGCGACCGAAGGCCCCGCCGCCAGTGCCGCAGGAGGCGTGAGGTGCGGGCGGGCGGCCGCCGGGTAACGGCGCGGCGCGGGGCGGGGCCGGGCGGGGGCCGCCGGGGGCATCCGGGGCGCGGGCGCGCGGGCGGGCGCGGGCTGGGCCGCAGGAGTCCGCCCGAGGTCAGGGGGCGCGGCGCCCCGAAGGTGAAGGCCGCCCGCGGGCTCCCGCGCCGTCAGGCCCTCGGCGCGGCGGCGGGCGGGCGGGCCGGGGCCGCGGCGGGGCCGGGCGGGGGCCGGGAGTCGGGGCGCGGGGCCGGGCGGCGGGGCGGGACCGCGCGCCCCCACGTGCTCCGCTGCTGGCCGCGCCGCGCGGGCCGGGCCGGGCCGGGCGCTCCCGGAGCCGCGTGAGCGCCGTGGCGGGCGCGGGCGGCGCGTCCCTCTCGGCCGAGGGGTGGGCGGCCGCCCCCCGCCCCCGCCCCGCTTCTCCCGGCGGCCGCGGCCCCTGCCCGGGGGGGCAGCGTGTGGCCGGCGCGCGAGTCCCCGGCGCCCCAGGCCCTGCCGAGGGGCCGCGCCCGCGACCCGCGCCCTGAGCGCCGCGCGAGCCGCTCGGTTCCGCAGGAAACTTGAGCTCCGGGCGAGGGCGGGCCTTCTCCCCGCGGCGTGCGCGCTCCGGGCCGCCCCGGGGTGGGGCCCGGGCCGGGGTGTGCGCGTTACTCGGGGCCGAGAGCCTGGGCCGGCGGCTGTCTCCGGCCCGGGAGGCTGTGCCAGGCGCCCCCGCCCCGCCGCGGGGATGACCGCGCCGGGGGATGAAGCGCCCGCGGGTCGGATGCGAAGGCGGGTGTTTTCCAGAGATAAGAGCCGAGGGAGCTGCAGCAGCCTGGGGTGCCGTGACCCTGTCGGGCGGAGTCCGCGGGGGGAGACACCTGGAGAAACGAGTCTTCTCTGGGTGCTGGGGCTTGTGTTTGTTTTTGGAGGAGGAGAGTTTCTGCCTCCATGTTTTTTCCCTTAAAGGTTTATTTATTTATACGGGAGCTGGGGCCCCGGTCAGAGGCGCGGGAGGGTGAGAGGATCCGCCAGGCAGAGCGGGGAGCAGAGCAGGCAGGCGCACCCCAAGCGCTGCTGGGCGCGCGGCGGGGAGGCAGGAGGGGTCGGCCGGAATCAGCCCTCGCTGCAGAGGCTGGGCCGGGCCGCTCCCCGCGCTGCTCCCCCCGGGAGACCCTCCGCTTTCACATTTTGAAGGTAAATTATATATTCTGCGGTTTGAAAGGATCAGTAGGGCTTTTTTGATCAGTAAAAAGACTCTCAGGTTTCGTTTTTAGAGTGACGACAGGGACCCCACGTGCAAATAAGAGTCGTAATTATCCCAGCTTCGCTTAAGGACCTTTACTAGAATTTTAAGTTTTGCGCTAAGATGAGGATAATTATTGTGACGAGAACTGGAATCCCGTCGGCCAGGTAGCTCTCAGCAGGCGCTGTGCAGACACCTGGGACAGCACACCGGGCCGCCCCCGCCTGCCTCTCAGCCTCAGGTGTGCGGTCACCGGTGCCTTCGTCATGAAACGACACCTGGCCGCTTGTGTGTGGATTTTGTATTTTTTTCAAAACTTACAGACTAGCTGTTGGAGAGATGGGGTGGTTTCTGAGCGTTTTTGGTTTGATGACCTTAATAGACTGAATTTTGAAGAACGGGCCTGTGTGAGGGTGTCCTAAACGTGCAGACGCGCTGCGTTGAGTTGACAGTTCAGATAAACAGGCTCTTCCGTGCGGCTTTGAGTTGAGAGATTTTTATCTCTGCAGGCGGCGCATGTGTGCAGAAGTGGACTACGGGGCGTGTTCGCCACATCCATGAATCTGTGCTTGAGCCTTCCATTGACGTGGCTGTTGGCCTGCGGGGTGTTTGGCGCCCGCCTGACACTGGGCACCTTATTCCCTGGGCCTGCGGGGCTCCTGCCGCTGGGCGGGACTGAAGTCTTTTCGGTTTTCTGTGGCGCTGTTGCTCATCTCATATCAAACACGAGGGCTGCTGTGCTGGCCCAGGTTAGGTACTTTAAAGCTTTTCTTCTTTTTCTGCATTTTTAAAATGGCTTAAAAGAGGGTTGTTTTAAGATTTTATTTATTTTTTAAAAATTTATGCATACAAGAACTGGGGTGCAGGCCAGAGGTGCGGGGGGGGGGGTGAGAGGACTCCCCAGGGCCAGAGTGGGGAGCAGCACAGGTGGATCCACCTGCCAGTGGCTGCATAGGTTGCGTCTTAACCTAGGAAACGCCACCAGGGAGGCCCAGTTTAAAAGTTTTGGTAAACTCATGTTATACTTCCAAAAAGTTTTCTAGAAAACCTGAATTTTTTTGTTATGGAAGAATAATTCCTGTGGGCAGAAGGGTGGTTCGGTTCCTAACGGCCAGTGGCCTGGGCTGTGTGAAACAACGGCCAGAGTGAGGCTGCTGGGGCCGGGCACTTGCGTGACCGGGCTCCCCGGGGCGCTGGCTGGGAGCTGTCGCGGGCCTGCCGTCTGGGGGTGCTCCCCTGTGTTGCGGGAGAGACAGTGGTCAGGGTGAAGGGCGAGACTGCTCGGCGGCCGCGCGGTCTGCGGCGGGCTCTCTGCGCTGCGCTGCCGGGCCCTGCCACTTCCTCGCGGGGTGGATACGCGCCCCCTCCCCGGGCACAGCTGAGGGGGGCGGAGGGTTGGCCTGGGCGCTAGGGCACGACGGCAGCGTGGGCTCTGGACCTGGCCTCGGCAGAGAAGAAGCTGCTGGCCGCTGAACTTTATTTGCATTTCTCAGTCTTGTCAGGAACGACAGCTCGCTCTGTGGCTGCGCAGCGACGGCCTCAGGCCGCTCCGTGCCCACTGTCTGCCCTGTCAGGCCCAGCTGCCCTCGCAGGGGCACGGAGGTGAAATCGGGGTGGAAAGAGCGGGCTGCGCTTCGCGTGCAGCGGGGCTCGGTCGTCTCAGGGCTGCCGCCCATCGGTTCTTCTCGCGCGCCCCGACAGCAGGCAGCGGGAGAAGCCAGTCCGCTGGGCGCACGTGCTTTTGAGGAGAAAAGTCGTGGGGAGGCACAGGCGGGAGGGGACGCCTTGCTGTCCAGTGGGGACGCTCTGTGGAGAGTCCGCCTCTCGGGGCTCGGCCGGAGTGAACATGGCACTTGGCTAAGAAAGGAGGCGGTTTTTACCTTTCTCCCTGGAAACCGAGCGCTTGGTCCCTGTCAAGTTTCTAAAGAGAGCCCAGTGTTTTGTTGGGGCAGCTCGATGGCCTAAGCAGGCGCCGGCCTCCAGCGAGCCTTTGCGACTGTCCGGGGAGACATGTTGGCCTGGAGCCGCCGGCGGGTTCCTGCCTCTCCGGCTTTCCGTGCAAACACAGACGCGCGTTTGTCCTTCTTTATTGCGACAATGAAACGTTCCCCACGTGCACACAGAAGCAGCGCCCCCCGTACCTCGTCTCGAGTCAGGCGCGGGCGTGTGGCGTGAACGCGAGAGAAGGCGCGAGCTGGACGGCTGGCGGCGTCCGGCTTCAGGGCCTGCGAGCCCTTCTCTCTCTAGGGTCCGCGTGTCAGCGCGGGGTGTGGGGGGGGGGACTGAGTCATTCACGTCAGATACGAGTTCACGCAGCAGCTGGAGCTGAACCCCAGGCGGTTCGCTTGCGGCACTAAGACAGGCTGGGTCGGGGTCCCCTGGTGGGGCCCTGTGAGCCCGGACTGCTGCGCTCGCGGGCGAGGCTTGTCCAGGGTCTCCTGGGTCTGCAGTGTAGATGGGAGGTGCTTCCTCGGCCTGTGCGGAAGGAACATGACCCCGTGCGCCTGGAGGGGGGGGGCCTGCGCCCCAGGCTGCTCCGGGGCCATCTTAGGTGGATGGGTCAGCAAGAGGAGCGAGGGCCGAGCTGTCCCACTGCCGGCCTCAATGAACTCCCCCTGCCCCCCCCCCACGAGTCCCATCTCGTCGCGGGCTCCCCCGGTGGAAACCGCGATTGGCCAGAGGGCAGCTCTCGGGGGCACCTCGCAGAGACGGAGGCTCTTGGGCTGCAACCCCGTGATGCATGCACGTGGCCGAGGGCAGGGCCTCCGCGGTCTGGGGGCGCCTGCCTTGGCTCCCGCGACCAGGCCCACCTGAGTGCGGCGACGCTAGCACGAGCTAAGTGGCTCCCGTTAAAATAAATTTTAAGTTTTATTGGATAATTTGCTAGAAAAACGCTTCCCATAAAGAGTCCTTTGAGGGAAAAACAAATGATCCCAGAGGCGATGGGGAGGCTGGGAGGGCAGAGCGCTGCGTCGTGGCGGGAGGGCCCGGCGCGCTCCTGGCCCGGAGGAGCCTGCACCCCGCGTGCCTTTTATGTTCCCGGCCGCGCTGCTGCCCGCGGCCCTTGCGCCCCGTCGCTGGCTCGCGGGTGCGGCCCCAGCCTGCGTGTCCAGCGCGCCTCGGGGCCAGGCTGCGCGCTCTCCTCAGGGAGCGGCCTTCGCGGCGCCGCCTGGGCTGCCCGTCAGGTGACAGAAGGACCCGGGCGGGCGCTGCCCTTCCGTGCCGGGTGGGTGGTGGGCTTCTCCGAGGGTCCGCCCGGTTTGGGGAGGACGCGCGAGGCCCGGCCTCCACCCAGGCCCCCGGCGGCGTCTGCTGCGGTCCGGGCACCGGTTCGTCCTTTTCCTTCCCGTCGTTTATTCCGCTTCATGTTCCGCTTGTCCCGACTTAGCTTGGGTGGCCTGGAGCTGCGTTGCCGTCGTGACGGCGGGACCTGTTCGGCCTCAGGGGTGGCGTCCGGGGAGGAAGGGGAACCTCAGGTCTGCACCCTCATTCGGCAGCGGGCCCCGGGCGCAGGCTGGGGGTCACTGCACGGCGGGTGTCTCGGGCAGGCTGTGAGCCGCGGGGCCGTCACCTGTCCGAGCAGCAGCCTTGAAGTGTTCGGCTAGAGGCCGCAGCAGGGGAGTGGGGAGGAGGGTCTGGATGGGGGGGGCTCACGAGCGTCCTCAGAAGAAAGACGCGGGACTGATGCTGCGGAAATGCTTGGCGCGCAGAAGGCCGGACTCACCCTCCCACCGTGAGCGGCCGTCAGGAGCCTCTGCCCCTCTGTGCCCGTGGGCTTGTGGCACAGCCCCTGACGGATTTGCCCCTTTGCACCACGGCCCCTAGAAGAGGCCTGTGCCCCTGGGGGCTGGCCTGTGGCTCGCGGCCGTGTGCGGCCCCCACATTGCAGCTCTGCTCCTCCCCAGGAAACTCGGTTTCTGCAGACCGTCTCGCCTCAGTTTGCCTGTCTCCCTGAGTTGGCAGCCCCTGAGTCCACCTCTAGGTGGCCAGCTGACCCTAGGGCCACGGGCTCGCAGTCACACGCCGCCCTGTGAGTGCACAGGGCGGGGGGCAGCGCAGGAAGGAAGGCAGTCCCTCAGGCGCTGCCGAGGCCGCGGCCGGAGCTGGGGGCTGATGGCGGTTACTGGCCAGCGTGGCCCCGAAGACCTGCCTGCCTTGCCGTCCGTGTTTGTAGCTCGTGGAAAGCAGAGCGTGCGCGTGGGGGGCCATCGGGGAGCGGCGGGCGAGCCCGGAAGGGCGCCGGTCGTGGGTGCGGGTTTCTGGCTCCGCGCATGGCGGGCCGGGCCCGCGCGTGCTGCTGCGGTTGCTCCGGTTGGCACCTGTCCCTCACTTCGCCGAGCTCTTTGGAAAAAGACAGTGACATTCCCGTCGCGTTTTGCATTTTAAAAATAATTAGCGTGTTTTATTTTGAAACAAGATGACGCAAGAAGAATGCAGTTAAGTGCAGCACGGTGGCGTCGAGGGGGTGGGTCTGTGCTCAGGCGCCAGGAGCACCGGGGAGGGGCCGCCGTCCCTGCCCGGCTGCTCGCTCGGCGGGGGCTCTGCGGGGCCGGGCTTGCGCAGCGCGAATCACAGCGGGCTCCTGTTAGGTCCGGGGGACGGGCGCTGGCCTGGAGGGGGCGCGTGGCCTTGTCTGCGTGGCGGGCGCCTCCTGAGGCCTGGGCGCGCGCGCTGGGAAGGCGGGGAGCCCGGGGATGCTGTGAATGCTCTAAAGCCACTGGCCCAGGATCGCTCCCAGAAGCCAGGCGGGCGGAGCCAGCGGTTGTCATCCGGACGCCTGGTCGCAGTAGAGCGACAGGCCCCGGGTGTCACCGGAGGGCTTTCGACCGGGGAGGCCTGTGGACGGCCGCCGTGGGTGCGCAGGCCGTGCTTGGCGCCTGGCGGCTCCGGGAAGGGAACGGGCGACGCGGTGGCCTCCGCTGTGACCACGCACTTCTCGTTTCACTTGCAGGCGAGAAGGACACACAGATGGCCGATAACAGGTAAGCCGCGCCGGCCGCGCGGGTCCTCCTGCCTCCCGCTCACGTCCTGCGGTTGCGCTAGCCCGGTCCTGGCGTTCTGGGGGCCCCCGGGGTCCAGGGGGAGATTTCGTCAGTGTCTCATCCCAAGGCCACGTCTGGTTGTGCGCAGGGTGTTTGATGGGCTTTGGTGTTGGGGGGATGGTCCTGCCTGCTTTGAAGCCCCGTGTCCGGGACTCCCCACAGCTCCTCCGGGGGCCGCGGCCTTCCTGCACGGTGAGCGGCCCACCGGTGGGGCCTGCCTGTTGCTCGGTTAGCGGCTGGAGCTGGCGGTGGGAAGCAGACTCGCTGAGGAGAGAGGTGGCGGAGAGGAAAGCCCAGACGCCGTGCCGGGGCTGGAAATGGGGCGGCCATGTTAACTGGGGTTTTTTTTTTTTTTTTTTTTTAATTAAGGTTTGTTTTTAATTTATCCATAGACTAACTACGGTGTAGGCCATAGGTAGGGGGGCGGTGAGAGGACTCCCCAGAGACAGTGGGGAGCAGAACAGGCGGACCCATGAAACACACTGCTGAGGGGAGCGGCGGGGAGACGGGAGGGGGCTGCTGCGCCTGGGGTCGCTCCCTGGCCGGGGATGGGACTCGTGCTGCAGAGGCTGCGGACAGCTTCACAGTGCTGAGACTAACCCCTGCGCACCAAGGGGGACCCCGGGGGGATGTTTTCTTAGCCCCTCTCGCTAGCCCTGGCCGCCTCCCGGGTCACGCCCTCATGCTGTCTGCCTTGGGCACTTTCTTTACAACTTTTTTCTTTTCTTTTCTTTTTTTTTTTTTTTAAGATATATTTATTTATTTACACAAGCACTGGGTACAGGCCAGAGGCGCGGGAGGGTGAGAGAATTTGCCAGAGCGGGGAGCAGAGCAGGCAGACTGAGGAAGCACACTGCTGAGGGGAGCAGCGGGCGGCAGGAGAGGTCTGCGCGCCATGGGGGACCCTCGCTGGCAGCCGGGGATCGAGCGGGCGCTGCAGAGGCTGCGGGCAGCTTCCCAGCCCAGCGCTCAACCGCTGCGCCGCCAGGGGAGGCCCTGCAACCACAACTTTTAAACATACGGTTTCAGTTTTCCAGATGGAGCTCCTTCAGATTCCTCGGAGGCTGCTAAAAGTGCAAGTAACGCAGGTCAGTTCACTGTACGGGGAGAGGGTGGTGGAGAGTTGGGGTGTGGCGCCACCTTACTCTGGGGCTGGGCCCCCGACATAGGCGTGCGGTCACAGGCGCTGCCCTGGGGACCTGGCCAGCATCAGAGCGTCTGAGGCAGGACTCGGGCATTTACTGAGCGTTCTAGCTCGGACCCCGCAAAAGCGAGCAGCCACACACGCCCCGCGCCTGCCCTGGCCCTCGCTCCCGTCGACTGACCGCTGACCTGTGTGTCCTCCCCGGTCTGCGCGCTGTTCCCTGGCTGTTCTGGAGGAAGTCCCAGACGAGCTCATGGGTGTATTATTTTTCTCCCCACTGAAAAGAAAGCGGTCAGCCTTGGTGTCTGTGGACTCCGCACCTGCGGAATCACCCCTAGCCATCGGAGCTCCGTCCGTGCTGCCTGGTCAGGCTGAGGCGGTGGCGTCTGTCCTGAACGCACAGAGGCTTTCTGGTGTTATCCCTGGTACAGGCCACAGCCGCCTGCGTGGCCCAGAGACCACGTTGCGAGATATGTGCTGGTCGCACGCCAGCGCCGTGCCCTTTCGTATCGGTGCTCAGCCTCCTGGGACTGGAGTGTGTGCGCTGGTCCCGGGGCCACCACTGGCACCAAGGGCGGTGGCATCTGCTCTCCTGCCTCCATTTGTTGGGAAGCAAGAGGTGCCGTTCTTGCCTGTTCTCCCTTAAAGTGGTTTAATGTACATTTCCTGAAACCCGAGGTGACTTCTCGGCGCCGGCGGCCCAACCAGGGCCTGCGCATCGGTGGTCACCCGCACTGCCAGTGTCGCGCCTCGTGTCGGCGCCACTTCTGCAGCTGTGCCCACGCCTGGGGCTCGCCGAGCCCCTGTTCTGCCCCTGCCTGGCCTCCCCCGTTGCTGGCCCCGTAGGGCCTGCGCTGCGGAGTGGCCCAGGGGTCCCTCATTAGGCTCGGGGCTCCCACAGCAGTGGGACACCGCCTGGGTGGCGATGGGCAGGAGGTGCATGAGGCCATGGGGGCCAGGGCTGCCTGGAGGGTGCAGGCAGTGTCTGCACATTCTCCGCATGACGCTCCCTCCAGTCAGTGAGCCGGAGACGTGGGAGCGCCCAGCACCCTCGCTGGGGTAGGGAGGCCGTCGGCAGCCCTCTTCCTTCTGCGCTGCTCCTGCAGGAGATGACACTGACAAAGGGCCCCACCCCGCACCCTGCAGACTTTTGCTGGGGTTCCATCCCGCCTGTCGTCAGCGCTTTGTCGTGTGCTCAGTGCCCTTTTGAGCCCATGGGTCCCTTCAGTCTGGCTGGGTCCTCCTGCTGCTGTGCCTGCTGGCTTTGAGTCCGCCAGCTGCGTGGCACAGCATTCCCCTTGCCCCGCACTGGGGACGGCCTCTCCTGGCCCTATTCCTTGTGGTGGGGGGAGCCCAAAGTGCAGGCGCTGGGCTGGAGGAGATGTGTTGGGCGCTGAGGACACAGCTTTGTCATCGTGGTTGTGTCCAGTTAAAATTGAGGGCATGCCTGCTGGGTTCACATCTCACAGGAGGATGAGGAGAGCCCCCGGGTGGGGACGACTTTCTGGGTAAAGTGAGTGCCCTGAGCTTGTCTCTGCCCAGGCCAGGTGCCCAGCGTCCATGCCTGGGCCAGGTGTGGGCCGCTCTCTGCTATGCGTGGGGCGCACACACAATCTGCAAAAGCGGGGGACAGGTCTGGGCAGAGGACGGGGCAGGCAAAGGTGGGTGGCAGGTGCAGGTCTTGTGCCCCCAGGGAACCGGGCAGGGAGGCTTTGCTAGGCTGTGACCCCAAGGGCAAGTGGGTGCTGACTTACCCTGAGGAGCAGTGGCCGCATCCCAGCCTTGACTCTGTACGCCCATCGCGGAGCTTGGAGAGGGAAGGGAGGTGGCCAGAGGTAGACTTCCGGACTTGGGGTCCTTCTGGTGTCCTTGCGTTGGAGATTTGTTCTGACACCACTCGGGTGCCTGACAGGGAAGCAGGTGCCCTTAAGTACGTTCTGAATGCTTCAAGGCATGCTTTTGAAAGCCACTGGCTGCATTTAAAAACCTAAAGTAGGTGAGAAGAGCCGGTAAATCTGCTGGTGAC
This sequence comes from Talpa occidentalis, assembly GCF_014898055.3. Taxonomy (NCBI): domain Eukaryota; kingdom Metazoa; phylum Chordata; class Mammalia; order Eulipotyphla; family Talpidae; genus Talpa; species Talpa occidentalis. Next base: position 52,462,202 of record NW_023601754.1, on the reverse strand, counting down.
TTTGTTTATTGGCCTTGTTTTTAACTGACTAGAAAAGCTCACAGATCAGGCGATGCAAAGCCCTCAAGTGCTGGCAGCGCTGCAGGAACGGCTTGACAACGCCTCCCACACCCCTTCCAGCTACATCGAGACGTAAGTGTGCTTGAGTAACGTGTGCTTGAGTAACGTTTGGTACAGCTTGGGGACCGCGGGGAAGAGGCCACTCATTGCCCAGCTCCTACAGTGGGGGCGCGCGAGCCGGGCTTTAGTGCCGCAGGCCTTGGCCGCGAGAGGACAGCGCCACCCCGTGGCGGTGAGAGGGCTGTCAGGTCTGCTGGGGGCGGGGGGCATGCCCGGCAGACTGCAGAGTGCGCTGGGCTCCTGGCCTGTCTTGGAGACCGGCTTGTTCAGAGCGCTGGGTGGGGAGGCACAGCGTGTGGGCAGGAGAAGGAGCCTTTCTGCAGGCTCGGGCGTGTTCTCGGCCCGTCCGCCGCTGCCCAGCTCCCACACAGGCCCTGACAAGGCTTCCCGGGCTGGTCCGGCAGCAGGGGCTCGGACTTGCAGTGTCCACTTAGCTCCTTGTCTGAGCAGCCGCGCCTGGCGGGGATGCGTGCAGGTTGGGCAGGCCGAGGGTGGGCGGTCTGGCTGGGAGGGGCAGGAGCCCAGGAGACGCCGAGAGGGGACAGGCCATGGGGTGGGGGGTGCCGCGCTGGCTGCCCTGCCCAGTGGGGCTGACGGAACGGCAGACAGCTGGCGACGGGAGAGAGGGTCCTGGAGGCTCAGGGTACGGTGTTTATTTCTTCAGGAAGATTTGAAAAGTTAAAGAATTTGAAATTGTGTAGTTAACACAGAGAAGAAGTGGCACCCGGCATTTTACGAAGGCCCTGTCCCGCTGCCTCCTTGTTTCTGCTGCCATAGCCATCCTTGAGGGGTGACTCAGTTGGTGTCTTTGGTGGACCCCGTTCCCTGAGGGGCTCTGTATGGGGCGGACTGTGACAGAGGTCCATGGGGACCGGGCCCCCACAGGCCTCTCTGGACCGTGCTGTGTACACCTGCCTCGTCCTCGCCCCTGTGCTGGCGGCGACCAGCGGGTGTGCGGAGGGTCTCGTGTGGGGCGCAGGCCAGTGGGGCGCCATTTGGGCCTGTGTGAGGCCCAGGAACCTGCTCTTTTGTTGAGATTGTGGGGCGTCAGGGAAACAGATGACTCTGTTGATTAGTAAAATTGAAAGGCGAGCTGTCGTCTGTGGTTGAGTGTCCGTGTTTTATTTTTGTTTTCTCTTCTAGCTTGCCTAAAGCTGTCAAAAGAAGAATCAACGCATTGAAGCAGCTGCAGGTGAAGTGCGCCCACATAGAAGCCAAGTTTTACGAGGAGGTTCACGACCTGGAGAGAAAGTACGCGGCCTTGTACCAGCCTCTCTTCGACAAGGTGAGCCTCCAGGTTGACCCAAGGAGTCACTGAACGTGCTCGTTTAAGCCCTAAGAACTCAGGCTGTGGATGTCCAGATGGTAGAAGCATCTAGATGATAGACAGGTGTCATTCACAAACTTGGCTCAACTCGGGGTTTCCGGCTCACTTCGCACACCCTGAGGAAGCCCCCTTTTCCTTAGAGGAGGGAGTTCATCACTGGCGACGTGGAGCCCACAGACGCGGAGGCAGAATGGCACAGCGAGGAGGAGGAGGAGGAGGAGGAGAAGCTGGCTGTAAGTTTCCTGTCAATGAGCGTGGCCTGCCGGTGGTTTCTGGTCGTTGCTGTGACGTGATGAGGGAGCGGCAGAGCTGAGTCGGGCACGCTCTGTGGCGTCTGACCCAGGGGTGTCATTTGGTGGCAAGCCAGATGCCGTCTCCCTGGTCTATCGTCTGTGGCTGCCGTACAGTCATGGGGTGGCGTTTGGGGCTGGAAGGTCAGCGGCGAGGTGTGTGTGCCCTGTGGCTGCCCGCCCACCCATCAGGACCAGCAGGGGCATAGGGCCCCTGCATGTGTCTGGGCCCCCTTAGAAACCTTTGACGTTGTGCCACCCGCCGGATCGGGGGGCACATTCAGGGAACGAGGGCTTCACAGTGCAGAGTTCCCCAGTTACGTCCTGTGCAGCCGTCGTGTTCATGGTGAGCCTGTTGCTTTGGTCATCGGCGTTCTCTTCTGCACGCCTCCTTCTTTAGGCAGATGTGAAAAATAAAGTCGTCGTAGCGGAAAAGGAAGCAGCACCAGCCGAAGAGCCCAACCCCAGAGGCATCCCTGAGTTCTGGTTCACCATCTTCAGAAACGTGGACATGCTCAGCGAGCTGGTCCAGGTGAGCCCGTCCGCCGTGGAGCGCACCCTGCCCTGTCGCCTGCGGCTGCCTGTAGGGGTGCGCTGCTGCCCGGCATCCGCCCAGGATATGTCTGTGAGTGACAGCTCAGGTGCGCTGGACCCCACCCCGGGGGTCTCAGACTGGAGCCCGAGCCTGCGCCCGTGTCAGCACCCTGGGAAGCCCGCGGACAGGACCCGCCCGTCACTGTGAACAGGCGGAGGGGGCAGTCAGGCCATGGAGGAGGAGTTGAGCTGGGTGAGGAGGCTCGTGCGGTCTGCTGGCTGCGTAAACACGTCACCGACTGCCGCAGTCTCGCCCTCGCAAAACTCTTAAAAAGGGAGGAATAGCCGATCTTTCTGGCTTCGTTTGCTTTGTTAACCTTTTTGTGATGAAATGGTGGGCAGATTAGAAGGTGGCAGGTTTGCTGCTCCCCGAACCAAATTACCATTGAAGTTCCTAGAATACAGAAGTGAGTCCTGCCTGACATCTCCCTGGCTGGCCTGAGTTTCCGTTGCCCGGACAGGCCCACACGTTGCAGGGTGGACACGCGCTTCCCCCGTCTGAGTTACGCGCACACCCGGGGGGTGTTGGAGCTCGCACGGTGCTGCCTCCTACCTTGTTTAATGCGTGTGAAGGCAGCGCTGCGCCCCCTGCAGACTGAGGGGCGGCTCGTGCCCGTGCCTCTCCTGCCCCATCGCTGCCCAGGGAAGGTGGGGGCGCACGTTCTGGAGGTTGCTGGGGAGTGTGGACAGTCTGTGTCGGAACCTGACTCACTCTGTTAGAGTAGCCTGGGCCACTTCTGAAACCCCACAGGCTGTCGGAGCCTCCTTACCCCCAGCCTGCATGAGGGGGTGCAGCTGGATGACAGCCTGGCCAACACCTGGGCGGCTGCGGCCGGGTCTCAGCTTTCCCGGGTGGCGGCAGGCAGGCTCTGGGCCTTGGGTCTGGTGGGCCTGCAGGTCTGCATTGTTCGCACTTGACTTGATTGGGGGACCAGCTGTTGGTGGGAGAGGGAGTGTTGGGCTTCGTCCTTCACATTTTCTCCGTTGGGGGCTTGTGAGTAGCGCAGTTGGACGCGTGTTAAAGGAGTGCGTCACTTTCGTTTCCCCCAAAACCTCTTCGCTGGTGTCTTGCCTCAGCAGGAAGCGTGGCTGCTCTCTGCGCAGCTCTACAGCAGCTCATCCGGTGGCTTGGAATGCTCATGCCCGGGGATGCGGGGCTCTGGGCGCCCCTGGCACGCGGAGCCCAAAACAGGCTGCATCCTGAGTTGGTCCAGATCTCTGGAACCCTGGGCCCTCCGTGCAGTGGTCAGGACGCCCACTGCAGCAGGGCTTTGAGATCGGGCAGCAGTCCCCAAGATGCTTCCATGATGGGGGCGGGCGCCCTGGTTCTGAGTCAGGGTGGAGCTGCCTTCCGGGCCTTGTGAGGGCCTCAGGGTGGTGGCTGGGTGGGGAAATTAAGAGCATGTGGCTCCTTTGCTGATTGGGGGTGATGCTGGCGGGTGCTGCTGGTTGGCAGGGGTGACCTCGGAGCTCCTGGTGTTGCTGCTGGGCGGCGCCCGCACTGGCACAACAGCCAGGTGGTGGAGGCGGGCACACGGGCAGGGTCTGCAGCTTCCCAGCCGCTTGCCTCCGGCTCTGGAACTTGGGGTTTGGCCATTCTTACAGGGTGGCCCCTTTAAAAGCAGTTGGGCTACTGCTCAGCTAGAAACCTGCTAGAGCCCATTTGGTCTCTGATTTTTGTTGTTCCTAATGTCAAAAAAAATGTCAAGTTGGGTAGTTGGTGGTTGGCAGGTGCGCTGGGGCCGGTCCCCACGGCGGGGAAGGGGAGACGCCCGTGCAGGCGCCTGAGCTGCCGTCACTGGTCCCGCCCTCCGGGTCCTTCTCTGACTTCTCACTTGGGTTTCCGAAGGCAACAGGTGGCGGTAGCTTGGCCTGAGCAGCATTGCAGCCAGCTCTAATGCGGCGCCCCCGCGAGGCCCTGTGGGTGCTCTCATGTGGTCACCGTGTGGGGTGGGCGCTGGGCATTGACAGCCACGGGCCAGTGTGGGGCGTTGAGGCCAGTGGCTGGTCCGGGTGTTCTCCCGACTCCTTGGAGCTGCGGGGCCGGTGTCTCGGCTGGCAACACTCATTCCCTGTGGGGCGGCGGCAGCTCACGCTGGGCACCTCAACTGCCACCCGAGACGGGGGGTGGGTAAGCAGCTTGGGGTCCCTTCCTGGGAGCGCACAGCCGACGCGTATGGGGTGCTGGGACAGCAGGGACTCGTGAGGGCCCAGGTGAGGTTTTTCAAAAGCCTCTAGAAATTCACCTCCTCTCTGTGTTCAGGAGTATGATGAGCCGATTTTGAAGCACCTGCAGGATATTAAAGTGAAGTTTTCAGACCCCGGACAGCCTATGGTGAGTACCGAGTGCCCGGGCTGGCCCGTGAGGCGGGGCTTGCCCGTGAGGGCAGCAGCCACTGCATTTTAGCTGTGAGGGTAACTGCCGATGAGACAGGGCAACCTGCTTCCTGAACACGACGTGCTGCCCCGCAGCGCCCCCGGGGGCCACCCCTGAGCCGGTCCTCAGGGAGCACTGTTCGTGACCCGTCAGCCTGGCCGTGGCTGGCGGGTTCCATTCCAGTGCCAGAGTAACCCCCGGGACTCATGACTGGCTGGCCGGCTGGTGGCACTCAGTCTCAGGCCCTGGAGACAGCTCCCGTGGGGGGCGCGTCGCCGGGCTGGGGTCGTCTCCCTCCCTCCTCACCCAGCCAGGCCCGTGTGAGCACAGCGGCAGGTGAGAGTGGGGCGCTCCTGTGTCTGTGCCCCCCGCTTTCCCCATTTGTTCGCCGTGGGGGTGCAGGGGAGGGCACAGGCACGGCCTGGTGGCACCCGCTCGTGGGCTGGAGGCTCCTCCTCGCCTTCACTTGGCCAGGAGCGAGCCCCTGTCCTGCAGCACCTGGCTGGGGCTCCAGTGCCGGCTTTCTTCCCCAGGCCTCGGGGTGGGGGGCGCCCACCGTGGGACCACAAATTCTCTTGGGGGACATGCCGCTTTAAGGTTGTGTTGCTCACACGTTGCTCACCCTAGGCTCACCCAGACTGTTTCCCCTTATGGCTTCGTTTCTCTGGCTTCGTTTTCTCTGATTAGACCCGTGTGGGGCTGTGGGCTGCTTTCTTTGTCTCGCTGGTGGGCGCGGGAGAGAGGCTCGCAGTGCACCGCCCAAGCCAGACTTGTCCGCCACCGCCACCTCCTCCCAGCGCCAGCATCGCTGCTTGCTGGGCAAAGCGTGGGCAGCACGGCCGTCCCCAGCTCGGCGGGTCTCCTGCGGCGGCCTTGGCTTTCCCTTTACTTACCAGGAGGCGTCTGACACGTTCAGGCTACGAGGGACGAGGAAAGCGCTGAGCTTTGAGCTTCGGGGCAAAGCATGGCCCGGGCTTGCCTGCCCCTGGGCCGCAGCGGTGCTCTCCAGGGCACCCTGTTGACACCTGGCACAGCAGGGAGGGTGGAGCAGCCGCCGCAAACAGAGACCGCTGCACCCGCTGGCAGGTGTGGCTGGGTCAGCATTGCCCATGTCCCAGGCACTTGCCACCCCACCCGCACTGCACCTCTCTGCACCACAGGGCCTCCCTCCACGTCTCAGCTGTCGCTTGTGAGCACGCGTGTCCCTGTGACCGCTGCCGCGCGCCCGCCCACCACACTTGGGCGTGCGTCCTGCCTCCTGGGGGCGGGCAGGAGAGACACTATGGGTTTTTGGGAGAGCTCCCAAGAACACCGTGGGGCTCCTTCCCCAATTAAGTCACTTGTTGGTAAGTTTGCACCGGTGTCTTTTCCGACCGAGTATCATCTCGTTACGCAGCCGTGCCCGGAGAGCTAGTCGGCGCTGGGCCTTGTGGCAAGGACGTAGTGCCCTGCGCTGGCCGTGGCCCCTGTGCCTGTGCCGTGCGCTCGGGCAGGGCGCTCACGCTTGGCCTCTGTTCTCAGTCTTTCGTGCTAGAGTTCCACTTTGAGCCCAACGACTACTTTACCAACTCGGTCCTGACGAAAACGTACAAGATGAAGTCGGAGCCCGACAAGGCCGATCCCTTTTCCTTTGAAGGCCCCGAGATTGTCGACTGTGACGGGTAAGGATGCGCCGCTCAACTCCTCTGAGGCCAGAGCCGTGACCCTGGACCTCGACGGGTAGACAGTTGGGCATCAATAAAAGGCCTCGAATCTGTTTAAAAGGCAAAGGGTTAAAGTCAAAGTAGTCTCTGCGCTTGGGGTGGGCTGCCAGGTGCTGGGAAGTGGCTTCACGGGTGCCAGGGTTTGAGGTCGGGGCCCTGTTACCTTATTTGCACGGGGGGCTGGCTTCTGGCCTCCCCGGAGAGGAAGTCGTGGGGGTCGTGCTATGAACCTGGTGCCACGGCTGGTTGCTGAGTCGGTGCCCGTGGAGCTGGTTGCTGGCTTTGGATGGGAGCAGTTTTCTCTGCTGTCTGGCTGCTCGAGCTCCTTGGGTGCCCTTGACTGGAACCCCAGGGGGAATATGGTTTGGAACGCCTCCCTCCTGGCTTGAGACCGTTTGGGAAACGGGTTTGTTCTCACATGGAAACAGTTATCCTTACTCAGTGGGCCTGCGCGCTCCCTGTGCATCTCCCTGTGATGGGCAGGGCTGGGCACCCGTCCCGCCGGGCTCGTGGCCGCGGGGTTCAGCCACGATCATCCCCCGGGCCGTGGCCTGCTCCCCTGCAGCGTGTGGGCCGGGGCGCCTTCTCCCAAGCGTCCCGGGTTCGGCCATGTCTGCCCAGTGCTGCGGCGCCTGTCCCAGTCTCCTCATGGGCCGACCTGCAGGTGTGCGATCGACTGGAAGAAGGGGAGGAACGTGACCGTCAAGACCGTCAAGAAGAAGCAGAAGCACAAGGGCCGCGGCACGGTCAGGACCATCACCAAGCAGGTGCCCAGCGACTCGTTCTTCAACTTCTTCAGCCCGCTGAAAGGTGCGCGGGCGGGGCGGGGCCTGCCGGGCATGGCTCCAGCTGGGTCTGGGTGGGGAGGGGCAGGGGAGGAAAAGAGCGGGGTTCGGGGAGGAAGCCCTGACCGGCGCTTCCGCACCCTGCACTCCTGGGCGCCCGCGAGTAGTGCTCCTGCCGGTGTGCACCCGCTGGAGGGGCTGCCCACCCCCATCCCCCCGGCCTTGCCGCGCGGCCCACACGGGGGGCTTGTGTGCTCTGGGAGCGCCAGCAGCCGGACTCCCACATGGGAGCCCTCGAGACGGTGCCTCTCAGCTAGGAAGGGCTCTTCTGACCTCCCTGGCGCTGAGGGAATGAAGGCCGGGCCCTGGCGGTGCTGACCCCGAGTGTGAGGAGGCCACGCCTCGCATCAGAATCACGGCGTGAGGTCGGGAAATGCCGACAGCTGTGGGGGCCGACGCTGACCTTCCGTGGCCCCTGGCTGCGGCAGCTCCACTCCGGGGTCTGCGCCCTCACTGACCAGGCCTCCCTCCACCAGTCCGTCGTCCTCTTCTCCTCTCGCTGTGGCTGTCTCTGAGCCGGGAGGGCGCGGGCGTGTGCCCGTTTGGGCACAGAGCAGCCACGCTCGCGCCTTCGGTCTCCCTGGGACGGCCCCTTCCGGAGCCCGGCGTCGGCTCGCAGGTTGCCTGTGTGAGCTCACCCGGACGCGCCGGCTTTGAGCTTGAAGTCAGAGGCTTTGGGAGTTTTCTCAAAGCCGGGATCTTAAACCATCAGTAGCCCTTAAAGCCAGGGCCTGAGCGTGCGCGGGCTGTAAATCACTGACGCGGCAAGAGAGCATTTGTGGGGTGCACCTGGGGCTCTGAAGCCGCGTGGCGATGGTGGCGACCTGGAACACGCCAGCGGCGGCCGCACCTCAGCGTGGCTTTTCTTAGAGGTATCAGGCGACCACGCCAAGCTCCAGAAACACACGCGAGGGTGATGGGGCCCAGGAAAAAGCCCTCGCGGTGGCGAGGTGTCCTGAGAGGGGAAACCTGGGGTGGCTAGTCTCCATGCCCTCCCCCCGCCTGGCAGACAGACCCCTGTGCGCTTCCTGACCCGGAACCGTCCTGGGGTGCTGGCTGCTGGGACCGCCCAGTGGCCACCGCTTCGTGGGGCGAGGTGGCGCGGGGGGTGCGCGAGAAGGCCGGCAGCCTCCATCAGACGGTGCCCGTCTGCCCGGGCTCGCGCCCACCTGGTCCCTCCTGTTGCTGCCGCGGCCCTGGGAGCGCTGTCCTGGAGGCTGGCACGCCCATGGGCCATGTGAGCGAGCCGGGTGGAGGTGGGCCCGGCAGTGCCAGCGTGCGGGCGAGCCCGGCCTACCTGCCCGCTGAGCGCTCTGGGCGGCTCTGGGCGTCTGTGTGACGTCGGCGTCTGCTTTTCCTTCCAGCATCCGGAGACGGAGAGTCGCTGGTAAGATCTCGTCCTTCCTAAACGTCCCGTCTGCCCGAGGGCTCCCTCTCCCTCCCATCTCGCCCCCTGAAAGCCTGGATCAGCATCGGGCGGCCGCGCCTAGGGTGAAACGCAGCGTCTGACCCAGGGTGGCCTTGGGAGGCGGGCCCTTGCATCCTGCTTGCCCGGAGGCCGGGGTCCCGCGTGGGGGTGGGGGGCGGCGCTGCTTTTCCTGCTGAAACCGACCTGTGCTGTCTCCTCCCAGGATGAGGACTCCGAGTTCACGCTGGCCTCTGACTTTGAAATTGGACACTTTTTCCGTGAGCGGATCGTCCCGCGGGCGGTGCTGTACTTCACCGGGGAGGCCATCGAGGACGACGACAATGTACGTACTGGCCCGGGGAGCCCCGTCCGTGCTGCTGTGGGGTGTGTTGCTCCCGGCACCATCGGCCTGTGCAGGGCCTCTCTCTGGTCACCTCAGGCCTGCGTGTTTGGGCGGCTCTCGGCACCAGGGAAGTCGCCGCTGTGCCGAGTGGTGACATGGAAGCCACTCCCCGGAGAAGCCAGAGGCTGAGGGGCTGCTGCTCTGCCTGAGGGGGCCGAGCCCTGGCCTGGCAGGCCTGACCCGATGCCCCAACGCTCCAGCACAGTCAGGGCCCCCCTGAATCTTGTGTGGAAGAAAAACTTGCTTTATGGCATGTCAGTGGAAGTATTTTATTTTTGATTTTTGTAATGGAAGTGGGTGAAGGCCACAGGTGTGGGCGTGAGCGCATTCACCAGGCCGTAGGGTGGCAGCACTCAGACCTAACTGGTGGGCCACTGGGGAGGCCCAACTGGGAAGTATTTTTAGATGGTTCCTAACTTTCCTCTTGCTTTTAGACCTCTTAGGAAAAAAGTGGCTCTTGCAGTCATCGGGGGTGGGGGGGGCTGCCTTAGGTTTCCTTCTGTATGAGGTCTGCGCCAGGGGCTGGGGGCTGCTGCTCGTGCGTGCCCGAGCCAGGGCCCGAGCCAGGGCCCAGGCTGAGGGGGTGGACTCCTAACCCGCAGCTGGCCCCGGGCGGGGTGCGACATGGGGGCGAGGGTTGTGTCAGGGCACAGAGACGCTGAGGTGGTGGCTGAGACGTTAAGGTTTTGGAGATGCTGGTCACAGCATCGGGGCCGACGCCAAGGCTTGGCTTCCTCTGACTAGACTGCAGCAGAGGTCGTGGCTACTTGCTGTGCACAGTGGTCTTCACCAGCGGCCTCGGGCATTTCTGACCCCGGGCCCATTGAGTACCGCTGGACAGCGTGGCTTCAGTGTACTTGCGTAGAGTGGCCCGCAGCCCGCGTGGTGGCGCGCCTCTGCCTCCCGGGCACGCGGTGAGTGCGCTGCAAGGGTGCCAGTGTGGCGGGCAGCGGGCAGCACCACAGTGGCCGGAATGGAATAGCCTGCAGGGGGCGTTCTGGTTCTGGTTGTCTTCTGCGCTTGGCCTAGTCGTTCTGCTCTGTGGGGCTCAGGTTCCCGGGAGCCTTTGCTACTGGGGCTTCGGGGCCCTGAGACAGCCCTGCGTCCCCCTCTGCTTTCTTTATTTTATTTTTTAAAGATTTATTTACGCGTACAAGAGTTGGGGTACAGGCTAGAGGTGTGGAGGGGGAGAGGATTCACCAGAGACAGAGTGAGGAGCAGAACAGGCAGATTGACTGAAGTACACTGCTGAGGGGAGCAGCGGGGAGACAGGAGAGGTCTGCTGCACCATGTGGGTAGCCCCCTGGCCAGGGGATCGAGCTCGTGCTGCAGAGGCTGCAGACAGCTTCATAGCGCTGTCTTAACCCTTGCGCCACCAGGGAGGAGCGCCCCCACCCCCCCCCGCCCCGTGCTTTCTTAACAGACGGGTCCATCCAGGTGCGGTGAGTGTCCGGAGCTTCGGGACACTGGCCTGAGCAGGCGTGCCTGCCGCGGGAGGCGAGGCTGCCGCGCTGGCTGCTTCAGCCGCTCACGGGAGGAGGGCCGGGGTGTGCTGTTTATTGTGGCGCCACCCCGCCTACCACGAGGTGCCTGGAGGGGTGCGGTGGGCCCCGGGCTGAGGGCCACTAGCTCAGTGGAGGTGTTGTGAGGCAGGGAGGCTCCCAGAGGCGCTCCTCACCGAGCCTTGGGTTTTGCCCCTCGTGCCACACAGCCGTGGCGGGGGCTGTCTCGGCTGCTGTTGCTGCTGATCTGACGTCTGGCCCTTGAGCAGAGCCAGGCCGGCGATGTCTTTGAATGTGAAAGAACCGTCCGGCCTGCCTGGGGTGGGTTTTCCCAGGCTGTAGCCCTGGCTGGAGCGGCAGCGCCAGCCTCTTGCCTGGCCGAGAGCGGGCCCAGCCCCGCGTGGCCGTATCGGGAGTCACAGTGCAGGTTGCTGAGGTTGGCGCTGCCCGGTTGGGTCTGGCCAGCCGGGTCCTCCTGCTCCCTCCGCGTCTTCAGCCCTTGGTTCACGCGGGGTCTGGGCCTGGCATCCCGGTAGAACACTGGGGTCGCAGCCGCCAGGTCAGTGCCCACATCTGCTGGCTGCCCAGCCTTGCCTTGGTCCTGGCCGGGCAGCACGGGGCAGGCGTGTGCTGGGGCAGGAAGCAGGTCCCTGTGTAGACCTCATTGTTTGGTTTTCTTTGCAGTTTGAAGAGGGCGAGGAAGGAGAAGAGGAGGTAAGGCCCGGCTCGCGAGAAATACCGTCCCTCCCGAGGTGGCAGCTCTGCGCTTCAGCTCTGCGCGCGTGGACGGGGCCGACCTCCGGGTCCCGGTCATCCCACGGCGGGGTGCCACCTTGGCCGCGGTCAGCCCTGGGAACTGAGGGGAGGCTCGAACGGTGCTATGGCCAGCTTGACCCCGAAATTCGTTTATGAAAAGACAGTCCTGGGCCCAGCTGAAGCCGCTTTGCCAGCGACCTGTGTCCGGGTTGTCTGTGGACATGGGAGTGGCGGGAAGTCGTAGGGGTGGCGGGAGGAGGCGCTTGGGCGGCGGCCAGTGACGGGGGGCTGCCTCCAGTCGGGGTGTTGCTCTGCCTTGCTGGTGGCTAGTGAAGCCGCGGAGTTTAAATTGTGCCTGTCCAGCCAGTTCTCATTCCTCTTCGTACAGGAGTTGGAAGGTGATGAGGAGGGAGAAGAGGAGGATGATGCCGAAATGAACCCCAAGGTGGGTTCCCAGGGGGGCGGGGGGTCCTAGCGGACACGTGAGTAAGCCACTCTGAGAAAGGGGCGCGGGTTGGGGGTGTTTTAAATCGCCGGGGCCATTTTCCACTGGCTCTGGCACAGAGAGCGCGCAGTGGGCGCAGGCCCGTGGAGCCGGCCCCGGAGCTTTGCCTCAAGGGAGCGGGTGCCCACGTCTCCCATCTCGTCTGCTTCCGGGACAGCTTCTCCCCAGTGGGCACAGGTCACTTGACAAGCAGAGCTGTGGGGACGGCCCGGAAGTCCGCGCGTGTGGCGGGGCCCCTGCCCTTCCCAGCAGTACCTCCATGCAGGGTGTGCAATGCACACCCACCCCCGATCGGACCCCGATGGCTCTTGGCTCCCATGCGCCGGCCCTTCCTGCCACGCTGGCCGCTCCTTTCCAGTTTTCCCCGCGGAGGCGTGAGTTCTGTCGGTTGGCCGCACGGGCGTCCTCGCATCCGACTTCCGAGCCTCTGGTCTGTGCGTCACAGGCGCGCAGCTCTGGCCAGAGGGCCTGCGCCGGGCCCACGTTCTGGCCTGGCTGTTCCTGCCGCCCTCAGCAAAGATGATGTGGTGTGGCGCTTTCTCTTGGCCTCCAGAAAGAGGGCAGAGCCGGAGGGCTGGGAGGGTCACGCCCAGGAGGACACTTCCTGTGGCCTTGGCTGTAGTGCGTCGAGTTCCTCCTTGGGGAGACGGCTGCAGGGGCGGGGTGGCCTCCCATCCTCTGGGCAGCCGTGGTGTCCTGGGCCCGGGGTACAGCAGCCCCTTACGGTTCAGTTGCTGAACTTGTGTGAGGGGCCGGGGGTAAAGATGGAGCTGCGGCTCTGCATGGGCGGGGTGCTGCGGGGCTGCCGCCAGCTCGAGGGGAGTGACAAGTGGGCCCTGCTGCCCGTGCAGGATCGCTGGTCCCTGGGGAACCCCAACATGCCCCCATTGGTGTCTTGCAGTGGCCCTGGGCAGAAAGCCTGCCCCCGGGCCTGCCAGGAGGCTGCTGCTCTCAGCATGTGTGGGGACCCATCCCCTGCGCGCGCGCACCCAGCCTCGGTTTCTCTCCGTCACTGAAGCTCTTGTTTTCTCGTTGACAGAAGGAGCCCAGCCAGCCCTCTGAGTGCAAGCAGCAGTGAGCACGCCCTGGGCGCCGGCCGCGCCGAGGCCCCTGCATGGTCTCCGCCCAGCTTCCCCCTCGTAGTCTTTTGCTTAGCCTGTACAGTGGCACCTCGAGTGCGCGTGCGCAGTAGGAGGTTTCACGCCTGCACCCTGGACGGCCTGGGCCCAGCTCCGACGACTGACCGGGCCCGGCGGCGGCTGGGGACCCAGGCAGAGATCTGGGGTGGGAGCGTCTCCCGCAGCCGGACGGCCCTGGTTCGGGGGTGGGGCGGGGGGCCACAGCCCTGCTGGGCGGGCCTGGTCTCCTCAGAGTGTTCTTTCTTTGGTTTCGTTTTCCTCGGGGTGGGGGGTGGGGGCCGTGTGCACACTGACTCCAAGCGAATGCTTTTGAGGTCCACCCCGTATTTATTTATTCCTTCATGCTTGTAGGGGCTTGGGGCGCGTGCCGCTGCCCGTCCGCGGGCGGCCCTGGAGAGCGGGCGGCTCGGCTGGCGAGAGGCGGCCCCCGCCCGCTGCGCCCTGGCAGGGGTGCCTGCTGTCCCGACAGCTGCGCGGGTGGGGCCGGGGCAGAGGTGGGGTGTGGGCTCCCGGGGAGGGGCTGGGCTGGGCGCGTCTCCCGTAGTGTGTGTTTCGGCGTCTCGGCAGCGCCGGGCCGGCTCCCACCGGGCTGGCGGGCGGGTTCCGGGCCTGCGAGCAGCCTGCGTGCTCGGCCTCACCCGTCCTTTGTACCTGAAGACGTGTTTTCAATTTGTACAGAATAGTTAGAATATTCTATTAAAGTTGTGGGACGGAAGTCCGTGCCGTGCTGCGGGCTGGCGGGGGGGGGGGGAGGTGCCCTGCGTCTGCACTGGGGTCTGCCGTGGGGCCCGGCACCCCGGTGGGCCCCTCCTGAGGGGGGCCTGTGCTGCCAGGAGGCCGGTCCTCGGGGTTGCAGGCAGCGCCTTCTGGAATGGACTCTGCACACGTGGGCCGCACTCAGGGGCCACCGCTGGCCCTGCCGTGGCAGGTCTTCCTGCCCGAGAGCCAGGGTGTCCAGGGCTCCGTCCTGCCAGCACGGCCCCGACGGAACTCCTTAGCGGGGACAGCGTGCGCGCCCCGTCCCCTGGGGCAGGCCATCCGGCCACAGAAGACCCTCTGGGAAGCCTTTGTCCCACCCCGTGGGAGCAAGCACACCCACCTCTCCCCCCGCCATCACTGGAGGGGCGGGCTGTCCGCCTCCGCAGGCCACTGTGGGCTTGAGAAAGCAGGGTGCACGCGGCCTGTGCCCGCCCACAGGCAGCCTTCAGGACGGCCAGGTCAGCGGGCGAGTCACCTGGCACAGTCTGTGGGGAGGACGGCTGAGCCGTTGCCCCTCGGGCTAGAGCAGAGGGGGGACCCCTGGGCTTGGCCTGTGGTGAGCTGGGTGAGGCAGCACCCGGACAGAAGCGACGCCGTCATGGCGGAGGGCACAACAAAGATGGGGTATCTGGCTGGGTGGCCCCTGGAGCTAGTGCAGGCCAGCACAGCAGCTGGCTACAGGGGAGGGCTGCCGCAGCGAGGAGCCAGCGCCGCGGGGGGCTCTGCTATCTGGGGGGTGCCTGCTGCTGGGGGTCTCCAGACTGCGGGCGGGCAGGGAGGGCACTTCCCGCTCCTTTGCCTGGTGCCCGGTGATCCCGGCCCGGCTGGAGGGCTGGCCCTCCCCGCGCGCCTTTCCAGGCCACTCCCCCCTCGTCGCCTCTGGGGCGCTGGTTCCCGAGGCCAAGGGGCCTGGGTCCGGACATGCCCACAGCAGCGGCCCGCTGCTCTTCTGAGCCCCGTCCCGTGCCGGCCTCAGCACCCCGACTTCAAGGAGACGCTTCCACCCCAGGGCTGGGGGAGTTGGCAGGGGGCTCTCCAGGCTGTTCGGACCCTTCCAGCGGTTGAGAGTCCACACGCCATTATTGGGGTGCTGCAGTGGCACCGTGGGGTTGGAAGCAGTTGGGAGGGCGTGGCCACTCCCGCCCCCCTCAGCGAGTGTGCCGGGTGCTTGCCTGTGAGGTCCATCTCCAACTGCCTGCCCAGAATTGGGGTGATGGCACTGAAGATTGTGCCTCTGAGGGAAGATGCCCCCCAGGTTGCCTGGCCTTGTCCGGACCTGTGCCAGGTGGGCACGTGGCAGGTGCCCTGGTCTCATCTGACCTGCCGTCTGCTCTGCTGCTGGCCTCGGCCCCTCTGGGCCCAGCGTCTCCCTGGCCCGCCTGTCGCCCAGCTGGGTCGGCTCCTGCCGCCGGCACACCTTTGCCCTGCCCGTGGGGAAGCCTGGGGGGCTGTGTCAGCGCCCCCTCTGACACCCTGATGGGTCCTCTCCCATCTCTTGGCACCACTGCCCTGGGGGTGCCGGGGGCTGCCCCAGGAGCCGTGGGCGAGGTGTCCCCCCACACCTGGCCCCCTCCAGCTGCTGCTGTGATGGAGCCGCTGGCCCCGCGGCCGCATCAGCGCCCACCCAGCCCACAGCCCAGAAGCCCTTCCCCTGGGCGTCCGCCCCTCCCACCCGGGGGCACAGCCATCCGCGGGGAGCCCAGGGGGCCGGACCCCGCGTGTGCGGCCCTGGCGGGGAGCGGGCCCCAACTGGTGGGCCTCAGGGCCCCGCTCGGCTGGCGCCTCGCGCCCTCTGAACTTGGGTTCTGTGTGCACCTTCGGTCCCTGCGGCCTGGAGACCCCGCCGGCCCCGCCCAGACGCCCCCTCCCGGGCCAGTCATCCCGGGGCCCTGGGCGGGGCCCGCCGCCCTGATGTCACCGCCCGTCACCGCCGCTGCCCTGGCTGACTCAGCCGTGGGAGCGGAAGTCACTTTCCTTGACCCGGCAGCCTGGCTTTCTCCCCGACTGGCCCCGGGGGTTCCCAGGCCCGGAAAGGGCCACACCTGCGGGCACCCTGGAGTCTAGGGTGCCGGGTGAGGCCCAGCCTTCCCGGGCCAGCGCTCCCCACTACCCCTCCTCGCCCCCCGCGCGTGCAGAGCGAGGCTGGGGCGCCTCGGCGAGAGGCCTGTGCTTCGGGGAGGCAGGGCACGTGGGGGGTGGGCCGCGGGCATGGGGCGGCCCTTGGGTCTGCGCTGCCGCTTCTGGGGCCCGGAGGAGGGTGGGAGGAGCCAGGCCGGGCCCCTGGGCCAGGTTCCCCTGTCCTGGGCCCACCCGCCGTCTGCAGGGGCCCCGCGTTGCCAGGGGAGCAGCCTGCCGGAGCTGGTCACGAGGTCCCCTGGGCCCGCCGGCCGCCTGCTCGTTCTGGGCGCCTCTGCCACCAGGCCGCTCGGGCCGGGCCGGTCCTGGGTCCCCCCACAAGTGACCGCGCCTGGCAGCCCGAAACCACAGGGTTCTCGGTGGCTTCCCTCCTCTGGGCCTTGGGGCCCCGTCGCGGCCCCCTCAGCCTCACGCCACGGCCGCCTGCCCCCCGTGCCTTCCAGGACCGTGGGGGCTCTTCGGGCTCTGCGGGCGCCTCCGACGTTTCCTTCCGCGTCAGCGCAGCTGTGACTTTGATCATTTCTTCAAGTCGGAAAAGCTTGAATAATACACACGGCGGGCCCTGCCCGCACCTGCCCACGAGAAGCCGGGGCCAGGAGTGGCCGCTGCCTGCGGGCGGCTCAGCTGACCACCCTCCAGGGGGGCGGCCCTGCTGCGCCTGGGCCATCTCCCCCCCGCGCCGCCTCCGGGCCTCACGGAGCCCGCGGGCTGGCGGGCCTGGGGAGTCAGAAGCCCCGGCAGTCAGGTTTAGGGGCCAGCAAACAAGTTCCCCACTTGCTGACCAGAGCCGGGCTGGGGCAGCGAGGTGGGGTGCTCGCCGATTTCAGCTGCGCTTACATTTTCTGAGCGCCAGGCTGGCCCCGGGCCCCCACCCCCAGACACCCCAGAACCTCTGAACAGGGCGCTGAGGGATGGGTCGGAGCTGGACAGGGTGCCGGACGGGCGGGGACGCAGGACACGGCCCGCAGTGAGCCTGAAGCCCGGCGTCCGCCTCCGCCGTCCCCTCAGCTTGCCGCCAAGAGGAAGGCAGCAGGGGGGCCGGGTCACAGGGCCAGCTGGGCTCAGGCTGCCTGGTGCAGGACTCCCCCCAGGCGCCCCTGTATTGTGGTTGGTGGGAGGCAACTTGAGGGGGCGTCCCGGCAATCCAAAAGGACTTCCTGGAGGAGGCGAGAGGACCTCCCGGCTGCCCCAGCACCTCCGCCCACAGGAAGAGGGTGTGCGGCGCCCCGGGCTGGGCCGTGACGCAGCTGCAGGGCTGGTTGGGCAGGAGCCCGGGGCTCGGCCTCTGTGCGCTGTGGAAATGACCTCACGGGAGTTTCGAAGAGGCGCCTGTCCTGCCCTGGCCACCCACCCGCCGCCGGCAAGTTCCTGGCCGGGTGTTTGAGGACGAGTCTGTGCTCTGGGCTGGGGATCCCCTCAGCCAGGCTCCCGCAAATGCTGGACGCAGCCCTGGGGGAAGCACCAGTTGGCACGGCCGACAGAACAGCCCCGCTGCCCCTTCCTGTCCTGAGGCGGGACCAGCACCCCCCGCCCAGCGCCAGCCAGCGCGGGCTGCCTCCTGCCCGGACCTCAGGGTGCCCCAGAGCAAGGCGACCGCGTGCCTGCCGGGCGTCTCCCACCCCGTTCCCTGCAGACCCAAGAAAGCAACCCCAAAGCCCCCACCTCGTGGTGGGGGACTTTGAGGGGGCCACCAGGCCAGCGGCCCCTTGCTCTCCGGCCAGCAGCCACCTGCAGGGAGCCCCCCGGGTCGCTGCTCCTGGGTGTCCGGTGGCCTGGGGAAGGGCTCCCCCAAAAGATCGCACTTGGGTTGCCAGGTTAGAGCCCTCGTCCTTGTCCCTCCCAGCTCCTGGTCCCCACGGCCAGAGGGGCACCCAGACAAATCTCAGCCTGTGGGGGTGCTGCCGGCAGGCCTGCCAGGCTCCAGGTTCCTGCTGGTTTGTGGGAGCAGCTGCTGAGGCCAGAAGTGATCCCCTCTCCGCCCCGCCCCCGGCCTCCTGTAGAGGAGCTGCCTGGTTGGGCCCGACCCTCCGAGAGGAAGGGCCAAGAGCCCGCGGGCGGCAGCCCCTGGGGAGGGCGGCGGGAGTCAGCCTCCCCGCCCCCGGCCCCCCCCTCAGAGCTGGGCCCCCACCCACCCAGCCCCGGCCGCCGGTCCCCAGCGGGGCCATGTGCTGGGTGCCCCAGCCGGCTACACCCCCTTTTCCTACTCGCAAGCCTGTCTGTTCCTGGCGGGCCGGGTCTGTGAGGGGCGCAGGGGCCCGCGCAAGCCGGGCACACACGGCCCCGGGCCTCCTGCCCTCCAGGTCCGGCTCGCCGGCCTCCTGGGGACCCTCTTCCGGAGCTGCCCGGGGCAGGCAGGGCTCCCCTGCTCCGCACGGCCGCGCAGCAGCCAGGCAGGCGCACAGTAGGTGCTCAAGCAGGGCCAGTGCTGGCCGTGTGCCCGGAGCCCGGGACCCCTGGCCACGCTGCTGGGCATCCTGGAGGGCTCAGGGTGCGCACTGGGCACCCAGTGGGCTCCTCGAGGCTCCTGGGGACAGTGGCAGCCCGTCCCCAGCCGCCTGTCCTGCTGTCCCACCGCCCCGCGGCCCGGGACCCACGGGGACAGCGCGCGCCCCCAAGGCGCGTGCTGGGGGAGGGGTCGGCGGCCTCTGCGGGGCGGCGCTTCTCCGGCCGCGGACCGGCCAGCCCTGCCGGGTGCCGGGGACGGGCCCTCGCCCCTTCCAAGGGTCCTGCCTTGTCCTCAGTGACCCGCGGCCCCGGCGCGCCCCGTCCCCCTCCCTCCCTCCCGGCGCGCCCGCCCCGCGGCGCCTCCACCCGGCGGGGGTCGCCGCGCTGCCGCCGGGCGCTGGCGCGGCCGCGGGGAGGGCCGGGGGCGCGCGAGGGTGGGAGCCGGCGCCCTCCCCGCCCCCCCGCCCCCCCCCCGGGCGCCCCGCGGCCGCGGCCGCTTCCTGCTCCTGGACACCCTTAAAGGAAAAGGGTAAATGGCGCCGCCGGCCGGGGGCGATGACTCAGCCGCCCCGCCCCGCGCCCCGCGCCGGCCCCGCGGGCGAGGCTCCGGCCCCCCAGGCCGGCGCGCCCCGCGCCCGCGGCCCCGGACCTCGCGCCCTCCGCGGGGACGCCCGGGGCGGGCGGGGCGCCGGCGGGCCCCACGGCGCGCGGCCGGAGCGGCCGCCCCGCCGCCCTCGCCCCCACCCAGCTGCGCCGGGGCGGCGCCCCCCCGCGCCTGCCGTGGGCGCCCCGGCCCGAGCCGCGGCGCTGCCCCCTCGACGGGAGAGGCCGCGAGGCCGGGCCGCGCCCGAGGAAAGGGGGGACCTTCGAAGGGGGGACCTCCGGGCGCGGGAGCCGCTCCCGCCCTGGGCCCGGGCCCGCGGCGCCTCCCGGGGCGCGCGAGTCACGGCGGGCGGGGCCCCGAGGACCCCGAGGACCCCGAGGAGCCCCGCGCAGCCGGCGGGCGGGGAGGCGCGGGCCGGGGCGGGCCGGGGCGGGCCGGGGCGGGCCGGGGCGGGCGGGCGGGGCGCGGGGCGGGCGGGGCGCTATAAGGGCGAGCCCCGCGCGCCGGGGCGCAGAGCCGCCGCTCCTCGCGCCGCCGCCCCCGCCATGAAGACGCCCGGCGAGGTGCTGCGCGAGGGCGAGCTGGAGAAGCGCAGCGACAGCCTGTTCCAGCTGTGGAAGAAGAAGCGCGGCGTGCTCACCCCCGACCGCCTGCGCCTGTTCCCCGCCGCGCCCGGCGCGCGCCCCAAGGAGCTGCGCTTCCACTCCATCCTCAAGGTGGACTGCGTGGAGCGCACCGGCAAGTACGTGTACTTCACCATCGTCACCACCGACCGCAAGGAGATCGACTTCCGCTGCGCGGGCGAGAGCTGCTGGAACGCGGCCATCACGCTGGCGCTCATCGACTTCCAGAACCGCCGCGCGCTGCAGGACTTCCGCGGCCGCCGCGAGCGCCAGGAGCCGCCCGAGGCCCGCGCGCCCTGACCGCGCGGTGAGCGCCCGGCCGACCCCCGTCCCCGCGGGCCCCGCGCCCGGCCGACCCCCCTGTCCCCGCCGGGACCCCGCGCCCGCTGACCCCCTCTCCTCGCCGGGACCCCGCGCCCGGCCGACCCCCCTGTCCCCGCCGGGGCCCGCTCCCGGCTGACCCCTCGTCCCCGCCGGGGCCCCGCGCCCGGCTGACCCCCCCTCCTCGTCGGGACCCCGCGCCCGGCTGACCCCCCTCTCCTCGCCGGGACCCCGCGCCCGGCTACCCCCCTGTCCCCCCGGGGCCCCGCGCCCGGCTGACCCCCCTGTCCCCGCCGGGGCCCCGCGCGCCCGGCTGACCCCCTCTCCCCGCCGGGGCCCCGCGCGCCCGGCTGACCCTCCTCTCCTCGCCGGGACCCCGCGCCCCCGACTGACCCGCCTCTCCCCGCAGGAGCCGCGCTGGAGCCGGACGAGTCGGGACGCGCTGGACGCGGGAGCCCGGGGCGCCCGGACGGAGGGAGCGCGGGGCCGCCACCCGCCCGCCGGCCGCCCGAGGACAGGACGGAGCCGGCGCTGGGGCCGCGCGCCCGCAGGACCTTCCGCGAGCCCGGAGCCAGCCCCGCTGCGCGGGCGCCTTAAGTTATTGAGCTATCTATCTATCTATCTATCTATGTATTTATTTCCGTGGTTGCTTTTTGGCAAATCATGCTTTAATATTCTGTTTTTACGCCAGTGTGCGCGACCCGAATAAACCAGCCTTTTCTACCCCGGCGTGGCGCGGTGGTTCCTGCGGGCCCGCCCGGGAGGCGTCCTGGGGCCACCCCACCCTCGGGCCAGGAAGCGCCCGCCCCGCCCTGGCCCACTTCCCATGCGGGATCCGGGCGGGCGTGACCTGGGGTGGCGCGGCCGGGGCTTTGCCAGCCGCCCTGCTGGGACCCGGCATGTGCCCATCTGAGCTGCCCTGTCCCGCAGCCTACGGGGAGGGCCCGCGCCTCTGGCTGCCCGCCCACCCCTGGGGACCCCGGCCCTGGCTGGCCAAGGCGGCCTCCTGCGGCCCTGCTGCCAGGCCGTGGGGCGCAGGCCCAGCGTGGGGCCTGCCCGGGGCGCGCGGTTGCTGTCAGGGCAGGGCGAGGCGTCCCGGCGGCAGGGGCAGCCCAACGCTGTGATGCCCACGCCCCCCTCACGTGGGTAAATGACCTCGGACAGGGGTGAGACCAAACGTGGGCAGAATCCGGACTGAACTTTGGGGCTGGGGGGCCGGCGGGTCTGGGTCTGGGCCCCTCCAGCTGGGCCGTGGGGTGCTGGGGTTGGGGGGCCAGGCTTTAAGTCTCTTGTCAAGGCGGCCTGGGGAGAGGCCTCGGGCATCTGAGACTCTGCACTGGCCGGGACGCGGTCAGGGTGCGAGCTGGTGCCCCCGCTCGGCCGGGCTGCCCAGGTCTGCCCGCGGGCCCCCCGCACGGAGCGAGGAGGCTCTCCTCGGCCCCTTCCCAAGTCTCGAATCCGGGATTTCGGAAACGTGTCCGTCCAGGAGCGGGACCGCTGGGGAGGGTGAATGAGCGCGTTGGGCCGCGCGCTCAGCCTGGGGCTGGGGTCAACGGGGGGCAGAGCGGGGAGCCCCTCCACGCGTCTGTGGATGGATGGCGGGTGCAGGGCCCTCACAGGGGACCGAGGTGGGTGGTTTTACCCTCCCGGGAGTCCTGGGCCCCAGCCTCGTGCCCCCTCCTCCGGGCAGACTTCCGGCCTCAGAAGCTCCATCCTCCACCCAGACCCTCCCCGGCCCGGGGCCTTGGTGGGAACCCCAGAAAGCAGGCAGGAGAGGTTCCAGCGAGTTTATTGCCAGTCTGTGCCGGAGGCCGCCGTCACCGGACTTTGTCCACCTTCTGGAACGCAGGCTGCTTCCAGAGGACCAGGAGGACCAGCAAGTTAACAGCGAACTGCACGTGGCCGAAGATGGAGACACCAAACCTTCGGTACAGGAGGCCGCCGAGCGTGGGCCCCAGGGTGCGGGTCAGTGGCTGCACGGCGGCGCAGAGCCCCAGCATGGTCCCTGCGGGGCAGGTGCCGTCAGTGGGGCAGGTCCCTGGCCTGACTGTCCCTGACCCCTCCTCTGCCCCGGCTGCCTCGCCCGTGGGGCTGCTCCCTGTAGACCGCCCAGCCGCACGGGCAGGGGCCAAAACTGGGCGCTTCCGGTCGTGGGGCTGGGCCTCCTCCTGCTCTGGAAAGTTCCCAAGCACAGCAGGCGCCTGGGAAGGAGGCCACAGGTCACGGCCAGGCCCCGCCCTCCCAGGCCTGCCAGGGAGATGGCGTGAGGGGCCCCCCGTGTCCCTCCTGAGCCCCCGCCATCCCCCGCGGGGCTGGGGAGGAGCTTTGGAGGCACAGGAGGGGCCCACCTAGCTGCCTGCACCCCCTGACCCGACCCCGCACCCACACCCTGGCAGCTGAGCCCTGTGTGGGCGAGCCCGTGTGTGTGGCTGCCGACACCGCAGGCCGGGGCTCCCCCGGGCTCCCGAGCCAGCTCTCTCGGGGCTCGGAAACCCCAACCCCCATCAGGGCAGCTGGGAGCAGCCTGACAGCTCGGGGCCGGGCCGGGGCGTTTCAGAGGGCCTCTCCCATCGCCCACACGCCCTGCAGACACCAGGGAGCAATTACCGCCCCCTCTGTGGTCTGGTTCCCAGGCCGTCCTGGGAACCAGCTCCCGGCTCCTGAGCTCAAGGGCGGTGCCTCGGGCCGGCGCTAGCGACCCGGCCGGCTCCCCTTCCTCCTTCCCCGCACCTCGCCTGCCTTGTTCTCCGGCTCCCTCTCCCGACCTCCCTGGTGCCAGTCCACACCTCCAGGAAGGCCTCCAGGACCAGCCTGGCCTCCTGGGACCAGAGCCCCGGGTCCGGCAGGCCAGGGAGGCCCCGCCGCAGCCCTGGGCCAGGCCTGGCCGGGGTGCCGCCTGCTCGCCCGCCTTGGTGCGTCCCCCAGACAGGCAGGGCGCTCAGCTGCTCTGCAGCCCCGAGATTTGGGCCCTGCCGCTGGGACCATCTGCTCGCAGCCCCTGGGCCGCACGCGCCCCCTCTGGGGCAAGAGTCTGGACCCCCAGCCTGGATGGGAAACCCATAGGCCTTCGGAAAGAGACCTGGGCAGCGTCGGGGGTGGGGGGTGGGGGGGCGTGTGGCGCTCGGCCGCGTGGCTCCTCCACTCACACCCCCGGGGGCGCACCTGAGCAGGGCAGCGTGGCGGCACGGAGGACAGCAGGCCGCATGCGCTCCCGTCCTTCTCAAGGTCAGCGGCCCCAGATCCACTCTACTCTGGTCCTGGGAGGCCAGGCTGGGCCGGGCCCACTTGGCCGGCCCACTCCCCCGCCCCTGGCCGGTGAGGTCCTGCCCTCCTTCGAGCCGGCCAGACCCGCCTGCCCTGCGCAAGCCTGGCCGGCCGGCGTGGGAGACGCGCTCACCCGTGTCGGCGGCCGAGACGGCCTTGGTCAGCATGCTGTCGGTGACCACGTGGAGGGCGCACAGGCTGAAGACCAGGCCCGGCATCAGGAGGCAGAAGTGGAAGACACTGGACATCAGCGCCTGTGGGGTGCGGCCTGGTGAAGGGGCTGCCGGGCCCACCGGGCGGGGAGGGGTCAGGGGCACCCCGGGCCGGGCAGAGGGTCGGGAGGTGAGCCCGGGGCCCTCTTTGGGGGGCGGCCGAGGGGCACTGCTCACCATGGCCAGGCCCACCAAGCAGAAGACCAGCACGCTGGCCCGCAGCAGGGCCCCCTCCGAGAAGTGTCTGCTCAGCCGCCCGATGACCAGGCCCTGGATGACCTAGGAGGGCGGGGGGGGGCACAGCTGAGACCTCCACGCTCCCTGCCCACCCCCTGACAGTGCCAGGCCCAGGGCGGGGGAGGGTGGCCCAGGTGACGGCAGGCCCCTGGGGAAGCGGGGCGGCCTGACACCCCCACACACAGGCTGCATCAGGAGGGCCGGCTCACTGCTGCCAGGCGGGCGCCCTGAGTCATTTGCAGATGCGCAGCGGGGCCCTCCGGGGGCGCGGGGTCCCTCCTCACCAACAACTCTTCCTCAGCGCCCCCTTAGGCCTGCCCATTGCACAGACTGGGGTCTGGGAGCAGAGGGGGTGGCTGGCCCGGGACCTCTGCCCGCTGGCCCCCCGCAGCCTGGCCCGGGCAGGCAGCCACTGCCACCAGGGCCACCCCGGTGTGCCCACACGCCCAGGAGCCACCACAGCAACAGCTGGCAGCCTGAGGCCAGGGGCTCCGAGCACTTTCCAAGGTCCATGGCTGGGGCAGTGGATGGTGGGGCCAGAGCACCGGTGGGTGCGGGCGAGGGCGGCAGCAGGGCCACGGTGACTCAGCAGGCTGGCCCAGCCCCGGGCGGCTCCCAGGCCGGGCGGGGTCCCTGTGCCCAGGACGGGGCTCCCCATGCCCTGGGTGGGGCCGTGCCCTGGGCGGGGCTCATGCCCTGGCCTCCTTGCCAGGCAGGCAGGAAGTGCCCTGGCCTCTGGGAGCACTCACCGCTCAGCAGGGCCCGGGCCAGAGGCCCAGCCTGGGTGCCCGCCAGACCTGCAGAACCGGACGGGCCACTCCCCTCCCACCCACCTGGCAGAACAGAGTCAACCCACAGCGCCGAGAAGGTCCTTCTTACAACCCCCCCACTTCCGGGGCCACCCTGGGGGTGCAGGGGTTCAGTCTCGGAGCTTTCAAGCTATCGCAGCCACTGGGCCAGAGTTCGGTCCCCGGCCAGGGGGCTACCCACAGGGCGCGGCAGACCCCTCCCATCTCCCCGCTGCTCCTCTCCGCAGTGGATTTCAGTGGGTGCCCCAGTTCTGCTCCCCGCTCTGTCCCTGGTGGATCCTCTCACCCCTGCATCTCTGGCCTGCACCCCAGCTCTTGTGCGCATAAAAAAAAAAAATCTTAAAAAAAAAAAAAAAAAAAAAAGGACCCTGCCTCGGGGCTCACTTCATCTTGGCTCACTTCATCGTGGTGGTGGGTCTCTCAGGGCCAGGCGGCAGGGGAGCCCGGGCCTCAGGCCAGCCGGCTCCCCCTGAGCCCTAGAAGGCCCGGACGGGCATCTCACTGGTCATTTCCCGAAACTGGAGGCGACAACACAGCAGCCACTGTCTCCCCAGCCCCCAACCAGTGGAGAGGCCCCCCAACCCCCATGGAGAGCCCCATCCTCCTGCGCCCACCCCCCCATCCTGGCCCAGGGACCCTTCAGGACCTTCCTGGAGCCCCAGCCCCCCTCGGAGGGGAGCCAAGCCCTTCCTGGCCCTCCAAACCACCCCTACCCCACCCCGGCCACTGGTGCTCCCAGCCCAGGCCCCGCCTCTTAGCCTGCAGCCCCCCCCAGGCCGGGGCCCCTCCAGGGCCATTTCAGGGGGGAGACTGCACCCCCCCTTCTAGGTACCAGTCACCTGGTAGGTAGGTGCAGAGGAGGGGTGACCCCCTCACCCCACATCACTTGGGGCCATGCCTGGGCCCCAGGTGAAGACCAAGCGGGCGGGGGGAGCACACAGGAGGGTCTGCAGGGACCAGTGTCCTCTGTCGCTAGACCAGCCGGGCTGCCACCCCTCCCTGACTCCCAGGAGCCCCCCAAACAGGGAGCAGGGGATACTGCGGGCCCCTTGGGGCCAGGCTGCAGCCACTGCCTGGGCGGAGAGGAAACGGTTGGTGGATGCTGGCCTGCAGCGAGGGGCTCCCTGACCCTGAGAGCCAACCCCATCCCCAGGGGAGGCGCCTGGGCCCCCAGGAGTCGCCTCCCTGTGTAGGAGGGTACTCCCCGTCGCCTGGGCCCCTGTGTAGGAGTCGCCTCCCTCCCGGAGGGTGCTCCCCGTCCTGGCCCCCGCCCCTCCCCCGCTGCTCCCTTCCTAGTCATGCGGGCCCTGGCCCCAGGGGAACGGTCACCCTCCAGTGCCCCAGCCCAACCACGGGGTCCCGGCATTTGTCAGAGGAGGTCCAGGAGTCCTCCTGCTTCCGCAGCGTCCAGGCCGGGCCCCCTCGTGTGTCCAGGCCAGGCCCACCCCCGCCCCTGCAGGCAGGGAGCCCTAGACCAGGCCTCAGGGGCCCAACTCTGGGGAATTGTTCTTGTTTTGCTTCGGTCTGCTTTCCCCGACCCTCCGGCCTTCCCTGGCCCCGAGCCCGGGCCCTCTGGCCACGGGTGGGGGCCAGGCCCTCCCAGGAAGGACTAACTTAGCACCAGGGTCTGGGCCAACCCCGGGCCCCCCGGTCTGAGAATAGCCCTTCCAGCCGCCACCTGTCCCTGCCCCCCACGACCACCTGTCCCCACCCCCCACGACCGGTGTAGACGCCCAGAGGGGCAGGGTTGGGCTTGACCTTGTGCTGGGTCCAGGGGGCTGGCTGACAGGACGCTGCCCCCTCAAACTGCTTCCAGGGCACCCCTGGACCCAAGTTGCCAGATGCAGGGTACCCCACAAAGACAGCAGGGTGCGGGGTGACAGCCCCTTAGGATCCTGACGTCCCTGCGAGCCTCTCCCGCCCAAGGCCAGGAGCCCTGGTGGACGCTGGCATGACCCTGAGCCTGAGGGGTGCGGAGGTGGGTAACGGGGAAGGCGGGAGTGCAGGGACCCTCGCCCCGCGTGCGGCACACTCACCATCTGGAGCACCCCGAAGAAGGACCCGAGGTAGCCAGCCTGGGCGGCCCCCAGCTGGAAGAAGTCCATGGAGATGATGGAGAACATGACCATGAAGAGCCCTGGGGGGGCAGGAGGTCAGGGGAGCAGCCCGGCGGGGGGGAGGGGCCCTGGCACAGCCCCCGCCCGGGCCGGGCTCACCTGAGGGGAAGCTGGACACCACCTTGACCAGGAACACCGGCAGCACGCCGGGCAGCAGCAGCAGGCGGGTGATGGCCTTCAGGTCAAAGACGCTGGCCCTGCCCCCCCTGGGCCGCGGGGGGCCGTCAGAGCCACGGAGGCCGCAGGCCCCGGGGCGGGCATCTGTGCCCCCGCCCTGCTGGTGGTCGGGGCCTCCGAGCTGGGCTCCTCTGTCCGGTCCCCCCGCTGCTTCTGCCGCAGCCTCCCTGGGCCTCCAGCCCCAGGGGTCAGTCCCAGGCAGAGGCCCAGGGGCCGCTCTGGCCGCACACGCGGTGGGCGCCGGTCCCTGCAGGGCGTCAGGGAGCCCAGCCCGAGGCCCGGGTGCCGGCTGGTGGCCGCGGAGGGCCCGCGCCTCGCCCTGGCGTCTGGGGGCTGGGGGCGTGCCTGGGGGCTCACCTGGTGGGGCCGCCGGGGCCTGCGCCCCTTTGGTGCTGGCGGGGATGCAGGTGACGCTGAGGACGGCGCCCAGGAGGTTGGCCACGAAGGCCAGCAAGGCAGGACACTGAACCCTGGGGCGACAGGGGGGGCGACCGGGGCTCGGTCCAGGGCCCGGGACCACCCGCCTGCGCCTCTGGTCACACGGAGGCCCCGACGGCGGGGAGCGGCTCACGCCTGTCCGCACGGGCCGGGGCCGGGGCCGCGGGGACACGTCTTGGCGGCCGCGCAAGGAGTGGATGAAACGCGCGTCCGGGCAGCGGCCCAGCGGCGCGAGAACCGGGCCGGGGACGCCCCAGGCAGTGCTGGGGGTGGGCGTGGGGTCTCCCAGGAGCAGCGTTCTGGGGGGCACGGAGGTGGGGCTGCCCTGCTGCCCCAGGGCCCCTCTGCTTTGCTGGGCCTGGGGGGACTTCGGCGCCTGAAGGCCGATCCCGCCGGCCTCCTCCTGCCGCTCCGCCCTGGCCCGGCGCTTTCTCTTCTGGGGAAGCGTTTTTCCGCCGTGAGTCACCCCAGGAACCTGGGCCCTCGAGCCCCTGAAGGGAGGCCCCGGGCGGCCGCTGTGCCCGTCACCTCCTCCCGCGGCTGTGCCCCACCGGGCCGCCCCCGAGCCGCCCAGGGGGAGACTCCCGTGCCCCGGGGCCTGGCCCGCCTCCCGCGGGCACCCTGTCCTCTGAGAAGGGCCGCTGGGCCGGGAGGGCCCCCAGGCGGTGAGCAAGGCCCTCTCAGGGACAGCCCCGGACCTCGCCTGAGCCCCAAATCCAGGAGACCCCCCTGCACTTGTAACCGGGGCCCGCCCCACGCTGTCCTGGGTCCTCCCGGGCGTTCGAGGAAGGCTCCGCGGGCCCGCGCCTCGGCAGCGGGGGGAGCCGCACGCAGAGCTCCAGGGAGACGCGGGCGGAGGCCCCGGGCGGGCCCCCCGTCGCCCTCACTGCGCAGGTGGGGACCCCTGGGCTCGCGTGGGCTCGGGGGAGCTGGCACTGCACGACCTGTGCTGCCCCCCCCCGCCCCCGTCGCTGACCCTCCCGGTCCCCGGCCCAGGGCGCTGCCTGGTCAGCTCTCTGGCCCCGGGCGTCCCTTGCCTGGCGGGCTGGAGGGTCCGGCCCAGCAGAGGGTCGGGCGCAGCCCCACAGCCCCCCGGCCGCGGGAAAGGCCTGTGACGCGAGCAGGGCAGCAGGGGCAGGACGGGCCCCCAGAGGCCGCACGTCACTGCCCCGGGCCGGGCCGGCAGAAACAAAACCTGCTTTCTTTGCCACATGCCCGGAAATGTGTGGGTGCAGAGGCGGCCACTTAGAGGCTATTTTGGGGGGCTGGTGACCAGCCAGGGTGGGTGGCAGGGAGCCAAGCCCCTTGCCTTACTCGCGCCCATCTCTTGGCTCATGCCAGGGAACAGACAGGCACAGGACCCTGGGGGGCCTGGGCGGGTGTCGGGGCCCGCATGTCCCCCAGGGGAAGTGGGGTGTCGTCCCCACTCCATGCTTTCTCTGCTGCCCCCGGGACAAGCTGCCAAAGAGGAAGGGAAATGGCGGGCAGCGCAGGGGCTTCCTCAGCCTGTGCCCCCACCCGGCCCGCCCGGCCCCCGAGCTCGGCCACGTGCGGCGCCCTTGCCAAGCTGCGCCAGGCTGTCCGGCCTCCGGTGCTGTCCCTTGCCCGACGGGTGAGTCACCGCTGCCCGGGGACTGTCCTCGCAGCCCCAGTAGCTGCTCATTAACTGGCGGGGAAGCTGGGGTGTCGCCGCCGGAAACCTGCCAGCGGGATAAGAGCTTCCTGCTCCCTCGCCCAGACCAAAGGGCCCCGATAAGGTCCGCCCGGGCCTGCAGATAAGAGGCGGCAAAGGCTCTGTCTGCTGAGTCACCGAGGCCGGGCGCGGGTGGGCCACTGGCCGGCCAGCTGATGCCCGGGCTCGCCCGGGGACACCCGGAACCAGAGGCACCCACCCTCCTCAAGGCAGGCAGCGGACGCTTCCCCAGCCCAGAACCCCAATTCTCCAGGCGCATGCGGGGGCCTGCCGAGGGCGTCTGCCCCCATCCAGACCCTCTGGGAGGGCAGAGCCCTTGGGTGCCGGCCACCCGCAGGTGCACCCAGGACGCGCAGGTGGCCGGGGCCTCGGCACTCGGGGGTGGTGGTGGGCGACAGCCCCAGCACCTGACAGCCGGCTCCCCACGCCAGCCCCGGCTGCCTGGGCTCCTGGCCCCCCGCTGCGCCGCAGCTGGCCCTCCGCTAAGTGACTCAGGGCCCGGCCGGCCTCGTGGGAGTGGCTCCCGGCCCGAGCTCAAGCGGGCCCAGGCCAGTTAGACCGGTGCCCGGCCCAGCTGCCAAGGCCACTTCCTTCCTCCACCTGCTCCAGGCAGCTGGGGCAGTGCAGGGCTGTCTCGGGGTTCGGGCATGGGGAGGCGGGTGTAGGGGGTGGCGGCTGAGGAGACCTGCTGTATGCAAGGGGAAGGGCCGCTGGGGTGCAGGGGTCCCGTCTCGCCCACCCTGTGCCTGGAGTGGCAGGAGGCCAACGAGGGGAGCGGGCGCTGGCCTCGCCGTGGGGCGCTGGGCCGGAGCCGGCTCTCCTGGGCCTGCGAGCTCCTGGGGAGCCTCACCCTCTGCAGCACCTCAGCTTCCCCATTCATCAAAGGAGAGGCGAGGTTACAAAGCACCTCAGACCTCAGTGAGAGGCAGGAAGCTGATGGAATGTTCTGGGGGGCAGGGCAGGAGTGGAGGTGATCTCGGGGTTCTGGGAGAGGGAAGTGAGCGGTGCCTTCTGGGTCAGCAGCTGGAGGAGGAAGAGGCAGGAGTGGGCATCAGCGGTGTGTGTGGTGTGTGTGTGGTGTATGGGTGGTGTGGCGTGTGGTGTGTGATGTGGTGTGTGGTGTGTGTGCGTGGTGTGTGTGTGGTGTGTGTGGTATGTGTGTGTGGTGTGTGTGGTATGTGTGTGTGGTGTGTGCATGGTGTGTGTGGTGTATGCGTGGTGTGTGCATGGTGTGTGCATGGTGTGTGCGTGGTGTGTGTGGGGTGTGTGAGGTGTGTGTATGGTGCGCATGGTGTGTGTGGTGTGTGTGATGTGTGTGAAGTGTGTGTGTGGTGTGTGTGGTATGTGTGCGGGGTGCATGTGGTGTGTGTGTGTGGTGTGTGAGGTGTGTGTGGGGTGTGAGGTATGGGGTTTGTGGGGTGTGAGGTGTGTGTCTGTGTGTGTTGTGTGTAGGACGTCTCCCCTCACCCGCAGGCCCAGAGCACTGATGGAGGCGGCTCCCTGCCGGCTGCCCTGTCAGGGTGGATGTGACTGGATGAGGCACAGGTTGTGGGCTGGGGGGTTCCCGTGTCTGGGGGCAGATATGGAATGGGGGGCGGGTGGTTCTGGGGGCTCCCTGCCTGCCTGCCTCTCTTCCCCTGCGAGTGACCCTCCTGTGGACGCCCCTCCTGTGGACGCCCCTCCCGTGGACGCCCCTCCCGTGGACGCCCCTCCTGTGGACGCCCCTCCTGTGGACGCCCCTCCCGTGGACGCCCCTCCTGTGGACGCCCCTCCTGTGGACGCCCTGCTCACAGGGCCCGAGGCCCAGCCCCCAGTCCTGCTCCCCCGCAGAGACGAGCACGGGGGCTGCAGGAGCCGCGGGGGAGCAGGACTGGCCGCTGTGCCCCGACCCCTCCCTGGGGCTTGGCCAGCACCTCCTGCCTCTGCCACCGCAGGCTGGTCGGGGGCCCTCGGGGGTCCGGGCACGGGCTGGCAGGCACGCAGGACGAGGGCTGGCCAGCCTCTCCCTGGCCCGCGGAGGGCACCCGGGCTGGCCCCGGGCGGGCAGGCGACCACCCGCGCAGGCGTCCGCCAGGCGGGGCAGGGGCCTGTGACCGCACCAAGGCCCGGCGTCCGCCAGGGCGCAAGGCGCGGGGCCCACCCCGGTGAGGAGGCCGCTGGGAGTGGGCGCTGGGCCTTTCCCCAGGGGGTGCGCGGGGGGCACTCTGGGGCGCCGGCTCCCAGTCTGGGGGGGCCAGATGGCCTGGCCAGGTGGGGTCTCAGCGCGGGGCGACGGCGCCCCCTGCCGGCCGCGCCGCCTTCGGCCCCACTGAGGGCCCGCCGCCCCGCCCACCCGGTGGCCCCGCCCAGGCCCCCCGCCCACCCAGTGGCTCCGCCCCGCCCACCAGCTGGCCCCGCCCACACGGCCCCGCCCGCCCCGTCGCCCCGCCCCGCCGCCCGCCCACCCGGTCGCCCCGCCCCCGCCGGCCAGCCCGCCCCGCCGCTGGGCACCCCCGCCGGCTCCCAGTCCCTGAAGGCCCCGACACCCCCAGCCACTGCCCACCCCGCTCGCCGCAACCGCTCCCCCGAACTCTGGCCCGACCCGGGCACCCGCTCCCCGCCCCTCTCCGTGCCGGCCCCGCCCCTCCAAACTAGGCCCCGCCCCTCCCGTCCCCGCCCACCCTCCCCGCGGGCCCCGCCCTTCAAGCCAGGCCCCGCCCCTCCCGTCCCCGCCCACCCTCCCCGCGGGCCCCGCCCACCCCAGCTGGCTCCGCGAGCAGGCGGGACGGCGAGGCGCAGAGCGGGGCTGGGGCCGGGCCGAGGCCTGAGCTGCAGCCGCGCGTGACCCACCAGCCCGACCGCGCTGACGGCGCCCGCGCCCTGCCTCGCCGGCGCTCCAGGGGCACGTGCCCCGCCCCTCACCCGCACGAGGTGCTGAGGGTCCCGCCCAGCAGGGAGCCGAGGATGACGCCCACGCCGAAGCACAGGCCGAGCCGGCCCAGGGCCGAGGGGCGCTCCTCCGGCGTCGTCAGGTCGGTGACCACCATCTGGGCGGCTGGGGGCGGAGGGGGGCTGAGGGGTGCGGCCTGCGGGGCCCCCACCACTACCTGGCCCGACCCCATAGGTCACGTCCCCTGCACGAGACTGGAAGGCCAGCAGCACGCGCCCCTCCGGCCCTGCTCCCCGAGCCCCATCACTTTTCTGACCTGCCCCCACCTGGCCAGGCCCCACACCACCCCCCGGCGCCCTGACCTAGACCAGCACCCGGAGGCCCCCTCCTGCCCCTGACTCAGGCCGGCCCGGCAGCCCCCACCCCGCTGCCCGCCCGCCCTCCGCGGGCGCCCGCCTGCCTACCTGGCAGCGTGTGCATGAACACCGAGGGCAGGCGGGAGGCGAAGAGCAAGGGCACGCCGGGGAGGGCCGGGCTGCAGGCGGCCACCAGGAGCAGGTAGAGCGCTGAGGCCGCCAGGAAGGACAGCGTGAAGGCAGCCCGCGCCCCCCGCTGGTCCGCGAACCTGGGGGCCACACCGGGAGCTCACAGTGGACCCGTGATGCCCATTCTGGCACTGCCCGGGAGCCGGGCCCACGGCCCACAGCCTGGCCAGGGAGGTGGCTGTGAGGATGGTGGGGCCCAGAATGGCTTTGCTTTTCATCGCTGGCGGGACCCCAGCTCTGGGGGGGGCGCACTGGGCTCCTCACCAGTGAAACCTCCCTCTGGATGTTGTGGGTGGGGGTGCCTGGGGCAGGGTGGCCAAAGCTTTCTCCCAGGGCCTCAGAGGGCCTGGGAGCTGCCGCCACCCCAGTGGGGCCCAGTGTGAGGCCCAGCAACCTGGCATGACCCCGCCCATGGCCCTTGAGGGGCCAGGGCCCCAGCCTGCCCCTGCACATACCTGCCAAACACAGGGCCCCCCAGCAGCTGAAGCACGCCAAAGGTGGTCTGCAGGTAGCTGAAGGCCATAGAGTCCAGGCCCAGACTCCGGGACAGGTACTGCAACACAGGGGGGCAGTGGGTAGGACCCCAGGATCCAGAACCTGGGGTTCTTGGCAGCCATGCACCGGGGACTTGGCTGCTGGAGGCCTGAGTGGGAGGTCAAGGCAGTGACCAGGGTCCCTGCAGAAAGCCCAAGGAGTCAAGGACCCCTGTCTATCTTGGGGCCCCAGTGGCCCGGCTGCTCCTTCCTGACCCTGGCCTCTGAGTTCCTCTCCCGCCTTCCAGAGACCCCACTTTTGAGGGCTTGACTGTGCCCCCAGTAAAAGATGTCACCTTCAAGACTCAGACTGAGCCCGCACAGAGGCCACGAGGGGGGCCCAAGTGTGGCCAGTGGCCTGTGTCAGTCCCTGAGGGGAGCCCATGGGGAGGGACAGAGGCAGGGGTGGGAGGGAGGTGGGCACAGCCCAGGACAGGATGTCACGGAACACCCTCAGAGGCAGGCCTGGGCACCCAGCATCCCTTGGGCTCCGCAGGGAGGCTGGCCACCCAGGACTTCGGCCTCGGCGTGCAACCGGAACTCGTGCTGTGTGTTGCTCTGTGCTGAAAGGAATTCCCCTCCGAGGCTCCCTGGTCTTTCACTTCCCTTGCTCCTCCCCAGGAGAGGGGCAGACCTCCTCCTCCAGGAAGCCAGCAGGCCCTCTCCCTGCCCACCGGGAGCCTATCCTGCTCTACCCCACCTTCTCTCCCTCAAAGGCTGCCTCCAGCCTCCTGCCAGCCCAGGCTGCCTGCTGCCGTGGCTGGTGGGCTTGGGCCGGGCCATTCTGTGGGTCCAGGCAGACCCCCAGGCCCAGGCTGCTCAGGAGATTCCTGGGGAACTTTGGAAAGTGCCCAGCCCTCCTAGACCAGACAGAGAAGGACCCGTGGGGCTCTGGGGGCTCCCAGAGGACTGGGCGCTCTTGTCTGCGGGGGGTGTGGGGGGGTGAGGCTCTGTGGGCCTGTTTTTTTAAAAAGATTTATTTATTTGGGGCCTCCCTGGTGGTGCAAGGGGTTAAACACCACATTATGAAGCAATCTGCAGCCTCTGCGGCAGGGAGATTCCCACATGGCGCAGCAGAGCTCCCGTGACTCGCCCGCTGCTCCCCTCAGCAGTGTGTTTCGTCAGTCTGCCTGTTCTGTTCCCCACTCTGTCTCTGGTGAATCCTCTCACCCCTGCACCTCTGCCCTGTACCCCAGCTTGTATGCATAAATACATAAATCTTAAAAAAAAATTCCTTAAAAAATATTGATGCACACAAGAGCTGGGGTGCAGGCCAGAGGTGTGGAGTGAGAGGACTCCCCAGAGACAGAACGGGGAGCAGAGCAGGCAGATCCACTGAAACACCCGGCTGAGGGGAGCAGCGGGGAGACAGAAGTGCCCTGTGGGTCACTCCCCGGCCGGGGATCGCACGCGTGCTGGCACACAGCCTCACAGTGCTGCGTCTTAATCCCTTGCACCGGGAGGGAGGCCCCAAGGGGTTGCTGAGTGACTAAACAAGGGCAGGAAGTGTAACAGTGGAATCTCCCAGGAGAGGGAGGTCCCAGGTTCACTGCCAAGGAAGGGAGGAGCTGGGGGGAGGGGAAGAAGCAAAAAGAAGGGGAGAAGGACCGAGAAAGGGGCAGAGCCAGACAGGAGCCCTGGAGGAGGCACGTGGGGCAGAGACGCAGGACGAGGCGCCGGTTCTCCGCCTGGGGCTCGTGCAGGGACCCCTGGGATGTGGTGAGGGACGTGGGGAGGCGAGGGGGGGCCTTTGTCTTGACTTGCACTTTGATTCTGCTCCTTCCCTCCCAGGCCTGCCTGGCCCCCGCCCTCTCCTGTGGGTCCCCACGGCAGGCGCCCTAGGCCGGGGCAGGCTCTCGGCCTCCGCTGCCCTGCTCTGGGCGGCCCCTGGGTGTTGGGGACCCTACCCCTTCTCTGCTCCCTCTCGCACGCCACCTGTATTAAAGTTATGTTCCACGGAAGGCCCATGTGCTCGGCGGGTGTCTTTCTGCAGTGGATGGCAGGGCCTATTTAGAGTTAGGGGGTCCAGGGTGCCCCACATTCTGCCTGCTAACAGAAGGATGGGGGTGGGGGCGGTGATTGGATGGTGGGCAGAGTTCCAGAGGAGGGGAGAGGGTCCCCCTTAGCCCTGGGGGGATGAGAGAAGGCGGGGTGCAGGGTGTGGGGGTGGTGCATGGGCATGACTGACGAGCAGAACTAGGGTGCAGGGAGGTGTTGCAGGTAGCAGGCGGGTGTCAGGGAGCCCCATCCAAGGAGGAGCCCTGCGGGAGGCCCACGTGCAGGGAGGAGGTGAACTGAGCAGGTGTTGGGGGCACCTCGGGCAAAGGTCCCCCCGGGGGGAGCCACAGCAGTCGAGGGGGAGAGGTATGGCCAGGGCCCTCAACGTGCTAAGCTCCAGGGTGCAAGGGACTCTGGACCGGAGGGCCCCACTCCCCTGGGCCAAAGGGAGATGTGGGCTCCGGGCCCCCGCTGGGCGGCTGCGGGGGGCACTCACCGGCAGGGTGGAGAACTGCATGAAGAGGCAGGTGAGCTCCAGGCCGGCCAGCACGTAGGTGAGCAGGACGACCCGGGGCCGGCCCAGTGCGCCCAGCCCGCCGGGGGACAGGCCCTGGCTCCTGGGGGCCCTGGCTCCCTGCATGCTGGCAGGTGGCGCCGGGACACAGGCGGGAGCCCAGCGGAGGCGGGCGGGGAGGGCGAGGGCCGGGGCTAAAGTCCCGCTGCTCCGGGGAGGGTGCTGAGTCACCCGAGGGGGCGGGGGCCCTGTCACGCTGGAGCTGGCCCGTGGGAGAGGCCAGGGTGCAGGAACCAGCCCGGTGGCTTCTCCAGCCCCTGTCGGGGCCTAGCAGGGAGCGCCAGGGGCCCAGCTCTCCCTGACCAACAGGTCCCGGGCACCCGGGCGCAGGGACGCGCCCCCCAGCCGGCCGGTGCAGGCCTGTCTCACACAGAGGCATCGGCACCCGTTAGGGGGAGACTCGGGTGCCGCGCGGCTGGTGGGTGCTGGGCAGGTAGGTGCGCTGCAGACCTGGTGGGGGGGGAGCTTCAGGAGGCGTCTGGGGGGCGCAGAGCAGCCGGCACCCCCAGCGCAGCAGCCCTGATTTCGCCCAGAGGAGCTTCCTGAGCTGTGGCCAGACTAACAAGGGACGGGAGGGCTGTGCCGAGGGCGTCCCCTAGCCCTGGGCTCCCGGGACAGTGAGGGGGCCTAGCCACGCCACTGCCCTCCTGGCGGCGTGCCGGAGGCTGGGCCGGCTGAGGTGGCGCCGCCCTCCCTGCTTGCGGGGGGAGGGTGCGGGGGGGGCGAGGGGGGAGGGGACGGAGCTCCGGGGCCTGCCCTCCAGGCCAGCTTGGGCACTGGTGTGGTGCGGGGCGCCCTCGGGGGGGCGGGTGCGGGGCCGGCCCTTCCGGGTCTGGGCTCAGCACCGCCCTCGCGCAGGCCTGAGACTCGGCTGCCCCGGGGCCTGGGGGATAGGCCTCCCCGGGGTGTCCCGAGACTTGGCTCTTCCAGCGGTGATCTGGACTCCGGCCTGGGGGGGCACGGGGACTCCTGGGGTGAGCTCCAGCGTGCCCCCCACCTACTGGACGCCCGGCAGGGCCAGCTTCCCACTGTCGCGGGGTGGAGCCCAAAACGCTCCGGCGTTCCCGCCTCCCTCCCTGCTCTGGGCCACTGGCCTCTTCAGTGGTTCCCCCTGCTGGGGGGCGCTGGCCTGGGGGGGGGGAGGAGAGGACGAGCAGGAGGGGGGTCGCCCAGCTGGGCCCCTGCCCGGGGTCTGCACAGGGCCGGGGAGGAGCCCAGAACATTTCCAAGAACAGCTCCTGGCCGCCCGCCCCAGGCCCGGAGGCTGTTGGGAGTGGCTGAGATGCCAACTTCCCCATCTCGCACTGCCCTGGGGCCACCAGACACCCGCTATCTGCAGGACCCAAGACCTCAAGCTGGCACCTGGGGAGCCCACGGACTCCCACAACTCCCCAGAGAAGCGAGCAGATGGGGGGCCAGGACTCAGCTGCCCACTCCCAGCCCAGCAGCGGAGCCACAGCCCCAAGTCAGCTGCAGTGGAGAGAAAGCAGGGAGCACCCCCGGCTTGCAGGCCGTGGGGACCCAGCGCCTCAGCAGTGCCCAGGGTGGGCAGGCCAAGGTCCAGGCAGTTAGGGAGCCCCGGAGCAGCCGTGGGGGCCTTGCAGGAGGCCCCACACGGTGGCCTGTTCTCCCGTGCGAAGGGGACTTGCGTCTGCGCCTGAGCCTGGAGGACGACCCCATCCGCTCCCTGCCAGACTCGGGAGACCCTGGGCCCGAGCGGGGACCCCGAGCCCCAGCCGGGGCCGGAGGGTGGCAGGGAGATGGGTGCGGGAGGCAGGCAGTCTCAGTCTCAGAGCCAGGACTGGGGAGAACTGGGGTCCAGGAGCTCTGATCCATTGGGGGTGCAGGGACGGGACAGTGCTCACGAGGTGCCAGGCCCTCAGGGCTCCCGGCTGCTTGGCTCCAACCTGGCCAGGGGCTTGGAGCTTCATGGCTCCTGGGAGGGTGGGAGAGTGAAAAGGCAGGAGGACTGGCCGGGGCGGCAGGGGAGGGGGAGCAGGCCCCGGAGGCCAGGGCCAGGGCGCTCTGGAGGGGCTGGCCCCCCTCCCTCCCCCCGGGGGCGCCAGGCCTGCGGCAGGGGACTGGCAGGAGCAGGAAGCGATCCACCTGGTCTGAGGGTTTGTCCCCACCTGGCTCCAGGCGGGCCGGAGCCTGCTGGTCCCAAACAGCACGGGACAGCGGAAGGCGGGGCCCCGGGCCTTGGAGTCGCCCCGTCTCCCATCAGGGCAGGCAGCTCCAGCTGGGGCCTGTGTCACCGCCTCGTGCACTGGGCCCTGGGCCAGCACCTCCTGCCCTCAGGGCCACTGCCAGCCCGGGGCTCTCCGGGAGACCCGCCTCCCAGGCCGGTGGAGGCTGGCGGCGTCTGGAGCCGGGCCGGGCGGGGGGCTTCTCAGCGGCGGGGCCGCCGCCTGTGCTGTCTTAAGGACGAGCGCAAACTGGCAGGGCAGGGAGGGCAAGCGGGCCAGAGGGCACAGCAAGGACGGAGGCCGAGCTTGGGGTCCTCGGGAAGCCCAGGAACCCTGAACGGAGGAGACAGAGCCTTGTGGTGGGTGAGGGGGCAGGGGAGGGGTGGGCGCTGATTCTGGGGTCGCAGGAAGGCCTTGCGGAGCCCGAGGGCTGGAATGAGGGTTTGGGGGGCGCGGGGTCCTCGGGTTCCTCTGGGAAAGGCCTCCCCAGCGCTCCTGTTTCGGCGGCAGGCGGCGAGGCTCCCCGGGGAGCTTCTCCAGGAGGCGAGGGCGGGTTTACCAGGGAAAGGGGCAGAGAGGGAAAGACACTTGCGCAGACACCTGCGGGCAGGAGGGGCTGCCCCAGAGGGGGGGGTTTGCGGAGAGAGGCCTGCGTGGCCGCGGCGGGGGCCTGAGGAGAGCTGCGCTGCCGAGGAGGCCCGTGAGGAGAAGCCCCGGCAGGCGCAGGGCAGGCAGGCAGGAGGCCGCTGCCCTGCGGAGGGAGAGAGCCGGTGAGAAGAGGCACCTGCACAGGCCCGGGGCGCAGAGGGGGCGCTGCCCCGAGCCTGCGCCGATGGGGTCCTCTTCTCCTTGGGAGGGGCCGCTCCTGTGAGCCTTCAGCGCGTGCTGACGTGGGATACCCTGGCCAAACCAGGAAGGGACCACGGGTTCCAGGAGGGACCCGATCTCCATGTCTTCCCCTCAGGCCTGTGCGCCGCTCCCTGGAGCATCTGACCCGGCTTGGGCCCTAAGCCCTGTGACACGCCTGGCGCCTGAGGGTCCGACCTCTGCAGCTGGGCGACTCCCCCCTGCCCCCACCTCCTTGTGAGTCGGGTCCTGTCTAGTCTTTCTATTCTTGTCCTCCATCAACTGGAAGGGGAGGGGCGGGGCGTGCCCCCGCCGAGGGTGGCACCAGCTGAAGCCTGTTGGCGGGTGAGACGGAGCTGGAGGGTCCCCACACACGCCGGCTGCCTGGGCGTCTGCTGGTGATGGGCCATGGGACGCCAGCCTCATCGAACCCATAAACTTAGCGAGCACCTACTGCCTCCCCAGGAAGAAGCCGGGACACCACGTGGGCGCCCTTGGCCCTCTGTGGGTCCGTGGGCCCCCCAAGCCTGCCCTAGACGCAGCCCCCACCCCCAACGTGTGGCCGCGCAAAGTCGTCAATAAACTCGCCTGACCGGGCCTCTGCCGAGATCTGTCTGGAGGGCAGGGACCCCGCCCGGCCCCGCGCGAGCCCGTCCTGTGCCCACCTGCGTGCGTGCGCAGGGCTGGTGCCCGCGGGCTGCGGGCCAGGGCAGCACGGCCTGCCTGGGGGCCTGGGAGGGGCCTTGGCTCCTGTGGCAGGGGGAGGCTTGGCTGGGAGGGGAGGGTGTGCGCACCTGGGGAAGCGCCCACCCCTACAGCCAGGGCCAGGGCCAGAGAGCCCGGAGGGCGCCTGAGGAGGTGTGGGGGAGGTGGGGGGACCCGGGGGGGGGCCGCCCTTGCCCTCGGTGCCTTGCCACGCAGGGGTGGGGGAGCAGCGAGGTGGGGGTGCGGGTCAGCCCTGGGGTCTGGCCTGGACAAGAGGGGCCCGGAAGTGGGTTGGTGAGGGGTTTCGTGGGAAGCCCTTGGCACCGGAGGATTCCCGGGGGGCCACCTCCCGCGTCTCTTCTCCAGGGACCCTGTGGGGGGGGAGGGAGGGAGGCGGCCTGCGGGGTCCGGCAGTCCCTGCGGGTGTGGTGTCAGGCCTCGGCCGGCAGAGGGCGCGCGGAGCCCACGGCAGCTCCAGGCCGGGCTCCTGGCCTCTCAGCAGCTGCCCCCGCATTCAGGGGCTGGGCAGCAGCCACCTCCCCTGCGCTGGCCCCGGGAACTGGCTGGCATCTCCCCTATGCCCCCCACCACACCCCGGCCAGGATCCCCATTTTCCTACTCGGCTCTGGGGCACCTGGATCTGGGCACTTGGGTGGAACTGACAGGAGACCCGAGCACCCCGGCCTCTCGCCCTACCCCTCGCGCTCTGGACGTCCCCGCGCGGGGCTCCCCGCCCGAGGCCTGGGCCTGGCTCGTTCACCTGCCCGCGCCGGACGCCACGAGGACTCGCAGCAGACGCCCCGTGACGCGGCCCGATCTGATCCTCGCAGAGCGGTCGTCAGGGCAGTTCACGCCGCCACGGGGGCCACGCGACGTCCAGCGGGCAGGGCGGCTTCACCGCCCTCCTTCAGTCGGGGCGCCTGGAGGGGTGCTCAGCAGGGAGGCCTCAGTGGAAAACTCTGAGGAGCTGGGCACACGGGGGCCGCTCACCCTGGGATCTCCAGGACTCCCCAAGGGACAGCCAGGAGGGGAGGGAGAACCCCACGGCAAGCGTGGACACGGCGACCGGCCGGGCCGGACAGTGCAGGCGTGGAGGCCGGGGCCCAGGCACCCGCGGAGGCTTGGGAGGGGCCGCATGGAGGAGACTGCTGTGCTGGGCGCAGCCTCACCCGGAGCTTCACCCAGGCCGGCACGGAGGCCCGGCACCTCCCCCGGGGCCACACAGCCAGGAGTGAGCAGGCTGACGGGCCTCGAGGCGCAGGACAGCAGGGAGTGGCTGGAGGCCACGCAGGGTCTGCCCTCAGGGAGTGGGCCTCTGGCTCCCGGGGGGCGCCGAGCGCTGTGGCCAGCGAGAGCCTGCTGCCGCCCGCCCCGTCCACGCTGCAGCGCTGTGGAGGCCCCAGGCGCCTCCTGCCCTTCACCCACCTGCGTGGGAGCGTCCGGAGCCCTCCCGGGCCAGCCCCTGCCCAGCTGGCACTAGCATCCTGCCTGCCTGAGTCAGCCGCGGCCTCAGCTCCTGCCCCCTCACGCCATCACGGGACCCCGCGCCCCGGCTGGCGCCCCTGGTCTCCCTGGCGCCTTCAAGAGGTGGTCGGTTCTGGGGCCGGCCTCAGCGCTCACGCAGGCCCTGACCTCCGGCGCCCCGTCTTCCTCAGCTCTCCTCTGGGTTCCTGCCCTTCCTGCGAAGCTGGGGAGCCCGGGTGGGGCTGCTGTGTCCCCTCTGCCATCAGTCCACCATGGCTGGCCCCCGGCTGTGGCCGCTGGAAGGTGGACTCCCGCCCCCAGGGCTCCCTTAGGTGCAGGTTTATTTTGGGGGTGCAGGACACTGAAGGGGGCTTGTGGGGTGCCTACATCCTTCCCCCTGCTTTCTCATCTGTGCTCCTGCCCGGAAGGGCTGGTGCCTGCTCTGGCCACTGCCGGGGCCCAGAAGCGGGGGTTGGGGTGACCGTCTGGCCCTGCTGCTGGAAGCGGAGGGTGTGCGCGTCCCCGCCGGAGCCCAGGCCGGCCGCGGCAGGCAGGGGCGCCAGGGGCGGCCCCACGGAGAGGCCCAGGCGGGCCTCGACCCGCAGCCCGGGGCCTCTGGACGGCGCACGGCGGGCGGGGGCGGAGGCCGCGGGGGGCGAGGACAGGAAGGGGAAGGGGCGGGGCCGCCGCGGAGGAAGGGGCGGGGGAGGGGCAGCCGAGGGGGGAGGGGAGGGGAGGGGGGCAGGGAGGGGGCGGCCCCCACCTGGGGCCTGTGGGCTCTGGGGCCCCCGCCCCTCTCTGCGCCTGCCCCCCGCCCCCCAGCGGGCAGCGACCAGTCGCTATTTCCCACTTAGGTGTGAGTGACGGTCCCGCCAGGGGTGCTGGGGTTCTGGGGTTCTGGAAATGGGGCGCCCCCTTGGCGGCCACAGCGGCAGGGCCCCTCCCCCATCTGAGACTTGAGACCAGGAGGCCGGGCCGGGCCGGGCGCGGGGCGCGGGGCGCGGGAGGGGGTGCGGGGGGGGTGCGGGCGGGGCGCGGGCCTGGCCAGCGGGGGGCAGCAGACGCCCGGCTGGGGCTGCGGGGCCGCGGCTGGCGGGGCGGTGCCTGGGCCGCGGCGGCTGCTGCCACCTCAGCCCCCTCCGGCCCGTGGGGGGGTCGGGCGCCCCTTTGCTGAGCCCCGGTTCTGGGCACCTGGGAGGACTGGCCGCCCGGCTGCGCCCCGGGGAGGGTCGGGGGGCGGCGGGAGGGGACCCCGCGCTGGCGCGGGCGGGGGGCCAGCGGCCGCTTGTCCCGCGCCCCCCGCGCCCTGGGAGCCGGCCGGGGTGCCTCCCCGGGCTCCGCGGGGCCCCTCGGGGCGTGGACGGGGACGGGGCCCGCGAGCCCACGCGGCCTCCCCGGAGCGCGAAGCCGGGCCGGCCCCGTGGGGAGGGGCTCCGCGCCCCCGCACCTCCGGCCCTCCGTGGGGGTGTCGGCAGCGGCGTGGGTGGCGGGTCCCCGTGCACCCCGCGGCAGAGGGCGCTGGCTCGCGGGGTCCCGGGCGGGGGCCGGGCGGGGCGCGCCGCCCCGAGCCTTTTCCTCGCGGCTTCTCGGGGCTGGAGGCGCGGGAGGGGGAGGCCCCGCGGGAGGGGGAGGCCCCGCGGGAGGGGGAGACCCCGCGGGAGGGGGAGACCCCGCGCGCCCGCTCCCCGCCCCCGCCCCGGCCCTGGGAGGGGCGCTGCGCGGCCTTCACTGCGCGCTCCACGCGGCGGGGTTGGGGGGCGCCCCGCCGCCCCCCAGGCAGCAGCCCCCCGCGGTGGGCCGGCGCCCTCGCGGCCGGCTCCCGGCGCCCCTCCCCGGGCCGGCGGGCGGGCGGGGGTCCCGCGGGCACAAGGCAGCCCCTGTAATCGGAGCTTCCCGCCCGCTGCGGCCGGGGCGCGCGTCACGGAGGGGCCGGCACCTGCGGAGGACGTGCCTGGCAGCCCCCAAGAACAGCCCGTCCTGGGGGGCCCGGTGGGGGCGCCCGGGGACGCGGCGAGGGGGGCGCTGGCGGCGGGGTGCTGGGCCCGCCAGGGCGCGGGAAACTCCTGCCCGCGGGTTAATCGGTAACCCCGGCGGGGCCCGGCCGCCCCACGGGGCGAAGCTCAGGCGCCGGCGCCCGCCGGGTCCTCGGGCCGCGCCCGCCCCACGGGCCCCACGGGCGGCGGAGAGTCGAGGGGCGCCCCCAGGCCCGCCCCGCACGCCGGGGGAGCCGCGATCCGTGCGGGCCTGACCCCGGGGGCGCGGGCGGGCGGACGGGGGTGCCGGGGCTCACGCCGCGGCCGGGCCCCGCGCTGGCCACTCCCGGGCAGGCCCCGCAGCCCCCCCCTCTCGGCGCAGGGCCGGGGGAGGCTCGCGGCCCTTCCACGTCCCCTCTCGCCCACTCGAGGCCTCGGCCCCGACAAGAGTGGGGCTCAGGGCCAGGGCTGCGAGAGCCACCCCGCTGCCGGGGCGCCCGCAGCAGATGCTCGGCCTCTCGGAGCCGCGGGCGCCGGCCGCGCCCTTTGTGGCTTCTTGGAAAGACGAGCCCTGGCCGGGAGCCGGCGCGGAGCCGCGCGGGGCCTGGGCGCGCGTCGCGTCCTGGAGGGCGGCGGCCCGGCGGGCGGGGGCTGCGGGCGCCCACACCCAGGCCCCCTCGCGGGCTGCCCCGCGCGCGGCCAGGGCCAGGGCCAGGGCCGGGCACCCGCGCCCCGGGAGGGCCAGGTGAGGCGCGCGCCGGGCGGCCGCCAGGGGGCAGCATGTGTCCGTGGGCCGAGCCGGCGGCCTTCTGGGCGCAGCCCCGGGCTCCGCGCTGTCTCCACAGCCAGCCGGGGTCCTCACTCGAGACCTGCAAACTGGCTCGGAGCCGGGGGGTGCACCCTGGAGGGGCCGTTATGGGGCCACCCGCCCTTTCCTCTTCTGCAAAATGTCAACCACACCTGCCCCGGCCAGATGTGCCACAAGTGGACCCCAGGTTTTCGTGGCCGGACGGGGAGGCAGTTTCTCACCCCCAGCACTGCCGGGGGGTGCACAGAGGAGGCTGCTGTCCTCAGGGGCCTTCCCTGCACCCCTGTCTGGCCAGAGATGGGGCGAAGGCCGGCGAGCTGGCCCGGAGCAAGGGTCGGCACGTCTCACATTTCAGGTCCCAACGTGCCTCCCGCTGGGCACGCTCTTTCTGTGCTGGCTCCGAGGGGCCTTTGCAGCTTCCCGGCGGAGGGTGGACACACGGAGGTGTGGTTGTGGGGCGCCCTCCCGCCGCCCTCGTGGGCTCCTGGATCCCATCCAGGCTGGAGCTGGGGCCCTCGGCCTGGCCGCTGGCTGCTGCAGAGCTCAGCGGCTCCTTTCCTCCCCCTCCCTGAGCCGGGCCGAGGCCGCAGCCAGGAAAGCGGCTGGTGTGGGGGCAGGGAGCAGGGGCTTGAGGGTCGGGGCCAGGGAGGGCCGAGCAGGGCCCCTCTGGTCATTTGCTGATCCAGAACTAGGCCCCTGGCCTTCAGGGGCTTAGAGCAGACGGGGGCTCACACCGCCACTCTGCCCCAGTCAGGGGGGGCCAGGCGGTATCACCCCACCTGCGGGCCCACGGCCGGAGCCTTTGTCAGCCCCTCTGCGTTTCCGGAAGACAAAACGTGGGGCACTGGAGCCGGGTGCACAGGGAGCCGCAGCCCCCCAGGACACATCTGCAGCGCAGCGCTGGCCGGGGCGGCTCCACCCACCAGAGGGAGGCCTGCTCCACAGAGCTGGGGGCTGGGGGCTTATCCGCCAGGCCTGGGCACTCAGGGCCTGGCCACCCGCTCCGGCTTTCCCTGGTGTGGACGGGGCTGGGGCACCTCCCAGCTCCCCATGTCCGGAGGGGCCGGGCCCAGGGGCCGCGCCTCAAGCGCTGGTCTCTCCACCTGGCTGGGCTGAGGCCTCAGGGCGGAGGGGCCTGCTCCAGGGAGCTGAGTCAGAAGGGGCTCGGGCCTGGTCTGACCAGCCCATGACCCCTGGCCAGGTCCCTGCTTTCCGCGCTGGCCTCCCTGGCCGAGACACAGACACGGTGGCAGGACCCCCAGCGGGCACGCCGAGTCGCTCCTGCGGTGTCCTTCCCCGCCCACCGTGTTTCTGGGGCTCACTGAGGGGTCCCCGCGGGGGGGGGTACGACAAGAGGTTCAGGTCCGCACAGCGGCGCAGGGCCTGTGGGTGGGGCTGGGGGCTGCTCACCACCCCCACCCGGGGTTCCCTGTGTGACAAGGGGAGGCCAGGTGAGCCCAGAAGCTTCTGGTGCCCGTCCAGGGCTCCGCAGCAGCACAGGGCCCAGCCCCCGCTCCGTCAGACGTGGACCGCGGCTGCGGCCAAGGGGCGCTGGCCCCCGTCGGGGACGCCACGGGCACAGGCGGCCCCCGCGACCGCGCGGGGCTTGGGCGGGGCTCTGGGGGCCGCGGGCCGGTGTCC
This sequence comes from Talpa occidentalis, assembly GCF_014898055.3. Lineage (NCBI taxonomy): Eukaryota > Metazoa > Chordata > Mammalia > Eulipotyphla > Talpidae > Talpa > Talpa occidentalis. The sequence continues at coordinate 52,417,256 of NW_023601754.1, read as the reverse complement.
TGGGGTCCCTCTCGCCCTCCGCCCCCCGCCCGAGGGTCTCTGGGTCGGCAGGTGTGTTGGGGCTCCAGGTGCGCCCGGCCCGGCGGGGTCCCGGCCCCGGGCGCCCGGGGCCGCGCAGGGCAGCCGGAGACCCCGCGTCGCGGCCGGGCACGAGCTGGCGCCGCGCGGAGCCCCGCGAGCTGGCGCGGGAGGCCCCGCGGCGGGGCGAGCTGGGGGGGGCGCGGGGGGGCGGCCGGGCCGGACGCCGGGCCCCTCGAGGGCCTTCGCGCGGGGGAGGGCGCGCCGGGCGGAGGGGGGCGCCCGCGCCCCCGCGGGCAGACAAAGGAGGTGGCGGGGGGCGGGGGCGGGGGGATGGGGCGAGGGGGCGGGGCGCCGCGGTGTCACGTTACCGCCCGCAGCGCCCTCAACGGCGGCCCCGCCCCGCCCGCCCCCCGGGCCCGCCGCCCCCCCGCCCGCCGCCCCGCGCCCCGCGCCGCCCCGCCAATCAGCGCGCCCCGGCCGCGCGCCCCGCCCCGCCCGGTGGGTGTGTGCGCGGGGCCCGGGGGCGGCGCGCGGGGGCCGGCGGCCGGCGGGGCGGGGGGGCGCGGCGCGGGCCAATGGACGCCGTGTTGTCGGAACCGAAAATACTACATTATGCTAATCGCGGGGCCCGCGCGGGGGGGCGGCGGGACCCTCGCCTATAAAGGGGCGCGCGCGGACGGGCGTTCCACAGGCCAAGTGCCCTGCGCTCGGAGTGCCAGTCCGGGCAGAGCCAGCCGGCCAGCGAGGACCCGCACGCAGGGCGCGGCCCGACCCGACCAGACGAGCGAGCGAGCAGCAGTCGCAGCCCGCGCCAGACAGCCAGGTAGCCGGGCGGAGGCGCGCCCCGAGCGCGGGGTCCCCTCGCGCCCCCGACCCTCCCCGCCCGCTCTCCTCTCCCCGCGCCCCGCCCGCCCGCCCTCCCCGCGGCCCCGGCCACGTCCGACGTGTCTCCCCGCAGCGCATTGGCCATGGAGCGCCTGGTCTCCCGCCGCACCGTCCCGCTGCTGGTGCGCAGCAGCGCCTGCCGCAGCCTCTTCGGGCCGGTGGACCACGAGGAGCTGAGCCGCGAGCTGCGCACCCGCCTGGCCGAGCTGAGCGCCGAGGACCAGCGCCGCTGGGACTACAACTTCCAGCAGGACGTGCCGCTGCGGGGCCCCGGGCGCCTGCAGTGGACCGAGGTGGACAGCGACTCCGTGCCCGCCTTCTACCGCGAGACGGTGCAGGTGGGGCGCTGCCGCCTGCTGCTGGCGCCGCGGCCCCGCCCGGCCGGCGCGGGGGAGAACCCGCCCCCCGCGCCGCCGGCCGCCGAGCCCCTCGACGGCCTCGGGGAGGCGCCGGCGCCGCCGTCCAGCGACCCGGCCGGGGAGGCCGGCGCGGACGGGGCCGCGGCGCCGCCCGAGAGCGACGAGGAGGACGCGGCCCCGCCGCCGCCGCGCGGCCAGGAGACCCTCGCGGAGCAGCCGCCCTCCGGGGCCTCGGGGCGCCCCGCGCCCGGCGCGGCCGCCGGCGCCGCGGCCAAGAAGCTGCCCGGGCCGCTCATCTCGGGTGAGTCCCGCGCGGCCCCGCCCCGGCCCGGCCCGGCCCCGCTTTGTCCGGCCGGCCGGGCTCCCTGGCCCTCGGGGGGGCCCCCCTCGGTCCCCGCCTCCTCCGTGGCGTTGAAGGGCCCGCCGAGCCCGGCGCGGGGGCGCCCGCACCCCGTCCCGCCCCGCCGTTGCGCTCCCGCCGCGGGGGGAGGGGGGTGGCGCGCGCGGGCCCCCTCGGAGCGCGCGCCTGGCCCGGCCGCGGCGCCGAGGGGTTAAGGGGGGGGCCGGCCGCGGGACGGGGAGATGCTTACACAGCACATCGCGCAGCGACGTAAACAAAGCTGACCCCCGCGGACCTCGGCGCCCGCGCCCGCGCGCCCTGACCGCGCCGCTGTCGCCCGCAGACTTCTTCGCCAAGCGCAAGAGACCTGCGCCCGAGAACAAGGCGTCTGGCGAGGTGCCCTCGGGCTGCGCGGCCTCGGGCGGCGCCCCCAACGTGGGCTCCGCCGAGCAGACCCCGCGCAAGCGGCTGCGATGAGGAGGTGAGCGCCCCGGCGGCGGGCGGCGCGCCCCAGCGCCCGGCCCCGCGCCCCGCTCACACCGCGCTCTCTCTCCACAGCCTCGCGCCCGCAGAGCCCGGAGGGAGCCCGCTGGGCAGCGGACGGGGGAGCAGCGCGGGGCCTCGGCTGGGACCGTCTATGTAGCAGCGACCGGCAGCAGCTGCCTGCCAAGCAGCGTTCGGTTTTGTGTTTAAAGTTTGAAAACTGTGCAATGTATTAACGACGTCCTCTATATCTAACTGTATTCTGCACGAGGAGCACACTGGTCCAAGGTGTAAAGCTTTAAGAGTCATTTATATAAAATGTTTAATCTCTGCTGAATCTCAGTGCAAAAAAAATGAAAAAAGCAAAAAAAAAGCAAAAAAGAGAAAAACCTGTATATTTGTACAAAAAATTTAAAAAGTTATACTAACTTATATTTCCTATTTATGTCGAGGCGTGGGCCGCCCCGCCATGCCACCTGGGGCACTGGCCATGCCAAAGGCCCCCCCCGCCACCTGCATCTGACTCTCGACAGCTGTAAACGGATCTGCGGCGGCCCCGCCCGGCCCCCCGCCAGCCCCTTAGCTTGCAGCCCGCGCTAGTCTGTCCTCTTGCTCTCTCGCTCTCGCTCTCCCGCTCGCTCTCTCTTGCTCTCTCTCTCGCTCGCACGCTCACTGTGTCTTAAACTTGAAGGCAAATCTGTTCGAAGGTTCCTGAGCCGACTGTAACACGGCCCCGGCCCTGCCGGGTTCAAATAAAGAGGCCGAAAAATGCTGCAACCCAGGCCCTTCTGTGCTCGTACGCCCCCAGTTCTCTCCCCTGGCACCCCCAGCAGCTAGGGAGATAGGGCCCAGGACTCGGGGCTGCCAGCCCGGCCCTTTCTAGTCCGGTCAGAGGGAGGCCTCTCTCCTGGCAGCGCCCAGCTCACCCCACCTGCCACAGGCCCCTGGCTTAGGGATGAGCGCCCCGCCCTTCGTCCACCTCGGAGGAGCCCCCACTTGCACCCCTGCCTCCTCACTCCAGGCCTCACTGACCCCTGAGCCCGGTGGGCGAAGACACACACACACACACACACACACACACACGCCCTCCTCTGAGGTGCCCCCTCACCCGAACTTCACATACTTTTCGGCCCCACAACGGAGCCCCAGCTGCTCCAGGGTCCCCAGTTTGGAGGTCAGGGGCCCCCTGGGATGGGGACAAAGGACCCCTGATGTGTTCACCACCTAGTCGGTGCCTGTGGTGGGGGAGGGGCGGCCCTCAGGCCTGTGGGGGCTGGGGGAGGGGAGGCCCCCTTGGGCCTTGTGGGGTGGGGGATGAGCTCCAACCAGCAAGGGCTCAAGGCCGTCCCGCACATCGCACAACACCCACCACCGCCTGGTTTCAGAGGTTCCCTCCTCCTCCTGAAGGGGAGGTTCACGTTTTCATAGGTGACCCATAAACCTTTGAAAACTGGCTGCACTGGAAAGGGTGATGTGAAACAGCAAGGGCCTGCGCTCGCGTGTGCGCGTGTGCATTTGTGTCTGTGTGTGTGTGTGTGTGTGTGTGTGTGTGTGCCATGGGCCCGGGAAGTGGAGGACGGGTGTCTTGTGCAGGCCCAGCTCCGGGGTGCCGCCCAGTCCTGGCCTCCGGAGCCGCACAGACACGCAGTGGACTCACCTCCCCCAGCGCCCAGAGCGGGCGGGGATGCTGAGGCCCGGCCAGCGGTGGGGGCAGCGCCCCGGGAACCAAGAGCCGGGCCCAGTCAGACCCCCGAGACCCCAACCTCTCCATGGCGGGGGACCCTCCAGCTGGGCCTGTGTGATCAGGCCCGGGACGGCCTGGCTGGGGGAGGGGGCAGCCCAGGCCAGAGCTGGCTGGGAGCGCGCGCCACTCTGCTTGAAGTACAAACCCTTGCCAGGACAGAGCGGGGCTGGGGGGCACCCCCACCCCCAGCCCCCACTGCACAGGGCCCCCCACAGCAGCCTCTGCCACTCAGGCAGCTCCCCCCAGGACCCGAGTGCGGCCCACCTATAGCTGCTCCTGGTGTCTCTCACGGGGGGCTTGTTCAAAAGCAGCCCAAGTGAGGGGTGCTGCCCCCCCACCGCCGGAGCTGACACCCAGGGGTGGCGTCTACAGGCAGGAGCACTGGGTCTCCGGGGCCAGCCGTCCCTTCTGTGGGTGTGTTTCCCGCCTGCGGGGTCCTGTCCTACGGCCCCGTGAGGACAGCCCGGCGTGGCGGCTGCCGGCCCGTTGTTGAAGTGGGACACAGAGCGTGCTGAGCCCCCCAGGCCTCGCTGGAGCCCCAGGCAAACACGTGGGGTGGTCTGCCCACAGTCCTGGGGGTGTCGGACCCAGCGGCCCAGACCCAGGAGGATACCGATGCTGATGGCGAAGATGATGAAGAGAGGGACCACCGGGGCGGCCTGCCACGGGCCCACGATGCGGGCAGTGCTGGTGGGCCCCCCATGTGCCCCCATGGGCCCCCCACGTGCCTCAAGAGGAGCTGAGGCCGGGAGTGACCTGCCCAAGGACCGGCCCCGACTTGGTGGGGCCCACGGATTTGGGCCTGGGGTGTGTGGGTCCAGAGTGCTGCGCTTGGAGGGCCAGGGAGGAGCCCGGTCTCCCAGGGTGGCGGGGTGCGGCCACCTGGCACACACGGCTTGGATGCTGCTTCCCCGGGGTTTTCACATGCGCCCTGGGACGGGCACACGAGGGGCTGCTGCTGACCCACAGACCCACGAAGCAGGGGCAGGGGCTGCGGAGGTGCGGCCCTGGGCTGGCGGGCACTTCCCCAGCCGCCAGGGAGGCTTCCAGAGGACCCTGGGAGGCCGTGGGATGGACGGGGCTGCAGGCTGAGGGAGGAACAGGCTGTGAGGGAGGCAGAACTAGAGGGCCCCGAGGGGCAGGAGAGGGGCTTAGGGCCTGGGTTGCTCCCCCGGAGTCAGGGCCTCACCAGCCTGGCGCTGGTTGGTGCCGGAGCAGCGCTGGAGCAGTTGTTGTTCAGTCCAAGAGGGGGTTCGGGGGGTGCCAGTGGGCCTCTCTTCCCCGTTCTCTCCTGGGGGTCCCCTGGGCCTGACGGGCTGGGGTCAGAGGCTGGGTCTTTTCTGCAGGCAGTGGGGAGCTCTTCGGGCTAGAGAAGCTGAGGCTGGGGGCTGGACAGAGAAGCAGGGACAGTCAGGGGCCCCCACGGCCATGGGGCCCCAGCAAGCCAGAGACCCTGCCAGCGGGGTGGGGCGTGTTTCCTGCCACCGAGCTGCCTCAGCAGGGGGAGGTGGTGGAAAAATCCCTGCTAAGCGGCTGGCACAGGTGACCAGTATGAGGGAGGCAAAGCTGAGCCCTGGGTCAGGGGTGCTGTTCACAGCAGGTCAGCCAGGGGGTCCCCTCCAGCCCCCACCCCCAGGGACATGGAGCTGGGGGAGTGTCCGGGAGGGACAGCCCCGCAGAAGGACCAGCAGTGCCAAGGTCCCGAGCCCGCGCTGTCAAGGGGCTAGTGGACGGGGGGGCTGTAGGGATATTGGGAGGGGGGGCGGTGAGGAGGGGCCCGGGTGTCCCGGCGGCGAGCAGGCACAGGAGGCCTGAGGCCCCTGGTCTTGCGCCGTGGAATGCAGGCCTCTCTCTGCCGGGGATGGGGGAGGCCGAAGGTTGGAGGCTCCGCGCTGGGGGAAGTGGGAGTTTGGCCATTCCCGCCCTGAATGCTGCTCCTCGCTGGCCGCGTGGACACCAGGATGCGAGCTGAGGCCTCTCAGCAGCCCTGCCGAGGGCCCCGGGCCCCTGTGCCGTGGTGAGAAATGCCTGAGACAGCCCGACCAGGAGCCACAAGGCGCCAGGCGCACCCAGGCCCGCCGGCCCCGCCCAGCAGCGCTGGCGCCTCAAATCTGTGCGTGTTCGTCACGCTGAACGCAAGCCTGTGTTTCCTATCTGGGTCTGCGGCCTTGCCTGTGGCGTGGGGTCTGCCGCGCAGAGTGCTGCCCTTACCTCACGCCCCTGCTCCCCCGCCTGACCCGCCCTCCTCCCGGGCCACCAGTGCCCGCCCCCGTCTCCATCGCTAGCCTTTTCCAGAAGGTGCCAGGGTCATGGTCACACAGCGGGCAGCCCTTCAGCCTGGCCCCTCGCTCGGGAGCTCGCGGGCCGTCCTGTTCCTCGGGCCTGGCCTCTCGCCCCTCCGAGCACAGACCCCTGCCGTGGTCTGGACGGAGCCGGTCTTTGTCCATCCACCTCCACAAGGGCCTCTTGGTTGCTCCTAATTTTGGGCCGCGGCAGAGAACGCTCCAGGCTCTTGGCGTCCAGGACGCTCCTCCTGCAGACCCCCGGGGTCGGCTGAGACCATTGTTGCATCTGCGTCCCAGCTCGGCCTCTCCCTCCTCCAACTTCTCACCAGCCGGGGTGAGCCCTGAGCTGCTGCACGTGTGTGAAACACACACACACACACACACACAAACACGCACAGACACGCACAGACACACACACACATTCGCACAGATGCACGGAGACACACGCGGACTTCCGCACGCACACGCACACACAGGTGTCTAGTAATTCATCATATTTTTTCCTGGGTGAAGACGGAAAATGATCTGGGCTGGGCATGGGCCTCGCTCTCAGACGCTGAGCTGTGTGCCCGGCCGGCATCCTGAGGGCCCGGAGGCCGGGACGCTGTCCTGGCGCAGGTGGCATCCCTTGGAACGACGATGCTAACGCCTCCGGCGGCTCAGAGGCCGGGAGAAGCCGCTCTGCTCTGACCTGAGCGCCCTGCGTGTCCTTCCTGCCCCAGGCGCGTCGCGTCCCCTCATCCACCGGCCCACTGTGGCGCGCCGAGGCTGGCTTGAGGCCACCTGTTCCCATCTCTCCCGCCAGTCAGGAGGCTCCCTGTGCTCCGCGATTGACCAGGGTTGGGTCTGCAGCCGCAGGGCTACTTGTCAGGAATCCGGGGAGCTCTGTCCTGCTTTAGGGGTGTCAGCTCAGGTGGCTGATGAGGCGGCTGCAGGCCGAGTCCTCTCTGCAGCGCCTCGGGGCTGCTTGAGCTCCCTGCTGGCATGACAGCTGGGGTTCCCGGCGTGTCCTGAAGGAAGCTTGAGGGAGCAGGGAGCCCAGGAGGTGGGGGAGCCCCCCTCTACTCCCCCACCCAGCAGGTGTGTCCCCAAGACCCCAGGGCCCTGGGGCGGGCACCCAACTCTGCTGCTCCCAGAGCCCAGGCCACCCAGCCGGGCCCTTCCGCTGCTCCCTGGTGCCCGCCGCGTCTGGACACACAGCTGTGACCGACATTCAGAGCAAGAGTCTTCCTCCTCAGGCCACGGAGAAGCCCTTCTTGCGCTGAGCGGAGAGCGTCCGCGGGCTTCAGCAGGGCCAGGGGGCCCAGGGAGGGCCTGCCCCCCATCTCGGGGCCGGGGTCCGCGGTGTGCTGCCTCTGGCGCCTTCCTGGGCACTCGCTGCAGAGACTCACACCAGCACAAGTCCCGCACTGCGCTCGCAGCCTGACTCCGCTGCTGTTAACTTTGTAGCAGCTTGAAGCCCCAGCGAGGCAACAGTATCACCTGCAGCTCCTCTGAGAAACTCGTTCTCCAACCTGACACAGCAGAGCCGCTCCAGAGGCTCCGGTACCCGCCGCCAGCCCGGGCCGCCCGCGCGCCAATCTGTTTCTCTCCCCAACTTCTGATCCGCTTGCTTCCAGGCCCCGGGCCTCCCTCGGCAGCCCCCCAGAGCCTGGAGCCTCCTCCCGCGGGCGCCGGGCACTGGCCTGGGGTCCCCGTGACGGGCCGGGGCCGAGCGGTTCTGTGACTTCAGTCCACGGCCAGGAGCTGCCCCGGAAGGCTGGGCCTCCCGCGGATGCCACGAGAAGGCGGCCGGCCGTCGGGAAGGCCCCGGGCTCTGAAAACCACAGACCTGCCTCGCCTCCCACCCGGCCTCGCCGCCCGCGCTTGCGAGAGCCCGCGGGGTCAGCGGGCGCCCCCCTTGCTCCTCCTGCGCCCAGCTGCTCATGCTCGGGGTGCGCTCCTGGGGGGGTCCAGGCCGACAGCGTCGCAGCTTTGCCGAGCCTCTTGGGAGGCGCCGGCCTTGGTGAATGGCAAAGCAGCCAGGGTGGGAGCGCACAGCCCCGCGGGAGGCAGGTCAGCGGCGAGAGTGGGGTCACGCTCTCCAGGCGCATGTGCTGCCCGCGTCTGCACCCGCGCCGCCGCCCTCCGCGGGAGACCGCGTGTGTCTGTGGCCAGCCCGGTGCCGCGCCCCGGGGTGCTGTGCCCTCCTCGGAGTGTCTCAGTGGATGGGCGAGGAGTGGGGACCCCGGGAGCTGCCAGCGGGGTTGGGAGGGTGGTGGCCTCTGGCTCACCTAGAGAGGGGCTCGTGGGAGCCCCGGCAGGGGCCCTGGCCAGACAGCTCGCTGGTGGGGGTGGGGGGTTTGTGACGCCCCTGCTGCTTGCTGGCTGTCTCCCCTGCCCTGCAGGGTGCCCCCACCGGTCTCTCCTGGCGGGGACCCGCTCTAATGAGGCGAAGGCACCCTCCCCACCTGTCTCTGGAGGACCGTATCAAGGGCAAGGGCCATCCAGCTGGAATGTTCTCTGGGTCTCCGGAGCTGACCGTGGTTTGCAAGCTGTCTCTTTTGTTTGTTCAGCCCCTCTGCTCCCGGCGCTGACCCCACGCCCACGGCCCTCCTGGATCCAGGCTTGCCAGGACCTTAATTGGCTGTCTAGTGGGGGAGCCCCCCACTGGGGCCCTGGGGGCTTTTTGTGTTGCGGTCACGTGGTCATCACTCGACTCCCACAGCCGGTGGGTGGGGCCGCAGCCAGGGGCCAGGTCCTGCACCTGGGGCTCCCCACTGACGGGGGCTCCGGGGGTCATGCAGAGCCCCCCAGGAGTGCTCCAGGAGGGCCACCCCGTGGGGAGGCTGCCCCCCTGCAGCCCCGCCACAGCCTGGCTCCCGGGTGGGGCGCCTGGGGGAGGGGCGGAGACAGACAAGCCCCATCACTCTCCCCTCTCTGCTCGCGTGCGGACCCCCGTCATCCGCCTCCACTGCCTGGAAGCCGCAGGGTCCTCCCACCTTACAGGGGAAGGGCTGTGCCTGGTCCCAACGCCCAGTTCTGAGCCTGCTCTGAGATGCCCCCCGAGTTTGGATGGCGCTGGAGCCCAGAGCATGTGCCTCAGCCGGACAGGGAAGGCTGGGGGGTGGGGGCGAGGGAAGGAGAGGGGAGGAAAGGGGCTTTGTGGGTTTTCTTCTCAGGGGCTCATTTTGGGTTTTCAGTTTCCACCTGCTGCTTTGGGGGCCCCCTGGTCTGTGGGGTCCCTCAGCGCCACCAGCCTCAGGCACCGGACAGACCTCTTTGTGCTCAGGCTGCCGGCACTGGGCTCCTCAGGGCCCCCCCGCCAGGCAGCTCGCCCCAAGGAGGCAGGGGAGCCGGCGCCGAGCGGGCGCACAGGAGGGCCCGGCCTGCAGGAGGCCTCTGGTGCTGCTCGGAGGACGGGGCCTCCCTGGGGAACTTGGTCTCGGAGGCCCGGGAGGAAGGTGGGGAAGGTGGGAGGAAATGGCGCTGGCCGGGCCCTGGGAGGACCCGCTGGCGTCGGGGCGGGGCGGGGGCCCAGCCACGCAGCCTGGAAGTCACTCGAGGTCAGAAATGCCCAAGCAGGAAATGAGATGCAACTTGTAAAAGACATCAAAGGAAAAGGAAAACATTCTTCTAACGTGTCAGGGAGAAGAGAGGGAGCTGGAAACGGAGGCCTTTTATTAGGGAGGCGGGGTGATAAGCGATGGCTGAGATCGTCGAATCGAGAATTAAATGAGGGCGCCGGGGTGGGGGCGAGCGCCCTCCCTGCTGCAGGCAGGAGACCCCACTTGGAGGCCCGCTGGCCTCGGGAGCGGCCCAGAGTGCCACGTCCACCAGGGTGACACGGAGGCCACCAGACCGGGCGGGCGCGGCCACAGAGCCGGGAGGGCCCCGCTGGACGCGCGGGCTGACCCAAGACCCCCGCAGAGCGGCAGGTCTGTCCGAGCCGGGGACAGCTGCCCCGGCTCCCGGTGGGGCGACAGGGCCGCGCCCCCAGGTCCAGGCCACCTGAGCGTGGCTACTTGGAGCAGGCCTTCCTCCCCGGCTTCCGGGGCTGTGCCCAAGGTGAGACCGGCTGCTGCGTCTGGGGGTGCCCAGGTGGCATGTCAGCCCCGGGGGGGCTTGACCACTTCCTGCCTATCTCTGCCATGGCCCCCACCCGCGCAGAGAGAGCGTGGCAGGCGAGAACAGAGGACATTTAGGACAACCCGCGGGGAGACGGAGGCTGGCACGCCCGCGGCGGGTCAGGGGTCAGACGTGCCCACCCCAGGCCTGGGTGCGGGCGCCTGGGAGAGACCCGCCCCACCGGGCCTGCCGGCTCCGCTTCAGGGGGAAGTTGAGGCGGCGCCCGCGGCAGCACGAGGAGCGCGGCTGCCCTCCGGCTGAGGCCCCAGCCCTGTCTGCGAGAGAGGAAATGGGGAGGAAGTGAGGGGCCCTGGTCTGGCCCCCAGGACCTGGAGGGGGCCGGGGTGGGGGCAGGCGGGGTGTCTGCCCAGCGCTGGGGGCTGGTGAGCCTCACGGGAAGTCTCCAGCCCGCGCTCCCCTCCCTGCCAGGCGGCCTCTGTCCCCGGGCGGGCGGTGGGGGAGCCCTGGGGGGCCTGGTCCTGCTCCCGACATTATAAACAGCAGCCACAGTAACAACTGGGGTTCAAAAGTTCAAGAATCTGGTTCAAAGGCGCCGGAGTGAGCCCCTGAGCCGGCAGAGGCAGGCGCCGGGAGGGTGCGCGGCGGCGGGGCCCGGCAGGCGCGGGGTGGGCGCCCGGCGCCCCGGGGGCCCCCCGCAGCCCACGACCCCACCGCGGGGAGCCCAGGGTGGGTGTGCAGGAGGCCGGCGGGGCAGGGCAGCTGCTGCGGGCAGGAGGGAGCCCGGCCGGCCTGCCTGACGGCGGATGCGCGCAGGGCGGGAGCGCTGGGCTCGCCGGTCCGCGGGGAGGGGCGGGAAGGCAGCTGGACGAGGCGGCGATTTATGGGCCTTTCAGGCGAGCAGGTGCCTCCTCGGGCAGCCCATTGTCTCGCAGGCCTCACAATGGGGCTGCTGCAGCCGCAGTGCCGGCCCCCGCCGCGGCCCGCGGCCTGCACGGGCGCGAGGACCCCGGGGCGGCGCCGGCCATCCCTCCCTCCGCGCCCCGGTGCCCGTCGGGGCGTCCGTCCGTGCGCGCGCCCTCCCGTCCTCCAAGGGAGCCGGGCCCGCGCGGGGGGCGCCGGGCGCCCGCCCTGCGCGCCGCCGGGGCCGCGCCCCACGGTGCGCCCGCAGCCCGGGGGCCGCTCCTCCGGCGCCGTCGGGCACCGCCGCCCCGCCGGCTGGCACGGCCCGCGCGGCCACGCCGCGCTCGCACACACAGGGGCCCTTTCTTCCCGGCGCCGCGCAGCCATATGGCAACTCGGCGACGACACAGCAGCCCCCGCGCATTCAGGCGCAGAATGTCCCGCAACAGGGAACAATCCCAGCTCTGTTCGCGTCTATTATGGATGCGAAGGGGGTGAGAAAAAAAATCATTTAACTCCAAGAGATAGCCAGCTAATTACCAACCATATGTGCGCCTGGATTCAAAGGGCGCCGAGGAGTTCATTCTGAGTCGAGGCGACTTTATTAGGTACAGAGGACAGATGTCCCCACCGCGCACGCATCCCAGACATCACAGAGAGTCGTGTCCGGGAGTCCCCCGAATGCCCAGGGAGCTCTTTAAATATTGAAGAACAGCCGGGTCCGCTGGGAGCCGTGGCCAGAGCGAGACTCAGCAGCAGCCACTGCGGCGCCCCCTCCCTCTGCTGCCCTGAAGCCTGCTGGGGCGCTCTGGGCCCCGGGGACACAAAGGAGACCAGGGAGGAAGGATGGAGGACTCCCCGAGGGCCCGGAGACAGCTCCGCGCGGGCATCAGTCCCCTCCTGTGCCCCCACGGCAGGAACCAGAGGGCGCTGGGGCGGGCGTCGGGGGGCGCGGGGCGCACAGTAGGCCTGCCACGGAGTTTCCTGAAGGAGGAGCGAGCGGATGAGGCAGCGGCAGCCCGGCCAGCTACGAAAACCCCGTGGGGGCGGGTGGCAGTGGGGACAATAGTGGACGGAAACGCCACTGGTTCGCAACCAAGAAAATAGCCTCTGGCCGAGAGCCTCCTTCTTTGAGGAAGGAAAAGGAGAAAGCTCGTTAGAGAGAGAGAGAGAGGGAGGGAGAGAGATCTCTGCCTCCCGTGCAATGCAATTACGTTCCAGCTTTTTCTCCTTGTTATTCTTTTAAGCCAAATGTCTGAATAAAAGGATTATTCCCCTCCCCCCAGGACTCGGGGCTAGAGGAACTGCAGCCCGAGGCTTCCGCGTCGCCCGCGCTGCCGTGACAGGGCGGCACGTACAGCTGAGGTTTTAAATATTCGAATCTGAGGGGAAAGGGGCATCTGCATCGCTGCCCGGCCGGCCTGCAGCCCGGCGCCCCCCACGCGCACGATGGGGGTGTCCCGCGGCGTCGCCGGCCCTGCGAGCAGGCCGGCACCCCTTTTGTTTCTCTGCTTTTGTTCTGTGTTTTTCTTTCCTCTGGCCCGCTCAGCCCACGAGGGTGTTTTCTGAAACTTGGGGACTGACTTGGGTTTCGAGGACATAAAGAGACCCGGAGAACGGCGAGAACCGCCACGTCCCGGCCTCCTGGGCACAAAAGCACATTTAATTGAACATGTGTGGGTGAGAAGATAGATGGGGGGACTCCCGGGGCCCCCAGAATGGGCTAATCAGCTGACTCCAGCTGGACTGGATGAGGCTGTTAATGAAGCCTGAGAGCCCTGAGTCCCAGGGAGGGCGGGGGGCGGGCGCAGGGAGGGAGGGAGGCCCCTCCAGTGGGCCTGACTCTCCAGGGCCCTGACCTCCCCAGACCCCGAGGCCCCAGTTAGCGGGAGGGGCAGGGCCGTGCTCCACGCCTGCCCTTCTGCCTTGGCATGGCTAAAGAGCACTTTTGGGGACCCCCCCACTTGCCCGCCCCATCTGTGGGTGCTAGGAGGATTATTCTAATGGAACCAGCTTCAGGGGGAGCTGAATTCATAGAGCCGGGGTGTGTGAGAGCGGGCGAGGCTGGGGCTCTGGAGGCCCGGGCCGGGGCTCTCCACGCCGGCCGCTGGGTCTGGGCGGCGGGTGGACGTCCGACGCTGTGGCAGAGCCCATGTGGAGCTGTCCCTCCCCGGGGTCCTGGCTGCAGCAGGGCCGGGAGGGCAGGGGCCTCGGGCCTCTCCCGGTGTGGACGTGTCTCTCCCGTGTCCTCGGGGCTCTCCCTGTGTGCCGTGTCCCGACCCCCCTCCCAGGGGACGGTGCGAGGACCGGGACCCGCCCTCGTGGGCTCGTTCGCACGCGACCGCCGCTTTCAGCGTCCTTGCTCCAGATCCAGCCCCACCCAGAGTTCACCCCGGTGCTGCGTGGCCGGTGGGCTGCGGTCAGGGCTTGGGGACTGAGGTTCACGACTAGTGTGGGCTCCAGGCCCCCCCATCTCACGGAGGCCTCACGCGGCATCTGGAAACCCGTATTTTCCAGGCTCACCTCCACCCCCCGCCCAGGGCTGGGTTTTCTCCTGGGAGGAGAGCCCAGAAACGCACTGACAACCGAGGCAGCTTCGGAACCCAGGCCCGGTCCGGGAGGCCGGCCCACGTGTCTCCCTGGGCCGCTCGGCGGCTGCTGTGCCCGAGCTGTGCCCGAGCTGTGCCCGAGCCGCCTCCCGGCCGCCGGCTGGGCCTCTGGGGCTCCGTGTCTGGCTCTTGTCACGGCTCTTCTCTCTCCTTCTCCCCTAGCACCACCTGCACCCCACAGTTCTTAAATCCCAACCAGCCTGGCGAGCACTGACTCGACTCCACGGCTCTGGGGTCCCCCGGGCCGAAGCCCCGACACCCCCGCCCCTTCCTGACACACCACTCTTGCTGTGTGACTCACGCAGGTGACTTGGCCTCTCTGAGCCCTGACTCTGCGGCTTCGTGGCAGGGAAAACGCCGACCTGCCTCTGGGGCCGAGTGAGAAGGAGCTAATGAAAATGGCTGCAAAAACACTCCAGGCATTTAAAAAATGTCACGTCATCTCAGAATAATAACAACAATATGCGCTGGGATTTGCTGGAGCCGGGAGTGGGCCCGAGCGGGTCTGGCATGAGGTAGGCTGCCCTGGCGTCTGTCCAGGGGGCTCAGTCACCGAGGCGCCCCTGGGACTCCCTCCGGGGAGGCCCCCCCTGATCAGGGGTCTGCCGCTGGACCCCGGGGCCGGGCCGGGCCCCACAGGCAAAGGGCAGCCTGGGGCCTTGCTGCCCACCCCCAGGTCCCCCGCCTGGCACGGTCCTGGTGTTTTATTATCTGCTTCACGTCCCCCAGTGGAAATAGTCTGTTTTCCGGGTTGGAGAAGCAGCACACACGCCTGAGGAAAAATGCAAACAATACAGAAATGTGCGAAAAAGAAAGTAAAATTTGCCCCAGATAGATTCTTCTGCTTGGAGACAAACACAGGGGGGCAATTTGGGGCGTTCCCCAATTTGAGACCAGCACTTGCTCTTCAGGTCCGAAGTATATATTTTAAGGCATGCAAGGAACGTCCACCTGCCCGGCCTGGGCACCTCCAAGCATCTGTCTCCGGAGACAGGTTCCGCAGGCTCCGGAGAGACACCCCGCCAGCGCTGGACCGTGCCCATGCGGGACGGGCAGTCTCCCTGGCTGGCAGGTTTGGGGTGTGGCCGTGGACCGCACCGTGACAGTGCTCAGGTGCGAGCCGAGGGCCCAGGGTGGTGCGGCCGGGCTGCCCACCGCCCTGTCCAGCAGGTTCGTGGGGTGACGGCAGGGGCTAGGAACAAGCGGCTCTTGTCTCCAGTGGGTGCACAATCCCCTTTGAACTGTTCCTGGGAAGAATGAGAGGGGCTGCGGGCCCCGCTGCAGCCCACAGCCACAGGAAACAGCTTCCACCCCGTGACGGAACCTTCCACGGACGAGCTGCTGGTACATTTCCCCAGCCACCCCTGCCCACGGCCCGCTGCTGTGCCGGAACGGAGCCTGGCCTCAGGCGGGCATCAAGGGTGGGCTGTGCCCTCTGGTTTCGGCCTGGAGCCGGCGGGAGCCCCGTGATGCCCCGGACAGCGAGGAGTCCTGACCGGAGGCGGATCTGTGCTGGGCACCGGGCGCCCAGCTGGAGGAGGCAGGGGCACTGGGCACGCGGCCCCGCTCCGGGTCCTGAGGCCACCTCTACGAGGAGGTTCAGGGGGGCCTCGATGAGGCTGGTGAACCTCAGAGCCCGCTTTGCCTGAGCAGAATCCGGGGCAGGCGGGTGGCGCCTTCCGAAGCTGCTCTGGCCGGCGCGGGCGGCCTCTCCCTGCTGCTGGGCGTGTCCGGCCACTCTGAGGGCACCGGTGTCCGCGGGTGGCTCAGGTCCGGATGGTGACAAAGGGACCTTCTCGTCATTCTCTCCTTCATCCGTTCCCCCCTCCTGGTGCCGCCCCACCCCCACCCCGGCCCTCCTGCTGCCAGGGCCCCGGGGTGTCCCCTGGGCTCCCGCTGGGCTTCCCCGGTTCTTCCTGGCTCATGGGGACAGAGGCCTGGGTGGGGGGCCTGGCTCCTGCTGGGAGAAAGTGCAGGGGGCCAGGGGACCCCGACGTTGGGCCGCCCTGCCCTGGCCTGTGCCCAGCCCGGCCTGGCATCTGTTTCTGGCCGACGCTGGGCCGGGGGCCCATGCTGGGTGCCCCAGAGGCCCGGGGCTTCGGCGGGCGGCCCTCGCGGCCGGGACTTCCCGGGCCCCCCCGTCCGCGCGGCGGCCGGCGGGTGCGAGCGCCCAGCGGGGCGGGGGTCCCGGGGCCACCCCGCGCCCCGCCGCCGGCCCCCGCCGCGCGCGTCTGTTTGGAGAAGAAAGCGGGCCAATTTGTTTTCATTCAGAATCACTTAAGATCCCATTTCGGAGAAATGAAAGGAGAAAAGCGCGGCTCCCGGCCGGCCCGCTGGGTGCCCGCTCGTGCCCGGCGGCGCGCTGGGGGGCCCCCGCCCCCCGCGGCTCCGCAGCGCGAGGGCGGCCGCTCATCTGCATGAAGCGCACACCCGCGGCCCATCTGCAAAGGCGCAATTAAGCGCGGGGGGCGGGGGCGCCTGGAATTAGCCTCCGCGCGGCCATCTGGCGCGGGCCGCGGCGCCGGACAAAGGGCGGGCGCGGGAGCGGCGAGCGTGCCGCGCATTGACCTGCAAATGAGGCTTTGTCCGCGCATTAAAGCTCGCCGGACCCCCGACCCCGACCCCGCCCCGCCCGCCCGCCGGCCGCGGCCCGCGCGCCCAGGCCCGGCCCGAGCCCCGGAGACCCCGAGACCCCGAGACCCCGAGACCCCGGCCCGAGCCGCCCGCGCCCGCGCCCGCGGGCCTGGCAGCGGCGGGGGCAGCTCTGCCCGGCGCGCGCTCGAACGGGCGCACGGGCACCTGGAAAGTCCCTGCCCCTCCACGCCCACATCCTTGAGACTGCAGCAGGGTGACTTCGAGGTGCCGTGGACCTTAGATGTGGGCAGCCGTGGCCGGCGGGCTCCCCGAGGGCTCCCTGCGCGGGAGGCCTCCCCGGGGTGGCGCGAGGGTGGCGGCGGGGGTGCGCCTCCAGGACTCCCGCGAGGGGCGCGTGGGGCCGGGGCAGGCCCGAGGCAGAAGAGGACAGAGACCCAAGACAGCCGCCCCCTCAGCGACCCTCTGTGTCACCCTGGACTGACCAGCAGAGCTGAAACTCTGGACGCCCCAAAGGCCTGGGGCGGTGTGAGGCACAGAGGACTGTGTGTGGCCATCTTTGGGCCTCAGTTTCTCCAGGTGGACAAATGGGAGTCTTGGTGGTGTTAGGGGGAACAGGATGTCCCGAAGCTGATCCCATACAGGCTGGGTGGACCCCACCCCCACCCCAGGCCAAAGCCAAAGGCTCTGGGAACTCCACATCCCATCCCCACCCAAGGGAAGGTGGCTGGGACCTGAGGGTGGGGTTCAGCAGCCAGGTAGGGATAAAGCCAGACCCGTGGGCTTTGGGGGGTCCCCCATTTTGGCTCCCCGCCGGCTCGCCGCGTCCGGCCAGCTCGGAGAGTGACTTTGGGTTTCCAGGTCGGCGGATCGGGTAGGACGCATGAAAGACTTTATTTCCCTGTTTTCTCCCTGAGTTGTCCATTTTCCTCAATTCCTTTTCCCTTGTCAATAAACCTTTTATGAACCTTCTGTGTGTGTCTGCCGTGGAGTATTCATAAGTCCCTTTAACGCACGGGTGAGGACCCACAGCCAGGAACCCGTTCAGTATCGGGGCTGCTCTACAACAGTGCTGGGGTCAGAGCCACGTCCACCGTGGGCGCCATCCCTTCTCCAGCATCAGCTCCTGGCGTAACCGAAGGGGTCATTCCCCAAGGATCCTGCCCAGCCTGTGGGGTTGGGGGAAGCTTCCTGGAGGAGGAAGGCCCGGGTTACACATTGACAGAGGCAGAGGGAGGGGAGGGGGCCGACAGCCCATCTGGGGTCAGCCGGGGGGCTTGGGGCCTGGGAGCCTGCTCAGGGTGAAGCGGGAGGAGGAGGCCGGACGGCGGGGTTTGTGTGCAAAGTTGTGACAGTGAGACTCTTGGACTTAAAGGGGCCCGCAAATATCTCTCCTCAGCAGAGGCAAGAACGTCTAGAATCTACCCAGAAATTTGCGTTGGGGCCCAGAGGAGGTCTTCCCAGGCTCCTTGTGTGAGGCGTGGAAACAGTCAGCGAACAAGCTGAAAGTTGCGTAGTGTAAAGGCAGGACTGGCCACAGTGCAAGTTTCCTGATCCCATGCAGACTGGGTAAAGGAGGAGTCAGAGTCCTCAGTAGTTTTGCAGGTTTTTTTATTGGGGTTCACCAGGCATATGGCGGGCAGGGGTGCAGGCCTCCCAGCCCCCAGCAAGTCTTCACTCTATCTGGGCTCTCTAGCGTTCATTCTGCTGCTTCTCGGCTTCTCTTTTGGCTTCGGCTTCTGCTGCTGCTGCTGGCGTCCCCGTGACGCCGCCCTTAAAAGCCCAGTCTCAGCCCAGGTGACTCCCATCTCCCTAGGCCCACACCCTATTCCAGGTGCCGCCATCAGGCCTGCGTTCAGGACAAGGATCCATCATCTATCCTGATGGCGGAAGGGCAGAAAAGCCTGATATTTTCTTTACCCTACACGTAGCCAATAACACTTGAGTGAAAATTAGTTGACCAAGTGATTTTCGTGGGATTTGGTGGCCCAGAGTCCAGTGTTTAACCCTGCCTCGTGGGCAGAGGTGTCCAGACAGGGAGGGTGTGGGTATGTGGAAATCCACACCTGGACTGTGGCTGGGGGCCTTGGCTATCAGCCATCCCGAGGGCAGCAGTGCTCCCATCTGTGGTGTGGCGGAGGGACCCTTGGCCTCATGCGTGGGCCGTGTACGTGACGTGGGGCTGAGGCCTGTGTCCTGGTGCCGTCTGAGCTCAGGTGGACCTTCTCCGTTAGTGTAAATGGGGAAGAGCGCTCGGCTCTGCCCAAAGGGGTGCGGGGCGGTGTGGTGCAGCACGTGGGGCCAATAGGCACTCAGGTGTTCTTTGGAAACGAACGAGGCTCACTGGGCTGCGTTCTGCAGGAGGCCGCAACCCAACCCAGCTGGCTTGCTGGAGCTGGGCCTTTCCTAGGTGACCCCTGAGGGTTTTCCCTGTGGGCGTGCAGTAGGTGCTGCCTGCGTCTGGGGTGGGGGGCAGTTGCAAGGGGCTGCTGTGGGGGCCAAGTGCTATGAGGGGTGCCTGGCTGGCTCTTCGGGAAGACTGTACGGGATGGGGCTGCAGGACCAGTGAACCAGCCGGGCTGTTACGCTGCGGCCTCTACACCCCTCACCTGCGGCTTTGATTGTGCTAATACAGGAGGCGCTGGGGGCGTGGGCGTAGGCGCGCGGGCCTGATGGCACCTGGAGCACGGCGGGGGCGTGTGTGAGCGTGCGCGCCTGAGCCTGGGGACGGAGGCCCCTGACTTCCCTCGCCTGGCTGCCGCGCTGCAGGTACTGGTTGTCTGGGTTTTGGTGGGTGGCCAGGGGTTTGCTGAATGGAGACGGGGCGGGGTGGGGGCAGGGCACACTTGGTGGGCAGTGGAGGAGGCAGTGGCCTTGCCAGGCATGGTAACGGGAGGAACAGGGTGGCGGCAGCCCCGTCCTGCCTGGTCTCCAGGCGTGGCTTCCGTGGGGGGCCGTGTACATCAGCGTGGGCTGCCTGGCTGAAGAGCTGAGTGGTAGTTAGTGACTCATGCCCGGCCTTTGAGACCCGCGCTGCCTCTAGCCAGGCACCAGCCTGAGTCCTGGCTGAGCCCCAGGCTTAAGGGGGAGCACAGGGGACCGAGGACTTAGAACTGGCTGCTGTGCGGGTGGCCAGAGCCCCTCCACCTCCCGGCTGCCCCACACCCCACGTCCTGTGACCCTCCAGCGGCCAGTCCGGGTGGAGACAGACCTGCCCGCGGCCTGAGGCCAACTCTGCTGCAGCGAGTTGGCTTCCTGCTGCCCGGGGTGTCCAGCCTGGGCTGGGCCGCTCCCCCAGGGGTCCGGAGGCCGCAGAGTGGGCCCAACGGCAGGAAGTGAGTCGGGGAGGGGGTCACGGGAGGCAGAGTGGTGGGGCTGCCTATGGCAGTGGTCTCGGCACCCTCGTCAGACCGGGCGCTCCAGCTGCTGTGCGGGGGCGGGGCGGGCAGCGCTGTGTGCGAGGGCGCGCTCGTGGGGTCTCTGCGAGACTGCCTGGGCCCCGTCCGTGCAGTGGGCCGGCTCCGGGCCGCCTTCTCCGTCTGCTGCCTCTGCGGGAGCCCTGGGAGGGCCCGGGCAGGGGCCGGGGAGCCAGACCCGCTGGGCCACCCAGCTCTGTCCTCATAGGCAGGATGCCGGGCCGGGGGCCGCACCCATCAAGGGAGGGCCCGGACACTTGCCTGACAGGCGTGGCCCGTCGCCCTTAGCTCTGGCCGGGATGCCCCGGGCCCACACCGCTGCTGCTGTCCGGGAGCCCTGGAGCTGGGGCAGGGTCTCTGCCCTCTTCTCCACCCGCACACCCTTCTGGGCACCGAGGGAGGGGTGTCTGGGCCCTCCGTCCCAGGCGGGGCTCCTGGCGGGCGGTATGGGCAGCACACGGTGTGGGGAGCCCAGGTGGGGGAGGCGGACGCCAGGTTGGGCCCGGCGGCTGCCGCGGGCTGAATGGCTGCTCTGTCCTGCGCGCGGCTGTCATCTGCCGCTGGGGTTCGGTTTCCTGGAGCTGGTGCGGCTGCACGTGGTCCTGCGGCCCAGAGCCTGGTGCCGCGGAGCCAGGCGGGGGCCGAGGGAACAATGAGGCCTTTTCCCGGGGGAGCGGGGCTGAGCTGGCCGCGGGGAAGCAGTCTGCTGGTGCCCTCGGGCCCGTAGGCTGGCTGGCAGGGAGAGGGTGGCAGGGCCGGCGTGCCAGGCCTTGGCAGGGCCCACGGGAGGCCGGGCCAGCCGGGTGCGGTAACCAAAGTCGCTTGGACGCACGTGGGGTTTTGTGGCTGCGTTTTCAGGGCACGGCCCTGCCTGCGTCTCCCTGAGGCGGTGGCAGGGGAGGCTGGAGAGGGGCAGTGGGTGCCGGTACCTCACCTGCAGGAGGTGAGGGCGGGCGGCCCTCCCGGCTCTAAGGTGCTCTGGGTGGGGAGGGTCTGCCGGCTCATCCTGGCGGTCAAGGGCAGGTGACTGTGACCCCTGGACATGGTTGAGTCATTTATTCACTCGTTCCGGTGGTCACCTGTAGCCAGGCCCCAGGGTGTGCCCAGCGGTGCCTGTTGGCTGGGTTGGAGGAGGAGCCCCCAGGCCATAGCCTGTGACCTGGAGGCTGGGGGTCCTTGGGGTGCCTTCCCACGGGCGGCAAGGGCAGGACCCAGGCCCAGGTGTGGGTGTCTACACCCGAAGGTGTGGATGTCCCTCTGGAAGGCGCAGCCTGTGGCTGCAGGGGGTGGGTGGGGTGACACCGTGGGGCCATCTCTGGCCCAGGAGGGACTTCACTGGTGGATCTAATCGGGCAGGTGAGGGTGGGCTCACAGGAGCCCCGGGGTGGGGTGGGGAAAGGCCACTCTTCTCCTAGCTGCGGCCTTGGGGCGTCTGGGAACACAGCAACAGCGTTTCACGTCTGCTTTGGAAAGTCACGGAAGAACGTCGGGCACATAGGGGCCTGGGAAGCCTGGGCTGGGTCTGCCCACTGCAGGCCTGGCACTCCCAGGCACCGAGGGGCTCCCCGGTATTGCACGGCTCCCTGTGCCTCAGTTTCCCCTCTGTAAGGGGTGGCTCTCAGAGCCTGTGCTAACGAGGTCTCCTCCCAGGAGTGGCCCTGATCTGCTGCCCGAACTGGGTGGTTTAGGGCCACCTGGGTCCTCAGGAGACCCCACGGAGAGTGGACAGGAGGCCGCCTGGCATGAGGTCAAAACTGAGTGGCGGGCGGGGCGAAGCCCTCGGGCCTCACACCTCCCTGGCCGGTCAGTTGTCCACTGGGTCCTGCAGATGAGCGAGGATATCTGATTAAGAAATGGCTTCTTGTCACCACCCCCTGTCCTGACTGCCCCTCTCCAGAGAGCCTCTCCAGGGGCCCAGAGAAGCCCGACCGTCCCTCCAATGCGCGGGGCCTGTCTGCCTGCACCCCAGCACCCCGGGGGGCCTCTCCTGGCGGGCCTCCTCTTCCCAGCTGCCCATCCATCTCTGGCCTGTCACTGCCATTGTCCGGCCAGGGGCTGGGTTGAGGGCTGGCCTGGGGGTGAGTGCGCTGCGCCCCGGCCCCGAGCCTAGGGGTATGATGTGACGGCTGCCCAGGCTGTCTCGGGGGTGGCCAGGCTCCCGGCCTAGGGCATCTCGGCTCCGCCTGGCGGGGGCTGCTCACCCCATGGCCACGTGGCCGCCACTGGCTGTGCCAGGAGAACCCCCAGAGCGACGTGTGCCCTCGCGGGGGGCTGAGAGGGCGTGGCCCCCTGGAAGAGAGATGCCGGCCGGGGGGCACTGCTGTGCTGTCTGCTGAGCGGGGAGCCGCCGCGCAGGCCGCTGCTGACCTTGCCCTCGGCGCCCTGCCCGGGCTCTGTGAGGCGGGAGCTGCGAGGCCTGCAGCCCCGAGAGGTCGGGGCTCTGCCGCTGACCTGGCCCTGCCAGGTGACCCCATCCAAGAAGGGCCGCTCCCCTCTAGCCAGCCCCAGCCTGGGCCCCTGCGCTGCACCGCCACGCATCTCTCCGCGTCCCCGAGAGCCCCTCTGACCTGCCGGCTTGGGCTACGGGAAGGCCCACACCTGCTCAGAAAGGCCACCTGCCCCAAGGACTGGACGCTGGCGGGGTGTGGGGCTTCCAGCGTCCTGGGGGGACGCGCTGAATGACAGGCTTTGGTCTCAGCACCCCGCCCTGTCCACGCCCGGGAGGCAGCGGGTGCAGCCCATGGAGGAGTCTCAGGTGGACGCCTGTGAGCCCTCAGCCTGGACTCCAGCCGGGGAAGGGCGCTGGGACCAGGCTCCCGTGGGCCCTCTGGGGCGGGAGGCCAGGAGGCAGGGTCTGGGGGTCCAGCCTCCTCCACCTTGGCAGTGGGGGCATAGGCAGGCCCCATCCAACCCCCTTGGGTGTCTCGTTGGGATGCTGGGGGTGGCCCAGGAGGGCACAGAGGCAACTGAGGGAAAGGGGCCTGGGGTTTGGGGGGGCCCCAACCAGCACCAGCGGTCTGGGTGGGAGTGGCTTGTGCCGTGACCTCAGCGGGGCCGCAGGTGGGTGGTGGCGCCACCCATGACTGGCCAGGACCTCATCTTTAGCCATCCACACGGCCAGGGCTGAGTGCCCTCGCCCCGCTCCTTGAGCAGGTGAAAAAACAGCAGCTTGTTTGCAAGGTCGGAGGTCAGCACGTGGGCCCCTGTGCCGCCAGGCCCCACTGCACAGGGGGGTCGGGAAGGGCTGGGGGCTGGCGGTTCCCAGAGGGGCCTGGCACTCAGAGGTCAGTGGGAACGGAGGCTGTTTGTCGAGCCTCGGCTGCCACAGCACGCTCCGGGCCCAGCTGCCGGGACCTGCTGACCCGAGTCAGGCCGGTTTCAGCTCACCCGCTCCCAGGCCCCCAGGGCGGGTGGAGCTGAGCGAGGGTGGGGGCGGCAGGAACCCAGGGGGGTGCAGGGGCCAGAGACAGGCCCTAGGGAGAGGGGTGTGGGGAGGCAGGTCCCCGGTGAGCGAGGAAGGGGCCCCAAACTGGGGGCTGGCTGGGGGTGCAGGACACCCGCTCTGCACGGGTGGACAGGCTGGGACAGATGTGGGGCTGCCCCACTGTCACACCTGCCCGCCCCACTCTGTCACAGTGCCGCCGACACCTCCTTCGGGGTGCTGGGTATGGCACTGTCCATGGCACTGTCTGCTCTAGGCTTGTGCCATGCCCTTGGTGTTTGATGTGACGGGTGCTGCCTGGGCACCTGGTGGGGCAGGCCTTGAACCAGACGCCCCTGGGGCCCAGCTCTCCAGGGTGCCCCACCTGGCGGGGGCTGTGCCTGCTGGCAGCCAGGGCCAGGTGTGGGTGTAGGGAGAAGCCGTGTGGGGGTGTCAAGGGCTGGGGTGCAGCTCACAGGCCTCACCGCTGGGCCCGGGACATGGGGGCCTGGGCCGTGGGGGCAGCGAAGGCAGTGGGGGTTGGGGGTGGCTCGCTCTGGCTCCAGGGCGGGGCTTGAGGCAGGCCCAGGAGAGGCGGCAGGTGCCCCAGAGTTCACTTGGGCCAGGCAGGGGGTGCAATGGAGCGGAAGTGCCCAGAACCAGGCACCACTGGGCAGTTTGTCTGGAGGCCTTTATTAGGCACCTACTGTGTGCCGACCTGGACCCGGTCTCCAGCACCCTCTCCCCGGCCCGTGCACGCCCTGCTCTCCCAGTTTCACAGGCAGGTCAGGGATGGAGGCGAGGGCCTGGCTCCGGGACGGGACACCTCAGGGTGGGCAGACACAGCCTCAGAGGCCCACCCCTGCGGCGGAGCCCGGCTCCCCAGAGGTGCCTGCCGGCTCCCCAGAGGGTCCCCAGCCGCCCCACCCTGGCCTCCAGCAGCTGCTCCGGCACCCACTGGACGCTGGGACCTCAGATCGGGAGCCGGGTGGGAGACAAAGGCCGGGCTGTGGACACACTCGCGGACAGGGCCAGCGCGAGCAGTCAGGCGGCCGGGGAGGCCCACAAAGGCCGTGAGGGCGGGGGAGGGGCGCGCATGGGCCCGCTGCACATGCCAGCGTTGCCCGGGCAACGGCCCTCTCCCGGAGGGGTCTGCCGGGCCATTGTCGGGGCGCACAGGACGTGTCACACACCAGATGGCCGTGTGCCGTCTAAGTCAGTTATCCGGACAGAGTGAAGGAATGCGGCCGCGCGGCGGCTGGGCGCCATCTGCCCCTCAGGCCGGGCACCGGGCGGCTCGGAGCGCCCGCCGGCCGGCCCAGCCTCCACCGCCGGCTTTAATTAGCTAATTCCACGATTGGGCTTTATTTCAGGTAAATTGCATTTCACACCCGAGAGGGCCCCAATGGCCCGTCCAGGATGACGCGCTCCGGCGCTGCGTGCAGAGGCCATGAGACGGGAGACAAAGGCCGCGGGCGCGGGGCGGCCGGCCCAGAGGGCTCGCTGGCTGGGCCGGGGTGCCGGGCGGGAGGGGGCGTCACGCAGGGCCCTGCTCTGCAGCCAGCCGCTTCCTGGGGTTCCACAAATATTTACCCAACAAGGAAACAACAGCTTCTGCCTTTCCAGTAATTGTTGCTCCTGCCCCGCCCCCTGCTGGGGCCGCCCCTCCCCCTCCCGCACGCACTCGGTGCCAAGGCCCCAGGTGGGAGCCAGGCTGGGGCAGGGGCACACCCCGCAGGCCTTAGCAAAGGTGGGACCCAGGGCTGGCCTCCCACAGGGACTGGGGGTCACTCACTCGGGGTGCCCGGCCTGGGGGCTTGGGCTGGGCTTGGAGTGGGCAAAGCTGGGAAGCAGCCCCGAAATGTGAGGTGTGGTCGCGACTCGCACCCCTGGCTGCCTGTGCCAGTGAGCGGAGTGGGGGCTTGGTTGGGGTTGGGTGGGCCGAGGGGCACCGTGTCACTGGCGGGAAGTGAAGCCGGGGGCGCCGGCACACATGGAGGCACCACACTGGGTGTCAGTGGGTGCCAGGCTTGGGCAGCAGCCCAGGTGGGTCTGGAGGTGGCGTGAGCACAGGGTGGCTTGTCAGGGCTGACGGCTCCCAGGCCACCTCTGCTGCCTGAGGGGTCACGGCCTGAGGCCTGCCTTGTGCAGCGAGTTTTGGGGGGCGCAGAACATTCTAGCTGAGATGGGTGGTGTCTGCACCGGTGGCCTGCTGGGGTCGGGGCACGGGTGGAGCCCTGTGGCTGTGCTGGCCAGGGCAGGACGGGGCAGGCCCCACGGTGCCCCTGCCACCCTGGAGAGACCCCGTTCCCAGCACCCGGCTCAAGGGGCTTCTCCCCGACCTGGATGCAGAGGGAGGGAGTCCTGGGAGGGGACGTGGACCCTGGAGATGGGCAGCGCGGACCCCCACGGTGGCCAGAGCAGCACCCGCTCACCCTGTGAGTCCGTGTTTATTAGGAAAAGACCGCGGAAGCGAAATCAGTCACCCCGTGAATCTCACTAGAACAGGTCCCGATCACTACGATTATCCCGATTTCTGTGGCGAGGCCCGAGAGCCCGGCCCGCGGCTGGTGGCAGAGGTGTGGCACGGCCGAGCCCCATCCGGCTGTTCGGGCCAGGCAGGCGGTGGAGGCGGGCGGCGGGCAGAGCCGGGCCTCTTCTCTCCAGGATGGGAAGGAGATGCTGTCGTCCAAGGTGGGGCCTGTGCACCCCCTTTTGCTGGGGGATCCCCAGGGGAGTTCTGGGGACAGTGCTCCCCCTGGCCCCATTGGCGTCCACAGCCGCCTCACCAGCCTGCGTGCCGACAGTCGTTGGCATCTCCCGAGAGCGGAGGTGCTGGGGAGTCTGGCGGCCTGGAGCACGGGCTGCCTTTATCCAGCCCGGACTGGGCCTGCCCTGCCGCTGCCCACATGCTGGACTTGCGTCTGGGGGCACCCAGGCTGTACCCAGGTGTCCACACGTGGGATGGGCCCAGTGCCCGGGGCAGCTAGCTCCGGGGGACAGCCTGACTCCACGAGCCATGCAGGGGGCCACTGCCTGAGCGCCGAGCAGGCCCTACACCTGGCCAAGTTCCAGTGCCCACGTGCCAGAGGGGCAGCCTCGGCACGCCCAGCACTGGCGTGGCGGCCTGGGGCGGAGGCTACCCCCTTGGCCGCGAGGAGGTGGTCCCGGCCTGGTGGGTGGGGGTGGGGTGCCCCCTCAGGCCCCAGCCCAGCGCCATCAGGACCCCTCATCGGGGCCCCGGTGGGGCACGGTCAGCTGTTCGTAGGTGGGCAGAGCGTTGCTGGGCAGGCAGAGCCCGGGGTGGTTGGAGCCGGGCTGGAGTGCAGGGGTCCCCGCCCCACTTGGGGTCCGGCCGGCCAGGGGGTCCTGGTGGAAGGCCAGCAGCTGGTGCAGCATGTCGGTGATGAGCACCAGCCTTTGGTCCAGCTGCGTCACCTGTGGGGGCAAGCAGAGGGTGAGCGGACCGCGGTCGGGGGATGGGCCACGCCCCCCAATCCCCCGTGGCCTGGTGGGGCTCCTCCCTCTGCCAGGGCTGGTCCCTCACAGGGGTGGAAGCACCACCTGCCTAGCCAAGCCTGGGTGCTGGGCCCCAGGCCCCCCTGAGGTCTCCTAGGTCACCGGCCCTACCTCGTACTTAGCAAGGGACTCGCTGTGCTGAGCACCCGGGCGGCCCCGAGAGGCCAGAGGGGCAGCTGACCCTGGACAGCAGGTCCAGCAGAGGCTGCGGATGGCCTGGGGGAAGGGCTGGTGACGGGGGTGGGGGGAAGGCCGGCGAGCTCTCTGAGCAGGTGCAGGGTCCCCGGGCCCTGGGCGCCGTCCCACCAGGAGGTCAGTCAGGAGGGGGTCTGGCATGAGCCAGGGTCTGGGCTGACGTGTGGCCCCTGGTGCCCAGGGGGGCCTCCCCTGAGAGCCAACAGACAAAACAACTATTGCGTCCCCCACCCCCAGCACCCGGAGCACCAGAAAAACTCGAGCCGGTGGAGGAGGGGAGGAGAGATGGTCACCGATAAGGGCAGGGCAGGCACAGGGCGGCCACAGGGCAGGGGGTCAGCAGTGTCCATTGCGGGGGGCACAGCAGGCAGAGCCAGCAGGCCGGGCACCCTCCAGATACACAGGCGGTGATGGCATCTGTGCCCAGAACCCTGGCCCCTCTTCCAGGACTGGGGGGCTGGGTGCTGGCGGGATGGCCCTCGGAGATGCTGGGGGAAGTGGCCACAGCCCCGTGTGGCTAAAGCCCAGTTTGCCGGGATCCCCAGGTGGGCAGGCGCGGGGTCAATCACCCCTCCCCCCGAGAGTGGGCGTCGAGCCGGAGGGGACGGGGTGGCTGTGGATGACACGAGCAGGGGCCGTGACCAGGTGCCTAAGGCTCCAGCTTGTGGCTGATCACCTGGAAGGCCCAACCCGGCCCACACCCACCCCACGCACACCCTGAGGCTCAAGGAGAGGCCTCGCTCAGCCCTGCCCGGGGCCATGCTGGCAGGGCCGCCGGGGTGCCAGCTGCTGGGGAGCTGGCAGGAGCGTGGTGGGGCTGAGCTCAGAGGCGAGGGGACAGGGCACGTCCTGTCGCTCCCAGCCCCTCAGCCCCGGCGGCTCCCGCCCGGAGGACCGGGTGACACGCGCGAGCAGCCCCGGGCGGGCGGGTGTCCTGGCCTGGACGGTCCCCGTGGGTATCGGCACCAACACGTCGCGGGAGGAGCCGTGGCTCCACGCTGGGGCATGGGCCGGGCCCCCAGGTGTGCGGGGGTGGAGGGGTCCCGCGGCCTCTCCAGGGCACGGTCTAGAGAGCGGGCCTGGCGGGGCAGGGGCCGTGGACGCGGGTGGAGAAGGGCCGGTCCCGGCTGCCCGCGGCGAGAGCTGCTTGCGGCGCACCTGGCCAGCCATGGGGGTGGGAGCAGGCGCCGAAGGGCGATTCTGAAGCTGCCTGAGAGGCCGTGGCCCTCGCCCTTCTCGGCCAGTCCCAAGCGCACCTTGGAACTCACCAGACTGGCCCTCGCCGGAGAAGAGGCGGCCGCGGCCGCTTGATGTGCTTGTGAATTTGTTTTCAAAAAATCTTGAAAAAGAGCCTTTCAAGGGAGATTTCTGCAGGACCTGCTGGGCCCTTGTCCCGGTCTGGACCTGCCTTGGCCCTGCCACGTGCGCCGGGTGTCCGGCCGGGCTGGCGGCGGTGGGCAGTGGGCCGCAGCTGCCTCCTCTCAGGAGAGCCCAGTCCCCTCTGGGGTCACAGGGTCACCAGGATGCTCCAGCCGCCCTGCCCCCAGATGCGTTTGGACATGGCCTGCAGGGTAGGCTCATGATGGGGGCCCAGGTCCCCCTCTGGCTGCCCAGAGGGGACCCCCCAGGCTGGAGTGCTCTGGCAGGCCCGTCCAGGCCCCAGCCACTCTTCAAAGCCCCCCCAGAGCCGCCCCTCTAGCACGGAGCTTGCGGGGAGCCTCGCCGCCCCAGCTCGTGGACTTTGAGGACTGAGCCGTGATTGGCAGACGGCAGTGCCCCCATCAGCCCGCATCGGTGGCTGCCCCTGCCTGCGTCCCCACCTGGCTGCCCCACGCTCCACGCTCTGCCGAGGCAACCCTATGCTCGCCGCTCTCTCCGCTGGCACAGTGGCAGCGGCATGCCAGCCCCGCCCTGCATGTGCCGCCCACGGGGACCTTCAACACGCAAGCCAGGCGCGTGGCTGCCCCTCACCCCGGCCGGCCCTGGCCTCGGAGGCGCCCTCCTCCTGCCCCTCAGGCACTCGGCTCCAGGCCTCTGCGGTCTGCCAGCCTGGCGGGTGCCCCAGGGTTGGTCCTGCTATGCCAGTGCCGCCCCCGCTCAGGTCGCACCCACCCCTCAGACATGAGGCCGCCCCTGTGTCCAGAGCCTGGGGCGGGCACCCCGTCTGTCTGGGGGCCACCCCAAGGTGCCCCAGAGTGTGCAAAGCACCCCTGTCCTGACTTGCTGCCCCGCCCCACACTCGTGGGAGCTCTGGGGGTGCATGTGGGCACCCCGTGGTGCTCAGGGCCTGCTCCCGCAGCGGTCACCCCCGACTTGGGTGGACAACCACACCGGTGCCTCAAGTGCCCCTGCAGCTGCTCTGTGTGGACATCAGGGCTGGGGGCAGTGGGCTAGTGGGCACAGAGGCAGGGTGCTGCCCACAGCCCCTGCAGGACGGCAGGACACGGGCCCAGGACAGGGGCTCGGGCTGGACCTTTGGGGCTCCCGCCTGTGAGGTTGAGGGGGACAGCTGCATGTCCTACCCACGTCGGGAGCCCTGTGCCCTGCCCAGGGGCCGCCCTGCTGGGGCCAGGCGAGTAGGAATGTGGGGCAGGCTGGAAAAGGTGCTAGAAGCAGATGGGGGCCCCACCGCATTTGATTCCCCCCGCCGCCACGCTGCCCCTCAGGGAGCCCGGGGCATAGAGGCCGGGGACACAGGGTGGAGCGCATGCAGCGGGACTGGATCAGCCCAGCCCGGCCTGGCCGGCGGCGACCTGCACCCAGTGATGGGGCAGGTGGGCAGGCACGCGGCCATCATTCCACAGGCCACTGGCGCTCTGGCCTGGCCGCTCCACAGCCCACGCTCTGGGGCCCTCCCCCAGGCCCAAGTCCAGGAGCCCCGAGCCGCCAGCAGCGTCCCTCAGGCCGGCTCACTGCCCGCCAGCCCTCCCGTGTGCGCCCACCTCAGCCCTGCCTGCGCGACCCTGCAGCCTCCACCGCTGCGGGATGAAGGCAGGCCCCGCCCAGCCCCAAGAGCCTCCTGGAATGGGGGCTGTGTCCACTGTGGCCACCGCCAACCCTGCCCCACAGGATGGCCACACTGTCGCTGCCTCAGGATGCCCCGCTGCTTGCACCCTGTCCCGACCCCTCTGTCCTTCCCGGCTGTTGATGCCAGGGTGTGCCCTCTGCCCACTCCCCCTGCCCGCGGGCCCCCCATTCACGTGCTGCACCGTCTGTGAGAGCAGAGGCCCTGCCAGGCCACGCAGGGCCCCCTCGGTGCAGGAGATGCTGGGCCTC
Organism: Talpa occidentalis; assembly: GCF_014898055.3. Taxonomy (NCBI): domain Eukaryota; kingdom Metazoa; phylum Chordata; class Mammalia; order Eulipotyphla; family Talpidae; genus Talpa; species Talpa occidentalis. The sequence goes on along the minus strand of NW_023601754.1, from coordinate 52,387,143 downwards.
TGTCCGCCCCATGGGGAGGGGCAGTGGTTGCCCAACAGCCTTGGGGGGTCCCCGACGTCAGGGACAGAGGCTCCTGTGTCCACGATTGGGCTCCCCCAGGCCTGGGGCTCAGGGAGGAGCCAGCCCGAGGGCTCCCGTGGCTTCTGGGCCCTGCTCTGGCCGCCTCTGCGCCCCCAGCGTTGGCCGCGTCTTCGTTTTCGCCCCGGCCTCTCAGCCCCCCGGTTTCCCTGCTCGGCCCGGGAGCCTGTCCTTCCTTGGGACCCTGGCTCAGTCCCCGCTGTGGACGCCCGTGAGCACACGCCGAGTGGCCGGGGCCCACGCCCGACCTCTGCGCCCGCAGCCTGTTCATGGCTCTTTGGAACGAGCTTGTCGACGCGGCTTTGCGGGGTGCGTGCTCGTTGGGAACGTTCGCCCTAAAAACATTTCCAGGAAAGGTCCCCCTCCCTGGGTGCTTCCTCAAGCAGAGGTGCTCCCCCCGCCCTCTGCAGGCACCGGCCCCTGCGGGCCCCGCAGGGCGGGCAGCTGAGTGCAGGCGTCCGGGCTGTCTCCTCACACGCGGGCCGGCCCTGGCCTGGGGGCACAGAGCGGCGTCCACTCCCTCTGTTCTAGGTACGGGTACCGGGCACCAGGCCAGCTGCCTTTAGGAGCTGACCGCCTGGGCTGGACAGGACAGAAAACAAGTCAGCACAAGAGCCACGGGCACCAGGAGGGTGGGGTGTCCGCAGCAAGGGGCCCGGACCGTCACGTAGACACTCGGGGGCAGAGGTGGCCGCAGTTCACGGGGGAGGGCGGCCCGCACAGCGGCAGGCACAAAGGGCTGCGGCCTGGACTGGCGGGGGACGCCTGCACCCTGCTCTCTCAACTCTGGGGTCCCCCATCTTGCTAGCCTATAAACGGCCGGGCTGGCCTCAGTCCTACTCTGCCATGCTCCTTGGTGACCCCCCCATCCCTCTCGCGGCCTCTTGTCCAGCCGAGTCCTGCCTGAGGCCTCCAGTCCAAACCTGGTTTTGCTGAGCTGCTCACTGGCAGGTCTTGGGGTGCTCCTGGACCCTGCTCTCCCAGCCTGCTCCTCCATCGTCCCCCTCCCAGTCAATGGTCAGCAGAGGCCTGAGGTCACCCCGACTCCTTTCCCTTACACATCTCTGATCCAATCACGGAGGCACCCAACACAGCGAGGCAGGTGGGGTTCAGGGCCTAGCGGTCACCTGCGGTCCACAGGGGAATACCTGCCCACAGAGGCCTGGACTGGCAGGCAGAGTGCCGGAGTGGCAGTGGGGGGACAGTAGTGGCCGAGGGCCCAGCAAGCCCACAGGGAGCTGGAGACTCCCCATCCCTGCAGCCGCTGCTCTGGCAGAGCCCCAGCACATCCCGGAGCCCTAGAAGTCTCCCTCTGCTTGCCCATGGCCCCTGGGGCTCCAGGAGAGGGCAAATGAGGCCAGGACCTCCCCACACCCTCAGAGCCCTGCTGGCATCCCGGCAGCTGCCCTGTGGCCCCCATGTCCGCCCCGCTGGCCACCCCCGCCAGTCCAGGCCGCAGCCCTTTGTGCCTGCCGCTGTGCGGGCCGCCCTCCCCCGTGATCTGCGGCCACCTCTGCCCCCGAGTGTCTACGTGACGGTCCGGGCCCCATGCTGCGGACACCCCACCCTCCTGGTGCCCGTGGCTCTTGTGCTGACTTGTTTTCTGTCCTGTCCAGCCCAGGCGGTCAGCTCCTAAAGGCAACTGGCCTGGTGCCCGGTACCTGTACCTAGAACAGAGGGAGTGGACGCCGCTCCATGCCCCCAGGCCAGGGCCGGCCCGCGTGTGCGTGCACCAGCTTCTAGCCGAGCCCTGCTGGGCCCCACCGGGAAGCAGGGCATGGGGCTGCCTCTTGGAGCAGAGTCCAGAGGTGGTAGGGGGACCGGGACCCAGGAAGTGCTGGGGTGCAGGCCGGCCACCCCGGCCTGGGGTTGCGCCTGCTGTGCAGGTGCCAGGCCTCCAGTCTCGGCTTCTCCCGCCTTAGTCCTGGCCTGGAGACAGACACGTGACTCAGGCGGCCAGGGCCGGGCTGCAGCTGCGGCTGACCCAGATGGGTGGGCAGCCCCCGGCCCTGGCCCCCAGCACCGGCCCCCAGCCCTGGCCTACACCCGGCCAGGACTGCGCTGCCCCATCCCCCAGCTCTGGTTCATGCTCCCAGAACAGGAGCCCTGAATCCCGCCTCCCCGAAGCTGGGACCCGGCTGGAGGCTGGGCCTGGGGCTCTCGGGTCCAGATGAGGGTGGGCAGGACAGAAAACAAGTCAGCACAAGAGCCACAGGCACCAGGAAGGTGGGGTGTCCGCAGCAAGGGAGCCCAGACTGTCACGTAGACACTCGGGGCCAGAGGTAACCGCAGTTCACCCCAGTCCTGGGGTCTGGATCCAGCCCCTTTACTGGCACCCGGAGGAGCCCAGGAGGGCGCCTCAGGCCAGGCTGACTGGCAACGGCACTGAGCCCTTCCCCGGCCACCTTCCCGGGGTCACCAGGGCACCTCCCCCATGGGGAGGCCCAGGACCCGCTCAGAAGCCCCACGATGGGCCCCTCCTCTGCGGGGACAGCTTGGGCTGGGGAGCCCATGAGCTCAAGGGGGGCCTGGCCCCAACACGAAGCCCTCCCCGGGCAGCGGCTGAGCCCTGCCCAGCGCCCCCTCCCCTCTCAGACCCCCGGCCCTCAGGGCCCGGCGGTGGGGGCTGGCCCCGCTCTCATGTCCCTGGGCCCGGGTCCTCCCACCACCCGCCCGTTTCACATGTGGCCGTCGTCAGCCACGCAGGTGCCCGTGCCAGCGGGGCGCTGAGGTCTCTGTCCACCCCCACGGGGTGCCGAGCCCTGGCTGTGCTCCCCTCCCCCTCCCCTGGCTGTCTGGGTGAGGAGGTGGAGCGCAGGGTGGGCGGGCAGGAAGTCGCTGGGGCTCCAGGCCAGGCCCTGAGCGCTCCAGCCACATCTGGACATATTTGGCAGGCGCCCCCCGCCCCGCACCCCTCCTTCCCAGGCCGGCCCGCATTCCAGACCTGCCTAGCTCCCCTGTCCACCTTCCTGACTGTGGCCTCTGTCCCCCCTCCGTGGCTGGGCACAAGCCAGGCCTGGTCACACTAGGCCTGAGACTGGCCTTCAGTCGCGATTCCAGCGTCAAGCCTGCCTGCCGTGACCATGTTCTCTCCTGTGACGTGGGCTGGTGGCTGGCAGACGCTCACGGTCACTGGGGGGGAGGGCGCTGTGAACGCAGGGGCTCAGATGACCCCCTGATCCAGATGCTCCAGGGGAGGGGGCCAGGCAGCTGCCTCTGCCTCCCCCACCCTCCCTGGCAGGGAGTCCTCATGGCAGGGGCCGGCGGGAGACTCTCTAGACACGGGGTCTCCTTGGGGTCAGTCTCTGGAGCTGCAGGGTCCCACCGGCCTCGGTGGCTCACACCGAAGGCTCGAGCTCGACCCTGTCACCCAGGTCTCTGGTCTTCTCTGGAAACCCATGGGCCTCCCTGCCATCTGGGGGCATGAGGGCCCCTCTCTGCCCTGCCGTGTGGTGCTCCAGGGGCCCTGCAAGGGCTCTGCCCCGCAGAGGCCCTGGGGCGTCCCGTGCTGCTAGGCCAGTGGCCACGGGATCTGAGGTGCCCCAGCCGCCCCCGCCCCCCTCCCCCCACCGCGGGAGGCCCTGTCTGCAGCCCTGGTCAGCCAGCAGGCCCTGTGGCCCCAGCCTGTGAGCAGAGGTCTGTGCTGCGGGCAGGAACCTGCAGGTGACCTGCTAGGGGGGCAAGACCAGGTCGAAGTGCAACATCAAAGAGCGGTGCTCCCCCACCGCCGGCCCGGCCATGGCCACCCCTAGCTCCCAGCGGGGACAGCCCCGCCTCCACAGGCCTGCACCGCTCGCCCGCTCCCTGCAGCCTCTGCAGCCCCTGGTAACCTCAGGAAGCCTGCCCCCCGACCCCAGGTGTGTGGCTTTGTGGCCAGAGGGGAATGTCCTCCAGGGACTAGAGGCCTGAAGGTGACCAAATAGGTCCCAGGAAGGCCCACAATACTCGGAAGGTGAGTGGAAGGGCGGGGGCCTCCACCCAGGAAGGAGAACCGGGGTAGGCTGGGGGCCTCCTGGCCTGGGCTGACCCTGTGAGCTGATGAGAGACTCAGGCCCATCCTGTGGCGCCCAGCCCGCCCTTCCTGCTCCTGGGGCCGGGAGGAAGAGACCGAGGGATGCTGGGGCTGGGGTGGGGGGCCATGCGGGTCAGTCGGGGCGTGGCCAGCAGCCTCCAGGAGCACCGGCTCAGCCTGCAGGCCCCCAGCAGTGCCTTGGAGGGCCTCTTTGGTACCCACTGGAGGAGCCAGGCTGGCTCGGTCCCCCTAAGTCATAGTGCCCACCCCTGAGCCCTCCCTTCTCTGCAGACGCAGTCCCCTTACCACCCCGGGGGCCCCAGTCTAGGGTGGTGCAGCCAGCCTCACATCTGCAGCGTGGAGGCCTACCTGCTTTTCCAAACCCAGGGCCTGCCCTCACCCTTCCCGCCGGAGCTGGGCAAGCCCAACTGACTCTCTTCACCTGCCCAGGGTGTTGTCACAGCTCCCCGTTCTCATGTGTTCTCATTCCCTCCCTTCTGGAGTTTTCTCACCATGAACAAGCAAATACATTTGAAGGGCGCTATAGCTTCCGCCTTCCCCACCCCCCCATTCCATACCCCAGAGGCAATCCCTCAACACTCAGCTGTCTCATGACTTCACCTTGGTATTTCTAAATCACAAGCTTATGCTGCTCTTCCTTGTTTTTGCCATTTCAGACTGTGCGGCGACTGCTGAAGGAAGATGAGCGATCAAGACTCTTGGCCTCCCTGCCACTCCCGTCCTTCTGAAGCGACTGTAATGCTAGGCTAAAGATCTACCATTTGCATTTTATGCAAACAATATGCACCTCTTTCTAGCATCATTTAAATGCTTTCAGCTGAGTTATGTGCTCTACATTACAACTTACTGTTTTCCCTGGAGTTAAGAGTTGCCTTTATGTTTTGCTTAGTTCCTAAGTATCTGTCACTAAGTTTCAAACCATTATTTACTCTTGAATGTTGCCAGGGTTGGAAAACTTCTCATCCTGTCCAGAACAGCATCAATTTATCAGCATTATTTTTTTTTTTCCTTGAAGTTTCTTCCTGGGTCCTAAAAGCACGAGCTGCCCTCCAGGCCTGGGGAGAGATGTTATCCCAGAACCTGTTTCCCCCCATAATATTGGGACTTTTTTTGTGGGGGTCGGGGGGTTAGACTCAGGCCATTCTTGGATCCTATGTTTCTCTCTCGGTCCTCTTTCTATTTGCTGGAACATATTCTCAAGTAACTCTCTGAGAAAAGGCAACTGGGGGCCTAGACTTAACTGTGCGTCTGACAATGTCTTTATCGCGCTCCACGTTGGAAATAGTGTTTTTCACTCAGGAGTCTGAGGGCATGTCTCCAGTTGTGCTAGCTTCCTTCGTTGCTGCTGAGAGTCTGATGCCATTTGGATTTATTATTCTTGGTTTGTGGCTTACTTTTTCTCTGTGGTTGCTTAGAACGCCCCCTTCGTTGCTGGTATCCTGAAATTATATCCCTGATGGAGGCATTCTGAGTCTTGCTTTTTAGCACAGCTGCATTCACACAATCCCCCTTCATCATAACATCCCTGAGGTCCCCAAATTCTGAATCTCTCGGGTTCACTGTCTCTGAGAGCTAAGTCTCCTGTTTGGTGGTGCGTGTGTGGGGTGGGCTGGGGGGCAAGTATCTGGCTACATGGGCTGTGCAGACACCTGGGGAGATCTTAATCTCCTCCTGCAGTGTCCTCCCCGAGTCACCGCTGTGAGGATATGGCCCCCAGGCCCAAGCCTGCGGGGGTTCTGGCTAGAACTAGCATGGCCTCTCCAGGTCAGCCATCAGGGCCCTCCCGCTCCCCAGATTCCAGTTAGGTCGCTGCGGTTCGGTGTCTGCTTGTTTCCTTCCTGGTCCTCAGGCCTTGCTGAGCGGGGCCCTTAACCTTGTCAACACCTTTACGTTCCTTAGCTGAGTTCACAGGGTGGGCACCGCACGCCTTCCTCTGCTGCCCTGTGCCTTCAGCTCCTCACGTGGGCCCCACTGCTCCCGGTGGCCCCTCCACACCGTCTTCTGTCCTGACCTCACACAGCCTCCTCCCAGGAGGTTGGTCCATCCTGGCTGAAGCACTCGGCTCCTGCGCCCCCACCCTCCTGGGCGCTCCTCCTGCTTGAGCTGCCCCCACCCCTGGGGCCCCTGCCTGGGCCAGGCCAAGAATCAGCACTACGAGGCCTGGAGAGGGCTGAGAGCAGCTTTTGGGTGCCTGTCCACTGCTGCCCCTGCAGTTGCCACCCTAGCAGCACCTCCTCGGAAATACCGTGTCCCACCAGCCCACTTTCCTGCCGGCTCATCCCCATTTCCGGGGGCTCCATGACCCGCTCCCGCCCCCAGGAGCTCCAGGGCCTCTCCTGGGCCTCTCAGCTCCCAGGGCCGGCACACAGTAGGTGTGTGCTGGTGGGGGCGGGCCTGGGCCCAGGTCAGCATGCTCTGCTCTGCCCCTCGGCCGGGCTGGGTGGGCCAGAGCGGGCAGGGACACTTCCCTGTCGTGGCTCAGCTGCAGATGCGTTGGGGGGAGACTCGCGAGGAGCAGCGCTGGGGGAGGAGGGCCTGAGGCCGGCCTGGTGCGCACCCCCAGCACGGCCGGCTGCCCGCCCGAGTTTCCGTGACTGTACGAACCGCACGGCGGTTTCCATCAGAGCTGCCAAGTGGCGGCCGCGCTGGGCCTGGCCACAGGCTCTGGTCCCCGACGAGACTGCGATGTCAGGCAACCCCAGGAAGCTGGGGAGCTCCGGGAGCCCAAAGGGTTAAGCTGCTCACCCTCCACCACCCTGTCTCCATTTCTTCATTTTTCAAAGGCCCAGCCTCCTTCCTTCCAAGTCACAGCTGACGTGAAATGTAGCCTTAAAATGCAGCTGACATGAAAAACAATAGCACTCCCTCGGAGAGGTTCTGCTGCGGGCTGGGCGGCCCCCCGCCCCCCAATAATTACTCAAGACATTGGCATGAGCCAGGCCTGGTTAGGTAACAGGCTGCTTGCTCCGGAGACTTATAACTCACAGGCAGTTACACATGATCTCTGCAGACAACAAAATCGTTTCCAGGATGGCGGGGAGGGAGGGTGAGGCCTCGGGGAGAGGGCACGGGGGCAGGAGGGGCCGGGTGGGGTGGGGATGGGTCTGAGGGAGGGCCTCCCGGGGGCCCAGGGAGCAGGGGAAGCAGCTGTGGGAAGTAGCTGCCCTGCCCCCTCTCTGCTGGGCCCCCTCGCCCCAGTCCCCCAAGGGAGGCCACCGAGGTCCCGTCCTCAGTGGGCATGGCCCGGAGAAACTCATTCATACCGGGGTGTGAGTGACTAACCACCCTGGGAGATGCCCCTGCCCACGGCAGAGAACTCTCTGGTCACCGTCCATGGCCCCAGCACGCGGCTGCCTGGCGGGCAGTCCCTCACCCTGAGCCGCCTGCGTGCGGTGCCCAGCAGGCACCAGAGGACGCTTGAAGTCAGCACCCGTGGCTGCCTCTGGCACTGGGGGCGGGGCCCCGGCAGCGGGTGCCAAAGGCTCACCGGCAAGTGGGTGGCTGCGGCTCAGGCCCTCAGCGCCGCTTCCTCACACCCTGGCCCCTGGAGCCCTCCTGCTGGAGACGCCTATTTCCCTGGAAGGAGGCTGTGGAGGCGGCGGAGGACTTGACGTGTCCCTGTCTCCCCCTCCATCGGGGCGGGCCGGCAGCCCACGCCTGGCCTTGGCTACGCCCCAGGAGCCAGCCTCCCATGTGGCAGCCTCTGGGCATGATGCTGCTCGGCCTGCGCCCCTGGCCTCTGCCTCAGGCTCAGGCGGAGGTGAAGCCGCACCTGCACCCCAGTCCCCACATTGAGACTGCTCCCTGCGGGCCCTCCCCAAATGCCCACTGCCTGGCCACACCAGGCCCGAGGGCGAGCAGAGCACAGACGAGGAGCACAGGATCCCTGCCTCCTCTGGTCCCAGGTCCCGGTCAGCGGTGGGTCTTGGGGTCAGAGGACACGGCGCCGAGTGTGATCAGGGCTCTGTGTGGCCAAATCCAGCGGGACTTCCCCGGCCTCACTCCCGCCCCGTCCCCTGAGGGCACCATGCCCTTCTTGAAGCCGCCACCCCAGCACAGCTGGTGTCTGCTCACCTCCAGGGGCCAGCATGGGCGCGCGTTTCCCCCACTGTCTGCTCAGGTGACTTTCCCACACCCTTCTTCAGGCGCCATCTCCTTGCCGACTGCTCCCCAACAACCTCACACCCCAACTGCAAGCGGGCATCCCCACGTCAGCCCCTCAGAGGATCCTGCCATGCTCGGCCACTTCTCAGTGGGTGTCCCCATGTGGCTGAGCCAGAGCCTGGGGATCTTGCCTGCTGATGCCCTTCGAGGTCTCTGGCAGCCACCCCTTCTTCCCTTGCTGGTCCTGTTACCCCGTCTGAGGACCTGGGGAGCCCCTCGAGGCCTCCCCACCTTCCTGGTTGCCTGCCTCAGTTGCAGCCCAAGGGCGGTTCTTGTGGCGGAGCTCATCACGCTCATGTGTGAGTGCTCACGCTGTGGGCATGCATTGTGCGAGTGTGATGGTGTGCACATGCGTGTGTATGCACAAGCGGGAATGTCCACACACAGGTGCAAGTGTGCGCGTGTGAGTGCTCATGCCACCATGTAAGCGGCGTGCTCGTGTGGGTATGTGCGCGTGAGTGTGACCCACGGCTGTACTCACTGCACAGCTCATGAAGAGACCGCCCCGGACCCGGGCCCGGGCCCTCACAGGGCAGCTCCCGTGGGGCCCCTTTGCCAGCCCCTGGCAAGCGTCACGGCCGCTCCCCAGACGCTCTGGTATCAGCCACAGACACCTGCACGCATCTCCCTCACGGAGCTGACTGTTCTCTTGCTCACTCCCTGCCCAGCTCCCCAAGCTGCCCTCCCGCCTTCGCCATTGAGCCCACGCCCTGCGCTCAGAGTCCTGGGGCTGGCGGCTCCCCCCTCCCTGCAGCCGTCCTCAGGGTGACCCGCTGCTCTTTCGGAGCCCCTGGCGGATGGGCGGGCCGTCCTGAGCCCCTGCCCCTGCCGGGAGACCCGGGGTGGCCCCTGCTCTCCCCAGCCCTGCTGCTTCTGCCCACGTTTGCTCCCACGTTTCACAGGAGCACGTTCCCACCGCTGTGGGATTGCCAGTGCAGGGCAGGCCTCAGCACCCGAGTGTGAGCGCCCGCACAGCCGCCCTGGGACGCCCTGGCTGGGTATAGAACTGTCTTCCTCCAGGACTGTGAGGGCGTCTGTCCCTGCTCTGTGAGGCCGCACGCGGCCCGAGTCCACTGAGCGCGTGACGAGCGCTCCGGGCCTCCGGTGGCCGCTCGCCCCCAGCCCAGGGCTCGCCGCTCCTGTTTCCACGCCTCTCGGCCGCGTCTCCCCTCTGCAGCGTCTGCACGTGGAGCTCCTTGGACGCGGCTCCGTGCTGCTTGGCTGCTCTTCCTTAGTTTCCATCTCTCCGTCTTTTTTCACTTTCTGGGAGATTTTCTTCCATCTTGTACCGAATCTTTGTGTTCAGCAGCATATTTTCCAATTCCAGGAGGTCTTCCTGGTTCTCTCGTTGATTCCTTTTCACTGCACTCTGTCCTGGCTAGTGGCCACATTATCTTCTTGAATTTCAGCGTGATCTGATAAATGCCACTGTCCCCATATTGTTCTTTTGCCTCACGTCCTCGGGGGAACACCACCACACGCAGAACAGAGTCCCGCTGACCCCCTCAACGTTCGGCCGGCATGGCTGCCCCCTCATGCCCCTGCTCCCTCCCTGGGCCCTTGCTGGGTCTCTGCTTCTGCTCAGATCCACAGCCAGACTGTCCCTTCCCGCCTCGGGGCCTTTGCACGTGCCGCCTTCTGGAGGGCTCTCGCCATCCTGCCATCCTCCCGCTTGGCCCAGGTGTTCAGATCACAGGGTGCACCCTGGGGCCACCTTCCCCGGCTCCCCTGCTCTGTGACAAGCCCCAGGCTCTCTTCACAGCACCCGGCAGGGGTCCCCTCCAGGAGGCGGCCCTGGGGGCATAGCCCCTGCTGGGGCTGGGGCTGGGCCTGGGTTGGGGCGGATGCTCCTGGGATGCCCTGTGCTGCTGGGCCAGCCTCCGCCAACTCGGACAGGTGCCGACTCCCTTCTCTCCCTGCAGGGCGGGGACCCTGCCCGTCAGCATGTCGGCAGGCTGTCCTCCTTTAGGGGCTCTAGGGGTGGAGGTTTCTGGCCTTTCCTGGCTTCTATGGGCACCTGCGCTACTTGGCCTGTGCCCCCTCTCTCCCCTCAGAGCCAGGAGCGTGACAGCACCTCTCCTCGCTGACCTGTCTCCTTCCGCACCGTCCTCTGGACCTGACCCCTGGGAAGCCTGGGTCCCTGGACGGTCCAGAGTGAGGTCCAGCTCGCACCCCTGGTTGCCTCTGCCAGGCTGGCGTGTCCGCCTCTGGCTGTCTCCTGGCCATGCGCCCGCCGTGCTGGCAGGCAGGGGTGCGGGTCCAGCGGGGAGTCATGGGACTTCCCAGAGGAAGTGCCCTTTAGGGGACACTAGCCGGGAAAGGCGGTGGGTGTCGCAGGTGGCACCTCTGAGGGATTGTGAGGACTTCCGGGAGCGGCAGGGCCTACCTCAACGTCCTGAGATGGCCGTGCTGGCCTTGAGAGGCAAGAGGGACAAGCGGCCTGTGGGTGACAAGGCAGTGATGTCACGGTCCTGCTCGCGGGGCTCTGCGGAGGCCGGGCCCCCCAGCGCCGTCCCTCTGGCGTCTCCTCAGCCCCACGCTGCCCTCCTTTGCTCCAACTCAGTCCGGATGACCTCCCACCCCATCTGGGCCCACCCAGCCGGCTCCTGCGGGCGTCCCGACTCCCCAGCCAGAGCAGTGACTCGGGACACACGGCGGCACCACCAGGAGCCTTTCCTGAACCTCCGCTGGGGCTGGAAGCGAAGACTGACGGCACAGAGTGCCCATCCCCCCTCCCCACCCTGCCCAGCACCCTGTCCTTGCCACGGTCCTGTCCTGCGAAGGGCCTTTGCACGAGGGCGGATGGAGCCCCAGACTCCTGAGCTCATTTTGTAGTCACCCTTAGAACCTCGCTCCTAAGATGCGGCGTCACCAAACATTTAATGAGCCCCCCCACCCCATGGGACGAGCCTCATGGCTGAGTAATGAACTCACACCGAGGGGTAGCTTGGGGGGGGGTCAACTGAATCACTGTTCTTAGAGATAGGCGCCGGTGTCCGCGAAAGGACAGGTGGTGAAAGACCCAATGGCAAAAGAAACTTCCAGAAGAGGGCCGAGGAGCAGACTAGGCCTGCGCAGTGGTGAGCTGGGAGTGGGGGCTGAACTTAGGGGCTCCCCCATGATGCGGCATGACCAGGAGGCGGAGGGCAGTAACGTGGAGGCTGAAGCTTCCAGAACAGACAGAGCAGCTTCCACGGGGAGAGAAGACGGGGCGAGGGGTGGGGGGCGCAGGTGGAGCAGCTGGCTGAGACCAGGAGTGCTCGGTTCTGCGGCGCGGACCTGAGGGAGCACGCGATGCCCGGCCTGTGAGGGCCCAGGCTGCAGAGAGGAGGCGAATCAGACAAAGCCTGTGTATAAAGAGAGCAACGAGATCACCGGGAGCCCCAGCACCGCCGGGGACGGACGCATCACCGTGGGAAGACCAGCCAGCCCGTCCTGTAAGGACAGAGGGGAGCTGCCGGGCCAGCGAAGAAGTTCAGCTTTCCAGAAAAGGCTCTGTGACTCCACACACACAGAGAGGTCACAAAATGGCCCTGTTCGTCTCCAAAGCAGGGAGCTGATTCCGAAAGGATTAGACCTCCAGGACGAAAAAGATGATACCGCGAAATCAAATAGAAAGTGAGCGCTGAAGAGAGACGAGCCCGGCGCCGGGGAGTTTGCAGAAGTCAGGTGGTTCGAAATAACTCCTCGGTGAAAAACCAAGCGGAAATTAAATTCGCTTAGAACATTCACCATCCACGTACCACGTAGCAAAACCTGGGGTGCTGCCAAGAGGGCGTTCAGAGGAATATTTATAGCGGCTCTAGAAAGGATGAGAAAACAACGTGCTAGTTTTCAACCTGAGAAGCTAGAAAGAGACGGCTGGGGCAGGAAGACAGATAAAGGACAGTCTTGGTAACACAAACACTCTATGGAAATAGAATGGATCGAGCGAACCAAATACCGGATGTTTGAAGAGCCGAAAATAAGCTTTCACCAAGCAAAAAGGTTTGGGAATGAAACGGGAGGAACTGCCACAGGTGCAGGGCGCGCTGCATGACGATGTCTTTACGTTACGTACTTTTACGTCCATTAAACTGAAGACTCACTGTACTAGATAATTTCAAGGTGATCCCAGGGTGGACGGGCACGCAGAGTGTGGGCAGAGGGGATGGGAGGTGGCCGGTGGCGACCCCGACCTCCCGGCCTCCCCTGTCCAGAGAGCAGAGGCTGGGGGGCTGGGCGCAGGCCTTCCCAGGTTGAGCCTCGTCCCCCGACAGGTGTAGGCTGCTGTTCAGGTGAGATCCCGGGTGGTCTCAGGGACACAGACGGGGGTTCTGGCAAAAGGGCTGGGGTGCCTCACCGGGAGCCCCACCAGGTGCCTCTACCACGTACCCACGGTGACCCACACCCACCGGGCCCACGGAGCCACGCATCCTGCCCCCCACAGCACGGGCACCATGCGGACGCCTAGTTGGCGTTCAAGGAAGACGGGCAGAAGCCGCGGGAGGGGTTCCTAACAGGAGCCAGGAGCATGCTCGGGGCTCAGAGGCGTTGCGGTGGGAGGGGGCGCTACCGAGGGTCTGAGTGGGGAGGACATTCCTGGCCCCCAGTGGAGTCCCTGGCAGTGGGGGCTTCGTCCTTCCAACAGCGCGGGAGAGGCCTGACTGGGCCTGGCTGGGCGGAGCATGGCAGAGGGGCTCTGCAGGGTGGGGTGCCAGGGCCTCAGGCCACCTGTCTTCCCGAGGGCCAAGTGGCCGGTCCCACCCCCACGCACACAGTCCTGGCGGGCAGCGGGAGGGCGCAAGACCCCGCCGGCCCCGGCAGTTGTGGGCACACCTGCTGGGAGGGAGTGGTGGGGGCTGGCTGGCAGCTGAGAGCCGGGGCCTGGGGTGGGGGCTCCGGCAGCTGGACGGCGGGTCCGACAGGTGGGCGGGGGTTGGGGCACGGCAGCTGGAGGGCAACAACTGGAGGGAGGAGGGTCGCACGGGGGCAGAGCCAAGTTGGGTGTTTGTGCGGCGGCGGGTGTAGAAGGGCCTGGGGCTTCCTGGCCCCCCGGCCACAGAGGCAGAGCCCCCGGCAGCCCCCGCTCGGCTTGGGGGGACCAGGCTTTCAGGCCCCCCTTTCCATAGCAAAGGCGGCCCTGGTGTGCCCACCAAGCGCAGTGTGCGTGAGGGCTCTGGGCGCCGGGGCAGGAGGGCAGCAGGGGTGAGGAGCCGTCCCTGCTGAGATCACGTGATCTCCAGGGAATGCAAATCCACGCGGGGACACAGGCTCTGCACACGGGGGCCTGGAGGCTGCCAGGAGCCGAGTCCAGTGAGGTCAGGGCCCGAGCACGGACCCCAGCACAACTGATGGTCATGACGTCCGGGCACAGGGCACTGGCTCTGAGTCTCGCGCTCCTCGGACCCCGGACCAGGACCCGTGGTTGGAGCCCTGAGGAGCACCCTGGGGTGGAGGCTCCTTCGAGGTCCCTGGCCTCGCAGCGACGCCCTGGCCTGGGCTCCTCCCAGCGCCACCAGCCCCGCCTACCACCTTTGAGCCGACAGGTCCAGGACTCTGCGGAGCCCCCTGAGGTGTCCAGACTAGAACTGGGGTGCACAGGGCACTGGAGGCCCATCATGGTGCCTGACCTCAGCCCCCATCAGACGAGCGGCCACGGCCTGTGGGGCGTGCTGGTGTGGGGGGAGCCTGCTTGCCAGGCTCAAGTGACCTTTCACCACCTTTGGGTCCAGCCATGGCCACATACCGTGGCCTGGGCCTGTGGGGGCTCCCTCGGCTGGGCTCCCCGAGTCCAGGCCGCCAGCTGTCTGTGCTCATCCAGCAGGGCCGGGTGCACACGCGGGCCATGCCGAGGCCCTCCCGCCAGGGGCCGCGTCCAGCTGGCCTGACCCTCCTGCCCCAACAGGTGTGCGGTGACTCAGTGGCCCCAGCAGCTGTTGGACACAGCCTGGGGACCCCCCCACCGCCTGCCTCAGTGAGGGCTGCCCCTCGGAGCCAGGATCCCAGGGCCGGTGGGCAGGAAGGGCCTCTGCGGCCCTCGCCTTCCCCCACCCCTCACCACAGCAGGGACCCCACCCATTCAACACCCCTCTCCGTGCACCCCTCTTCTGGGAGGGTCTCAGGCCTCCTGGCACCTCTGCCACGTGGGGTTGCAGGCGTGGGGTAGGGCTCGGGGGCCGCACTTCAAGCTGGGGTGTCTTGGGCCCTTGGAGAGACAGCAGGGCAGGTGGCCCGGGGCGGGGGGCTTCTTCTCACGCGCATGGCGGGGCTGGAAGGGAACTGCTCAAGGCCCAGGCTTGGCGGGTGGGCCGTGCTCTGTCCTGGCCAGAGGCAGCTGGACGGAGAGGAAGGCGGCGAGGGGACGTGGGGCGCCCGCCAACCCGGGACGCCCTGCTCTGGCCGGGGGCCCTTCATCCGCACATCACTGTTCACGCCCTCCCTCCCCCTGCACAGCTCCCTCCGCCACCCACTCGGCGCCCATCTACCCTCCCGCCCAGCCATGCTCCCAGCCATCCACCCGCCCATCTCTCTGTCCATCACTGACCCTCTCCCCACCCCCACGTGCGCCCCGTTGTCCCTGGGGCGGAGCAGCTGCCTCGTGTCTCTCGTGGCAACAACAAGAAGATTCCTCCTCTTGTCGCCGAGCCCCGGCCCTCTGAGCGGGGTGGGGGGCACCGCCAGGCGGCCCAGATCATAGGGGTCACGGCCAGCGAGCGTCAGCGTGGCCGGGCCTGGGCCTGGCACAGTGGGGGAGGGGACGCGTCTGGGTGGGTCTCAGGGTCGGGGCTGGCGGTGAGGGTGGGCCCGGGGCAGGCCGGTCTTTGTCCTCGTGAGCCCGGGGTCCCTGGGTGACCCCAGAGGCAACGCAGGGCACTGGAGGGCCTGGGCTGGGCTGGGTGGGGCGTGGGACCTATGGGCCCTCAGCCCACTGAGCCGCCCGGATGCCTGCTGCGCCCTGAGTCTCCAGGCCACGGCAGTGCAGGGTGCGGGGTCCAGGGCCCGGTCCGTGCCAAGCCCCTTCAGTCCCCAGAGCAGCAGCGAGGCCGCCCCGCCTGCCAGGAGCCAGGCTTGCCCCAGCGTGGCCCTGCTGGGGGTGGGGGGTGCGTCCACCTTCTGGGGCCCCAGAGCAGACGCCCCAGCCCAGGTTGGCGGTCGGAGGCGGGGCAGGGCGCCGGGCAGAGGCCGGAGGGGGTGAGGGGAGGGACAGCAGGCCAGACAGGCACAGAGCAGTGTGGCGACCTGGCCCTGGTGGCCAAGGCACCTTCACGCAGGGCCCAGGCCTTGAGAAGAGACCCCCAGAAGGATGGGGGTGTGCAGGCGCTCTGGGAAGGTGACGCTGGGGGCAGGTGCGAGGCCGGAGCTTGGCAGGGCACCTGGATCTAATCCCAGCGAGGAGGGAGCCCCGAGGGCGCGAGCCGGAGCATGCGATCTGGCTTATGTTTGAAGGAGCCTCTGGCTGCCGTGTGGGGACAGGAATGTAGGGGAGAGTAGAAGCGGGGTGCCCCCGGGGGTGGGGCAGGCCTGGTCTTTGGGAGTGAACTCTGCCTTCGTACATGCTGTTCCCATCGGCCAGAAGTGCCCTTCCACCCCTGGCAGAGGCTGCAAGGAGGGGGCTGAGGTTCACTGCTGCGCCCCCGGCCCGCTCGGGCAGGCGCCTGCGTGTGAGCACAAAGGCGCCCCTGCACCCTGCTAGTCCCACACCCACTGCCAGAGCTGGAAGGGGGTGGCCACGTGGGCAGCAGGAAGCTGTCGCCATCCGCCCTGGCCAGCATGAGGCGGGCAGCGGGCACCAGCACCACGGCCCGCGCGGGAGGGCGGGAACAACTGGCCCCTCTGCCCGCCCTGAGGCCCCGCAGGCGCAGGAGGAGAGGAGAGAACCGAGAATCTGGACCGCTCTGAGGGATGTCATCCTGCCCCCACCACCCGCCGACCAGGTGCACATGGGGGTGTGGCCAGTGGGACGTGGCCATGCCACGGGCCTGGTATCTGGGGTCTGGAGCAAGCTGGGGGGAGGCCAACACCTGAAAACTGAGCCCCACAAACTGTGGTGGTTGGGGGTGTTGCCCAAGGCCGCTAGATGGTTAAGGTCCCCCCATGACTTCTCACCGGGGACTCTGGCCTGCGGTCACCCAGCCTGGTCCCCACTCGCCCCACAGAACCCCAGGGCCCCGGCCGGTCTGCTTGATCTCAGCTGGATGGAGACAGGACCTGCGGGCAGCCTCCCCCGAGGGTGCTGGGACCCTGGGGTCTGATTTCTGGATCAGAGTCCACATGAGGCGCGGCCGCCCCCCTTGCTGCCTCTGCTCCCTCCCACCTGTGCCATGCTGTCCCCTGCGCCGGCACCACACTCACGCAGGACGGCCCAGCCCATGGCTGGATGCGTGCCCAGCAGACGGCTGCCCACGCCCTGGCTCTGCTGGGAATTCAGGCCACGAGTCCCAACGAGACGTGGGCACCACGCATGGCCTTGTCCAGGCCTTGGGTGGAAAAGCCCAGCTGTTGTCCAACTAACCCATGCCCTGCTCCAGAGCATGCCCAGTGCCAAGGGACTGTGCTTGGGGATACGGACAGGGACCCAGACAATTCCCAGAGTGAGTCCCAGGCTCGGGTTTACTCCGGACGTGATCTGGGAGATGCTGCCCCCAGAACATGGCTGTGTCAGGGTTGGGACCGTGACAGGGCCCTTGGGTCACACAGCCTGGAGGCCGGGGCCACCAGAGCCGGCACAGGGGACGGATTCTGACCCAGAACCTTCACGGGAGGGCTCCATGCAGAGGGTGGCTATGGAGACCAGAAGGGCACGCAGGCAAGGATGGGTCCAGAGGGCACGGGAGGGCGGGGAGATGGCTGGTGACCACCAGGCTGGAGCAGAGCCGAGGCCAGGCGGGCATGAGGCCTTTGAGGGCTTGCCCGATGCCAGGCTGGGAAGCTGGGAACCCGTGTGGGGTGAGCCGGAGGTCTGCAGCACCAGAGGGGCAGGACTGGTGAGGGCAGAGATGGGGGTGTCTCTGTCCTGTGCCCTGCCATGCCAGGGGGCACAGATCAGTGTGGGACACAGGGGACATTAGTGCCCACTGGTAACCCCATCACTGTTAACACCTCCTGGACATCGGCAAGCCCCCCTGCTCACACCCCAAGTGACCCGTGAAAACGCCTGAAGATGAGCGAGGCCAGGCTGACGGCAGACAGCTCAGGATCCGAGCAGCCCTGGAGAGAGAGAGACGCACCTCCGCAAGGACTCCCAGGAGTGCCCCGACCCACAGGGAAGGACACGATGTCCAGCCAACGCTGGAGGACAAGACAATGCTGTGGCCGTTACGAACAGCTGTCTACAGAGCAGCAGAGAACTCGGAAGAGATCGAGCTGAGGATGAGACCCTAGACACAGAAGAGAACAAGTTGCAGTAAAAAGAGTTTCGCCCTCATGAGAAGGAATGCTAGAATGAGGCAAAAGGGGTAATAAGAGGACAGAAATGACAAGAAGGGACACAATTTTCTGGAGCTGAAGTCCTCAAGTTTCCACCAAGTGTCCCGCACAGCAATGACCAGGGTCACCCGCAATGGAATTTCACTGGGAATTTCAGACTAGCGGCTAGAAGGTCACGCCTAGAGACTTCCAGGAGAGAGACGAGAGAATGACCACTGAGAAGGGCAGGGGCACAAGGCACGGGGCTTCTCCCCAGCAGGCCTGGGGGCCGCAGGTCTTGGAGCAAGGTCTCCCAGCGCTGGGGGAAAATGCTTCCAGCTGGAATTCTATACCCAGTTAAATTAGCAACAGGCTCGCCAGCCGAATAGACATTTTCAGATGCGTGAGGGCTCGGGATGCTCCCCTTGCACACACTTCTTCTGAGGAGGCTCCTGAGGCTTCCCCAGAGAATGGAGGAAGCACACACTAAGGGCAACGTGAGGTCGAGGGAGCAGTGAGTCCAGCCTGGGTCATCACCACGGTGAACCCAAGATTCAGCCAAGCAGAAGGTCTGAAGAACACGTCTACGTTGCAGCAGCCGCAGGGACAGCTCCAGGGGCCTGCAGGCAGGACCAAGGAGACTTGCAGGAGGGACTTTGACTTGCAGGGACCCTCAGTGCCCTGAAAATCTGGGCACTCAGATGAGAGGATGAAGGCAGACAATGAATGCCAGGGAAGGAGAATAGCAGCGAAGCAGGACTGCGGAACTCTCTAGAATCAGTTCTTTGAAATACAATCCATCAAAAGGTTAATCAAAACCAAAACAAAGAGCTGAAACCTGCGCAGAAAGGACCATGGTGAATCCCAATCCTCACACAGAACTGCGACAAACCCGCGGCGGGAGGCAGGGCCTCTGGGCTGTGTGACCCAGGGGCCGTCACAGTCCCAGCCCTAGCACAGCCACGTCCTGGGGGCAGGAAGTCGGCGGGGAGCATTGCGGCATCACACGACACCACATGAGGCGGAGGGGAGACCACAAAACCCCACAATGACTCCGACTTCCCACATTTTATGATATTTACCCCCTGCACGTTAAGTGACGTTTGGAAGTGAACTTCTCTTTTGGTGAAGAAACATTTATCTGACTTCAGCAATTTCTCGTTTCCCTTTTTCTTTGGGCAGTTGTCGAGAAAAATGAATCATTTAAAAATTTCAGTATCGTATTGTATTTATACCCGTTTCGGGTGGTGAGTCTGCTTACTTGTCCACGCGTGCACCTGCTCCCCCCACAAAACCACCTGTCCACACACGTGTCCCTCCGCCATCACCCACCCCTCCACCTCTCCAGCCACCCACTCTCTCTTCCCCGGTGCTTCTATGCCACGTCCCCGTATCTCTCTGCTCATTTATCCACCCACCCACCCATCCATCCACCACCACCACCACCCATCCACACACCCACCCATCCAACCATCCATGATCCATCCACCCGTCCACCCTCCATCCTCCAACCATCCACCCTCCGTCCATCTACTCATCCACCGTCCGTCCATCTACTCATCCACCGTCCATCCACCTACTCATCCACCGTCCGTCCACCTACTCATCCACCGTCCGTCCATCTACTCATCCACCGTCCGTCCATCTACTCATCCACCGTCCGTCCATCTTGTCATCCACTCTCCGTCCATCTACTCATCCACCGTCCGTCCATCTACTCATCCACCGTCCGTCCATCTACTCATCCACCGTCCGTCCATCTACTCATCCACCGTCCGTCCATCTACTCATCCACCGTCCGTCCATCTACTCATCCACCGTCCGTCCATCTACTCATCCACTGTCCGTCCATCTACTCATCCACCGTCCGTCCATCTACTCATCCACCGTCTGTCCATCTTGTCATCCACTCTCCATCCATCTACTCATCCACCGTCCGTCCATCTACTCATCCACCGTCTGTCCATCTACTCATCCACCGTCCGTCCATCTACTCATCCACCGTCCGTCCATCTACTTATCCACCGTCCGTCCATCTACTCATCCACCGTCCATCCACCTACTCATCCACCGTCCGTCCATCTACTCATCCACCGTCCATCCATCTACTCATCCACCGTCCGTCCATCTACTCATCCACCGTCCATCCATCTTGTCATCCACTCTCCATCCATCTACTCATCCACCGTCCGTCCATCTACTCATCCACCGTCCGTCCATCTACTCATCCATCGTCCATCCATCTTGTCATCCACTCTCCATCCATCTACTCATCCACCGTCCGTCCATCTACTCATCCACCGTCCGTCCATCTACTCATCCACCGTCCGTCCATCTACTCATCCACCGTCCATCCATCTACTCATCCACCGTCCACCACCATCCATCCATCCACCCGTCCAGCCACGCGCCCCTTCCTTGCTCCCTCTCGCAACCACGTATCCATCTGTTCATTCATCCACTGGAGACTCCACCTTTCCCCTACCCTTGTGTAGCTTTGTCCGGAACGCCGCTCCCCTCAGGCTAACGATGGGTATCTCTGGGACACCAGGGACAGCCTCAGGGAGGACCGAGGTCATGGAAATGTTTACTTTCATGTCAGCGCTTACTGTACTGCCGGAATTTTCTACAAATTCAAATACAACGACAACAAAGTCCATCCATCTACATAGACGCGTCCATTGGAAAAGGCCGCAGACAGTGCTCAGGGCACCCCTTTTGCCTTCCTCTCTGGACAACTCTGCCATGAGGCCTATTAAGAGCAGCCCTGAGGGCTATTTTCAGTGTCCCCCGCCGGCGGAGGTCTCCTCTGGCCACCCTGGCTCCCCGTCACGTGCCTGCCCTTTTCCACAGGGACCACCCAGCTCTGGAAGTACTTGGTGAATTCCTGACGGGGGCAGCGCCATGATCCGGGACCACGTCCTGTCCCCTGGCACCCCCAGTGCACCCACTGCTAGGGACACAGCAGGCACTCGGGGTGCCCTGGGGCTGGGAGCGGGGTCAGCAGCGGCCCCTGGTCTCATTGCCCAAGCGGTGCCATCGACGCTGGGCTGCGCTCGGCAGTGGGTGGGGAAGACCAGCCCGCAGCGGTGCCCACAGAGGGCGGAGGCGGGCGCTTCCCCCTTGCCACGTGCCGGGCGCCGGGCCAGGTGCTGAGCAGACGGGGCTCCAGGTAATCCTGGCCACGGGCCCGGAGCCGGCCTCCCTGCCTCCTGCTTGAGGGTGCAGAGCCCCGGGCTCCAAGGGCCGAGCACAGCCTCTCTATGGGCCCTCGTGGCACTGCTGGCAGGTCAGGGGGCCGAGGGAGGATGAGCAAGGAGGGGCTTCGGGATGGGGCAGGGGGTGGCGGGAGGCACCGGGGCCACGTGGCCGGGGGTGGTGTGGAGGGAGGGGAGATCTGTGTGGGAGAGCTGGAGGGCCCGAGAGGGGCTGGGGGTGCTGGGGCTCAGGCTCCAGGGTGCCCACCACAGCCCGCCCTGAGCGTGGACCCTGCTGTGTCCTGTCCCAGCCTGGCCGCTGCTTCTGGGGTCACTTGGGGGCCGGCGGGGGCACCGGCTAAGCTGGCTCAGGAGGTGCGCCGGCCCCTTTCCCGGCCCTCAGAGCCGGCGTGAGCTGCCCTCTGTGCCGGGCGCCGCTCTGTGCCCTGGGCCTCGGGCCGCAGCCCTCCCGGGTGCGGGCCCGGGGCTCCCCGAGGGGTGGGGAGGGCAGGGGCTGTTGGGAGCTCAGGAGGCGGGAAAAGGGGCAGCGAGAGGCCAGTCTCGGGAGGAAGTGAGGGAGGAGAGCAGCGCGGGAAAGTGGGGGGCGGGGGCGGCACGGGAAGTGGGGGAGGGAGGCAGGGGTGCTCCGGGAGGCCGGGGCCAGGAGGCCCTGCCCGGAAGGGGCCCGCGCAGGGTGCGGGTGGGAAGGCCGGGCCTCGGGGGGCCCGGGGGCGCCCGCCTGCGGGAGTGTTCCGAGAAGAGATTTATTAGTGAAACAAAAGCATATTTTTCAGGCAGGACTGTTTGTGCAGTTACCTCATGACGCCGCCTTGGCCTGCAGCCCGGAGGGGCGGCAGGAGGCCCCGGCGGCACCGGCCCGCTCCTTCGTGAGCAGAGGTCCTGGCCGGCCTCCGCCGGCCCCGGACGCCCAAGCGGGGGCGTCTCACGAGCGAGCGGGCGCGGCGCGAGGCCGGGCGCCCGGGCAGCGGGCTCCGAGGGACCCGGGGGCGGCGGAGCCCAGGCCTTCTCTGAAGGGGTCGCTGAGCTGTTTTGCCCGAAGCGCGTTACAATAAAGAACCTGCGTTTCCCCCGGAGAGAAACGAGCAGACGTGCGCGGGTGAGAGCGGCAATTTGAAAACTGCCCCGGAACCGCCGCCTTCACTTCACTGTGCGACGAGGACATGCTGCGGGCGGCCCCGTCGGGCGCCCGAGGCCCCAGAGAGGGGCTGGCCGCTGCCCGCCCCCGCCCGGCCTCCCCGCCGAGCCCCCGGGGCACGCCCGCCTGGACGCCCCTCAGACCCACCCCAAATGGCCCGCTGTGCCCAGGCCGGAGCAGCCGAAGGCCTCGCAGGCGCTGCTGGCCAGGCTGACCCGGAGCCACAAGAGGACTTGGGGAGCACCTGGGGGGCAGCTCCCCGCCAGATGTGCCCAGGGGGGCGACTGCTCACATCCTGGAGCAGGAGGTGGGGTGCAGGGGAGACTGCGGGCTAGTGACCTGAGACCCTGCCCTGTCGGCGGGTGCAGCCCCCCCAACCCGAGCCCTGGGGCCCTGAGGGCTCACAGCGGCAGGTAGGCCAGGCTCCCGGGGCCCGGGCAGAGCCACCTTCCACACCCCACCCCGCTGTGGCCAGGGCCAGCCTGGACAGGGCAGAGCTCCTTTGGGGTGTGGTGAGGCCAGGTGCCTGCCGCCCACAGGGGAGCCCCCTATCCCCCAAGGCCCCCACGTGTACGGCTTTTCCTAGCCTGACTAGTCCCGCGTCGCCTGGCGATGGGGTCACCTTCTGAGACACGCGTCCTGTCCCCGGCCCTCACACGCCGGCTCCGGACCCCGCGCTGGGGCGCGTTCCTGCCCCATGGCCATGCAGCCACCCTGGACCAGCCCTGGGACCAGGGCCGGGGGCGCCCCGCGGCACGGAGGGAGATGGGCCGGTGGGTCTTGCGCTCCCGCCGGCACCTCCTCCCCTGCCGGGCCTTCCGGCTGCGGTGCAGTTAGGACCGACCAGCTCGGGTGGACTCTCTGGCTTCAGCAGGCGGCAGAGGCGCCGGGCCTCAGTCTCCCCGCCCTGCAGAGTGACCTGGGGGTCTGTGTGCTGGGGGTGCCCAGCACCTTTGGCCCGGGGAGTCCCCCGGGGCCAGGAGCAGCTCTGGGTCCTTGCGCCCCAGGCTCACCCACTCGCCCCCTGCCCCTCCTGCCCACACTGGGCTGGCTGTGGTGGAACTGGTGAGGCCACACTGGGGGTGGCAGTGGAGGCTCGTGGGGACGAGCTGGGGTGAGAGGGCAGGGGAGGCCGGGACAGGAGGACAGCACGACCGAGGGGACGGGCGGAGGGAGGCCCCTGGAGTCCTGGGCCAGTCTGGGCAGGTGGCGGTCCCGGCGCCGGTGGGGGGCAGGCTGCGGGCGGTGGGCACTAGCCCCAGACTTGGTGGGCAGGCCGGGGCAGGCGGGCAGGGAGAGGGGCTGGGGCAGTGCTGCGGAGGGGCAGGCCCGGGCGTGTATGCCCGGATCCCGGCGAGCGGCTCCGAGCCCCCTCCTCAGCCCAGCACACAGACCGTCTCCCGTCGCGCCCACCCCCTTTGCCCTGCGCGGACCAGCACTGCCCGCAGCGGGGAGGGGGGAGGGTGCACCGCTCTGCTCCCACCCACAGCACATGGGCCCCAAGAGCTCCTGCCCGGCTGGGGAAAGTCCCCCAACAAGCAACTCTCCTCCAGGCCTGTCTTCAGGATTTGTGGGTGCAGCCTCTGTGGTAAAGCTGTGCAATTAGGGGCACACAGGGCACCCCAGATCCTCCCACAGGCTGCTCTGGTCCCCAGTGTGGGGTCTGGGCCCCACCAGCTGTGGCCCCTCTCAGCCTGCCAGACACCGCAGTGCCCTGGGGACAAATGCTGCCCTTCGGCTCCTGGATGGTGGCCAGGCGCGGGCTCGGGGTGGTCCTGTGCACCTCCTCCTGACCAGTCTGGAAGGCCCAGGGCGGCCAGGCCTGCACAGCCCATGCTGAGGGTGTGGAGGGCCTGCTTGCTGGGCCAGGAGGACACACACACGCATGCGGGACTGAAACCTGGGGACACCCGGGCGTGGCCGCGGGGCTGTCGGTCACAAGAGCCGACTGCAGGGGACCCAGGATGGCACCTCCCCAGCTGACCGTCCAGCTCGCTGACCAGGCACCTCACCCCTCCACTGGGAGGCGGCCTGCTAGCAAATCCCCTTCTAGCCGCAGAGCTCACCCAGAGCCCCTTCCCTCCCCGCAACCCCTCGGGCGGCAAGACTGGGGCCGGGACCCACCTCTGTCAGAGCCTTGCTCTGCTGGTGCCACGCTAGCCTGCCCAATGCCCACATGGCCACACTACCCTGTGCCCCCCAAGGGGAAAGTCGGGGCAGCAGGTGCTGTCGGGCTGAGCAGGGTGTGAGGCGCACGGCCCCGCCCTGCAAGCCACTCCACACCAGGGCTGGGGAAACCGAGGCACAGAGGCCAAGCAGTGTGTGGGGTCCAGAAGCCCCCACCTGCCCTCAGCCGCCCTGCCAGGGCCCAGGGGCCCCCCACAGTGGGTTCTGGGAGTAGGTGAGAGGTGGGGCAGGACGTGCGGCTCAGCCCAGACCCTACCCCCTCTGCGCACACACCCCGCAGCCCCTGTGCCCCCAGGCGGCCTGCAACGTCGAGCCAGGCCCTGCTGGCCTCCCCTCCGCACAGCTCTGACCACTGAAAATTCTTATTATTTCTCCTGACGCTGACCCAGAAATTCCGCTTCTGGAAAATAAAACACAGATCGGGGGAAGCGTGTAGGGGAGGTTTGCTGAGAGGGAGAGAGGGTGGAAACAGCCTGAACGCACACCCCAACACCTGGACGCGGCCCTGTGGACACACACAGGGCCCCCGCACGCGTGCGCCCGCAGCAGGTACGCTGGAGGTGCTAAGGGCAGGCTCAGCCTCTCCGGCCGACTTCGACACCCCCAGGTGTAGCCACCTGCCTCTGGCTTTGGCCCTCGCTCTGCGCCCCTCGCCGCCACGGATGCCAGGCCGCTGCCCACCAGAGCCTGCTCTCCTTCCCTGGGCTCCCGAGGGACCCACCATCCGGGGCTCGCACCAGGGTGTGCACCCCGCCCACCTGCCCCCTGCTTCCTCCCTGGGGTGCTCTGGCAACTCCCTCCTTCCCGCCTGCGCCCGGCCCCTCTGGCCAATCCCCCGCTGCCACCCCCATAATCGACCCAAACCAGCCCCAAATCAGGCAGATGCACGCGCACCACCCTCCAGGCCTCGGGCGCAGGGGCGGGAGTTCAAACAACGCGACCAATTTATAAACAATTTTCTCTGCGACGATTAAGTTACATTTTCCCCAATAGCTGCTTAATTTTCTTGTCAAAAATACACAGTTTTCACATTTGTCTCGCTGCAAGGGTAATTAATTTCCAGACCATAAGTAAGAACTTAATTTGATACCTGCAAGGATTATAAACTATTTCAAGCTGTTGTTTACGTGAAATCAAGAAAGATTCGTTCTGTTTGCAATTATGTTAATGAGGAAATAGAGCGGGCATTTTTTTTAGGGAACGCCGCATAATTTTGCCGTTTCCAATGAATTAGTATAAAAGGCCCGGGGCTCCCCTGCGCCCCCTCACGCTGTTGTTAAGGTGACCCAGACCGGCCAGGGTGCCCCAGGAGGCTGGGATGGCCCCGGCACAGTTACCCCGGCACGGGCTGGTCCCTCGGGCTGCTGGCCACGAGTGGGTCCGCAGGTGGGACTGAGGTGCTGTCGCCAAGCCCCCTCTGACGGGGACATGGGGGATGGAGCCGCTGACAGGGGCTGCTGCCGTCGCTGGCCATGGCGGGCACGCGGGAGGAAGAGGCTGCTCGTGGTGGGGGGTGGGGCACACAGAAGAGTGGGTCCCTTGTGGGGAGAGAGGGTGGGACAGGCCTGGCCAGAGGTTGTGTCCACTGCCACGGGGAGCTGTGGGCTGGCCTGGAAGCCCCTGGGAGACCCTTGAGCCGGGCACAGCAGCCTCCTGGGATGGGCTTCTGAGGGCAAAGGCACCGTGGGCACAGGCTGGTGCTGAGGAAGGTAGGAAGGGAGCTGGGCTTGCTGTGGCCAGGGGCTGGTCAGCTGTGCCCAGGCCAGGACACAGGCCCCAGAGTGAGGGCCGAGGGTGGGCAGCGGCAGGCGGCCAGGGAGAAAGCTGAGGCGCCCAGGGCTGGAGGGGGCTTCAGGGGCCCGTGGCAAACCAGCTGGACCTGGGCCTGACTGGGGCCGTGAGCTGCTCGGCACCTCATCCTGGGCTGCGCACCCCCCCCACCAAGGTGGGGGCTGGCCAGACGCTGCCGGATGCCCGTCCTTGCAGGGCCTCCCTGGGCCTGCCGTACCGGCCGCCAGGCACCGCGGGCAGAGGCCTCGTAAATCCTGGGATGCTGGAGACAGCCCAGGTGAAGCCCGAACAATGCCCCATTGTGGCCCCGTGGGGATGCGTTGCCACCACTTGCCACTGGCCCGTAGGTTGTAAAGCCTCCCCACGGATCCAGTTTCGCTCCCTGGCCCTTGGGGGTTAGGCCCGGGACAGGCCTGCTCCCTCCACACAGAGACCATTTATGGCTGGGATAAAGGCTGCCTGTGCTGGCACGGGGCGGCGCGGCCTGCCCACCGCGCTGTCACCGGCACATCTGTCAGGTGTGCGGGCAGGGACGTCACGACCACGGGCTGTGGGGGACGGGCAGGGGACAGGGCCTGCTGGGGAGGGCGCTTCCCGCCGCCTGCCCCCGTGGGCCCCTTTTGGGGCCGGGCTCTGAGGCAGGAGGCCCCGAGGGCTGAGCAGGGGGAGCAGCCACCTTGAGGCCCAGGGCCCCGACGCAGCCCGGTTCAGGGAGCGTCTCCTCTGACGGCGGGGGCTGAGCACGGAAGCGGGAAACACAGGGAAGGGAGGGCGACCTGCGGGCCTCCCCCCTCCTGGCCCCTGGTCCCCTGGCCCCGAGTAGGAGCAGGGCTGTGAGGGGGAAGGCCCCCTGTAGGGACAGAACTCGGGGGGCCATGGAACAAGGCAGGGGCTTGCTCAGGACCAGCTGCCGACAGCCCCGCCCGTGCACAAGGGGGGCACCGAGGACAGTGGGACAGACGATGCGGTCTGTGGCCCAAGGGTGGGGGCCGTTCCTCTTCATAGGGAACCGCCTGGAAGAGGGGGCAGGAGGACTGGGGTGGCAGCTGTCGGACAGGTGGGGTGATGGGGCCGCCAGGCCCCTCAGCCCCAGGCCCCCTCCCTTCTCCCCCAGCTTCAGAGCCTGAGTCCAACCTGCTTTGGTTACCTGGCCCTGGGGAGGGTCAGCCGAGGACCCGTCTCCACCCCCAGGAAGCCTCCCTGGGAAGGCAGAGCCTCAGGCTCCCTCCAGTCTGCGAGGACGCCCACCCTGGGTCTCGCCCTCACAGTCCAGGGGCCTCCTGCTCTGGGCGCCGGCCCCCCCGCTGCCATTTGAACCCCCATTTCCGGGCCCCTCCCTCTCACTCCTTCACCCTTTCTGTCACCAGCTCGTGTAGAAGGCAGCTGGGACCTGACTCGCCTGCCCCATCATCCCTCCAGGAAAGCAGCCCCCCGGCCCCCCCGCCAGATGCCCACGTCCCTCAGCCCGCCTGCCCAGCCCGCGGCCAGCGGACGTCGGGGGTGGCAGCGAGCACAGCCCCATGGGGCCCCATAGCGGGGTCCGCACCTGGCTGGTGGTCACGTCATGGAGCCTTGAGACTCAGGCCCCGTGTGTGTCGCTGCAGGCCCTGCCCAGCGCCCCTAGACCGAACCCCATCTGCAGCCGTGGCCGGGCCGCCAGTCGCCTCGTCAACACCCCATCTCCGGCCGCACCCTGGAGTTTGGGCTGATGGCTGCCCTGGAGCCGGCACCTGGGCCAGGCCTCACCACCCGCCTGGGGTGGGTGCTGGTGGTTGGCGGGGTGTCCACAGGCCCCGGGAGGGGCAGTGGGCCTGCTGGACAGAGCGCCCTGTGCAGGCGGCCGGCGGGCGGCCACCCCACTGCCCACACAGATAACTCTTTATGTGAGAGGCCCGACGTGTGGCTCGGGGCCGGCGGGGAACAGAGGGGCCGTGCAAGCTGACCAGCCTGTGTGGGGGCAGGGGGAGGGGCAGGGAACGGGCACCAGGCCCCCTGCGGTCACGGTCCCCCGAGCTGTTCTCAGCTGGCCCAAGGAGCAGCTGAAGCGGGAGTTGCGTCGCAGCCCTCCGGGCCCCAGGACCCCAGCTTCCCTCCAAGGGACCCCTCCAGCCCTCCAGTAGCTGCCAGTGGCCGCCCCCCGACTGCCCCACTGCCCCTCCGGACGCTCTGTGCCCCGGCCGCGCCCTTGCCCGGTGCCCTTCCCCAGCCGGGGTCCTCCCGGCTCCTCTTGAGGCCCAGACCCCGTGGGACATGGGGGGCGGCCCTGTGAGCAGCCCCAGCCGCCCTCTGGCCTTCCAGGGAGCAGGCCCCTCGGCGGGCCCAGGTACTGGGCACTTTCTGGGTGCTGGACCCTAGCCGCGGCCCCCAGGCTCCCATCTGAGGTCAGGGGGTGCCCTCACTGAGGGGGGCCCAGGAGGGGCAGGATGGGGGGCCAGCCACCCGCTCTGGGCCAGCTCACACCCCCCTCGAGGTCCGAGCGGGAGAGGGGTCGCGGGGGCGTGAGTGGACGCCGGGCGAGGGCGGGAGCGGCGGATGGGGGCGGGTGGGGAGGCCGGGGGCTGCCAACCCAAACAGCCCGGCGAGCCTCAGCCCCGTGTTGAATCCACAAAATTTCCATCTGCCTCGGGAGCCCTCGGAACCCGGCCAGCGAGAGGCTGTCCACGCGGCCAGAGAAGCAGCAGCGGCTCCGCGGACGGGCGCTGGCCTGCCGGCTTCACGGCTCCATCGGCCATTTTGTGGACACCCAGGCCCAAAGGGAGATGGGGCGCAGCATGGACGCGGGGCCCGAGCGGGTGGAGGCGGCGCTGCCCGCCCAGTGTGGCCGTGGCCGGGGCCTGCATCAGCCACCTGCCGCTGGGCCCCGGGTGGGGGCCGCAACCCCCCATGTCCTCGGGTGCCGCACCCCGGCCCTGGTGCTGGACGGGCCGCCGCCCCGGCGATGGGCCTGCGGGGCCGGACGGGCGCCTCTCGGGTCTGGCCCCCTCCCCGGGGCGGCCGTGGCCCTGCCTCGCCCGGGACGTCTATTTTTGGTGGGACTTGGCCGCTGCCTGCGTCCCGACCTGCGGGGGACGTGTCTCAAAAAGGGCCCATTTTGATCAAAATACATGTTTTTCTGAGGTCGGCCAAGGCGGCTGGGCAGGATTCGCCGCAAAGCCAGGCTCCGGCCGCCCTCGTGCCTGGCCCCCCAGACGGCTGCCCGCTGTCCCCCGCCCGGGGCCTTGGTGTCACGGCACGGACGCCCCTGCACCCCGGCCGGGCCTGCCCCTCCTCCCCTGCCCGTGTCTCTGGAGGAGACAGCCGGGACCTGGACGCAGATCTGAGCTAAACTTTTCAAAAATGTAAATTTCCTTTCTGGTCCAATCTGAGGCCTATAAATAGAGTCATTCAGGAGAGAGGCCTCCTTGGTGGGGAGGGCAGAGCCGAGCTCCCGACTGGCCCTGACCCCCTTCCCAGGGCAGGCCCACCCGGCCCGCTCCCAAGCCCTGCAGCGGCGGGGCCCCCCCACTCTGGAGCTCACCGCTGCCCGTGCCCCGGCCTCTGCCTGGGGGTCCCTGCCTGGACCCCGACATCCTCCCCTCAGACTGTGGAGGGCTAAGCATGGACAGCGACCACGAGCTGGGGGCACAGGCTGAAGCCCGGCCGCTGGCCCCCAAGAGGCAGGGGAGGCCTGGTCTGTCCTCTGAACCAAAGCTGAACTCGAGGGGCCTGAGGTCACAGGCTGTCCAAGCCCAAGTGGGGCGCTGCCCCATGGAGGATGGCGGCCGCAGGGGCAGGGCCCCAGCGCCTGTAAACTGGGCCCAGCGATTAGGGAGCTGGCCTGTCCCATGAGGGAGTAGACGTGGCGCCCGGGCCCTGGTTGTCTTGGCAGCAGGAAGGCCGAGGGGGGAAGGCTCAGACTGAGGATGGAGGCGCTGGCCTGCCCGGGGTGCAGGGGTGCCCAGGGCCTGGGGGCAGGCCCTCTGGGGGGCATCCTGGGCAGGAGGCTGGGGGGCTGGGGTGGCAGTGGCCTCGCCGCCGCCTGACACCTGCAACATGAAGGTGCTGCCAGCAGCACCTGGAGCTCCCGTGATGAGAGGCCAGAGTGGCTGCCCGATGCACTCTGCCCCCCAAACCCCGACTTGGGGCAGGGCTGGTGGCAACAGGGTTGCAGCTTCTGGCATCTTAGGTTTCCAGCTCTGGGGCACCCCTCCCGCTCTGGGGCTCCCGTCCGGCTCGTGTGACTTTGCCTGGGGAGCACATCCTGCTGCTGGGCGTCCTCGGCCAGCCCCTCTCCCCTCAGCAGCACGGGGCTCCTGCTTTCTCGCCCTCACGCCAGGGCTCTCCCTTCCAGGGCGGGTGACCGGCGGGGGCAGGCGCGTTTCAGTGGTGACCATGTTCCTGGTCCCTGTCCAGGACAGCAGTCACGGGAACCCACCTCCCCATCAGCTGCACGTCCAGATGCCCATTTCTGCACCCGCCGAGGGCACGAGCGCTTGCCAGTCTGGAGGGAGAATGTCCCCCCAGAAGACGGCCGTGAGCATGTTGGGCGCCCGCCCGCTGGCCCTGCACTTGCAGGGCACCCGTGCCCACCTCCTCCAGGGTGGTTGCCGTGCCGGCATCAAGCGCCACTTTCATCGTGGGTTTATCTCCAAAGCCCTGCACAAAACAGGGCCTGTGCGGGCGCAGCGAAGCACCAGAGCCTCAGGACTCCACCATCCACCGAGACGACTCCTCGGGACAGAAAAAATACACTAACCTTAAAATAACCGGTTCCCAGAATAGCAGCTAATGATGACTCTGAAGGGAGCCTTTGATCAGGGGGAGCCCCGCGCAGCCCCTGTTTACGGACCTGTCACTCAAGAGCAGCTCACAAGCAGCAGAGAGCAGGGCTGGCGCAGATGAAAGTTGGGGGACAGAGGGAGGTTGAGGGGTTGGGCAGAGGGAGTGGAGGAGGGGTGGGGGCGGCAGTGCCAAGGCTCTGGGTGCCCCGAGGCCTGGACTCATGCCTCCCTCTGTGTGACAGTCCCTGGCGTCACCCAGCTGAAGCAGCGGGGAGCGGAGGCTGGTGGGAGAAAAATGTGGACACTCTGCAGGCTCAGAGGGGCGACGGGGCAAGGATTCTGGGGCATGGGAGCCCAGGAGGGGTCTGCAAGCGCGTCCCGGGTAGGGGAGGCCGCCGGCTCTGGACGCTGGCCCTGTCCAATGCAGGGACCCTGGTGCCTGTCTAAGGTCTCAAGGCGGCCCCCGTGGCCCGGCAGGACTGACCCTCGTTAATTCCAGCCTGCACACAGACCCTGATCCAGCTGTGGGAGAACAGGCAAGGATGCTTGGAATGACTCAGGCGTGAGAATCTCCTTTTTCAACTGTAACGTTTATGAAAACTCAGCTTCCAAATCGGGGTGGCATTGAAACACAGCTTGGTGGCTGTATGTTGGGGAGATAGCCTTTCCAGGCTACTGGGTAAATAAAATATATTATTGTAGTTCCTTAACCAGTCTTTCATATCCTCAAAATATAAAATGTCAGCTGTGCCTGGGCTCACAAAGCATTTCTATTGGTCGCCATGGGCCTAGATCGGGGTGACACTTCCCTCTGAAGGCATGGCCAGATGGCCACCATGGGTCACGCATGCAGTCTCTGCTGCACGTCTTTGACTGACATGCAAAAGCACTCGAGGGCCAGCTCTGGTCCACGGCCACGGTTTGCCGGCCTCTGTCCAGGGGCGCCTGACCGAGTTGGCCTCAGAACCACCCCCTCCGCTAGTGGGATTCCGTCCTTGCTGTGGGTCGGAGGCCTGGAGACCCTCTGTCAGTGTGAGGATCAAGGAGAAATAAGCCCCTCCCTGAAAAGATGGTAAAGAAAACTGCCCCCCCTGCTAAGTGGAGGGGAATAATATCTACACTGAGAAGCCACATCCACAGCTGGACCACACTCAGCTCAGAAGCGCAAATTCACACCACCTGGGTGGTCTGGAAAACTCTGAGGCTGGAATTTAAAGTCCAGGCTGGTGGTACTCCCTGGGGTGCAGCAAAGGGAGAGGTAAACATGGGTCCTCCCGAAGGACCTTGGCTTCACACTAGGCCTCAAAAATTCCCACAGATAAATTTTAAGATATATGAGCTTACAATTATAATAAAACAAACCCTCAAAGGAAATGAAACACCATGATTGAGAGCCAGCAGGAAAAACAGAGAAGCAGACTCACAAGGACTTCAGATACCAGAAGTAACAGAAATGGCATAGAAAAAAGCCATATTCAATGTAATTCAAGATTTTAAAAAAAGTTGGAATATGCAAATGAAGAGGAAGATACTCTAAACATGATGTGTCAGACAAAAGAATCAAATAGAATTTCCCAAAACAGAAAAATTATAATTGAAATTTAGATTTCACTGGACAGGTTTAACAGTTGGTTAGACACAGTTGAAGAAACAATTAGTGAACTGGAAAACTGAGCATTATCCAGAGCATAGTTCAAAGTGATAAAAGAAAAAAGAGGTCAGACGACCTGGGGGCGACCGAGAGGGGAACTGGTTCTAGAAGGAGATAAGGGGCCAATGCAAAACCTGAGGAAAGATAATGGGGGAGAGTAACCCAGGACTGAAGCCAGACCCCAAGCCACAGGCTAGGAAACTGGCTGAGTTCCCAGCAGAACAAATGGAAGGAATTTCCTATGATCACATCACAGTGAAAAAGCAGAACATTGGAGTGAAAGGAAAGATCTCAAAAGCAGCCAGAGAGAAAAGACAGAGGGCCTTCCAAGGAATCATGATTCACCCTCATCTCTGTACAAACAGAGGCCACTGGGTGCTAAGAGAAAATAATTTTGGTAACCCAGGGTCTAGAATTTTATACCTAGTGGAAATATTTTTAAAGGACAACAGTAAAACAGTCATTTAAAAGACAAATAAAATTAGAGTTTATTTTCCACTGAAGGAAATCCTAATGAGTCAGAAAAAAGTGATCCCAGATGTAAGATCTGAGATGAGAAATAAATGATCAGTGACAAAAGAGGCCAAAAGATGGGTAAGTTTAAACACACACCACCTGCGAAAAACACCACCAAGAATTTGTGGGTTAAAACTAACAACTGAGCAACAACAATGCCTGCACGATTCATCGGGAGAGTGATTGAAGCTAATGTGTCCTAAGGTTCTTAACTTATTTCATAAATGGTGAAGAGTCTGCTATGTACCCAAATAACACGTTCTAGGTTGGCCTCTCTGGAATGACAACGGGATGCGAAACTTCAAAACCAGTAGAGAGAAAACTGGAATGAGAACTCACCATCACTCTAGCAAGAGGCAAGAAAGCGGTCAAGGCAAATATTTTTAAAATGTACTATAAATGAAAAGCATAAAATATACTGTTAGCAATAAATCTAAATATATTAGATATTATATTAAGTGTAACCATATTAAATAATTTTAAAAAATACAAAGAGCCACATGGTGTTCAAAGAGAACACCTAAAATGTACATACAGGACTAAAAAGAATGAAAAAAATCTGACACCAAAATCAGAAAAAATCACAAGAACCATCCAGAACAATATTCTTCATGATTCTAGAGATAAGCATTCTTTCTTTCTTTCTTTTTTTTTTTTTGTGGGACCCTCGCCGGCGGCAGGGAACAAACCAGCACTGCAGAGGCTGTGGGCAGCCTCGCGGCCCAGCGCTCAACCCCTGCGCCACCCAGGGAGGCCCTAGAGATAAGCATTCTTTTAAAAATTATGTTTATTGACGAGATTTACAACACCGTGTGTGTGTGTTTCCAGGTATAGGTTCACACCTCCTCAAATGTATGTTCTCACACCACAAAAGCACAAATAATCTTCCACCATAGTCCTTGGGCCACCCTCCCCCTTTGCTCCTACCCAGACGTGAGCAATCCTAACAAAATAGTAACCAACCAAACCATAACACATTAAAAAGATTTTACACATTGATCAAATAGGAAATGAAAGGCTGGTTAGTCAGTTTATTACACCATATTAATAGAATGAGTGATAACAAGTCTATGATCATCTCAGTAGATGCAGAACGGGCACTTGAGACTGCCCCACGCCGTTCGTGGCAAGAGTTTTCCACACCCGAGGAATGAAACCTCCTCACCCTCACGAAGAGCATCTACGGGAACCCCACAGCCAACCGCACATGGAGTGGCCACGTGCTTTTCCCATTAAGACCTTCTCCAGCCACTTCTAGTCAACAATTTTTGGTGGAAGCCAAGTCTGTGTAATTAAGGGGGAAAAGTTAAAGGCATCCAGATGGGAAGGCAGGAGGAAAATCGGCTTTATTCACACACGACACCATCCTGAGAGGCTCCCAAGGAATCAGCGACGATGAAATCTATCAAAATTAATGATGATGTCACAGTTTACAAAGCTTGATATAAGAAAGTTAATTGCATTTCTTAAGAAAACGATTCCATTAATAATAGCATCAACAATAATGAAATATTGAGGCGTAAATTTAGTGAAAGATGTACAGGATTTGTGCATTGAAAACTACAAAACATCCCTGGAAGAAATTCAAGTAGATCAAATAAATGGAAGGATCTACCCTGCTCATGGATTGGAAGGTTTAATCAAAAGCATTAAGATGTCAATTGTCTCCAAGTGGATCTATGTACTTAACGCAATTCCTACCAAGAGTCCAGCGGGCTTTTTTTGGGTAGAAAGTGACAACCTGATTCTAAACGTGGAGTGAAAATTCATAGAATGGGCAAAGCAATTTGAAAAAGAGCAAACTTGGAAGACTTATACTACCTGATTTCCAACTTTACAATGTGGCTTCATTAATCCGGACAGCATAATGTAAGTTTAAAGACAGGCACCTAGATCAACAGAATCCAGAATAAACTCAAACATTTATGCTCAATTGCTCTTTGATGAAGGTGCCATGAATGGGAGAAAATAATCTTTTCAACAAATAGAGTTGGCACCTGGGCATCCCAATGCAAACAAAACTTAGCTTGATCTTTTATCTCACAGCACACACTAAAAGTAACTCAAAGTAAACCACAGCCCTAAAGGTAAGAGTTAGCTACAAAAATTCTAACACTTGAAGAAGAAAAATAGGAAAAATGATCATGAACTTGGATGAGGCAAAGACCCCACACACTCTAGGTCTCAGAGACAACTCTGAGGCTCGAGCCCACCAGAAAGACTCCGAGCCTCACTTCAGTGTCTGCGTTTAAAAGACATGACACAGGAAAGGAAAGAGCCACAGAACGGGAGGACACGGCTGCAGGGCATCCAGCAAACACAGGGCATGGATCCAGAACGTGCAGACATCGCTTCCTCAGCAGTCACACAAAGTGGGCGAATAAACATTTTGCCAGAGGACCATGCGCGGCCAACGAGCACGGGGAGGCAGTCAACATTGCCAGTGGCTGGGGATGCAAGCCAAGCCCCCGAGATGCCGCTGCACATGCTCCACCACCTGGCCCTGCAAGGACCCACCGGCCCTTGCATTTGCACAGATGTGGAGATGGGGACCTCCACACAGCACTGGCAGGAAAGCAACACGGCGCCTGACCTTTGGAAACAGTTGGGGAGCTTTTGGGAAGATATGCAGAAAGTTATCCTAAGACCCATCAACTCCACTTAGGGGCCCAACCATGAGAGATGAAGAACTATCTTATCTACAAAGACTCGCACATAAAAGCTCACAACAGCACTTTCTACAG
The DNA here is from genome assembly GCF_014898055.3 of Talpa occidentalis. Classification (NCBI taxonomy): domain Eukaryota; kingdom Metazoa; phylum Chordata; class Mammalia; order Eulipotyphla; family Talpidae; genus Talpa; species Talpa occidentalis. Next base: position 52,351,479 of record NW_023601754.1, on the reverse strand, counting down.
TAGCCCAGAATCGGGGACAATCCAAAGACCCGTTGGCTGGCAAGTGGACCAAGAGCATGTGGCCTGGTCACACCACAGGCACTCTGCAGAGAGGGCGTCAGGACCGAGTGGTGTGAGGAGGACACGCATAAAGACCACTTAGTGTACAACACGCCCGAAGGGCATGTCTAGACCTGTGGGGGTTTATGGAGTCCAAGACACAAAACAGGTAGGTAAAAATAAAGCTAACGCCGCAGAGAACAGTCACCCTCTGACCCAGGACCCCCCCAGTGGGCAGCAAGCTCCACAGATGTTCGAGTCCATATGTAAACCGGCACAGTATTCACAGCAACCTATACCCATCCTCCTGCTACCTTAAATCACCTCTCAATTACTTCACACCTAACACACGTACATGCTTTGTTAGCTGTACACCACCTGTTTAGGGACTATGCCAAGGAGGAAGTCTGCTGTGCTCAGCACAGACACAACTGTTGCAGGGTTAAGGTCACCACAAGCATTTTCCACGCGCTGTTGGCTGACTCTGAGGCCACAGAGCCTTTGCAACCGGGGGATTGACTCACGTGGTTTTCCATACGGCAGGTACATTTGCAGAATTGGATCACATGCTGTGCTAGAGGATATAGCTCAAGGGGTTCCAAAGGATTGTTCTCAGGCAACATGGTAATAACATTAGAAAGTTCTCGCAATTATAATGATGACTGAAATCCCACTGCTGAAAGGCTCCGAGGGCGAGCGCGAGCTCACATGGAGATTAGAAAAAGAAGCGTGTGAACACGTCAGTGAAAGGGATCCCTCAAAACTTAGGTTGGACTGGTATTTAGATGAAAAATTTATAGCCTTAAGTGCACATTTTAGAAATTTGGAAAGTCTAAAAATGAATGATCCAACCTAAAAAGCTACAGAAACCACACACCTGGGCTAAGGAAATAGAGGGGAGAAGGTAAAAAGTGGAGACACAGATAATGTTGGTAATAAAAAGCTAACTACTGATGACACAGACAGCAAAATGATCACAAATGCCAGCGAATTGGAAAACGAAGTTGAAAAGTCCAAATTCCTAGAGGGTACAACTTACCAAAACTGACCCAAGAAGAAATAGAAAATTCAAATAGTCCCACAACCACTCAAGTTGCCGATTTAGAACAAAATATTAGCCAGCAGATTTCGGCAGTGAAATAAATAATATACGACGTGAAGGACTGGTGAGCAGGGGGGACAGGTGGGGCCCACAGAGGCGGCTGGAAAAATAACCGAAGCAGGAGATGAAAAAGGCCTGGGCCCGGCAGGGAGGGAGAGGGCTGGACGGCAGAGGGTGGGTGGCGTCGAGGTCGCTCTGGGGGGTGGGTGGGGATACTGTCGGGGTGGGGGTGCCTTGGGGTCCCAGTGGAGGAACCCTCTGGGACGAAGACAGAGCAGGAGCTGGGGCAGACAAGCCCCATGGGAAGGGCCCGTGTATGCTAGGCAGGGGGAGCTGGGGAGGTTGGCGGGGGGCATCCTGGGCTGGGGGCCTCTAGTCTAGGAGGAAGGGGTGCCTGGCTAGGTCTGGAAGGAGTGTCAGGTGGGAGGAGTTGACTTTCCCACCCACGCCTGCTGATGTGGGGTCTGGAAACCCAGGACCTTCCTGTGTCCAGTTCTGAGCCATGAGCGTTTCCGGCCAAAACAGCAGAGAGACCCGCCGCCCGCTGTGCCCACCGCGGCGGCAGCAGCAGCAGGAGCACAGCCTGAGCCACACCGACACACTGCGCTGGTCCTGGCACCAGCTGAGAGCACGGAGCGAGGCGGGTTGTCCTCCAGCAGGCACGGGAGCAGGGACCCGGCCGCGGCTGGGCAGGCAGCCCCCTGGCCCCCACCCGCCTCATGTACAGGCTGAGGGCTGGAGGGCTGTCTCCTCTCCCCCCACCTTCCGGGCCTCCTGAGCGCCCTCTCCACCGAACCAGCTGTGCGACCTCCGGCAGCCCTCAGCCTCCCTGTCCAGTCCCCACCTGCGAGCCCCACCCCAGGACCAGGAGCTTCTGAGGCAAAGCAGGGAGTGGCTGATGTCACTCCCTTCCCAGCTAGAGCCAGGCTGGGGCGGGTCTTGAGTCTCCACATCTGGAGGGGAGCCTGTGGGGGCCCGGCTGTCGTGGGAAGCTTCTCCCCACACCCCTGCAGTGAGGCAGGCTGGGGAGCAGGTGCGAGGAGCCCTGGGCAGAGGGGCAGCCGGGGGGGGGGGCTCTGAGGGGACACACAGGCACCCCCTGCCAGGTAGGGCTGTGCGGAGGCCCCAGACTCGGGCCAGTGGGGCTGCCCAGGCCTGACACGGAAGGAGGGTCTTCTTATGGTGGAACCGAGGCATGCCACACTAGCTCCGCTGCCCTCCCCAGAGCACCCTGCGGCGCCGCCCAGGCCCTCACCCTCCGAGGACGCACCCCCGGCGGCTGGGCCGTGGCCCACTGTCCTCCCCGGCCGCGCTGGGTGGGCCGGCCAGGCGGCATCTGGCAGTGTAGGGCCTGGCTGGCCCAGCAAACGGCAGGCGGGGGTTGGGGGGGGTGAGGCCATCCTGGAGGAGCTGGGAAGATCAGGGGCTCTGGCTGGGCGGGGGCCTGTGGGGCCCCTAAGCACAGGCAGCTGCCGGACTTCCTGTCCCAGGCTCAGTCCTGCCCAGCAGGGCGGTGCTGGCTGTTTATGGTCCTGATGGCCGTGGTGATAACTGTGACCGAGCGGGGCCCAGGATGTGCCACGGTGCCCTCTGGGCCCCAAGAAGCCCTTTCCCAGGCTCTGTTTCCCAGGGGGGCACTGGCAGTGGCGGGGGAGGGTCGCTCTCTGGCCAGCTCGGCTCCACGACGCCTGGACAGGCAGCTGGGGCTGAGGTCAGGGGTCGAGGGCTCTGCTCCCCGGGAGGCCCTGGCAGGGGGTGAGCACAGTACGGCCTGGTGCCTGCCTAGTGCCCCACACCTAGGACCCGGAACCCCCGAAACCCAGATGTGGCTGGGCAGGGCCTGGCAGCGGGGACTCGGGCACTTGTGGGGTTCAACCCTGGCTTTGCTCCCCAGCCTTGCCCCTGGGGGCCAGGGGCTCTGGAAACACTCCCTGTGCTCCTCAGATCTGAAGGAACGTGGCATGTAACTCTGCGCCCCCAAGGCCAGCGCCAGCCCCACCGCAGCCCACCGCACGGGTCCTCGTTCTAGGTCCCAGCAGGCTTCTGGGGTCCAGCCGCATAGCGGGAGAGGGGGCACTGCTGCAGGGACCTTGCCTGCGCCTCATGGTCGCCCCAAAGGACCGAGGCTCTGGGCCGGGGCCCTGAGGACTGCAGTCCCACTGGCAGCAGGCAGTGGAGGGGACGGCCCAAAACAGCAGGACAGAAGGGCCGGGCCCGAGGAGGGCCCCCCGAGGAGGGGCCAGCACACCTGGACATGGGCCTGTGGGGCACGGCTCTCCCGGCGGCAGGGGCAGGAGCATGCCCTGGGCCCAGCCCCGATTCCTGCCAGTGGTGAGAGCCGCTCGGCAAATGCGGCCCGGGAGGGGGGCGCTCGCATGCTGGGTGGCCACCCACAGGGGCCTGCCGCCGGGTGCTGCCCCTCACAGGCATGCCAGTCTTTAGCCTCTGGTCCTGACGGCAGAGTGAGAGGCACTGGGGTCTCTGTCTCTGGGTGGGCATCGGCCACCAGGGCTCAGGCTGGAGAAGATGCGGCTCCAGCCGGCCCAGGCCTGAGCTGACAGCCCCGGCACCCCAAGGCATGGGCGTCGTGTGGCCCACGGCCAGGCCCAGGCAAGGGCCCAGTAGGTACCTGGATGGCGGCTCCCCGCTGGCCGCCTGAGCCCACTGGCGGGTCTGTGCCCTGCGGCCACGCGGGGGGAGAGTCGAGAGAAGGACGCACGTCGCTGCCCCTGCCGCCTGCCCAGCTGCAGGGGTGGAAGGGGCCGAGCCAGGCGTTGCCGGGAAACCGAGTCGCACTCCCTGCCCACCGAAATGCCTCTATTTTTAGCCTCTTAGCCCCTCCAGATAAAGCCCATGTAGTGGACGCTGCTCGCAAGATAACAGCCTGCTGCAAGCCACCCGACTTCAAAGGCAGGCCCGCCCGCCGCCTGGGGCCGCTCGGCCGGGTGGTCTGGCTCCACTCTGGGAGGCTGGGAGGGGTCGTCCTGCCCTGGGCCTGCCGCACGGCCCAGGCCCGCCAGAGGACCCGGCCTCACCCCTCAGGCGGCCGGGCCTCCACCACCAGCCCCCGGGGCGGGACCCCATGTGGAGGGCCCTGGGCCCAGCGCCCCTCCCCTGGCTGGCAGAGCCGAGCCACCGTGAGCAGCACCGGTGACCCAGCGCACCGGGCTCAGGGGCTGCAGCACCGGGTGGGCCGAGTCAGAGGTGGCCAGGCTGGGCGGCCAGGGTGGTGGACGTGAGCCCTGTCTTGGGGATACCCGGGTGTGCAGCCCAGGCGCGAGCGAGGGAGGGAAGCAGATGCCCTCACCCCCCGCACGCCGCGAGAGCGCCACTGCGGAGCCCTGGCCGGGAACAGGACCCCACGGGGAGCACGCGCCGGCCCTACCTTGTCTTCCACCCGGTTCAGGCGGGCGCCGATGGAGTTGCTGCCGCGGTCCTTGCTCTTTTCTGGGGGTCAGAGCATCAGAGTCAGGCCGGCGTGCTGGCAGTGGGGAGGGGCGGGCAGCTGACCCTGGCTGGGTCGGGGAGAGGGGTCGAGGGCCGAGGAGCTGAGCGGCCAAAGGCCTGAACTTCGAGGACGGCTTTAGAGCTCCGGGGCCGGGGGCAGGGGGACCGGGTGCTGCCAACACGGCCGGCCCGGCTATCCCTGCACCAGACCCAGGCTCTGGGACAGGACAGGTGGGACCCCGACATCCTGCCCTGGGCAGCGCTGGCCTGGCATCTGGCCTGACTCAGGCACTTCGCACCCCGAGGCGCTGGCTGGCCTGGCCGCCCAGGGTCCCCCACAGTCTGGGCCGGAGGAGCGAGGGAGGGTGCCCCCAGAGCCGGGCAGCCTGTGTTCCGGGCTGGCCACTCACCTACTCCTCTACAGCCCTACTCCTCGGTTCCCCTCCTCCCCAGGATGGGTGACACCCAGGGCTCGGGGGCCTGGGAGTTTGCTAGCTAAACGCACTCAGGGGTCACGGCACACACTGGGACTTCCGCTCCACCCGGTGGGGTCCCAGGTCCCTGCTCCTCCTGGGTCCTGTTGCAAGTGAGGCCCTTCTGAGGAACAAGGGGGTGCCGGAGCAGGGCCGGCCAGCCCGGGGTGCCGACTGCAGACCCACCTGACACGGCGATGAAGAGGGACGGCTTCCCGATGGACTGGTCCAGCCTGGGAGAGAGGGAGGGACCAGACCGCTCACACGCAGCCCGCGCCTCGCGTGCCCTGGCGACGCGGTGGGCCAACTGGCTGGCACCCCTCTGGGGGCTCCCCCCCACCCCCTGGTCCTGCACTGAGGCCCCGGGGCCTGTGTTCTCCAGGGGCCATGCTCAGTAGCTCCCGAGACGCTGGCCTGGGTGATGGGCCAGGGTGGCAGCAGGGTGTGGGGGCGGGGCCTGCAGTCACCCAGTGTCCCATGGCCGCATCTCCAGCGCCCACGGGGGGAGAGGCAGACCTGTTCTGGTGAGGCCAGGTCACCCGGCCCGTGGGACCCCTGCATGTGGGTCAGCCGGGAACAGCACCAGCCTCAGGGGTCAGATGGGCACAGCCCCAAAGGGGCAGCCCGGGACACATGAGCGGGGGTCCAGGCTGGCCCACCACTGTCCTGAGGCATGCCGCCCTCCAGGCTCCCAGAGGTCAGGGCTCTGCTACAAAGGTGGGGGCACCCATGGGTGGGCCCCAGTGGCTGTCTTCTGGGGCCAGGGGGATCCTGGCTAGTGGGCGGGGGGTGGGCTTCAGGGGGTCCCAAGGCTCTGGGGCTGGTGCTGCTTCTCTCCCGTCCTCTACCCGCCCATTGGCACGCCCGGCCCGCCCCCCGCCCTCCTGCCCCCCGTGCCCCGCGCCTGCCCACCTCCTCTGCAGCTCCTTGATGCGCACCATCAGGCTGAGGTGGCCCTGGGAGTACTGCTCGATGACGTCCCGCACGTCGTAGGGCTTCCGCGCTTGCTGCGGTGGGAGGACGCGTCACCCCGGAGCCCGCCATGGGGACATGGACATGCGCGCCTCGCGCCATCGTGGGCTCACGCACGACCCGGGGCGGCCTGGCCAGTCTTCCCCCCAAGTCCCGGAAGGGCTCTGGCCTGTGCCCTGAGGCAGAAAAGGGGCCCCGCAGCCTGGATGGGGTACAGGGCTCCCCAAGCCAGCAGGTGGCTTTCATGCCTGCGCTAGAGTGGGGGCATCACCCCAGAAGCTGAGTCCCTAATGCCCGTCCTCAGGCAACTGTGGTCCCGAGCGGGGAGTCGCCCAGGACGCCCAGGGTGGGGCTATCTGGAGCCTGCGGTTCTGCCCCCAGCAGCTGCCCCAGGAGGCCCGTGTCCGCCCGGGAAAGCCCTCACGGCCTGGAGCTGGGGGTGGGCGGGCTCACAGGGCCGCAGCCGTGGGCCTCGCAGATGGACCCCCCCACCCGTCTGGAGGGGCAGGGCACCCGGCCCGTGAGGTGCTGATGGCGAGCAGAAGGGCACATGACCCCCCGGGCTGCCTTCCAGTCAGGGCAGGAGAGGCGGGGGTCCCGGCTCCCAGCTGGGTCCCGGGGCAGGCGGAGGGCCGAGCCCCGCGGGGGCTGCTGTCGAGGGCAGCGAGGCCTTCCCGGGGCAGTGTGGCATCTGCTGTCTGGGCGGCTGGGACGGAGACCCGCAGCCTCGCTGAGGGCCGCAGGCTTTCTGGGAGGGCCAGGGCAGGAGGATCTGCGCAGGACTCACCTGGAATTTCTTCTTGGCCACAAAGTACTGCATGCGCCTGATAACCTTGATGGCGGCCCGGTGGTGCTCCCGCAGCCTGCGCGGGGAGGACAGGGTATGAGCACCACCTGCGGTTGCCCAGCCCAGCGGAGTGGGCTGCCCCACCCCGCCCCCAGGGCGCAGCCCTCAGGCCACAGGGGTGAGGCGCTTCTTAGGGGCCGGGTGACGTTAGGGCCTGGCCCTGCTTGTTGCTCAAAAGTGGGGTGGGAGTCCAGGTCCCAGCTCTAGGATGACTGCACCCTGACTCATAGCAGACTCCGGGGTCTGTGGGGTCCACAGCAGCACAGCAGGGAAAGGGTGTGAACGGCGGTGCCCACGGCCCCGGCCAGGGGGGCCTTCCACGGCCTGCAGGCAGGCAGCCATGGGAGCCTGGGCCTGCGGGACCAGGAGAGGCGCCACGTAGGAGGCCGCCCCGGGGGCACCAGCAAGCAGGGACACTTGCTGTGTGTGGAGACAAGGCTGGGAGCAAGCACCCCTCGTGCAGCCATGGGGGCTCTGCACCTCCACACCAGGGACGCCAGCTACATCTCTGACCCCCTGCGGAGCGGCCCAGGGGCCTGGCTCTGAGGGAGCGGAGGCCAGAGAAGCTGGGCCTATTTCTTTTCTTTTTAAAAAATATTTGCTTATTTATTTTGTACAATAACTGGGGTGCAGGCCAGAGGTGCAGGGTTGCAGAGACAGTGGGGAACAGAACAGGCGAGTTCACTGAGACACACTGCTGAGGGGAGCAGTGGGGAGACAGGAGAGGTCTGCTGTGCCCTGTGGGTAGCTCCCTGGCCGGGGAATGAATCCAGGCCGCTGTGCCTGGTGACAGTGCTGAGACTTGAGCCCCTGCACCACCAGGGAGGCCCCAGATCTACTCCAGATTTAACAATATTGAAAGGTTGGCAATGAAAGGATAGAAAAAGATAAATGTTGTAGACCAAAGAAAGCAGGTTTAGGTAAATTGAAACAGACAACATGGACTTCAAGCATGGCTAGTGACAGAGGGAAATTTCATGGCTCAATTCTAAACCTGTATGCACCAAAAAACAAGACCTTAAAACACATAAAGTAAAACCGGCAGAGCTAAAAGATAAAGGCCTGGATTCACAGCTGTTGCATATTTGAATTGACCTCTGCTGGCAACTGCTCGAGAGGCAACCAGGACGCAGAGAGGGACAAACGTGACAAACACGAGTCTCCCCGACACTCGCAGCGGCTGCCGCTACGCCTCCCGGCGACTGGGAATGCTTTCTAAACCCACGCTGGACGTTTTCCCAAAGGGACCTCTCGCAGGGCTGCAAGAGCAAATTCCATCACACGTGAAAGAAATGAAACCCTCCGTGCATGTCCGGACCACAGCGAAACGAAGCTAGGGACCAGAGAGAGAGACAGCCAGCCAAGCCCGAAATGTGTTGGAAATTAAATAACGTAAGTAACTCAGGGGTCGAAGAAGAAATCCAATCAGAATTGGAAGATCTTTTTCACTGACTCACAAAAAAAAGTCAAGCCTCACAGCACAGCACGTGCTGAGGGACCGTGAGAAAGCACGCAGGACGGGTGATGGCTGGCGTGGCTCGGAGGAGGAGAGGCTGGCGTCTGCCGCAAGAAGTTCAAAAAATCGCAAATTAAGTCCCGAGAAGGCGGACAGCAAGAGCGACCCAGGTAAGAGCGCAGCCCAACGAGCTGAAGATGACGTGGCCGCCACGCCAAGGCGGACAGCGGCTTCTCCCAGGAGACGGACAGCACGATGGCCGTCCTGTGGTGCACAGCGCCTGGCACAACTGAGGCACGCCAGGGACGAGCTGCTGGGTGTCTGTGCGGCCCGGACACCCCACTGCACCCCTGGGGAACATGCACAGAGGGAGAGACAGTTGAGGTACAAAAGACCTATTTCTTTTAAAACCCCTTATACAAAAGCAGACACAAGGTGAAGGAAAGAATATAAATCACCCAAAATTAACGAATTAAATTTGGAATCTGAACGATCTCCTCGCTCCAAATCTTTTACGTCGACACGACCTCAGCAGTAGATCATCCTAAACATTTAGGGAAGGAAAAAATCCCAACTTCATACAAATCGTCTCATAGTTTCGGTGGGGCGACCTAACTTTGATAGCAGAACCCGAGGAGGCCATTTGGAGGGAGAACAGCCACAGGCGCCCGTCCCCCGACAGCCACAGAGCCCGATGGGGCCGTACCCGGGGCCGCCCTCAGCCAGGGCTTAGGAAGGACGGGGCGTCCGTCCATCGCTCAAGGTTGATTTCACCCTGAGGACCAGGCACACGCCACCACAGCAATAGAGTACGTGAGAAGAAACGTATAATCAGCACGAAAGATGCAGAGAAAAGCCCGCTGAGCCCAAGACCCGCTCATCACAGAGCACAGCCTCCAGGGACAAGGAGCGAGGACGCTCCAGCACGGAAAACAGACACGGGCCGAGGAAGCCGGCTCTGGGCGGGCAGCGGCCGTCACAGGGGTCGTCACATCACAAGGGACGTCACGGGGTTGTCACCGGAGATGTCACACTTTCCTCCTGTGCTGGGGCGCACGGCGGGCTGCCGTTGGCCCATCCCCAAAAGCTTCTGCCAGCATGGAGGGAAGGGAAGGAAACCAAGGGCTGATGGTGCCCGGCAGGCGCCACCCTGGCGCTCCCTGCGGGTGACCTCGCGTGCAGAGGCCATCCTGTGGCCCGTGGATGGCCGGGTTACGGCGGTGCTCACAAGGCATGTCCATTCGGGCAGCTGGTGACTGGCGCAGTGGAGCCCCAGGGGCAGCGCCGGGCCGGGCCCGCCTGAGCCCCGGGGGAATGGGGAGCAGCCCTAGCCCCGCTGGGGCGCAGGGTCTGGGACGCCCGTCTCGCCGTGTGCGGTAAACGCGGTTCTCATCACCTTCCCGGCCCTTTTAATGCTTTTAGGGGAAGTTTCCCAGTGGATTCTAAAATACTTGTGAGCAAATGAAGGGCCGAGAACAGACGGACTGGAGCCAGACGCCCCGACGGGCAGCGGCTGGGGGCTGTGGGCCCGGCTTTTGGCACCCTGGGGTGAGCCGCCTGAGGAACCCGCCAGCAAACGCCTAGAACCACAGGAACTTGAAGAGATGTGCGGCCACGGGCGTACCCCGGCTCGGATTGGGGGTTTCCTGTTCCAGTGAACGGCGTCTCGGGCCTCGGGACGCAGCCCAGAGGGCGCAGGAAGCCGTGGGTGATGACCTCGCTGCCTGTCGGGCGTCTCCCGACGCACAGGGGCTCCTGTTTCAGAAGAGCAAGTTGCCAGTGTCTTTCTCCGCCCGCTTTTGCGGCTCACCTAACAAGACTAGGGCGAGGTGCGGGCGGTACTCGCTGACCGGGATTATTTACGAAGCGACATAAGGCGCACAGTGGACTTTTAATCCCTAGGCCCACCGGGAGTCGATTCCTGTCTGAGGTGTGAGGAGGGGCCCCTTCCCCTTCTCCTATGGGGCTCACCTGCCCCAGCAGCACCGCCTTGACACACCTGAGCCCCTGCACCCGTGCAGGTGCTTCTAGGCTCTCTGTTCCTGCCTTGAGCTAATTGTCTATTCGCCCATCCTCACGACAGCCTCTTCCACGCCTGCTGGATCAAGAAAAGGCCTCTCTTCACCTTCTCAAGAGGGCCTTGGTTAGCCGAGGCTCCTTATTCATCTGTAGAAATGAATAAAGTTTAATGAAAAAAAAAAAAACTGCTGGGGTTTTATTGGAATTATAATGAATCTAGCCGGGAGACATGAGGAGACAGTTTTATAATATTAGGTCTCTCATCTAGAGCGATGACACCTTTCCTTTTATTTAAACCGTCTTTAAAAAGTCTTAATAAAAAATCAAACGAGATAGACAAAGCTCTGGCAAGAGTGACTGAGAAGAGAGAAGATGCAAGTAAGAAAGTCATGAAGGAAAATAAGGAAATACTGCGAAGGGGTTAGAAAGATGATGGAAGCATATTCTCAGCCACCAGACGCCAGCAGCTCTGGAAGGCCGAGCGGGCCGGGCACGCCCCACGCCCCACGCCGGGCACACGAGAGCAAGCGTTTGGGTAAAGCCGCCACCGCTGAGAGCGCTGGCGCCGGAAGCAGGCGTCGTCCAGCAGGCCACGTCCAGAGGGCTTTATCTCCAATTCTGCCCAACTTTCCAGGAATAGATTCTCTCAATTTTGCACAAATATCTCAAACTGGACGGGAAACGAAATCTCGGTATCGCCGGGACTTGCAGGAGCAGCTGGGGCAGCGCTGGGGGGGCGCACAGCTGTCAGGGAAGGGTCTCCCCAGCAGTCTGAGCTTCTACTTTAAGACACTAGAAAGTGAAGAGCAAGTTAAACCCCAAATTAGCAGAAGACAGGGAAAAATAAGCACCGAGCAGAAATGCTGCAAATAGAAAGCAGAAGCGCGTCCTTGCTGTTCAGCACAGTCGTGTCCCCTCTGCAGCCGGGCGGCCGTGCTGACCAGCCTGCGGCTCTGTCCTAGGAGCCAGGGCCGCGGCAGTTTGCAGCCTCCGGGCACCCCGGCGCCTGCTGTCCTGCCTAGTAGGTGCCCGGCTTTGGGGCTCTCGGCGTCCTCTCCAGAGGAGGGGCCTGGGGCGGGTGCGTGGGGGCGGCGGGGCTGACCCTGACCCTGGGAGGCGGACGCTCGGGCCAGGCTCTCGGCGTGGCGATGTGCTCTTTGCCCTGTGGCGGGAAGGCAGAGGACCTGCCCACCCTGGGCCTCCCCGGGGGGCCTCAGCGCCAGGGAGCCGGGCCGGCCTGGTGTCCACGGAGTCTCCCAGGCCCCACGGCGGGGGGCGGGGGGCAACGAGCAGCTGAGAAACACTCCCTGGAGCGGGCGAGCCTGAAAGGAGGAAGTTTCCCCAGACCTCCAGCCCCCGGCGGAGGAAACCACTGTCTTCCTCCTCGGCCTAGTGCCTGTTTCCGACACTTGGGCCCAAAGAATTTCCTCCTTTTGGAAACCAAACTCCTGCCGGCTTCACCTGCCGGGCTGGCGGCGCCCCCTGCACACAGGCGCCCCCACCCCCACCCCCCGGCTCGTCTGTCTCTCCCAGGCCTCGCCCCAGCACCTCGGCGTGGGTGGCAGTGCTGTTCCAGGCCTTTCCAGCCCTGCACACCCCTGGGAGCAGCTGCACCCCACCTCGCAGAGACGGGTGCGGAGAGGGGTGGGGGCCCAGGCTGCAAAGTCGGTGATCGTGGGCACCCGAGGCCTCCCTAGGCCCCCACAGCAGGGTCCACCCCAGTCCTGGACCCTCAGTATTTCTTAGGCCGCTGGCTTGAGGGGTGGGGGCCGGAGCCTGGCCAGCTGCCCGCAACGGCGCCTGTGGGGGAGGGGTGCTGCCAGGCCTTCCTGCCCGGCTCTGTGGCCACGCACTGCCCGCCTGCACTGGTCGGCCTGGGTGCCCACAGTCTGCTCTCCCCACTCTCGCCACCCCCCGGGGCAGCCCCAGCCTCCGCTCCGGGGAAGGGGTGGAGGGACGTCTGGGGCCGAGTCAGGCAACTTTATTAGACAGAAATAGTGCTGTGAGGCCGCGCCGGCTGTTGGGACGGCTCTGGCCAGCCCGTCCGGCCGTGTCTGCGAAGCCGCTGATGTTCTGGGGGGTGGGGGCAGGGGCGGGGGGGCGCCACCTCCCCTGGGCCCAGCAGGGCTGAGGCGGAGAGCGTGAGCCTCTGCCGCCCCTTCCCCACGGCCCTGCCACGACTGGGGCCACGTCACGCCCCCATGGGCCACCCCCCCACAGCAGGGCCAAACCCCCTCCTGCACCCAGCAAGGCCGGTGAGCCTCCTGCCCGGCCCGAGCCCAGATGCCGCCTGTCACCCCAAATGCTGAGCGTCGTGCTTCATTCCCGTGTCCTGCTTGGCGTGGCCCGGGGGTGTGGAGGTGTGGGCCCCCGCCAAGGAAGGCGGACGCTGGGCCCCGCCTGAGCTGGCGTTGGGCCTCGGAAACTCGAATATGGGGCCCAAAGCCGCTTTCAGGGGCACCGTCCGTGTGGACAATCTTGCCAGTGGTAGCAAGAGCCCCGGGGCCCACTTCGGGCTCCGAGGGGCCACGCTCTGCACTTTAGGGTGGTTTGGGGGCCGAGCACCTGACCTGGAGGCCTGCCCCCGGCCTCCCCGAGCCCCCACCTGCCCCTGCCGTCGCCCCAGGGACCCGCCAGAGACAGCTCACACCCAGAGGTGCTCAGGCGGGGGAGCAGGCGTTGCGGAGAGGGGGCCAGCCTGTCTGCGGGAGGGGCTGGCCCGGCGGCAGCCCTGGGGCCTCGGCCCCCCATGTCAAGCCAGGCTCAAGTCCTTTCCCGAGGGAAAGCGTGTGGGGGGAGGGGGGAGCAAAGTGGCTTGTGAAGTTCTTCCCAAAGCCCCGGCGCTTGCACCCCCACCCGTGTCCCACGGCGGCTGCATCCTCCCTTTCCTGGCCCTGGAGACCCCTGCCCCGGGCCCCGGCCTCTCCCCCGCCTCGGCGGCCATTTCCTCCCGCCGCCCTGGACTCTCTTCGGGCGTGGGGGTGGGGACGAGCATGTCAGAGACCCACACCGTTTCCCCTGCCGGGCCTCTGCTGCTTCCAGCAAATTCCTGGTGCTGTGGAGGACGCGGCCCGTGGACGGACGTGAGCCCAGGAGCGCGCGGGGCTCCCCTCCACCCCCCCCCCCGCCCCCCACCTCCTCCCCCGCTGCCCCCAGGCGGGGCCCCTCTGGGGGTGGGAAGCGCGGTGACCCTGACAGGACACGGCCAAGGTCTGGGCAGCCCGGCTGTGCTGCCAGCGGGTCGGGAGCGGGGGAGAAACACGCGCTGTCGGCTCCTCCCGGGAGGGGCTGGGCGGGCAGACAGGGAGCGCGCCGGCGAGGTTGGGGTGTGCGCCGGCCAGGCGGACCCCGTTTAAATCCTGGGGAGATTATGAGGACGTTTGCGGCACACTGTCAGCCCTCATTAAGTTAATGGAACTGGCGAGCTGGCCACCTTCCAGCGCCGGGGAAGGAAAACAAGAAAAGTGTTTTCAGCGAAAGAGCAGGGCCCCATTTTGCCGGCAGCCCCGGGAGACCAGGAGCCCCCAGTAATGGGCTCGGCGACTGACTTACCGGGATGTTGATTAAGACAGGGGAGAGAAAACCCCCGCGTCTAGGAGGAATTACATGGGCTTCTTACCAGTTTTTGTCTAGAAAAGCGATTTGTGAACATTTCCTTCTGAAAGCCTCCGAAGCACACACCCGCCCAGCCCCCGGCCCGAGAGGGCAAGACTGGGGGCCCACGGGCCGGACCCCTCACACCCCAAACTGGGGGAGGCCTGGGGGTCGGCCACCGAAGATTCTGCCGGGCCCTGGATGCCAGAGGGAGGAGGCGGCCTGGGCCCTGGCCACTGGGGCTTCCCTTCTGCCGGCTGGAGCTGGCGAGGACTTACAAAGGCCCCAGCCCCTTGCAGGTGCTGCTGTGGTGCTGAGGGTGGGCCCTGCACGCTCTTAAGTGTCCCCACTGCCAGGGGGCCCCACGGATTCTTTCATCTGCCAGGCCACCCTCGAGCCTGCAGCCACGGTCCTGGCCCAGGGCCCACGCTGCCCGGGACACATGGCCTGCCTCAACTTCCCCACAGCCGCCACCTTGGGCTGCCCTCCATGCCCACTCTGGCCCTCCCGCCCTTGGCGCTGCCCACGCCTTCTGGCCCCCCTTCCTGTACCCCCACACATGAGAAAGCTGGGGCCGGAGGGGCAGAGTGACAGCCGGAAGGCCCCTGCCTGCCGTGCTCCCATTTCTGGCCTAGACATGAGACTCGGAGCTGACCTGTGGGGACACTGCCCACAGGCCTCTGCTCAGGCTTCCCTGTCCAGAGCAGAGGCGCCTCACTCCTAGCGTCCCCCCTCTAAACCCCGCGCCCTAGGGGCTTCAGCTGGTGAGGGGCGGTTCTGTCTTTGCAGAGCCTGCACCCCCGAGAATCATGGCGTCCACCCTCCTTCCTGCAGGCTACCGGAGGACAGGCGTGATGGTGCCAGGGAGCGAGGTGGGCCTGTCGGGGCCCCCTGAGGCCCCGGTCCCCTTGGCCAGGGGCGCCAGATCCCATGAGCCACTTTTACTCCAAGAAGCACAGCAGGGACTTCCCAGGCAGGCCTCCCCGCCCGCCCCCAAACGGCTCACGTCTGGTGCAGCAGAAGGTTCGTGACTAAACCCCAGGAAGGGCGTGGGGAGGAGAGGTGGGTGCCCCAGGGCCTGACCCCCCCACCCCCACACGGCGCCTCCCAGCCCAGCGCAGGGAGATTGGAATGTCCCTCTCAGGTGACAGATGACCCTGAGGTCCAGGGAGGGGCACCAGGGCCTAGCCAGACCTGCTGTGGGGTGGCCAGTGGGGGGGTCTCGCAGAGGGTCCTCGGCTGCCTCCGGGGCCTCATTGGACTCTCTGGGCATCGTGCCCCCACCTGTGGGGGGCTGGAGATCTCAGATTTCAGGCTGCTCGGGGCCCCCACGCACTGGCCAGCACCCTGCCCTTTCCTGTTGTCAGGCTGGTGGCCCTGGCCCAGCGGGAGGGGTGATCAGGGCCTCCCCCAGCACACTGAGGCTTCACCTGTCTGTCCAGGGCTGCCACGCGGGGGCCAAAGGCCTGAAGCCCCACAGTCCTCAGGTCAGCCCCCCCGGGGGACACTCAGGAGCCCTGTGGGACAAGCAGGTTGCCTGGAGCCCCCAGGCTGAGCCATGAGCAGGGGCCACGCTCCTGGGATCACTTTCTGTGCCCCTCACCCACAGTGTGGGAGAAGCAGCCCCATCCCCGCCTTTCTCAGGAGGGGTCAGGCTGTTCTGGTCAGGACCTGGCCTTTCACCCGCTGGAGGGCCGGTGGGTGGACTTTGGCCGACCAGACCCTGCTCTCAGCCCGCAGGCCCGCGCAGTGGGGGTGGGCCTGTTCTGAGAGCCGCACAGGGCTCCTGGCTGGGGGCTGTTTGGAAATGCAGCGTAATCACTGCTATCTGGAGACCTGGGGAAGTCGCTCCCAGGCTGGCTGCTCGCTGGCCTCCAGCCCAGTCTGCCCCTCGCCATTCCCGGGACTGCACCCCCGCCGGCCCGCTGCCCTCCACTTCCCCTTCTGCCCATCTTGCCCTCTCCAGCCGGCCGCAGACCTTGTGCAGGAAGCGTGCCCCGGCAGCCCCCACCCCTGCAAAGCACCTCTCACGGGGCACACGCCAGCCACTTCTCGGGGCCTGGCTTTCCTGGGGCCCGGAGCCCATTGCTGAAACACACAGTGCCTGGCCCAACAGAGGGGCCCGCCTGGGGCCTGGGGTCTGGGTGGGGGCTGGGCTGCTGCAGGCCGGCTCGCTGGGCAGAGGGTAGTGCCGGGCCAGCCTCTCCCGGGGCCACCACCAGCTCGCCGCCCTCCCCCCCAAAGGAAAGGAGAGGTTAATAAACCAATTACTTTGGGCAACGAAGCAAAATAAGTCCCATTAAAGTAATTAACGTCCTTTGCACAGCCCCCATTGGAGAAGACTAATAAATTGGGGCTTTGTCACCATCCGGTAATTTCTTTCTAAGGCGTTTCTTCATCCCCATCCAACAGCACAGTTTAAGGCTCTGTTAATACTTTTAAGACGGGCTCAATGCCAGACTAATCAGATTTGCATTTCCACCAGGGGCCGGGCCGGGCTCAGATGTGCCCAGTGAAAGCGTCCCCAGGACCCGCAGGGCCCGGGGACCCCACCCCCCGCGCTGAGAAGGGACCATGTGTGGATTCCCACGTCTGGCTGGCACTGTCCACCCATGCAGCCACCCCTCCCAGCAACGGGCGGGGGGCCCTCATTATCCAGGAGGTCCTTCCTGAACCTGCCCACCCAGGGCTCATGGGGTCAACCGGATGACCCGGGGCCCCAGAGTCCACCTCTGACAGCCCTAGGAGATAATTTGGAAAGCAGGGGGAGCAACTTTGCAGCTGTGAAACTGACAAGTGCTGACTTGGCAGGACCATCAAGGTCATGGTCACAGGGAGAAGTCCTGTCAACAGCAGGCACCTTCCTGATGGACAGGAAGGACCCTTCACCTCCACACTCTTCTTCCCCAAGACCCACAAGTCCATCCTAACGGAGAGGTGATTGCCACGCAGCAGCAGACAGACAGCAGATAATGAGTGTGACTGAGGCCGATGAGACTCACTTCTGCACATTCAGATGTGGATTTCATATGAACTGTGTGAGCCAGAACTATGCTCCTTCTTCTGCTTAGCTCATTGGTCATATAAGCCAGGTGGTGGTTACCATATACGACCCTTTGGCAAAGATGAGCAAAATAGAGGGACTCTGGGAGTCTGCTTTGGCAAAAGGGTTGATGGAGGAAGTAGACTGGTCAGAGATGCTGGTGAAATTATTGCTCAAGTGATGAGAAATGGAACAGAAATGGAAAAGTAACAAAACGAAAGTCTCATGGATATCTCTGTGAGCAAATAAAGTTGAAAACCCAGGTGAAAAAAATTATTTCTAGAACTGGGTAAGTTGTCAAAATTGGTACTAGCAGAATGAGAGGACTTAATAACTTGGTGTTCTAGGAGCCAGAGTGCAAGAGACCCCCCACCCCCAACACTTGGGCTTTGCAGGCGACCTCTACCAAAGTTTCACCAAACACCTAAGACAAAAAATTTTTTCTTACATACATTATCCCAGAAAACGGACAAAGAATAACATTTTCAGGGCATTTTTAACAGGCTAGTGAATTCGATTCTGAAGCCATGCAAGAAAACCATAAGAAAATAGAACAACAGACCCATTTCACTTATGAATGTGGATGTAAAAATCCTAAACAAAACATTATTTAGCCAAACCCTACAACGTATTAAAAAACACAAGCAAGGTTTATGCCAGAAATGCAAAGATAGTTCAATCCTGAATTCTACCAGTGATTCTCCCCTCCAGGGAAAAATCATCTGGCCATCCCTGTCAGTACAGGAAGCACTGGAGAAGGTGCAAAACCTTACAGTGAAAATTTTAAATTTTAAAGATTAAAAAGGAACTTCCTTAACTCAGCAAAGTTTACAGATCAGAACCTGGGGCAGATAATCCAGTCTGTGGAGAGGCGGAAAACGAGTTTCCATCAGGACCCGGAATGAGACCAGGATGCCCACCACCCCCACCATGTAGGGTAGATCTTGAAAGCCCCCCAGGATCAAAGAAAAGAAAGAAGCAGATGTGAGAATTGGGGAGAGAGGATGAAGCCCCCATCATTTACAGTGGGCAAGATCATCCACTTAGGAAACTAGCAAGCTCCGCAGGGTATTGGGACCAATATGAAGAATGACCTGTTCTCATCCATGGCACATCTCTGCTCCAGCAATGACTTTTTTTTTTAAGTTTTATTTATTTATACAAGAACTGGGGTACAGGCCAGATGTGCGGGAGGGTGAGAGGATTCACCAGAGACAGAGCGGGGAACAGAACAGGCAGACTACGAAACACACTGCTGAGGAGAGCAGCGGGCGAAGACAGGAGAGGTCTGCCGCGCCATGAGGGACCCTCGCCGGCCAGCCGGGATCGAACCAGCACTGCAGAGGCTGCGGACAGCTTCACAGCACGGCGCGCAACCACCTGCACCACCAGGGGAGGCCCCAGCAATAGACTCTTTGAAAAAATAAGCCCCCAGTGAGCCCTGGAGGGGAAGACTGAAGTAGCCCCCAGAGATGAGCCCCGCAGATCACCTGCAGATGGCGGGGCCAGCTCCAGAGCCGAGTGGACACAGGGCACCTGGGAACGAGGGTGGACGGGACTTTACTTTTCCTCACATTTAATCTGTAAATCCACGCCAGGCCAACTTTGCATCACACCTAAGAATGCTCAATAGGTGAACTGCAAAGCTGGTGGAGAATAAAAGCTCCAGGCAGAAAAGTCAAAGTTAGCCGGAGACCCCGGCGAAGGGGAGGGCCCAGCGCTGTGCTGACACGGGAGCCGGTGGGCGGTCGGTGTGGTCCCAGCCTGCGCTGCAGACAGCAGACCCCGTGTAGACAGGCGCCAGGTTTGTACTCCCAGGGCGCCCTACACATGGGGACGCGGCGCGCTACAAGGATGGCATGTGGGGTCAGGCCGGGAAGCAGGTGGGGAAGCTGCCACTCCCCGGAGGAGAATGAAGCCAGAGGTCAAGGGAGCACACAGAGGTGGACGGGCAAGTGACCGAAGCCCAGGACAGGGCACATGATGCAAGGCAGGGCCGGGTCCTGGCTCCACTGGCCCCAGAAATTCCATCCAAACCACCCACTGCCCTCCTGAGTCTCTGTGGGGCCAGACCCCAGGTCTGTGCGGGAGAGCAGGACTGTCCAGGGGCTGGGGCGGTTAGTAAACAGTTTCAACCAGAGCTGTGGCTGAGGGGCCAAGGAGCCCTGGCCTCCCTGGAGCCCGGGTCTGGGAGGCCAGGTTGGCGGCAACATGCAGGAACAGGCCCTCAGGCCGGCACCCCTCCCCAAGGCCATCGGCACACCCAGGCTCACCCGCAGCAACATCCACCCTGCGCAATTTCCCCTGAAACATCCTGCCCTGCCGGGAAGACCGGCTACCTGGAACATTCCTTTCGGAGGCCATGTGGCCTGCACAGGCATCTATGGCCAGGGGCCACCGGCCTGTCTGGCTGTGCGCTTGGTGGTAGCTGGCGACACGGCAGAAGCCATCCTCACTCATCCTCGAACCTCAATGAGCGCGTTCTGCCAAGTCCTCGGTCCATCCAGGGCGAGCCCTGCACGCCACTGCGGCTCTGCCTGTACCGCTCCACAGCTCTGCCTATACCACCATGCCCTGAAAGTGCCGTCTGGGATGGCTAGGCCTTTACTGCTTAGGTAGGAAGACCACTTAAAGGCACTTCAGCCACCGCCCCTCCAAAAAAAACACCAAAATCCTTATCGACTCCCTTATAATGCTCTTTGCAGAAGCGCAGTCCACCGCAGCGCCATCTTCCCTAAGTGGCTGCTCAAGTTGTCACAGGGATCTGAAATCCACGTCTCGCTGGCATCAGGCTGGCACCCCTCCCCGTGGCCCGTACTGTCGCGCTCATGGGGGTGTGAGCTTTAACTGTGCCCACCAGGCCCCACGGGCTGAGGCAGTGGGCTGCGCCGGTGGGGTGGGCCCAAGCAGGAGGAGCATTACGAAGCAGCAGGCGCCGCCACGCCAGCACGTCACGTCAGTGCCGCAAGCCATCCCCTTATCACGCCCACTCTAAGTCATGACAGTAAAACGCTGACTTGTCTCAGACAGAAGAGAGTCTGCGAGTGCAGATCACGGCGGAGCTTGCACACGTGTGCACATGCGCGTGCCTGGGTTGGGGCCACCAGGAAGCCAGCCTGGCACTGGGTGGGCGAAGGTGGGTCGTGCGGCAGGTGCCAGCTGCCCCCCTCGGGCACCTCGGCCTATGGAGCCCCAAGCAGACCATGGGGCCGGGCTGGGTTGTGCTCCCCGGGGATGCCCTGGCCAGTCTCCCTCTGGGGCACAGATGGGGTGTCTGGCAGTGAGAGGCAGAGGCCTGGAGGTCACGGGCTTGCGGGATGCCTGAGTGGAGAGTCACAAGCAGAACCAGGCCTCCCCGGCGCGGGCAGCACGGCGCAGGCCAAGAGACTCAGAGACTACAGCAGCACGCGCACGGGGCACAGCGGGGGGCACAGGCGGCGGTGAGGGTGCCCAGCCCCATCCCGAAGTCCCCTCCCACCCAAACGTCCTCCTGGGCCTGCTTGCTCGGTGCCCTGCCTGGGTGAGGTGCGGCTGCGCGGTCAGGCTGGCGGAGGGGCGAGCCCTCCCGCTGGGTCCGGGCAAAGTGACCCTCTGGGGTCTGGGGAGAGAGAAGAGCCCCCCACAGGGCCCCCATGGCTGGGGACGGGGGCGCCTCCTGCACCCCAGCCTTGCAGGCCCAGGTGTGGGGCTTCCCACGCCCGCTCCCCTTGCCGGACCGGCCGGCGGGGCTTGGTTTGCTTGGCCCGCATCTGCTGGCCCCGCCGGCACCCGGGCCGCCCGGGGGCCCTGTCTGCCCAGCTCCCGGAGGATGGGGCAGGACAGAGCCTGGACAAACGCGGCGCATCCTCGCCCCAGTGAACACCGGCAGCCCCGCTGCCCCGCCTCGCCTGGTTCAGCTGCGAAGCGCAAACGGCCCAAGAAAGGGCAGCAGGAGCGCCGGCCCCGGCCGTGTTCACACCGGTGGCGAGAGGCCGCACAGCTGGCAGACGCCCCGCGGCGTGGCCCCCCTGGCCCGCCGCAGCCCCACGTGCCACGTCGGCCACTCCCGGCCCGGCCCCGGGTGACGGCAGCCAGCGCGGCCTGGGCTCCCGCCGCTGTGGGGGGGCCAGGGGGCCGTCAGCCCTGTGCGACCCCCACCCCACCCGCCTGCACACCCCCAGAGCGGCCAGGGCAGGAAGCCCCTTTTGCTTTCACAACTTCTTTTCCTTCTTTTTGCCCCTTCTAATGTAGAGACCCAACCGGGGTCCCGGCACCCAGCAAAGCACCCCTGTGTCGGGAGTGCGGGAGGGAGCCTCCTCTGGGGGGCGGGGAGCAGCTGGCGGGGGGTGGGGGGTCACATCTGGGGCCTCCACACCCTGGCCTCGCCCCGGAGCAGGAGAAGGGGCCTCCGAGAAAGCCTGGGACCCGGCAAGGGCCCCAGCCCCAGCTGCCCAGGGCTCGCCTGCTGCCCCACCCAGGAGCCTCTCAGTGATGGGCTGATCATCGCAGTGGAATGTTCTGGAACTTTCTGTCAATAATGGTGGAGCTGCAGGGGTAGAAGCCACAGCCTTGGAGGGCGCTCGGGCCTGGGTGGGTGGAGATGGGAGGGCTGTAGGGGTGCAGAGCCCACCCCCCCTCAGCTCGGGGGTACTGTCCTGCCTTCCACCCGGGACCCTCAACTCCCAGCCGAGGGAGATGCAGGCCCCTCCCCAACCCGGGCACGGCACCGTCGGGCTGTGCTGAGCTGCTGGTCCTGGGTCGTGTCACACAGACGCTTGTGCGGGCACCCGTGGGTCAGCGCCCGCCGGGGCCTTCAAGGCTGGTGTGCCGCCCGGGGCGAGGCCAGGCTCGGGCACACGGCACTGGCACTGCACCCCCCGGTGCCTGCACCCTGCTTACTTGACGTTGCCCTTGAAATGGACTGTTTCCTTATCTCGCGCCTTTAGACAGCCGGAGTGGGGGGCCAGCACCCGGCCGGGAGCCCCCGAGGTCCCGCCCCTCTCAGGCCGGGGAAGCGTGTCCTGAGGCCCCCACTGGCTTCACAGCAAACCACATGGTGCTGTGAAGGCCCAGGCGGCGTGGCACGGGCCGGGCTGCGTGCCCCCGCTGTGTCCCTCCCGCGGGAACCCTCCCAGCCACACTGGGGGGGCCCCTGGACACGGCGCCTGGGCCAGGTCCTCGGAGTGGCTGAGTGTGTCCTGCGGGCTGGGGCTGTCGCTTGCAATTCCGGGGAGACCTCCCACCGTGCCCCCGCAGCCGAGTGGATGGGCCTGTGCCCGCCCCAACCTCAGCCAGGCACGTTCCGCGGAGGGTGAGGGGGCTGGGGGCAGTGTGCAGATCTGGCTTGAACGCTCGGGCCGCTTGGGCCCGGCTGGGGGGCTGACGCCCCACAGCTGCCCTAGGGAAGCCCTGGAGCCGGCCCAGCTGCATCTCCCGAGGCTCCCCAGGTAGAGGTGGAGGGAGTTTTCATGAGCCCTTGAAATGCTGCTGGCGGCCCAGCACCCATGGGACAGAAGCGGCCAGAGCCACGTGTCCGAGGAACGGGGTGCGCAGAGAGGCCCCGTCCCCCGTGTGGTCACCCCTGCTTCTCGGGACAGTGAGACCACAGGGAAGTCCTCGTGGAGGGTCGCAGGGTGGCTGAGGGCTGGGCGGCCCCTTTCCAAGCCGTGGCCCGACTGACCCCCCACCCATGAGCTGTGGCGCCCACACGGCACCTGCGGCCTCGGGACGGCCCGGCCCGGCCCACGCAGCCCACTTGGCCGCCTGCTCTGGATTCCCACGGGAGACGGACTGTCGGGGGGCGGGGAAGGACCATTTCCCACCGTCTCTGCGGCTGGCGCCCAGCGCATGGTCTGCTGAGAGGACAGCAGCCCCCCAGCCACACAGTCCCTCCGGCCTGAGTCCTGTGTCCCCGAGGAGGCCCAGGCCCCCGGGATGGGCCCGCATGGGGCACTCCTCGGCCTCCCAGGACTTGGGCTGTGGGCCTGGCGGGTGGGGGCAGGGCCCTGCCCGGGAGAGGGGTACGCTGGGCCTGTGTGGCCACCTGACCTGGCTCTGGCCCTCAGTCTGCACGGGGTTCCCCTGGTGAGTGACACGTCAGCGAGGGGCCCGCCCGGCCGCCAGCACCCACAACTGCGCAGCTGCCCCCCGAAAGCAGCCTCTGAGTGCTGCCTGCACCCCACCTGTCTTCCCCCACCCCCCACCGCTGACCGCAGGGGCCTGTCTGCTCCCCCCAGAGGGCACCTCCCTCCCAGCCGTGGCCTGGGCTGTGGCCTGGGATGGGGCGGCGCCGAGTCCGAGGGCCTTGCCGAGCCCCATCCGCCGGGGCCCTGGGGCCAGGCCTCGAGCGGGGCCGTGGGCTCACGACGGGATCGTAAATATAACGAGGTGATTTTTATTTTCAAGTAGCACTTCTCAAAATCTATAAAATTCAGCTCATATGGTGATGTTTGAAACCCAAGAATTTCTCGGCTCGTGAGTCAGGCGTGGGCCGGCCCGCAAGGCCTGAGCCACTCTTCCAGGTCGGGGGGCTGCGCCCCTTCCTCCTCGCCCGGCTCCCTGCTCTGCACAACTGAGGCAAGCCGGGGCCTCCCTGGCCCCCGGGACTGTCCTCCTCCAGGGACCCAGCCTGTCCCAGCCTGGCTTGGGCTGCCTTTGGGACGCACCGGTGCCCACCCTGGGTGGGCTCAGGCTGCTGCCCCCGGCCTGTCCAGTTGGGAGATCGGGGTGGGGTCTGCAGGCGGCGCAGTGGGTGGGGGATGGCCAAAGTCCTCCGTGGTGACGATGTCCCGCCCACTACCCCCAGCGTGCAGACCAGGGCCCCAGCCCAGAGGCCTGCTGCCTTCCAGATGCTGCAGCCACCATCCCACCCAGACCCACACCGGCTCCCCTACACCCCGGCCCCCAGGAGCCCCAGACTCTGTAACCCTCCACCCCACGGATCCCTGATCCCGACGGTGGAGTCCAGCACGTCCCAGGCCCACTGCCCCAGCCGGCGGCATGAGGGCTTCCTCCAGATGCGGGCTGGGGCCCCAGGGCAGGGATGGCTGGTCCCCACCAGCCTTGGGCACCCCTTCTGCCCGCAGCTCACCGCGCCTCCCGCACGCACACCCCGACCAGACAAGCCCCGACCCCAGGCAGGGTCACCCCTTGCCTCGTCCCTTCCCCAGGCACCCCATTCCACCCGGCCCAGGTGTGGCTGTGCGTGGAGAGGGGTCTTCACGAGGCGGCTGACCCCAGGACCGTGTCCCCCTAAGAGGAGGGGCCAGGACGCAGACATGTACAGAGGGCTGGAGAGGACGCAGGGAGGGGGTGCGTCCACGCCCCGGAGAGGCCTGGGGGTCCGGGGCCAGGCAGACAGGACGCTGCGTCTGCATCGGGGCCGGCTGCGTCTGGTGCCCAGCTCTGGCTGACCCAGACACCCCGGCGCCCCCAGGGCTGGACACGCACACGGCAGGGAGAGGGTGACCTGCATGGGTTTGGGGGGCTGGATGCGGGGTGTGGGGCTGGTATCCTTGGCCAAAGGTCCGGGTGGGGAGAGGGGTGCGTGAGGTGGCAGGAGGCACGGGGCCTGGGGGGAGCCGCCCTCCGTCCTCCCCTGGGGCTCGCCCAGGCCCTGGGGCTCGGACTCGCACAGGGTCCCAGCAGGGGCGGCTCCCTCTTTCCCGCCAGGGAAACTGAGGCTCGAGGGGGCAGGTGCTGTCCAAGAACCAAGTTCTGGTGGAGAAGCAGGCCTGGCCCGCAAAGGGCGCCCCGGCCCGGGCCCGCCCGGACCCCTTGGGAAAGCCCCTCTCAGGCCCACTGCTTCCTCTGGGTCCTAGGCTGACTCGGCGGGCCCAGCTGCCCCCCACCCGGCAGCCTGGCGCTGGCCCCGACCCCGCGGCCACCCCTCCGAGGCCGCTGACCCTCCTCTCCCCTCGGCCAGGACCCAGACACCCACGGGGGATGACCCCGCCTGGCGCCACCCTGTCTCTGCGGGTGGGGCAGGCGAGGAGGGGCCCAGGGCAGGTGCAGGCTGGGGGCGGAGGCCGGGCGGGGCCGAGGGTGCTGGGGGTGAGGCCGGGAAGCAGGATCCCTCCCTGGGCCCCCTCTCGAGGACACCTTGTTTCCCAGCTCTTCCTCCAGGAGGCTGCCAGCGAGTTGGGGATGTGTGCTGGCCTTTGGGGTGCTCACGGCCAGCACGGGGCCCGCGTGGGGGCCCCCCAGCTGCTGGGCTGTCGGAGAGGCCCGAGGGGAGGACCTGAGCTGGCCTCGGGGTGGGCAGCAGGCTGAGCACTGGAGATCCGGGCGCGGGGGAGAGGGTGGGGGCCCGGGAGGGCTGCGGGGAGACCCCTGCGAGCCCCAGGTGGTGCGCGGGGCGGGGCGGGAAGGCAGCCCTGAGCTGAGGCCAGGGCCGCGCGCGAGGGGAAACCGAGGCGCGGCGAGGCTGGCTCTGGGGCAGGGTGGGCTCGGGTGTGCTGGCTCCGGCCCCTCCCGAGGGCCTGGCTCCTGGCCGGCTGGCTGCCTGTGGGTGGTCACTGCGCCCTGCAGGAGGCCAGCGGCCGTCCAGCAGGGTGGGGGCACTGGAGCCACCCTGCCTCGGGCATGCCGACGGGGGCCTGCCGGCTGGGGCCTGGGGAGGGGCCCGCTGGGGCAGGGGTCCCCTCCCCAGGCCCCGGTGGGTGGGACAGGGCCCCAGGCTCCGGCTGTGAGGCGAGGCCCTTGGTGGCGGCCACAATAAATATGTTTGTTCAAGGGAAGCCAGGCTGGGAGCTGTGCGCGCTGGCCTGGCGGGGAAGAAAAGGCCGCTTGTGCCTCGCACACTGGGGCGATTGTTCCAGCTCACGCAACGGCTGCCCCGTGGCCGGGAAGGTCAGACGCCCCTCGGGCCCCGTCGGAAGCAACCGGTGCCTCCGGCCCTCGCTCGCTCCCAGCTGTAACGGTCTCTGTCCACACCAGCTCTGGGCGCTGGCGCGGGCCGGGAGGGTGCCAGCCAGGTCCGAGAGGCGGCCCTGGCAAAGCAAGAGGGAAGCGAGGCCAGATGCCCGCGCCCTGGGGTCCCGTTGCCCGACGCAGGAGCCTGGGGTCGGGGGGGGTGGCGCGGGGTGGCTTCACCCTGGAGCTTGGGGGCCAGGGCGAGGGCTGCGGACGGGGGAGGAGACGGCCAGTCCAGCCTCCCCGAGGCGCGGCGAGGGCCAGCCCGGCTCTACATGGGCACTGGGCCCTCTGGAGGGACCAGGCCCCAGCCGAGGCCTGGCCACAGGAGCTCCCGACCTCTGCACCCCGCGGGGCGGGCCCGACCCCAAGGCTGGCCTTCGGTTCCATGAAGCGGGGGCCAGAGCCCATGGCCTGTGCTCTTAGGGTGGTCCCCGAGTCAGCCCCAGTCTGGCCCCGGCCGGAGCTGCAGCCGCTGCCCTTCCCTCTCCCCAGCGGAGGCGGCTCTGGGATGGGGCTGTGCTGGGGCGACAGCCCCTGCTGAGGGGCAGAGGTGACCCCGCGAGCATGCAGGCGTGGCACCACCAGGAGGCTGTGGAAGGGGTGCCTGGGGGAGGTGCGGGCAGCTCTGGGCCCGGAGCTCCAGCTGAGTCTCCGTGGCCCTGGCTGTGATGTCCGCAGCAGCCCTTGGACCCTCTGTGACTGAGCAAGTCACGCCAACTGCCTTCACCAGAGGACCCAGGGCTGACAGGTAGACAGAGGGGGCCCCAAAAGAGCTTCTAGAAGCTTCTGGTGAGATGGTACCACAGGAGGCATGCTGGACAGGAGGACCCGGCTCCGGGCTTAGAGCCCAAAGCCTCCCCGACCGGCCCTGGCCTCTCTCCCCTGAGCTGCCCAGCGACTGCGCTCTGACTGGGAGCTCTGACCCAGCACTGCGGGTCCTGGGAAGACGGGCCGTGTGGGGCCTCGGGGGTCTCATCTGAGGTGGGTCCTTGAGGACAGGAGGCTGGCCGAAGGGGCTGGGCAGGGGTGAGAAGGGCACAGAGGACTGGGGAGGGCGGTCGGGTCTCGGGGGAGCATCTGGAGCCACTGTCCTGCCAGGAAAGCTGGCTGTGCCAGACAGGCGGGTGCGGGGCCTCGCAGGGGCGCCCGCTGACCCGCAGCCAGGGTGGGAAGACCCGACAGGACGGGAAGCCGAGGGGCCTGGCGTTCCCACCGCGGACGAGGCTCTGGGGCCTTTCTCGCCGCCCCCACCCCGCTGCCCTCGGCGTCAGCACACTCAAGCTGGGGACGCACGGGCTGCTCCCGTCGGGGAGGCCACCCCCTCTGCCCGGCGGGGCTGCGCAGGGGCTGAGGGTCCTACCGAGGGTGGGGTGATGAGAGACCCTGCCGGAAACAGGAGGGGAGCCCCGCCCCACTCCTGCCTCTCGTCCCCCACCAGGCCCCCCCATTCAGGTTCTGAATTTAGCTGCCCGGCGGCGGCTTTTGCCTGGAACAGGAAACCAGCATCTGCCCGTTTGCCAGGGAAGCCGCGCACCCGGGGCCGGCTCTGCCCGCACAACCTCCCGCTCTTGTCCACAACCTCCGAGGCCTGGTCCCAAACAGCCCTGGAGCCAGATCCAGCTCTCCTCTCTCTCCGGGCCTCAGGCCGGGCCTGCCCCCTCCACCCAACCTGGGCTCTGGGCGGGTCTCTCCCCGTCAGGCAGAGGGTGGCACTGTGGCAGCCTCTTGCAGCTCCCCAGCCTCAGTCTCCCCGCCTGGTGGGACGCGCCAGCCGGCCTGCCTGCTCCTCCAAGCACGCGTGCGTGGCTGAGCCCCGCGCTGAGGTCGGCTCCTGCACGCCGGGGCCCATGGTGCTCGCCCATCAGACGCGCCTGTCTCACTAGTGCAACCCCTCGCAGCTCTGCAGGTGGCCCTTTATTGCCCCATTTTCCAGGTGTGGCCACTGAGGCCTGGGTGTTTGGTCACCACAGTGCCCTGCCCTGGGGCCGGGAGAGCGCACGGCGACGGCAGGCGGACGCAGCCCCTTCTCCCGCCCCTTCCAGGCCGGACAGCGCCTGCCCGGGGCCTGCCGGGTGCCCTGGGCCCTCTCCCCCAGGAGAGCCGGCTCCGCGGTTCCTGGCCCAGGCGCCCTTTGCGCCCGGCGGGGGCGGGCGGGTGGCAGGCAGGCCGGAGGATAAACGGGCTATTGTTCGGCGAGCGCAGTCGCCAGCCCAGCACGCACAACAGCCCCTGTGTCTCCCGAGCCCCCGAGCCAATCAACACCTTATCACCGGCATTAATCACTCTGCTATCGGCCCGATCAGGCAAACACTTCTGGGGAGTTCAAACCCCTGACTTCACAGGAGTTTCTGTGTAATAATAGATTAAGTTTCTGGCGGTTCAACAGCATCGGCAGTGCCGGCCCTCGAGGGTGGCAGGGCCGGGGCACCCGGCAGGCAGACACTCTTCCCCGGCTGCGGCCTCTCCTGGCCCGCTCTGTGGGGAGGTGTGCGGGAAGAGGTGGCAGGGGCCGGTCCAGCTCTGGTCACCAAGGTGCCGCGGTCCCAGAGCCAGGCCTGCCCCAGAGGGACTCAGCTGCAGCCTGCGGGGAGGGCCGGGCTGAGGCCCAGGGCAGGAAGGGGAGGCAGAGGCGAGGGGAGGGCGGGCGCTGGGCGTGGAGGTGAGCCGGGGCAGCCACAGCCTTGAGCCTGGTCAGCGGCTAGGCTTGGGCCCCGAGCCACGGGGACGAAACTGCAAGGCCAGGGCTCCAGGGGCTGTGGGGTGGCCCTCGCCCCACTGTGAGACCCCTGGCACCCACAGGGGAGGGACTCCTCTTGCGGAAGAGCAGCACCTGCCAGCTCAGTGGCCCATGCCCCTACCCGTGTGCCGGTCACTGTCCCGCCCTGGGCACACGGCCCTCTCCAGCCTCGAGCTCTGCAGGAGGCTGACCCCCACCGGGGCTTCCAGGCCACGCCAGCCTCAGCCAGGCCCAGGCAGCTGTGACTCCCACCTTGGGTCACCACACCCCCTCCAGGTGACCAGCTCACTGACATCTGCGCCAGGGACCGGCGCCGGCTCCGAGCCGCCCCCTTTGCTTCCCAGGCAGCTGTGCAACCCTTGCCCACTGCTGCCTACCTGCCGCCCCCGTTTCTTTCCACCCACTGGGGCGGGGTGGGGCTCGGCTCAGCGAGGCCATTGGCTGCCCCAGGACTTGGCAGGGGTTCTGATGCCCCCGCGTCCAAGCTGCCTCCGGCTCCCAGCACTGCAGCTGCTGAGCTTTTGAGGCCTCCCCTGCCCTAGCCCCTCCTGCTGGGGGCCGCCCTCCCTGCAGACGCTCTGGCTGGCAGGTGTGAGCTGGACCTCACAGCTGACACGAGTCCAGGGCCAGGCGGCGCCGGCCTTCCTTGAGTGTCTTAAAGGCAGTGCAGCGGAGGGGCACCTGGGACGGGACCCAGGAGGGGTCTGCACCTCCAGCCCGGGGCCGCCTCTGCGGGCTGACCTGCTGCCCGCTGTCCTCTCGGGCAGAGCCGGGCAGCCCTGAGCTAGGGGGACACGGGTGCCTCTGCAAGGACCTGGGGGTCCGTGGGAACTCCGGTGAGCCTCAGGAAGGCAGTTGGGGCCGAGGGCCCCTCCACCCAGCTGGGGGACGGCTGCCCAGCGATGAGGAGAGAGGCAGGCCGGGGGGCGGGGGGAGGCACGCGGAGCCTTGAAGCCCCAGACCCGCCTTTGCAGGAGTCAGCTCGCGCTCAGGCCAACACGGAAGACGGCGGTGCAAGCAGATCAAGCGATGCTGCCCCCGAAAGGCCCAGCCGCCCACTTGCCTCCTCCACGGTCGCCCGCACCCCCACCCCCTCTCCGTCACACAAACCTGGGGCGGGGAAGTCACAGCCGCCCACGTCCCTCCATCGAGGGCACTGACAGCCCCGTCCACCTATGGGCCGCGGCCCGCCTGGGCCTCCGACGCAGGTGGCCGCCCCGCCCCGCCCCTCGCCTCGCGGAGGTGCCTCTGCAGCCTGGCCCTGCGGCCCCGTCCCGCCGCGTGAACCCAGCGCTCTGGAATTCCTGGAGAAACCAGGGGTCTCTCCACTGTTTTTCTTGGCGAGACCTTATCACCAATTAGTGGGGAAGCCCGAAGGTTAGGGTTTCAGTGAGCTCAGCAGAATCCGAGCCGCGGGGCTGGCCTCCCGCCCTCGCGCTCACAGCACGCCTGACCTGCCCGCCCAGGAGCGCCCAGGGCGCCAGACGACCGGCCACAGCCCCGCACCTTGGCCACGGGGGTGGGGGGGGGGTTCTAAAGCCGGCACCCCGCTTCCCTGGGCCCTCGCCTGCGAGGACTGAACTAGGCGGGACCAGAGCCCCCGGGCACCGCAGGCAGGGGGAGGGCATCGGACTGGGTGGAGAAGGCTGGGCTGGGGCTCGGGGCCAGAACTGAAAGCCGGGGAGCACGCAGGGGGGCTCCCTCTGCCCGAGGTCCACACAGGCCTCTGCCTCGGAGCTCAGGTCCAGGCCCCAGATGGAGGACAGGTGCCCCCACTGCACAACCCCGACAGGGCACAGAGGGCAGAGGACATGGAGCCCCCAACACTGAGCATCTGGAGAGTGCGGGCCCAGCCCATGTGGGCCACTGGGCAGGCTGGCTGCTGGGCCGGGGTGCCCACCGGGGTGCCCACCGGGCCGCCCACCGGGCCAGGTGCTGCCCTCCCCACATGGCGCGAGTTTCCAGGTGCATCCGTCCCCCGACGGAGGCTGCCCTGCTCCATGTCACGGCCGGCACATGGCGACCAGGTCCCGCAGCACCTCAGCCAGAGCGGCACAGTGGCCAGCATGGGACAGGGCGGGGGCAGCTCCACGCTGAGACAGGCTTGACCCCAGAGCACCTGCCCCCACTCAGAATCCTGGCTCGCTGGCTCCTCTGTGCCCCCCAGGAGCGCATGCATCCTCCCCTCGGGCCTGGACAACCCCTGGGGGCGGGGGTGGTGAGGACAGGGCAGAGGGCCAGTCCACGGCTCCCCCACACTCCTCAAGGGATGACAAAGGGGCTCCCTGTTTGGAGGGAGGGGCTTCTAAAGGGTCTGGGGGTGCTGCTGGTGGGAGCCCTGGGTCGTGCCTCACACACAGCTCTGCAGGGGCCCCGTCAGCCCCAGGACCCAGTAGCCCCAACTCCAGCCCCCTCGGGCCTTGCGCCCCAACTCACAGAGCCTCCCTCCCCCGTGCCAGGCGCCTCCATGGACAGGCTGTCCCAGGGCTGAGGGTCATCCCCAGCCCACGCTGTCACCTGCTGGGAGCTCAGGGGGTGGTGGGCTCTGAAGCCCTGGGTCGGACCCCTTGGGACCCGGCTCCACTCCCCCAGGCGGGCCTCCCCCCCTATGCTGGTCAGGACCCCCAAGGCTGGTGTGTGCTCCCCGCTGGAGTGGCCATCCACGTAAGACCTGACCACTAGGCCTGAGGGGCCCTAGCAGCCAGCGAAGGTGGACGGGCGGCTCTGGGGGCCTGTCTCGTGGGGGTGGTGTGGGGTGAGGGTATCCCCAGGGGCCCCGGGTCCATGCAGCGTTCTGGGCAGTAAGGCAGGTCAAGGGCCCCCAAGACGAGCCCCTGCTCTGGAGGACAGACGAAGGCCGGGGGGCAGGGGCCGGGGAGAGGCGGGCCAGGCTGGGCAGCTGCAGGAGCGAGGCCTGCGCCTGCATTGTTGGGGGCATCTTGAGTTGCAGAGGGGGGTGGGGTCCTCATAAAGGTGACCTGGGCCTGCCTCCCCGCTGCGGGGACCCAGTAGGGCGCCCCCCGCCCCCCACCCTGTGGCCTGGAGAAAAGCTTTCGGAAGACTCTTGACTAGGGAATGTAAATCCCTAGAAATATTTCTCCACACAAGCTGCTAATTCCACTCACTTGGCCCCAAAGGGAAGCTCCGGGCACCCTGGCCAGCGGGGGTCCGGATTTGCCAGGCTGGGAGGTGGCGCCCAGGGGGCCTCAGGCCTCAAAGCGCCCAGCGGGGGTCGGGTCGGCTTATTAGCGACCAGGAACAAAGGCAGCCAAGGGTTGGGGTCCCCTGCAAGCGGATCCCAGCAGGGAGCCTTTCAACCCCCCAAGTGCTGCCTTTCTTTCAGCTGGGCCTCGGAAGGGGAGGGGGGAGCTGCCTGCCGGGCCTCCCTGCCCGCCTGCTGGTCCCCTCCATTCAGAGCCACAACCTGGCGGGGAGTAGGGGGGGCTCCCGCCTGTTTAACTCTCCGTGAACTTGAAAGCACAGTCCCCGGCCCACGCAGCTCCCTGGGCCCAGTCCCATCACTTTGGGGTGTATGCAGCGTCCACCTTCCGCAAAGCCTACTGCCCAGCAGAACCCCACTGAATGTGGAAAATGAGGGAGAACGTCCTGTGAGCCCGGGGCACGCTTCCTGCTGGCTTGGAGGTGCCAGCCCCCCACCCCCGCCCCAGGCTGGGCTCATGGGTTCTGGAAGCCAAGCCCACAAGAGGAGGGCGGCCAGTGGCGGCCTGGGCTTCAGCTGCCATTTTCAGGGCGAGTCCCTCTTGGGCCCTGATGTCCAGGGAGGTGCCCCAATGTGGGCGGCCCAGGGAGGCCCAGATGGAAGCTGGGCGCAGCAGGTGGGGTTAACCGCCCTGTGGGGGTGGGGCTGGCCCACTCCCAGAGGGAGAGCAGCCAGGTGGCCTTCGAGGGGCTGTCTCTGCCTGGGGAGGCTCCCCCAAGGCCAGGGCCTCTTCCGGCCTTCAGCTGTCCCCAGGCAAGGCCGGTGTGGGCTTGCCTGACCGCAGAAGGCCGCTGACCAGCAGTGTGTCTGCATGTGCAAAGCCACTCACGTGTGCCCACATGCAGCAGGCCTTGGCAACCCCCGAGGTGCCTGGGCACCGGGGCGGGGGCACTCGATGGCTTAAGTGTAAGCTTTGAGGGGTCGGGGCCTCTCTCCTGAGCACCGGAGGGTCTTGACGCCCTTGGCAAGTCCAGTGAGGGACGGCACTGCTCTGAGGGTCACCGAGGGAACGGGGAGCTGGGAGGCTTGGGGGACTGTGGCCCGATGAAGTGGCTCCTCCCAACAGGCCACGTGGTGACCTGGACACCACAGGGGGAGTCGGGCGCGTCCATCTATCTGCATCACGGAAGGTCAAGAGCGGGGTCGCCTGGAGATGTGGCCCCCATGGGCTGCTGCTGTCTGATGCCCTCTCCCAGCTGCCCCCTGGGGTGTGGCCAGGGGCCCTGGGGCGCTGGGCCCAGACAAGCCTGGCTGTGCAGCTGGCGGCATGTCTGCCAAGCCGGGAGGCTCCCTCGGGCCACTGACCTCGCTGGGAGTGAGGACATCGGCCGCCGTGCCCTGGTGGTGGCTGCGGCGTGTGGGTGAGCGGCCGGTCCAACGTGGGTGCTCGGGAGGCCTCTCTTGCCCGGCGCCGCTGCCGCCCTCTGCTTCCCGAGCCCGCCTGGGTCCCCACCCGCTGGCCGCTGCCCGTGCTGGGGTCTGCCTGGCTCGGGAGCGTCCACAGGCCCACACCTGCCCACCCGGCACGCGCCGCTCCCAGAGCCTCCGGCAGCACAAGCCAGGGCGCCGGCCGGGGACAACGGGCAGCTCGGGGAGACGGAGGGCAGGCCTCGCCCCCGCTGGCGACAGTGGCCACCGCAGCACACTCCCCCCACCGGGAGCCGGGAGGACGCCGGGGAGCCCAGGTCTATCTAGCTAGGTGTGGACCCCAGAATGTCCCTGTTTGCCTCGTCTCGGGGGATGGCCGCGTGCAGGCCGTGTCCCCCCTGGGCGCGGGCAGGGCCCTGCCATGACCGTCACACGCCCTGGTGGCAGGGGAGGCTCAGGGCCCCAGCGCAGGCCCAGAGACCCGCAGGTGCCCTGGTGTCCCCGCTGCAGAGACCCCGCGGGCGGGCCTGGGGCCGGCGCCCCTCCCCCACACCGGCGGGCAGGGAGAGGGGCCGGGGCCCGGGGGCTGAGCGCACGCCAGGCCAGTGCATCTGCAGGGCCGGGCTCGGCACAGGCTGCTCATCTGGAAGCAATATCGCAGCCGCGCGAGGCGCCGGCGGTGGGTGCGCGCACACGTGAACCCCGCGGTGCGGGCCCCGGGCTTGATGGATCGTCTGACCAGCAGCCAAGAGGGCCCGGCTCCCCAGGCGTCACCCTCCCTTGGCTCTGAGGAGGCCCGGCCAGCTGCACCCCGGGCCGCAGTCCCCCAAGGGCCGCCTGGCGGGAGGGGTGAGGGGCGCCTTCCTGAGACCCCGCTCGAGGGAGGGGGTGCACTGAGAGACCTAGGGACCATCTATCAACCCGCTGCAGCCTGTTCTGGAGCTGGCAAGAAGCAGCCGTTTCTGCAGCTCTCCCCAACCTCATGTAGATGGAATAATAAAATAAAACAATAAAAACCACAGCGGAAAAGATGACTGCAGCGTTTTTGTGGCGAGCAGCAGAGGACGAGCCCAGAAGGGTCGATGGAGCGCAGCGAACAATGAGATCTAGGGAACCTTCCAGAAGGCGGAGGAGGGGCGGGACGCAGGCCCGCTGGCCGAGGCTCCCGCTCTGTCCACGCAGCACCTCCCAAGAGGGGGCCTGGCTGTTTCCTGCGGCCCCAGACCCCAGGCTCATCCACCCTCCCCTGGCACCAACACCCACGTGCAAGGGCTTCCTGACGGTCCCCTGAGCGCGGCCCCCACCCCGGTGGTGCCTCCAGGCCCTGCACGCCTGCCCCTCCCGCCACTGGGCCTTCTGGGGCCTGGCCCTCGCAGCAGCCTCCCTGGAAGCCAGGCAGGAGTCCCCCCACTTCCCCACGCCACAACCCGAGTTTCCCTAGAGCAACGCATGTCCTTGGGCCATCAGAGGCAGGCAAGTGCGAGTAGAAGTGGCGGGGATGGGCTGGTGAGCCCCTCCCTCACGCTAGCTGTATGCTCCCAGAGGAACAGGAGCCCCCCAAGGCGCCTCAACCCACTCTCATAAGGTGGGATGCAGCTCGGGGTTGCAGCCTCCCACCCCAGTCCAGCGAGTTTCCACGGTCACGGTCATGGCACAGGGACCCCGGGAGGCCCTGGCCTGGCGAGGATGCGACAGCCCAGCTGGGCTCCAGCTCCCCACTGGAGTCTGTCCACCCCACACGGTGACCCCCAGGCCCCGCAGACTCACAGAAACATGGAGCATGGGGATGAGTGAGCGAGCGACCAGCATCACGGTCCCAACAGCAGGCACGCGAGTCCCTGCCGGCTCCCAGAGGACGCACGGGCCGTGACCCATCGGGACAGTGTCTTCCTTGGCTTTGGGGGTGGGGGGGTGGGGCAGGGGACACAGAGAATACCTCCCCTTTTACAGATGGGGAGGCCCAGTGAGGCAGGCCACACCAGCTGGCAGTGATCCATTTTGGTCCAAGTGTTTTGGCCCGGCCTGTCCAAGGGGTGGGCACAGCTGAGCAGTTGAGCAGCCCCTGACATCTACCATCTACCACCGGGTCCACCGGCTCCAGGCAAGCTTGTCATGAGCTGACTCTGCTCCCCTCAAAGGCACCCTCATCGGAAGAAGTGCTGGGGCCCTCTGCTCTAGGGCTGTTGACTAGCTTCAAGACCCCTGTGTTGCAAGGAAATCTGAAAGGTCAAATTCCTTTCTGTGAGCCGCCAAAGTCCTGTTTCCCTGGCATTAATGTCCCAAGAGGCCTCACTTGGTATTCAAGGACTGTTTATGGATCATGGGGACCTTTGATAAAGTGACTTGCCCAGGAAACAGCCCTGTTATTCCCACAGACCTTCCTGAGGCCTCTCTGCCCTGTGCCTACCTCGGCTACAGGCTGGATAAGGTGGTGAGGCCACCCCAGCTATGCGGAGACGCAGCCTGGGAGTGTCACTCACACTTGGTGGCACGTAAAGACCTTCCCTGGGCGGGAAAGTGCAGATGTAAGGGGCAAGCAAGGTAGAAGCTCTGGGAGGGGGGAGCAGAGTGCACACCCCCAGGCAGAGTGCAGGCTGTGGGACCTGACAGCAGTGCAGGCTGAGATGCATCGGCACTGGAGCCCAGGGTGGGGAGCTGGCAGGGAGGCTGGGAAGGAACAGGGTGGAAAGGAAGGACGGACGACCTCACAGACCTACAGGCTCACAAAGAGGCACCAGAGCCCGACTTGGGAAACGCAAGGCAGTCTAGAGGGAGATGGAAAGAGACCCAAGTCAAGCGGGGAGACATACCATGTTCATGGAGCAGAAGCTTTAATGTCAGGACCTGCAGATTCAATGTGAATCCCTCAGATGTCAGTGGACTTTCTTGCAGAAATGGACAAAATGAACCTAAAATTTATATGCAAAGTTAAGAGATGCAGAGCAGTCAATGCATCCTTGAAAAAGAGGAACTGAGCTGGAGACTCACATCTCCCGGCTTCTAAACTTTCTACCAAGCAGCAGCACTGAGGACAGCTTGGTGCTGGTGTAAGGACAGACACAAGGAAACGCAGAGTAGAACCGAGAGCCCGGAGAGAACCCTTACATCAGTGGCCTGTGGTTCTTTTTTTTTTTTTTTTTAAGATTTATTTACTTTTATACAAGAGTTGGGGTAGAGGCCAGAGGCATGGGAGGATGAGAGGATTCACCAGAGACGGAGCAGAACAGACAGACTGACAAAATACACTTTTCAGGGGAGCAGCGGGCGCAACAGGAGAGGTCTGCCATGCCATGTGGGAATCTCCCTGGCTGGCTGGGAATTGAACCGGCGCTGCAGAGGCTGCAGACAGCTTCACAGCGTGTGCTCAACCCACTGCGCCACGCGGGAGGCCCCCGGCCTGTGGTTCTTAAGGGTGTTGCAGACCAACCAGTGGGGAGAGAACAGTCCTTTCAAGGAATGTTGTGGAGTGATTAGATACCTACCGCGCCCCAGAGGTGAAAGCTCACTCAGGCAGATCAAAAACCTGTACTGAGGAGCTAAGGTTATCATGTCTAGAGCAGAGGCAAATCTCTAAGACCTTGGGTTTGCACGCTGTTATTCACCTATGACACCAGAAACACAAGTAGCAAATTTAAAAAAAAAAAAGATAAACTGGACTTTGGCAAAATAAACATTTCTTGAGTCCAAGAACACCATGAAGAAAGAGGGTCCAAAAATGAGAAAATGTACGAGAAGGCTTGTACGTGTCCTGTAAGAAGAACTCTACTCGGTAACAAAGGCAGAGAACCCCGCTAACACCCTGGAGGGTGGGCCTGTCTTCGAGGGACACAGTCAAGGGGTGGACAGGCACACAGCCACCAGGGAGGATAGGGTGAGCCCCGTGGGTGCCACACCCGGCAGCTCAGGGCCTGAAGGCCACGCCAGGAGCAGGTGTGGCAGGGGTGGGGACACCCAGGCCTGCACAGCGAGGGAGGGGCACGCTCAGAAGTCAGCCTGTGCTGCGTCCCTCACGGGGGGACTCAACTGCCCAGACCCAGGAGCCACACTCCTGGGCACATGCCCAAGAGAACGGGGATAGACACCACGTAAGGCGAGTGCCGGGGCCCAAGACAACTCGGCCTTGCTGAGAACAGCCCGTGTCCGGCGGGGCGGGGCGGTGGGGGGGGGTGTGCTGCAGCACGCGCGTCCTCCCTGCCGTGGGCGAGCCGGGCAGCCCCTCAGCCGACGTGCGAGAACCATCGAGTGTGATTCTGTTTACATGAAATGTCCAGAACAGACAAATCCAGAGAGACAGAAAGGAGATTTGCAGCTGCCTGGGGGCAGGGGGCGGGCGTGACGGCTGAGGGGTGCGGGGTCCCCTTGAGGGGTGCTGAAAGCGTTCTGGAACCGCGGGACAGTTGCACAACTCGGAACCAAGACCCACTGGATCACACGCTTTACACGGGTCAAATGTACGGTCCGTGGGAGGCGTCACGGGAAAAAAGAGGAGCCCACACCCCCAGAGGAGCGGGGAGGGCCGCGCCCCGCAGCCCCCAACTCTGGCCTGAGGAGGGGGCCGGCGCTCCCCGCCCCAGCCTGAGGCGCAGCCCCACCGGCTGGCTCCCGGCCCCCAGGTCGGCCCCGCTCACGAAGGCCCGGCCCGGAGGGGGGCTCTGCGGCCTCGGTGGGGGCGGGCGGGGGGCCGGAGCCGCACAGCAGAGATGGAGGCTCCCACGCTCCGGGGCCCGGCTGACGTGACTAAAGCTAAACAGACCCCACGCCACATCGGGGTTACAGCTCACTCTGAGCAGCGCACGGAGCCCCTCGCCAGAGCAGCCGCGGGGGGGGGGGGGCGTGGAGCAGGCAGCCCCGAAGGTAATTTGCACACGGAGTTTATAAGGCCCCTTGGCTCTTTAAACACATGCTGCTCTGATTATAAACAGCTGATGGCTCACAAGATTCAGATTTTCCAGCAAGGCTTCCAGAAAAAGATCCCGCTCCGAGCGGGGAAAGGTGACCGGGCCTCGTGCGGACGTGAGCCCACCTTGGCCCCGGCCGCCGCCCTGCCGCCGAGGCTGCGGGGCCTCCCTGCCCGGCCTGTCCCCCGAGGCTGGGGGCACCGGCCAGCGAGCCCGGGGAGGGCGCGGGCCCCGCTCCCCGCAGTGCGGGGGGCCATCCCGGTGTACCCGGGAGCTGGGACCCAGGGCTAGAGCCGCTGTGCGCCCCGCGGGTCTCTGCCGCCCACTGCCCCCCACCCTGGGGCTCGGGCCGCACAGATGCCAAGGGGCGCAGAGCCAGGCAGAGATCTCGTGCCTGGAGGACGAGACCCCGATCTGGCCCCGAGCCCCGGCCGCACAGGGGCTTGCTGAGAAAGGGTCTCTCACGTGGCAGCTGCCGAGCTGAGTCTGGGCCAAGGGAGCCCCCTCCCCCTCTACCAATGCACCCCAAGTCTGTGTAAAAGAACACTTAATGGGGTGAAGCAACCCAACAGGGATTCCCGGGGACCCAAATCTTGGTCCTCTGTTGGGGAGGTCGGGGCATAGCCCTGAGGGCTCGGGGCCCCTCTGTCACGCCGCCTCTCCCGCCGGACACACCCTGGCTTCCTGGGATTGGGGGGGGTTGGCCCTCCAAGGGGCAGCGGGAGCCATGCGGGCCCCGCTGGGATGGCCGAGAAGGGCCCTGGGGAGGGGGCCCCGGCCATTGGCCTCAGGGAGGCGGCACTGCCTCAAGCCCCAGGTAGACCCCAAAGAACTGGATTTGGGGGTTCTCTGGGGGAGAAACGTCACCTGATACAGTCAGCAGGTTGCCCTCCCGGCTGTCTGCACCTCCTGACCTGAGGGGTGGTGGCAAAGCCCCACCACGCCCTCCCCTGCACGCCAGCCCCTCCAGGAGGACACCACCCTGGGGGTGCAGCCGTGAGCCCTGTGCCCAGAAGTGAATTTGGGTCCTGACGTGCACGCCTGGGCAGATGCTCTGCCGGTCCCGAGCCCTCTGTCCTGGGGCCCAGAGGCTGGGCCGGGCAGACAGGCCCTCTGGCTGCCCCTGGAGGGTCATGACGGCAGCTGGACACTGGCTCAGGTCAGGTTCTGTGCCCCTTCCAGGTGGCTCACGCATCTTGGGGGCCACGGGCAGGCGGCCTCAACCCCAGGCCTCCTGGCCCCCACAGGCGGGCTGGAGTGTCCACAGCCTGGGGGCTTCGGGGGTTGGCGCGGGGCGGGAAGAGGGAGCTGCACCCCGGTTGTGGGAGTTGCCTCTGGCCTCGCCCGGGCTCTCTTCAAGGGGAGGGGGCCTGAGCAACATCTTTTGAAGGGAGGGGTCTCGGGACCTGCGAGACAGACCTTAACACCAGGGTGGCCCAGGGGGGTCGCCCCTTCTCCGCATTCCTGTCTTTTCCATCCAAGTCGCCCCGCCTCCGGGCCTGCTCAGCCAGAACCCTCCTGGGGCGAGGCCTGCGCAGCCAACCCCTTCCTGGTGGGCCCGGCAGCGCCTCGCCCTCCCCAGGCAGCGCCGCTGGGTGGGCCCCAACATCTGTCCTCACTGCGGGTATTGATTGAGGGGCCTCGATATTGCAAAACAACCTATAAGCCCCAGACGCCGGGACCTTTCCCAGAGCTGGAGAGGTGGCCGCGGGCAGCTGAGGGCTGGCCCCGCGCTCAAGGGCCTGGACCCCCGCCTCCCGGCTCGGGGCAGAGGGCAGGCTGGGCACCGTGGGAAGAAGCTGCCCCCAAGGGTGGGGTCGAGGGCTCTTCAGGCGCCGCCGGGCCGCCTAGCCTGCTGCCCCCGCCCCCGGCCTGGCGCCCACCCAGGGCCCCAGCATGTGCTCAGGAGACAGCTGCTGGGCTGACCCGCGCGGCGGACGCCCGGAGAGCTGGGGTGGCTGGTCACGCTGGGCCACGCGAGGCCCGCACACACGTACACGTGTGCACACGCACACACGTGCACACATGGCACAGCTGCCTCGCCGTGGGAGGGGGATCTGCCCCACATGGGCCCTCTGGCCACGCGGCGGGTCCCCCTCTCCTTCTGGCCGCACAGGACTGCTGACCCCACAGGGGGGCGGGCCCTCGTGGGGAAGACCCGCACCCCCGCTGCCTGGGTGCCTGGTGCACGCCCCCGACCCCAGGTCACTCTTGCGGTCGGGGAGCAGGGCGGGGCCAAGATTTTTCTGTAACTGCGCTGCACCCTAGGCCTGGGTGGCAAACACCGGGAAGGACAGTGCCCCTAGTGCAGGGCGGCAAGGGGGGCACGCGTTTCTGGAGTCCTGCGGCCAGCTCCCTGTTAGCCTGCCCCCCAAATCATCCCGGGGCCGCTGTGGCTCCTCCTCGGCCTCGCTGCGAACCCGCAGTTCCTCCCGAGGTCCCCGCCACCTCTCACCCCCGAGGCTGCCATCTGTCCCCCTCCCCCGGGGCAAGGGTGGTCTCTACAAAGCCCCCTCTCCCCAGCTCAGCTCTCTACTCAGCAGCCAGTGAGCCTTCTAGAAGGGAGCCCTGATCCTTGCCTCCACTCTCCCCCAAACCAGAGCTTCCCTGGGGCTGGACCTGCTCCTGAGGCCTCGACGCCCACCCTCCTGGGTGGGCCTCAGACGTGGGGAGCACACACAGGATGATCTAGGGGAGCAGAGCTTCCGGCAGGGACATGAGAGCCACCCCGTGGGGGGCTGATGGAGTTGTCCAGGGGTGGAGGTGCCCAGAGCCATGGGGGGAGCCCCAGGTGGGATGCAGGCTCCAAGTTCCTGGGGGGCCTGGAGGGCGCTGGGCTGCCCCCCTCTCCTGCAGCCCGGGAAAGGCCACTGGCCAAGGACCCAGGGCTCCAGGCCTGATTTGGGTCCCACATCAGGTCACTTGAGTGGGTGTGTGCCCGAGGACACCGAGGAGGACTCCGGGCCTGGGCACCAGGGGACAGCGCGTGTCGGCCGTGCCAGCAGCCTCCTGCCCGCTGCACTGGCCACTCGGGGCTGTCCGGGGCTCCTGGGCCCCTCATGCTCCTGGCTGCTTGAAGAGCAGCAGGGAGGGGCCTTTCCTGGGAGGATGGGGGAGTGACCACGTGGCCTGGGCCTCTCTGGCGGAGGCCCTGCTGGAACCTGGCTGGGCTGAGCCGCTCCACCCTGCGCCTGGGTGGGGGAGGGGCCTCCTGGGGTCCAGGGAGCCCCTCGCCAGGGTCTGCTGCTTCCCAGCAGTGGAGAGCCTCCCGCCCCCCTCCTCCCAGCAGCGGGAGGGGCTGGCGTTCCCGACCCGCGGGCTCGGCCCATCTGCACTTCTGTGCTGGCAAACTCGGGAGAATTAGCTCAGCGGCTTCCTCCCCGTCCCCGCCCCCACCCCGAATACCTCAGAATCAGAGAAAAGCCAGTGGCCCTGCGAGCCTGATTCTCTTCAGCTGTGTGCGTGCGTGTGCGCTCCCGGCACACAGGCCTGCGAGGGGACCTTCTGAACCCCAAATGTTCGTGCTGGAGGGAGCACGGAGTCGCCCCCCCCACCAGGGCCGTGAGATAAAGCAGACCCGCCCGTCACTGGGCCCGGGAGGCGGCCAGGTGCCCACTCTGCCCCACCCCCCAAGCCTGAACCCGCGAAGGTGATGGGCCAGGAGAGCCTCCCTCGCCACCCCCTCCCCAAATTCCACCATTCAGTGCCAAGGCCAGCTCCGGGGGGGCCCCCACCCCGCCTGACGGCGCCGCCTGCTTCTCCTCCAGCCAACCCACGTGGCGCCTGCCCCCCGTCCCCACGAGACAACAGCCCTCTTGGTCTGGCCTGTTTTCCTCCCCGTCTCCCCCAAAGGACTTGGGGAGAGGCGGGGAGGGGGGGTACAACAGGTGTGCTGGGCCGGCGGGGTCCTCTCACTGATTGACGGCGCCCCGTGTGCGGTGAGGGGGTGAGGGGTGAGCACTCGGCGCGTGGGACTTGGAGCCGAGCTTCCCACCACCGCGACCGCAGAATGGACAGCAGCGGGCCAGGCGCAGCCGCGGGGCCGCCCAGGCGCGGTCAGGGCCCAGGCGCGGTCAGGGCCCAGGCGCGGTCAGGGCCCAGGCGCCGTCAAGGCCCAAGCGTGGTCAGGGCCCAGGCGCTGGGCGCGAGAGCAAGCGAGCTCCATTTTCGGGATTGTCAAGACCCGTTTTTTAAGACAAAACCCCATCGGGCACCCCCTGCCGCTCCGCACTAGGAGGGTGGTGGCTGCGAAAGGGGCTTGGCTTAGGGGGCTCTTCACCCCAAGCTCAACATCCAGGGGGAACACCCATGCGCGTGAGTGAGGGTGGAGCTCACCCGTCCTCACAGGCTCCCCTCCACCTCCGAGGCAGGCAACCCTGGGGGGGAGATGGGTCTGGGCAGGACCCTGGCCCCTGCGTGCTAGACCAGAGCAGGGGGCAAGCTGCCGGGGGGAGAGGGAGGCGGGCAGGGGGCAGGGCAGTGGCGGGACTGTGTGGGGGCCGGGCCCAAGCCCAGACCCTGGCCCCAGCCGACGCTCCAGGGTCCCCTTAGTCTTCGCTTACAGAACAAAGTCCAAGATAAAATGATGAAGGGCTCGAACAGACGGCGGCGGAACAGAACCGCCTGGCGCAGGGTGGGGGTGCTGGGGACCACACCGGTTACAACCTGCTCTGGGGGCGGCAGAGGCCCCCAGACGGCCCAGCCTGGTGGGAACGTGGGGTCAGCTCCTGCATTCAGATCACCCACCCAGGCCTGCGGCCTGGCCTCCCGCACCGGCTGGGGCAGGAAGCGGACCCATCGGATGGTCAGAAAGGAAGCTGCCCTCGCCTGAGAAGGGGCCGCGTGTGTCCCTCTCTCCTGGACAACAAGGAACAGAAAGACCCCACGAGGCTCCCTGGCGCTGTCTGCGTATTTCAGGGCGAGGGAGCCGAGGCGCAGGGCCTGCTTGCGTGCTTGGGGTGAGGGCTGGGGCCGGCTTGGCTGACTCCGCGCTCCCCCCTCCCGTGTTTGAAGTCGGGCCTAGGTTGGGTGTGTGCGCGCGTGCGTGTGTAACCGCTGAGAACACACTGAGCCCGACATTCCAAAGTCCTTTGCAATTTGCAGGGAAGGTCCAAACTGGCCCCAGACTTGCTGGTGAATCCTCAGTGGACAGAGAACCCCCAAGGACGAGGTTCCTGACTGTGCTGGCCGGGGGTGCTTCACAGTGCCTGGAGGCCGAGGGCCAGGGGTGCAGATGGCAAAATGCAGACCAGCCTCCCGGCAGGGGGCTAACAAGCAGGGGGGCGGCTGCAGGGGGTCCAGGTGGGAGGGTGACCACCTGAGATCCAGCCTGGGCGCTACCTCCTGCTGGACACTCCAGAAACCTTCCCGGGCGGCCTGTCCGGGCCTGGCGCCGCCCAGCAGGCGTCCTGGAGCGCACAACAGGAGTTGTGGGCGCGCCCCACGGGGCTCGGTCCCTGCACAGTGCCCGAGGGGCGGGGTGCGTGGCCCCAGGTCAGCCGCTCAGGGGCCTGGACAAGGGCCGAGTGGCGCGGGCAGCGGCGCGCACGGCCCTGGCCCCGCGTTCCCCCTGGGGGCCTGCGCCGCGCGGCCAGCGCCCGAGAGGAGCCCGGAGGCGCGGCCTCCACGGGGTGCTGCCCGGCGTCGGGGTCCGGGCGCGGGCCGGGGTGTGGGGCGCGGGCCGGGGTGTGGGGCGCGGCGCGGGGCCCTGGCGGGCGGGCGGGCGCGCGGGGCGCGGCACGTGGCGCGGGACGGACACCCCCTCCCGCCGGCCGGCCGCGCCCTGCGCCAATGGCGCCGCGGCACCGCGCGCCCGGCCAATCCCCGCGGCCGGCGCGCCCGGCCCAGCCCGCGGCCCGCCCAGTCGGCGGCGCCACGTCCCGGCCCGCGGCCCCCGCGGCCACTCGCAGGACCGTCGCCCGCCGGCCGGACGCGCCGCCCCGCGCTCCGCGCCCCGCGCCCTCGGCC
Organism: Talpa occidentalis; assembly: GCF_014898055.3. NCBI lineage: Eukaryota > Metazoa > Chordata > Mammalia > Eulipotyphla > Talpidae > Talpa > Talpa occidentalis. The sequence goes on along the minus strand of NW_023601754.1, from coordinate 52,307,402 downwards.
GCCGCTCCGGGCCCGGGGGCGCCCCAGCCGGGACCAGGGGCGCCCCAGCCGGGACCAGGTGAGCTCGCGCCGCGGGGGTCGGGCCGCGGCTCAGGCCCGGCCAGCGCGTCCGCCGCGCCTCGCGGACCGGGTTTGAGCCCGGGGGTCCGGGATCCGGCTTCTGAGTCCGGGGATCGGGGATCGGGGTCCGGATCGGAGTCCGGGATCGGGCTTCTGAGTCCGGGGATTCAGGATCGGAGTCCAGGATCGGGGTTCTGAGCCCAGGGGTCCGGGATCCGGCTTCTGAGTCCGGGGATCGGGGATCGGGGTCCGGATCGGAGTCCGGGATCGGGCTTCTGAGTCCGGGGATTCAGGATCGGAGTCCAGGATCGGGGTTCTGAGCCCAGGGGTCCGGGATCCGGCTTCTGAGTCCGGGGGTCCGGGATCGGGGTCCGGGCTCGGAGTCCGGGCTCGAGCTTCTGAGTCCGGGGATCAGGGTCCGGCATCGGGCTTCTGAGTCCGGGGATTGGGGATCGGGGTCCGGATCGGGGTTCGGGGTCCGGATCGGAGTCCGGGATCGGGCTTCTGAGTCCGGGGATCGGGGATCGGGGTCCGGATCGGAGTCCGGGATCGGGGTCCGGGCTCGGAGTCCGGGATTGGGCTTCGGAGTCCGGGGATCGGGGTCCGGATCGGAGTCCGGGATCGGGGTCCGGGCTCGGAGTCCGGGATCGGGCTTCGGAGTCCGGGTATCGGGGATCGGGGTCCGGATCGGAGTCCGGGATCGGGCTTCTGAGTCCAGGATCGGGGATCGGGGTCCGGATCGGAGTCCGGGATCGGGCTTCGGAGTCCGGGGATCGGGGATCGGGGTCCGGATCGGAGTCCGGGATCGGGCTTCTGAGTCCAGGATCGGGGATCGGGGTTCGGGGTCCGGGATCGGGCTTCGGAGTCCGGGCTCGGAGTCGCGGTTGCGCGCGCTGCGGCTGCGGCCGGGGCCGGGGCCGGGGCGCGGAGTCGGGTCTGCGGTCCAGGCGAGGATCGGGGTTTCGCGTCCCCGCTCCGCTTCCGAGTCCCCAGCGCGGTTCCGAGCCCCGGGCGGGATCTGGTCCGAGGTCGGCGCGCGCCATGCTTGAGTCCCGGGCCTGCGGCGGGGTCTGGTCCGATGTCCGCCGCGCGGTTCCGAGTCCGGCTCGCGGGTCTGGTGCTAGGTCGGCGCCGGGGGCGGCTGTGCGTGGGGCTCGGGTTCGAGGGCGGCCTGCGCCGGGCAGTGCTGAGTACGGGTTGGGGTTCCGCCGGAGGTCAGAGTCTGCCAGAAGTCCTGAGTCTGGGGGTGAGGGATCCGCAAGGTCAGAGTCCGCCGATGGTTCCGAGTTCGGGGCCTGGGGCTGGTCTGATCCAAGCCCCCACCAGAGTCTGAGACCCAAACAGAACCCAAGTCCCGGCAAAGCTCTGAATCCGGGTTGGGACCCAAATCAGGGAACGGATTCCAAGGTGTGGCTCTGGCTTGGGGTTGGCTTTTGCGGTTGGCTTTTGGGGTTCCGGGTTGGAACCAGCAGTTGAAGTCCTGGTTCCAGTTGGGAGGGGATTCTGAATGAAAGGGTGGCTGGCCCTCAAGTTGGAGGTGGGGATCGGGGTCCAGATGGGGGCTGGGACTAGGAAATAGCAGTTTTGATCAAGCCGGGGGTGGGAGGTGGTGGTTGAAATGGGTGTTTCCTTTCCCGCTCCAACACCACCGAGTGCCCCCCTCACAAGCCGCTAGTTTCTAGCGTGGGGTGACAGTGCTCTCCCGGGTGACAGGACCGGCCCCCCGTGGGCAGCCTGGACGGAGCCTGAGGAAGCGCGGCGAGGAGGACCCACACACTGTGGGGCGCCTGCCCTGCCGGCCTGCTCCAGCGGCTCCCAGGAGGGGCTGCTGCCTGCTCGCCGTGCCCCGCACCCACACGGGCCGCCCGGGCCGGGCCCGCTCCGGCCGCGGCGCTGAAGGAGAGCAGGCAAGCGGGATTAACCAGATTTCTATGGTGTCTCAGATGATCCATTCCTGCACCTGTTTTCCAGATACTTGCAAGGAAAACAGGGGGGATTGGGTTGCTTGATTGTGGCTCCATTTTAATGTGTTTCCAAACTCGCTGAGCAGAAAGCAGGTCTGTTTCAGGACCTGGGGGGATCTTTGTAAATCGCCAACCAGAGCGTGTCCAGACTCACGTGAGCTGTGCTGGAGACTGTGACGGGCCTGGCCTGCAGCCCCCCGCGCCTCCCTGGCAAACCCAGCCACACTCTAAACAGACCTGAAACGAGTGGGTTCCTTCCCAGGGGCGCGGGGACCACCCAGTATCAGAAACCATCCGTGTAACTTGCCACACGGAGATCGGAGGGGACAAAGGCCACGTGGCCTCTCGGCAGGGGCAGGGGCAGGGGCAGGCCGCGATGACCGCGGGCGGGCGGGCGGGCGGGCGAGCTTCCAGCCAGGGTCCCGCCCCGGACAAGCTGTAAACCTGAACTTTACTTCTTAGCAACTTAACAGAAAAACCAAAAGTGCATCTGTCCCTTTAAGATGAGGCGAGATGTAGGTGCCCTCCGGGCACCCCAAACCCCAAGGTGAGAAAAGGAGCAGAGTGTTTAAATCTGAGTGCCCTTCTCCGGATGCTTAAATCTCTGAGCCCCCCCAAGAGCTAACAAGGGTTACATCAGCTGAGAGTTGCCGTCTCCAAAATGCACATGCGGGACGCACAGACCCGGAGGGAGCTCCGCCTGAGGGAGACAGAGCTGGCCTGCGCCCGGGCACCTGGGCTCGGAACTAGGGGTGGGGGGACAGGCCAAGAGACCCCAGAGGTGGCCCCCTGCCTAGTCAGACAGGGCTCGTGAGGCGAGGATGCAGGGGAAATTAACCCCGGGGCGGGGAGTAGAATGAGGGTCCAGGCGACCCCTACGGGGAGACACTCCCAGTGGCTTAGAGCTTCGTGGCACGGGCAGGGCCATTCCCCTGCCCGTGGCTGGGAGGTCTCCCCGGGACCTGGAAGGCCCAGATTTCAAGACTACAACCTCGGAGCTTGAGTATGTACAAATTCAGGGTTTCTATTAAGTAAATCCCTCGTGGCAAAGGTCAGACTATTTCATCACACCCCAAGATACAATTTCTGGCCTTTTCCCTCTCCCTCCCGTAACTGCGCCCAGTTACACGCCGGCGACAATTTACGAGAGACTCGAAACGGAAACGAGTAACGAGCGATGGCGGAGACACACCAGGGACGTGCAGACCGGGAGGACCCCAAAGGGCGGGGGATGGCGGGCGCGGGCAGCTGTGGGGAGCTGGAGCTGGAGCGGGTCAGTGGCCGGCGCAGCCTGCAGGGCACAGGGCAGCACAGGGGCTGTGTCTCGAGCAGGAGGCCGCGCCTGCAGCCGGCAGGCCCCCCGAGCAGGCACCACCAGAGCAGCGGGTGGAGTGGGGTGCATGGCGTGGGGGCTGGGAGACCAGCACGCACCCCCAAGGCGGAGTGCCAAAGGCCAGGCAGAACTGGCTCCATGCACAGCTTTGCACTGAAATTAAAATTACACACCCCGGCGCGGGAAGCCCGCCGCCCAGCACAGGCACACACCATGTCATAAATCACCGGGAGCAGCTGTGGAGGCGGCAGGAACAGGGTGGAGAGTCGGGATTACTGGGGGGCAGGGGAGGGAGCATGGCCACTCCCCCGCAGACCCGTCCAGGCCCACAGCGTTGCGTGAACCGGGGCTGTGGTTTCCCCATGTCCCCGCCACCAGGAGCCCCAGAGCCAGCATGGGCTGAGACGCGCTCCCACGCCCCCGCCAGACCCCCCAGGGGCCCGTCTCCAGGAAACGCCACTCAAATGCCAGATTCCATCAGCTTTCACAAGCCCCGCCCGCCCCTGCTGTCCCGAGCCCCCGGCCCTGCTCGCCGACCTCCTTCCCATTTCTCCAGCCGGCCAAGGGCCTTTGGGCCCTGGCACCAGTCGCCTCTGCCCAGCTTGCCCTGTACCGCGCCTGCCCGCCGGCCCTCCCGCCCTCCATGTCTCCCCAAAGGCCGGCGGTCAGGGAGACTCCCCGATGGCTTGGTGCGACGCCCCTGCACACCCCCAGACCCGGTTTCTCACGCCTTACCGGGACCCTGGGGGGAGGACGTGTCCCCGGGCACCCCAGCTGACCGCCACTGCCCCAGACTAGCTCGGGACTAGCTCTCTCTGCTCTGGCCCTCGACTTTCTGGGAGCGGGGTCCACATCCTGACACGCTCCACGCCCACAGGCCGCACCTCTCAGCCAGACCCCGGCCCAGGCCTGGCTATTCCGAGCACGGCTCCCCTTCCCAGGCCAGGGGGTGGAGGGGTGGGGTGGGGGTCAAGTCTCCCTGCCTGGAGGCTGCCCCAGGGCTTTCGAGGCAGCAGGGCCCCTTACGGCTGGTCCCAGCTAGAGGCACCCGGCTGGCTCCAGCAAGGGGGCCGGCTACCAGCTCCGTGCCCTGAGGCCCCGGGGCTCAGGGACTGGTGGGGTAGGGGTGGTCTCTGGCACTACCTTCCTGCCCCGTGCCCCCACCGCCTTCGCCAGCTCTTCTGAGCTGGTGACCTGGCTCGACAGGGTCCCTGAAGGCAGCCGGCACCCACCCGCTCCGCACCCCTCCCTCTGGGGAACTAAAGCCTTTTCGGAGGGCTGGGCGAGGCCCTTGTTTGCAATTTAAATGTGGCCTCATTTATGGAAGAATCTGCTCTTCCCAAAGCCCTGGGCATAGGCTCACCCTCCCGCAGCCAGTCCCGCCAGGAGGAGAAATCGATCTAATGGGCCTTTCTCCCACTAATTGTAGCAATTAGCGGCCCAGAATGGGGACTCACTGGGGGGCCAGCGCCGGGCACACAAGCCATCCCCCGCTTGGGCACAGGCCCAGCGCTCCACTCCACTCCCCTGCAGGCAGACCGGCCCTGCAGGTTCCTGGGGGCCTCACGGTGGGGCAGGCAGAAGGCAGCTGAGCCCCGTGGCCGCACGGGTGACCCTGGGCTGGACACACAGCCCTCCCAGAAGAGGACCTGGTGACTGGACCAGGCAGCACCTATCAGCAGGGCCCCCAACCCCAGCCCTGGCGGGGTTAGTAGGAGCAGAGGGCGCAGCCCGGTTGCAGCGGGTGCGAGGGGTCTGGTGCCAGGGACTCTAGGGGATGGGGGTGCAGCAGAGGCCCTCGGTGGAGGGGAGAAAGCCACGTGGTCTGGAGGCTCCGGCCTCGCCTGTTCTCTGCAGAATGGGGCCTGCGATGGCAGAGTGAGGGCCGAGCGGGCAGTGGTGATGGGTGAGGTGGCACAGGAGCGGGCACATAGGCCCTTGCGGGGAAGTGTGCTCAGCGGGGTGGAGACCGTGCAGGGAGGAGCGGTGGCTCCGCAGGAACATTAGGGTACATTTGGGTTTCGGGAAGCCAGGGGCACTGGGGACAGAGGGGCAGTGGAGGCCAAGTCCAGGGGAGCCCTGCGTTGCCCACCAGGCCAGTGGGGGTCAGCAAAGGGGCAGAGAGGAGCCAGACGGGGAGGGGGGTTGCCAGCCCAGGGGTCCTCCCGGCCCACCTGGGAAGAGAGGCGCTGGTCCTGGCTGTCCACAGTGGACAGTGGACGGCTACCGGCTGACAAAGGCCCTGCTGGGGGGTCTGCCCCCTTGCCGCCCCCCTTGTGGCCAAGCACCCTTCCCCCCAAGCAGACCTCCTCTTGCCTCATTTTGCTCTTGGAGCCTCCACAGACACCCTCCCCCCCCGCAGCACGTGTGGGGTGGGGGAGCCTGGATCGGCTCCTGCAGGGAGGCCCTGTCCCTGCCCAGCTATTTCATAACCCCGGGGGGATGGAACCCCCAGTCTCAACACAAAGCCAGCAAGCTGCACGTGGCCTTGAGCGGCTGAGACAACAGAGCACAGGGTGGGGGGACCCCAGACCCCATGCCTGGGCCTGGCCAGCCCTCCTGAGGGCAGTTCCAGCGGCTCCTAGGGCCTAAGTGCAGGCCTCCCCTCCCCCCTTAGCTAGTTCTTACAGGCGGCCAGGCCAGCGCCCCTCCCAGCAGGCCCCCACCCACAGTGTCACCAGGAATCCAAGCGCATCTAGAACAAAGGCCCTGCTCCCTCCCTCACCCAGCCCGCCTCCCTCCTCACCCCGAAGCCTCTGCCCTCCATCCAGGCCTGGAGGCCCCGACTCCAGGGAGCCCTCACCGCTGGCAGTAAGCCGCGGCCTGGCCCAGACACCCAGATGGGACAGCGGCGCCTTCCTACGCCTGCAGTGCCCACTCCCAGCTCCGTGGCTGCCTGGGAGCTGGAGCCAGGCTGGGGGGCGGGGGTGGGGGGTGGGGAGCTGCTTCCGCCACCTGAGCCCCGGCCAGGCTGCACCCCCTGGTGCACCAAGGCTGCACCCCGTCTTCAGCCACTGGGATGAAAACGCCTCCCGGACCCCACACGCCTGACATGCAGTCGGACCGCAGCCCCCGGGCCCTCTTCTCAGCCCACCCCACGCCCCGGAAGACCCCTGCTTTTCTCAGGGAGGGGGGACAGCCTTTCAGTGCAGGCACAGGGCACACACAGAACATGCTGGCCCTGGCTTCATCACTTTTGACCTCCTGAAAAGCCCGGCTGAGTGGGCGGGTGTGGCCCCACTCACAGGCGCCTCTGGGCTGGGGCCTCCACGTGGCCCTGCTCACCGGACAACAGCCTCGGGGCCCTTGGGCCCCAGGAGCGGCAGGTGGGGTGGGGCTGAGACAGGCGGGGCAGCCTGGGGTCCAGGAGGCCTTCCCTGGACGAGCAGGGGCCAAGGCAGCCGGGCCCCCTCCTGTGCCCACTCCCAGATGCCCCTCGGGCTTCCTGAAAGCAGGTGGCACAGGCCTGGCCCCGCAGGCCGCTGGGGACTTGCCCAGAAGAGCTTCCTGAGAGACCAGAGGGCACCCGCCGGCCGGCCCCTCACAGCCCATTGCGGCCCCAGCTGGTGGGGTGCCTCTGAGAGTGCGGGCCAGGCTCTGAGCCAGGAGGGCAGGTGGCCCCCAGATGCCCCTCCCAGGAGCTGAGCTGAGGGCCAGGGGCTCCGGAATGTTCTTGGGCAGGCAGCCCCTCCTTCCAGCTCTCCCCAGCGGGGCGCCTTCCCCCACTCAGGTCCCACTTTCCAAGGCCACCAGAAGGGCCTCAGCTCCAAGGGGCACCAGCCCACGAGTGGCTTCAAGCCCCAGGGTCGGGGGGGGGCGGGCGCTATCTGTTCTCCCCAAGGCCGCCCAGCTGCCCGGGGAGAGGGGAAGAGCAGGCGACCTCCCGGCCCCACCCCCGCCCCGCCCAGGGTCCAGCGGCTTTCCTGTGCAGGTGCAGGCCCAGCCCCCACTCCGGGCTGCGGAGCCACTGCTGGGGCGCGGAGCTGCACCCCAGTCCTCCAGAAGCCCCTGCCACCCTTTCAGGGCCCTTCCAGAGGGAGCCCTCTGCCCCTGACTCCCACAGGTGGGGGCAGGGCCTCCTTGGAGGCCAGCCCCAACTCAGCTGGGCCTCCCCCAGGCCGTCTCCCGCCAGGGGGCCCAGCAGCTGCTCCAGGCCGCCCACTCTGGCCCCAGTGCCCGGCAGGTCACCTGTCCTCTCTGCCCCTCATCTCCCTCCTCTGTCAGCCGAACTGGAAGCAGCAGGCACCTTCAGGGGTCACCCAGGCACATAGGGGGTGCACTGCGCAGGGGACACGCTGGGGCTAGAGTCAGATGCCCCCCGCAGTGTGGGCTCAGGCTCCACATGCCCCGGGCACTCCCTGGGGTGCGGCCCCCTGGAGCCTGGGTGGCACCCCAGCTCCCCCACCAGGAGGAGCGCACACGCTCTCCCGCTGAGACCCCCCGACCAGGATTGAGTTAGGCCGGGGACGGGCTGAGTCGGGTGGGTCTGTCTGGGCTGCGTGGTCCAGGGGAGGGGGCCACAGCTGGGGCCATGGGCCGGGCTGATAGCAGGACCAAGGCAAGAGGCAGGCTGTGAGCGGAAAGCAGTGGCACCTTAGAGGCAGCGGGCGCGGGTTCCCAGGTGCTGGCGGGCCAGGGACACTGCGGCCCCACCCAGAGGAGCAGCCTGCGGGTGCGGGCAGAACTGGCCCCCCCCCCAGCCCTCCAGGAGGCCCAGCAGGGCCCCTCCCAGGCCTGGCCCAGCAGCCCCAGCTCCCGGCCAGCTGGTGACCTGGCTGAGGCTGTGCCGATGGGCCGGGGCACCCTCCTGCTAGTAGGCCACTGCGGGGCCACCGGAAGACACGGCTATGCTTTCCCTACACCTAGGACTGGAAAAGGAGGGCAGGAGGAGACTAGGCTAGAAAGTTCTGGAACAGAATCTCTGCCAAAGGCGCACGCTTGCAGATGAAAGAGAATGTTGCTGGGAGCTGAGGAGTCCGTGGGGACCAGCCCACAGGGGCCCTGGAGCTTGCCTCCTGCCCTCACCCACACGCCGGGAGCCCCTTGGAGGAGGGGGTGCAGGGACAGAGGTGGGGCTCTGTCTCTTGGGACATGGGCTCCCTTTCCTTAGGGCAGCGCCATCAGAGGGGGTACAGGGACAGTGGGTAACACACTGCCTGCCGTCCCCTGGCCCAGCCACCCAGGCCCCGTGGGCCTTGCTATCCCAGGCTGGTTGCCCCGCCGGGGGCGCCTCTTGAGTGCCACCCGAAAGGCTCCCGAGACCACGCCAGCGAATGGCTTATTTGCGCCGACAGCGTCTTGATGAAGGGGCAGGAGAAGCTGCTGGGTGGATGGAGGGAGGCAGGGTTGCCAGGGCAATGCGCCTGAGTGGGGAGAGACAAAAGGCAGCCGTCGGGTTCTGTCCGGCGAGGAAAAGCAGGCCTCGAGCGTGCCCCTGGCCATCTTTTGTGCTGAGGCTCGGGGAGGGCGGCGGCGGGTGTGGGGCCAGGGAGAGGGGCTGGGTTTGGGCGCCCGTGAGCGCGGCCAGCAGAGGCCCAGGTCACGGCCCGCCCGGAGCTCAAGTGGCGGGACGGAGGCGGCCCGGCTTTCCAGCAGAAGCGCTGGGACGGCGAGGCCAGGGTGGTTCCCAGGGCAGAGCCGGGCCCAGGTGGACAAGGCCGCGCGGCCCCGCCAGCCTTGGGGCGAGACTCCGGGTCTTGCTCCGAGGCATAAATCTCTGCTTCTCCTCAGCAGATCCAAATGTTTACTCTGAGCTAAGCCCTGTGTTTTAACGAGTCGTGTTTTAATAGGAAAACCATCCTTGATGGAAGCATACGCAGCTTCCTCCGCTTTCCCAACTAGCCCGAGCCCGGGACCAGCCCCGGCGGCCGTGGCAACGGACACCCGGCCCCAGCCGGCCGCGAGCCCGCAGCTCCTGGCCCACGCGCCAGCCCACCCTGCTCCTGCTGGCGGCCCCAGCACAAAGCGCCGGTGCCAGGCTGGCGCCGGGGGTCGGCTCTGGGCTCGGGGAGGCCGTGGCTAGCGGGCGCCCGCCCAGAGGGAGCGCGGGCAGCCGTGGCCTGGGGGCTGGAGGGCCCGGCGGGGAGACCCCAGAGCGTGGGCCTCCCGGGCGCCCGCTTCCTGTCAGGGCTGCTCCCAAGTCTGTTCCCGGCCCACCAAACTGACCCAGCCCCGCCCAGGCAAGGCCCGGAGCGTCCAGAAAATCCCCGCGTCCGACTCTGTCCGCCCGCGTGGCGGCAGGAGGGTGGGCGGCTGCAGGGCAGAGGGCCTCTGTGGCTGCACCCCTGCTGGCAGGCTCTGGACTCCGACCGCCCAGGCCTGGGGTGAGCAAACTCCAGGGAGAGCACGGGAACCCCCCCACCCCGCCCCCATCGCCCGACCCCGGGCGAGGCCTCCTGGGAGGATGGGCCGGGGCTGTGCTGGCCCCTGGGCACAGCCCCTCGCTTATTCATTCACTTCTCTTCACCAAACATTCCCGAGCTGCAGCGCGGGCTCCACACGGATTAGCCGGCAGATAACAGCCCCAGCAAGGCGGCCCCGGCCCCGCGCGCAGGCCTCCAGCCCGGCCTCCACCACAAATAAACACACGGTTACACATTAAGGACGGGTGCGGCGGGGTCTCTGGCCAGGCTGAGGCCCACAGGTCGGCGGCCTGACCCAGGGGAGGGGCATTTCCCGGCGATAGCACGAGGCTGGGGGTGGCGCGGTGACCCCGCGCTGGCCCTGGACCCTAGACTCCCGCCTGGGCCTGCAGCGATAGTGTGCGGCCAGGCACTGGGGCGGGCAGGCGGGCGCTCGGGGGTTTGTCCAGCACTTAGCGCCCTGCCCGCTCAGGTGAAGGGCAAGCCCGGCCTCACTGAAGGTCATTCTTTGCCCAGAGGCCTGTGTAGCCCCAGCGCCAGGCCCCCAAGGTACCCCTAGAGGCCGGGACGCAGGAATGAGGTGGCTGTTGCCTCAGGGAGTAACACGTCCTTGTCCGTGAAACGACCACCCCCACCCACAGGCCGGGGTCTGTGCCCCAGCCGCCCTGGGTCCCATGGAAGGCACGCTCAGACGTCCTGCCAGGGACAAAGGAGCTGAGGGCCAGGGCGGCGGCCACTGCCTGAATCACCCAGGTCCCTCAGCCCCGAGAGCTGACCCCTCACACACTAGTCCTGGGGAGTCCCCTTCTTAGCTGGGGTGGGGGCGGTAGTGGGGTGCACAGCTAGAAACCTCCAGGAAGCAAAAGGCAAGTTCCTTCCCGGCTTCAAGGGTGAGCCCTGCTGGCCAGGCGCGGAGGGAGGCCGACCCAGCTCCCCTCCCAGCCAGGCGTGAGGCCGTGGAGGCCGAGCTGCAGCGCCAGTGCCGTCCTTGCCCGTGTCCGCCAGCCCGAGAGCCCCCCACAGGGTGCTTTGTGGTGACGAGGGTCACAGAGTTGGGTGGGTGGCAGGGGACGGTGAGGCCCTCTCCCGAGCAGCCACCCACCCGGCCTCCACAGAGCACCCCGGGCTTCCTGACCCCCCGTCCTAGCCGACAGGTGGGCCTGCGCCCCGAACCGCACTGACGCTCAGAAACAGAACTGCTGTACAAGGATTTTTTCACGTGGAGGAGATCCTGCCGCCGGTGACAACACGGGTGGATGCGGAGGACAGTGAGACCGCCAGACGTGGCAGGACATGCTGCGGGAGGCCACGGAGACGAGGGTCCAGAATAGCCCGACCAGAGGGGCGGGCGCCCCGAGTGGGGCTGCGGCGCACTCACATCTGCTGGCAATGGGGCCAGGGCTGCCGTCCCGGCTCCTCGGTTTCCGGAGCGGCCGAGGCTGGCCCTTGTGTCCGTGTGAAATGACCACCCCCACCGGCAGTGAGCGGCCTGCTGCCGGCCCCCGGGAGCCTGCTTCTCCCCCCTCCAGAGTGGACGACTGACCGTGTACAGCCCACATGCCAGTCAGGCCTCAGCCTGGGGCGCAGAAACATGGGCTCCGTGCCAGCGTCCGGTGGAGGCCATGCAGCTTTACCCGTGCAACCCTGTGCCGTGGTCGGCCTTGCTCCGTGTGCCCCAAATCTCTGACAGCCCCGGGAGGCGCTCCCGTGACCTGCCTTACAGACGGGAACTGAGACTGGGGTGCAGGCCTCGGTCAAGGCCAGCAGGTGGGCGTGGTGGAGTCCGCATTCAGACTGGGGCTGCGGCTCCAGGTCTCCCCGAGTCGCACGGTGTAGGCCAGCCCCACCGCCTGGTCCCAGGCCCCGCGAGCCCTTCTCCACGGTGAGTGTGGGCGGCTTGCCTTCTGGATTCGGCCTGTTTGGTTGTCTCCACTCAGACTGTCCAGCTTTCCGGAGAGGCCCTGACAGTGTGACCACCCCAGTGTGGGGGTGTCCCCTGCCCTGGCCCTGCCCTGGCCACAGGCCCAGGGCACTTGGGTCCCGTCCACCCAAGGCTGCATCTGCCTTCCGAGGACAGCAGCCACGCGGGACGCCGGGCCACCAGCTAGCCAGGGACAGGCCAGAAATACACCAACTGGCGAGCGCTAGAAGCGGCGACGGCCGTGGCTGAAGCCACACGGAGGCCCGGGGCGGCTCAGAGCGGCTGGACGCGAAGCCCCTCACGCTGTGCTCGCGGGGACCTGCCTGGCCCACAGAAGCGCGGCTCAGGGTGAGGCGGGAGGACGAGCCGACGTGTCAAATTCTGGGGATAAAAACCTCGGGATGAGGACGTGCCTTCCGCGCTAAGACAAGGACGCCCGGTCACAGCCCCACAGCTGCGCCCACAGCCCCGCGCAGAGACTCCGGGACGCGAAAGGCCACCGAAGAGCTGGGACCCGACAGAGTCCTCTAGAGCGGCAGGAGGAGATCTTGAAAGATGCTCGAGGGCGTGGAGAGGTGGCTCACGGAACAGGGCAACCTCTGCATTCCTGGGGAGACAAAAGCTCATCTGCAAGAAGATGGAGGCTCCGGCAAACCTCCTCCCGGCAAACCTCCTCCCGGCAGGCAGCCAAGGCTGAAACCTGCTGCGGCCTGCGGCGGGAGGGGGGAGGGGGCAGCGGGGGCGCACGGCCTGGCCGGGCTGGGGGAGGGCGGGCTCGGCCGGGCCTGGTCCGGGGGCGCCGGCCTGCTTGTGGGGCTGTCGCAATGCCGGGATGGGTCAGCCTTTATCTGCTGGTATCAAAACATGCACAAATGTCTTAATCCTGCTGGAGATGGGGCGGGGAGTGGACCTTTTGAAGTGAATCCACTTAAAATGGCGACCGAAATTTCATGAAAAACAAAGTGCGCTGGGAACCCCCCCCGAGAAGTGACCCCAGTGACGAAGACGAGAGTCTCCCGTAGACTCGGGCGCCTGACTGGCCGCCTCGGGGACAGAGGGACGGAGCGGTGCGGGGGGCGGGTGGGGGGGCTGCTGTGGGGACCCGCCGGCACCGCCCCCCAGCCCCCGCCGGCGGCCCCCTCGGAGGGGCCTCCCACAGAAGATGCCTCAGCCCAGGGCCCCGGGCTCCTGTCATTTTCTTTGAAACACTTATCTGGACATCAGCCTTGATTTTCTCTCCATTGATAACCGGTTTAGCTCTGCCTAATCTCCTCATCTGCTGGGGACATTCTTCAGCCTCAGCCCCTGAGCGTCCAGAAACCCCAGCTCGGGGAGACGTGTGGGTCTTTACAGTGATTCACTCCCGGCACGGCGCGTCTGGCCTGGGGGTGGGGGAGGCGGTGGAGTGGGGGGCTGCTCATGGGGCCCGGCCTCTCCCGGCGCTCAGGGGCTCTGAGAGGCGGTGGGCGCCCCCGGCCCCATGCAGCCGTCGGAGGGGGCTTGTTCCCACAGCACAGTGGGGACCAGAGGTCTCTGGACGCCCCCGAACACCAGGTGCCTTCCCTGTGAACTGGCCACAGGGCCTGAGTACCCAGAAAAAGCTTCCTGCAGCTCAGAGCCTGGCCAGCTTTCTTTGTAGGGGCTGCCCTGGGGCCTCTGGCTGGTGGCCTCCTGGGCTCGGGCCTCCTGGCTCTGCCCCCCGGGGTGGGGGGCAGCTTGCTCCCTGAGCTGCCTGCCAGCCCCCCAGCCTCTCCCAGGTGGCCTGGTCGCCAGGGCCCCTGAAGTGGAGCTGGTGCCAGTGCGGCCCTCCGTGGGCAGGCACCGTCCTGGTGGGGTGCAGGGCGGGGTGCAGAGAGCACCGGCGCATGGTGGCGGCTGCCCTGGTGCGAGGCGCACACGCATGTGCCCTTGGTGTGGGAGGAAGCCATGTGCCTTCCGGCGGGCAGATGGAGACACGTCGGGGGATGTGGCGGCAGCCGCGGCGGGGCGGGCAGGGCCTGGCAGCATGTCTCCGCACTCCGCACAGAGGGTCTGCCGGGCCCTAGAGAACTGGTCTTGCCAGACACGGGCGCCTGCATGCAACCCTTTCTGCTTCCAGGTGAACTTAGTGTTCGCCGTGCCCTGGGACGCACGTGTGGCCGCAGGGGCCCACCGCTGGGGGAGCGGGCTGGGCTGGCGACCCCCATGCCCCGGTACCCCAGCCCCAAGGGGCGCAGGGAGGCCGCCCCGCCGCCAGCAGGGAAGCCGGGCGGGCAGAAGCCGCTGTGGGAGGAAGCGAGGCGAAGCCACGGGGAGCCCAGGAGGAGGCTGGAACGCCTGCGGCGGGGCCACACAAAGGGCTTTTCAGCCCCGCAGCAGCCGAGGTGCCCGGCGAGTGCTTTTACAGCCGGGGCGGCGGCCGGGCTCCAGGAAGCCGGCCTGGCACCAGGCGCGATCGCGCCCCTTTAACGAGTGAACTTCAGAAGGAGGGGATCGAGGAGAGGTCTGAGCAGACCTTGTGAGCTCTTCCAGGAGCCGTGCTGGCTTTCACGCTCAGGGGCGTGCTGGCGTGGCCGGCAGGGCCAAGCCCGCCTGTCCGAGCAGCCCACGCAGGCCTGGCCTGGCCCGGGGGGCCCGTGCGGCCGAGTGGCCGTGCACACACACCTTCCCGGCAGGAAGCCGCCGTCTGCCTCGGCGAGTGGAATCCAGGTTTCCAGAGTGTCCTTGGCCGCCAGGCCCGCAGCCGCACGCTGAAGAAAGGCCCTAGTGTGTGTGGCAGGGGCTGAGCCAGAGGGGCCCCCACCTCTGCTCACATCTCGCCGGGCCCAAGAAAAACCCACAACTGGCTTCGCGCTCCTCGGCCACACCCGGCCCCCGTCACATTCCTTCCCTTCCTGAGCCCGCTGGGTGGCCCGGCACGGCAGCCTCCACGCCCCTCCCTTGCAGCGGGGGACCCTGTCCAGACCCTCCTGGGGCAGCCAGCAAGTACAGACGGGGGGGGGGTGCACCCCAGGGCCGAAGCGGCTGGAAATCGCCCGGGGGTCTTTGGGGCTGGGCTCCCCCACGGCCTGCGCTCCTGCCCGGCACACCAGAGGCCGCCTGCAGGATAGGCCTCTTGGTGCTCCCCCTGCAGGGCCTGGGGCTGCAGCCCCAAGCCCCCTCCCCGCCCGGGGCCTCTCATGCCCACAGGCCCAGCACCCTTGGGAGGCAAACGTCACAGGCGAGGTGGGCACCAGCTAGTGGACGGGACACGTCAGTGCTTATCCACTGGCAGACAGCTGGCTGCCACAGCTGCCCCACTGCCCGGTCCCTGGGCCTGCACCTGCATGGCCAGCAGACCAGACCACTGGTCTCTCCTCTGTCCCCCATACCCACGGGTGTTTCCCACCTCACACCCCGGCCCCAGGGCCTAGGGTCACTGAGGCTCAGAGAGGACCTGCCCACACCCTGTAGACAGCACCCCCAGGCGAGCTGGGATCTCCTGCGGTGGCGCTTGCCCAGAAACCCCAGGCTTGAGCTATGGGACGCCCCGAGGACCCTGGGTGGGGGTGCCCCAACTGCAGGGGGCCTCGGGGAGCGGCGTGTGAGCGGAGGGAGATGGGGCGGTGCCTCCCCTGCCGTCCGGCCTGTGCTCTGTCCCCCCTCAGCGAATGGCCAAGAGGACGCCCAGGCGCAGCGGTGGGCGCGGCCTGGCGGGCTGGGGAGGCCCTCTTCCCGGACAGGGTGCGGGGTCTCTGCACGCAGCTGGGTGCTGAGAAGGTGCCTCGACCCCGGCCACGTGGGCTGCAGACCCCTGAAAGGCGGGCCGAGAAGCCGAGGAAGAGCCAGGACGCTGTGTGACCTCAGGGTCTCCGGAGCGCCTGACCTGACACCAGTAGCGTATCCACAGAGGACGCGTCCGGCTCCCTGGATCATAGAAAACGGGGACCTTGTGCTGTGCGGACCTGCCCGAGGCCGCCGCGGTCAGCACGTGGGCTCCGCCTCGGCTGCCCCCAGCAGGCGGCAGAGATACCAGGACCACGCGACCCACAGGCAGCAGCGGCGGTCCTGCTCCCAGGCCCCGGGCGCGGCGGACAGCGGGTGCTGGAGGGCGCGGGCCGCCTTCCAGTTCACATGTGCCCTGGCCTCCCACCGAGCGCGGCCTGCCCGGGCCCCTCACGGGAGGCCTTTAGAGCCGGGGCCGCGCGCAGGGGAACTGCCCCCAGAGGACATGGGCCTCGGGCCGCACGCAGGGCTCAGCCTGTCCCAGTTCAGACAGAGCACTGGGGGGCTGTACGCCCCGTGGCCGCCTGGAATGTCTCCGCAGCAGCCGCGCCGTCTGGGACAGCCTCTGTGCCACGGCCAGGGCTTGCCCCTCCAACCGGGCGGCCCCGTGGGGCCGGGCCGGGGAACCCAGGGCCGGGCATCGCCCGCACCCCACCCCCCTCCACCGCCCCAGCAAGCTGTCTGCGTCCTCACGGGCTCAGCTGGAGGAAGAGGGGGTCCCAGAGGCAGGGGGCCTCTGGGGGGCTGGCTGGCAGCTGGGCCGGGAGCCCCGCTGAAGGCATCCGATTCCCAGTCGCGTCTCTTTCCCACCGAGCCACTCTGCCTCGCTTTTAATTTAATTAGGAGAACATTTAATCCCCCGTGCATTTCAGAGACGGGTTTGAGCTGGCGGGGCGGGGAGGCCCCCACAGGGCCTGGGACTCCTGCGCCTCAAGCAGCCCCCCACCCCCACCGGCACCCCGTGCAGACAGAGGTGGGCTGGGCTCTGGGGCCACCGGGCGCTGGTCTCCCCCGTCCTGGCCAGCCCACCCTGTCCCCGGGGTACTGGCCTCTCTGCTTCCCCCACGGGGTCCCTGGGAGCAGCCCCAGAGGGCCCCGGGGTCTCCAGAACGCCGGGCAGAGCCAGCCCTGCTGGAGGGGGCGCCCCCCTCCCCCGCCCAGCCCACAGCCCAGATTCGAGGCCGCGCCTGTGACATTTGCCCCCGTTTCCCGAAGGCGCAGCGCTGGCCCCGGCCTCGCTGACAGACGCAGAATTCAGGAGACATTAGTAGTGATGTGGATGGAAGCCAGGCCACAGCGGCCTCGCTGGAGGAGAAACACGAATGTCTTGGCGTGAGATTTTGCAGGGTCCAGGAGAAAGTCGGAGACATGGAAACTCTAATTAGCGTGCACGGGGCTGGTTTTGCTCAGGGACCTGCGCTGTCAGGCGGGGGCTGGGAGCGTGCTCACAGGGGTGCCCCGCCGCCGCCCGCGCTCCCCGGGAGGGGGCCGGCCTCCCCCGGATGCCGGGACAGCAGGGCGGCAGGGCCTCGCGCTCATCTTGGCGAGCCCGCCGGGAGGGCCCCGCGCCGCAGCTCGGGGGACGGACAGAAATGGCCGCCGGGAGAAGGCTCCCCAGCCGCCGGGCCCCACGGACACTGCCCCCGCCCTGCGTGCCAGCCGCCCGCGGGGTGCCCCAGCCCCTCCACCGCGGCCAGCCCAGAGCGGGGGGTGCCGTCCTCCGGGCCTTTCCACTGGGGCGTCCTGGGGTGCCGGAGAGCAAAGTCGAGTGACAGGCGCATGCATTGGGGAGCCATGTGCCAGGGTGGGGACGCTCACGCGGCGGCCCCTGCCCACTGTCCTGCCGGTGACCCTGAGGGGCACAGGGCGACGGGCGGGTCAGGAACCCAGGACTCTCCCTGGCTTCTCTGGGCAGGGGGCTCCTGCCCTGGCCCCCGACTCTGCCCAGATGCCCAATCTCCCTGCTGCGTTTGCCCCTGGAGCCCCATGGCAAAGTGGTGAGGCCCCCCGGTACAGGGAGCCTGAGTTTCATGGTCCCCCTCTGGCCCCCGGAGCTGGGGGCCACGCTGCATGGGGGGGCCGCTGCCCCCGCTCAGCCACGACTGCCGGTTTGCATCGACCCCACCCTCACCCCTCCGACGGCCAGCAGGCCCCGGAAAGAGGAGCTGCGCCCCAGCCCGGGGACCTTCCCGTAATCACGGCTGCGGTGACCTCACCTCCCTGGGGCCCTGCGGGCGGGGAGAGCTTGAGATGGAAACAAAATGTGTCTTTATTTATGCTTTTAATTTGAATTCTGGAACTAGCCCAACGTGGTAATACATTTAACATCAGTAAAATGCAGAAGAAAAATGGATCTGTTCTTGCACGCTGCTCCCACCCGCCCTGCCCCTCGGGACCCCGGCACACCCCGAGGGCTCACACTCGGGGCCGCGAGCGCCACGCACACACCCTGAGCCCCCCGCCCCCGGCCGGCACCCCAGCCCGTGGGACGCGACCGCCCAGCCCCCGCCGGCTCCGGCCCCGACCAGACCGCCAGTCCCCTGCCCGGTCCCCATGAGCCCCGCAGAACCCCGCACTGGGCAGCCCCCCCAGGGGTGAGTCTCCAGCCAGCCCCGGTCAAGTGGGAGCGGGGCCGAGGGGCCTCTCTGCATGCACCAGGCCACAGCCCGACATTCTCCTCCTGAGGGAGTGCGAGGATGAGTGTCCATGATGGCAGCCTCCGGCCTACGGAAGCCCACGGTGTGGGCAGCTCTCAGGATGCACAGGCCCCGAGGAGGCAGCGGGCCCCTCGGCCACTCTCCCCGCCCCTGTCTGGGCCTCCCTGTGGGGTCTCGCGGGCCTCAGGGCCCACAGGGTGGCCGCGCAGGCCCTGGCTGGGAGGGGAGGGCGGCGGGGGCGGGCTGGGGACACCGCGCAGTGCCGACCTGCCCGGGGCTGGGTTCCCGACCGCACTCGGCTGCCTCGCGCTCAGCAGGCACTGCCACCTCTGTGTCCCGCAATGCCAGCTGCAGAGC
Organism: Talpa occidentalis; assembly: GCF_014898055.3. Classification (NCBI taxonomy): domain Eukaryota; kingdom Metazoa; phylum Chordata; class Mammalia; order Eulipotyphla; family Talpidae; genus Talpa; species Talpa occidentalis. The sequence goes on along the minus strand of NW_023601754.1, from coordinate 52,289,004 downwards.
ACCCCGATCTGACCACCTGGGGGGCTTGCAGCCCCGACGCTGCCCGAGACTCTCAGCCTTCAGTGAGCCCTCACGCTCCCCAGCCAGCCGGGCCCCTGCTGCCCGCCCGCTGATCAGGCTGGAGGCCTGTCCAGCGGCAGGGTCGCCCGGCTTGCCAGCCACCGCCCAGGGCTGCAGACACGTCCCACACACAGCCTGCCCAGCATTGGGGGGCAGGGAGGCCCCTCCTGGACAGCCCCTGGGTGCGTGCGGTCCCAGGGCCTCAGTCACAGGGGCTGAGCCTGTCTGGTGGCACCAAAGCCATCGGCGTAGGGCCTCACGCTGAACGGCGCCCCAGTTCAGGCCACCTCAGGCCCCACGGAGTCCGGAGACCCCGGCCCCGTGGCAGACGGGGGGCAAGCCTTGGGAGTGGAGGGCGCCGTCCGTACCACCCGGGACCCCCGCAGGGAGGCCCTGCCCCACCCTTGTCCCGGCGAACCACGTGGGCCGGGCCGGTGGCCGTGCGTGCGGTGAGGAGCGGGGCCGCGTCCAGCCAGCTGTGCCTCTGGGGCCCAAGGGGAGGCGTGGAAAATCAGCCATTTCCTGCACCTGAGGAGCCCAAGGCCAGCGGTGGCCACTGGCAGACGGCGCGCGAGCACAGACACCCCGAGCACAGGCACACGTGGGGAGCACTGGTCTCTGCCTCCACACGTCCAAACAAACAGGGTCACGCTCCCGGCCGCAGGGAGGTGCCCGCTCCCCTCTCCCGGCCGCGTGGGACTCACTGTGACACGTGGGTGATGGGGGTCAGCAGCGTCTCCCCCTCCAGGTCCAGGTCCTCGGCAAAGCTGTTGGCTCTCGAGAAGGGGGCCGGGCTCACCTCCAGCAGCGAGGGGCTCTTCTTTGCTGTGGGCAAGGCGGGGACCCGTTAGGCTCGGGCTGGGCGGTGAAGGCCCCGAGCGGCCGCGGGACAGACCTGCGCCCCGAGCTCCCCACCGCGGGGGAAGCCTCGGGCGGGGGCGTCGGTGGGCACTGTGGTCCCGGGGCCGGGACGGCCGAAGCCGTGACCCTTTTGGGCCTCAGCCCCGGCTCACCCACGACACGCAGGTGGAGAGCAGAGCGGGAGACGGCCGCCCCCAAGGGCCCGCAGCTGCTCACGCAGACGCCGCCCCTCCCTGGAGCCGGCGAGCCCCAGGGCCCCTGCTCAGCCCGGCATCACCCCAGAACAGGGTCAGGCCTGCCTTTCAGCTGGTCCTGCCTGTCCTTCTCAGAGTCTTCGCTTTGAAAGAATCAGGTGCTCATGAGGTGGGCCCACGCGAAGCGCTCAAGGGCCTCCCCTCGGCCCCTCTCCCCAGTCAGCAGCGTGAGGCCCCAGGGGCTCCCCATGCCACCCCGTCACTAGCACGGTCTCCACGGGGACCTCCGTGGGGCTGGGGGCTGCCCCCGCAGCAGGGGACTCTCCTGCCACAGACAGCTGCTGCCCCGGGAGCAGGCTGGCCAGGGCGCCACTGCAGGGTCCTGGGGTACCGGGAGGCCACGCCGGAGGCCTAGGGCTGGGGTGCCGGGAGCAGCCCCCTCCTCTTCCTGGGCTCACTTTATCCCGTCGGTTCTGAGGGATTTTTAAAAAGGTGTGACGCTGTCGTGTGGGGCGTAGGCCTCTCCCAGGCGCGCTCTGGGCTTTGTCCTTAGTGCTGGGTGTTCTCCCTTTACACGCGGCGGGCCTGCCTCTCACTGCTGACACAGGCCTCCCCCCCTGAGGTAGCCTCCGAGTGAGTCTCGTCAGCGCATGAACCTGTGTGTTTTGCATGTAGGTTCTGGCGTCTACCGTGATGGCTCACGCTTGGGAGATCTTCCGGCACCAGAGGATGGAAACGCACACGGAGGCTGCCCCAGCTCACGGCAAACACGTAGACCACGAGCCAGAGGGCGGCCCGAAGCACCGGCCGGCCGGGTCTGGCTGTGGCCCTCGCGGCGCGGTAGCTGGGGCTGGCCGGGGAAGCGGGACTTGGGCCTATCGAGGCTGGACAAATCGGCTCTGCGGGAGCCCAGCCCGGTGCTGCGAGGCAGCCGCACGCCTGTGCCTGTCAGGGATGCGTGTCTCGTGCCTGGCGCAGGCTGGGAGGGCGGCACAGGCGAGCCCATGGAGGGGCTACGTCCCAGCCTGCCTGGGCAGGGGGCCCGCGGCCTCACCAGGACGCAGCCGAGCTGGGCGACTGGGCCTGCCGAGGGGGCACACGACGGGCCCTCGCCCTCACCCGGGAACCACAACAGGGCAGCCGTGGAAGGCAGGCTGTTGCCCCCAAAGCCGCGCGCTGACCACGTGGCCCAGCACCCCCAGGTACGCCACCGAGAGCACTGAAGCCGACACCCCAGGCCCCACGCACGATGCCCCAGGCCCTCAGGTGGCCAGTGACAGCCGTGTCCACGCAGCGTGGACAGGTGCTCACGCTCTGGCCAGCCGGCGAGGGGAGCTGCGTGTCACGTGTTCCTGCCCGTGGGGCCTGGAAAAGGCAAACTTCAGGGACATGTGCAGACCCACGGCGGCCAGCGGCTGGGGAGGGGCTTGTCTTCCCGAGCCTGCTCGGCCGATGGCCATGGCGTGTGTGTCCTACTTCGGGCGTGGGGGCGGCACAGCGGCGGGGAGGGGTGGCATGGTGGCCGGCTCCGGCTGGGCCGGACACTCTGGCTGAGACAGGCTGCCATGACCAGCACTGTCTGGCCACTGCACGGACACTCGGGACGGACACGTGAGCCCCCGTTTCTCAGGAGAGGGAAGACGCAGCAGGAAGCGGCGCGACCCCACGGCGGGCCGACCGGCGTCACAGCACACGGGGTTCTGACTGTGAGAGGCTGGCCATGGCCGCATCACACGCAGGCCCTCACGGGGGCTGTCTGCGGACCCCACATGTGTGGGGGCGGGCCCGGTGCAGGGGCTGCCTCCAAACGCTCCAGAGCGGTGCCGAGAGCCCCAGGCCCGGGCCGCACACCCGGGAAAGGCCCGGCCGGTGTTGGGGTCTGAGGAGGTGCACCCAGCTGGCTGCGCGACCCTGGGCTGGCTGGCCCTGCCCGGCAGGAATGTGCTGGCCGGTTAACCCCAGGGACAACCGGCCCCAGCGGGGGCAGAGGCCTCCCCACGGCTTGTTTGTCCAGAGAAGAAGGGAGGCCCTGCAGCACAGGTCGAGACCTGGGGTCGGCCCCCATCCTGGCCCGGGGCCCATCCCTCAGAAAGGCCGGCAGGCAGGACAGGCGGCTCCCCCTCCCCACCCCCACCGCAGCCTCCGCCAGCCCAGCGCGGGCGCCCCAGACACGGCGGCACGCTGCCCCCTTCAGGCCGGGCGGGGCCAGGGCCCGTCCCAAGCCGCGGCCTGTCACCCCCACGGGGCTCTGAGGGGCTGAGAGGCTGAGCAGAGACGCGGGGAGACGGCCGGCCCGCCCGCAGCTGCCATCAGGCCCGGCCGCACGGAAGGGCGGGTGCCCCTTGGGACGCCCCGGGAGGCCCGGGAGAGGGTGCGGCCTCGGTGGCAGGGACTCCCTCTTTCCCAGGAGCCCTGGCTTTGCCTCTTTCATTCCTTGGCTGTCTCTGTCTTGCCGAGGCCAGAATCTGGGCCTCAGTTTTCAGGGCAGAACAAAACAATTTTGTTTTCTAGGAAAATGGGAGGTCTGGGATGGCCAATGCGGCCTCTGGCGTGGCGACTCCCACAGCTGGCCAGGCCGCCTGCCAAGTCTCACCCTCTCCCCGGAGAGCAGCACTTCCCGCCCAGGCAGCCGCCCGCGCCACGGCGATTTTTAATTTTCTTAAACACACAGACACACGCAGAGACACATCCATATGCACACGCATTCACATACAGGCACACACGTGTGCACAGAAGAAAGATTGGAAGGAAGTGGCTCAAAATGCTGACGGCCTCCCTGGGTGGACAGACCGTGGGAGCTTGTCACGTCTTTCCCTGGGGCCTGTTTCCTGTCCTCTGTCCCCGGGCAGGGCCCTGGTCTGAGCCTGACCTCCAGCCCATGGCCCTACCCCCTCGCCCTGGACCAGAGCATGTCCGTGTCCGAGAGCCCCCGCAGCAGGCGCTGCAGCCTGCCCACCCCCAGCAGCGTCTGGCTCTCCCCCAGCCCCGGCCCTGCCGTCTCGCCCCCAAAACACAAGCAGGCGAAGCCCGTGTCCCCATATTCTACACAACAGTGACCCGACTTCATTGTCACGGCAGCACGGTGGACGGCAGCTTTGACCCCGTCCCCAGATGAGCCAGTCGACCTTCAGAAAGACTGAAAGTCACGCCTGGGGCCACCCCAAGCAGGCCAGGGCGCCCTCACTCGCCCGCAGGCCCGCAGCGCCCTCTGCCCCGGAGTCTGCGGGGCCTGGGCCCTCCCCCAGTGACTGATGAAAGTCCTGCCCTTGCTCCCAGGTGTAACCCAAGGCCGAGCCAGCCTGGCCCCAAGATGCCCCTCCCCTGGCCTGCACCGGGGCTTCAGGTCTGCACCGGTCCCCGGCCCAGGGACCTTGCCCTCCACCCGCCCCCGCCCACCCCTGAGGCCGCACGCAGGCTGTTCCCTGAGCCCGCCGCCCCTGGCCTTCCCAGTCCAAATCCCTTCCCCGCACCCCCCCCCAAAATCCACCCCCTCTTGGCGGATTTGCCAAAGCCCCCTAGATCCAGCACCCCCTCCCAGGCATCCGGACAGCTGCAGCCAGGCCCTGCGTGACATCGCCAGGCCCGGCCTGGCCCAGCCAGCTGCCCGGCCCACTCGCAGACCCCGCGCCAGCTCGGCCGCGCCACCTGCGTCTCACTCCCAGGCGAGAAGTCGGGGACACGGGCGGCCAGTGTGAGGCCATTCCCACCACAGCTGCCAGGAGCAGCGAGCAGAGGGGTGAGAGGCTTATTTGCAGCTGGCCCCGGGCCGCAGAGGAAATACCTTGCTGAGCTGGACACCTGTTGTTTTCCCCGGCCAGGCGGCCAGGCTTGGCTGCTGGGAACAGCTTCTCGAATCTTCCTTCCAGGGAAGCTGCTCCTTCCCCACACTCAGGCCATCCCTGGGGGACCAGCAGTGCAGGCCTGGGGCTTCGGAGCCACGGGCTGGTGTGAGCACAGCTGGACCTTGGGTCGGGGTCCCCAGTCTCGCCCCCAACTCTGCAGTAGCTACGGAGAGGGGCAGCCTGCTCTGGGGGGTTTGTTGAGCTGGCGGCCACCATGCCCCCCGAGGAAGCCCCCTAAGGGGGCAGGAGAGCACACGGAGGAGAGTGGGAACGGGCAGGGGCACGTCCCCCTGGGGTGCAGCTGGCCTGAGACAGCTGGGCCCAGATGTGCAGACCCAGGGCTGCCCCTTTGTGCTGAGTTTCCCTGAGTCGGGCCCCCAACATCTCTCACCAAGAGGTTCTTCGGGAATCTGCGTGACAAATGGGGGCAGGGAGGAGGCAAGAACTGGGCCAAGGCAATACCCTGGGAAGTCACGGGCACGTGAGCCCCTAACTCCTCTCACAGCCCTTGCTGCACCTGGGGGGCTCAGGGAGGGGCCCCACTGCCAGAGCTGATGCCCAGCCTGAGCCCCGCTTCAGAGAAGCAGGACAGACTGGACATGAGCGCCGCAGGGAGGGGGCATGGTCATGGCCACCTGGGGAATCCTGGCAAGTCCTGAGGAGGACACTGGACCTTGCACAGCTTCAGGGCGAAGGCTCAGGACCCCGAGGCCCCAGGAATGGGGCTCACGGCTTCAGCACTGAAGTCTGAGTGGGAACGGAAAGTGTGCTGGGCGGGAGCGGGGCGCGAGAGGCCAGGGCTGGCCAGGACAGCGCGGGAACAGGAGGGCCGCACGGCCGCCCACACGGCTTGGGCGACCCCTCGGGTCTGCAAGGCCAGGAAGTGACCGGCCGGGCCTCCAAGACCCCGCTCGGGGGAAGGTTCCCGGCAGCCGGAGCAGCCCCAGGAAACACTAATTCACAGGAATCCGGGCTCCGCGCCGGCCTCTCCGATTGCTGAGCTCACAGGACATTCCCAAGAAACCTCTGGAGAGGTGGGGAGGAAAGTTTCTGGATGAAGAAAACAAAAAAGTGGCCTTGATTTTCAAGGCGAAATTACAGAGGAAGAAAAAAATGTTTTTAATCTAATTAAGAGCAATCTTTCACCTTCATCACGGCCCCGCGGAAACGTGCCAGTTCTGAACTTCTCACAACAATCAAAGCAATCAGCGAGGAGCAGCCTTGGAAACGCGCGCAGGTGTTCGCAGAGTGCTCAGTGGGGAAATGAGTTGCAGGCCTCGGCCTCGGCATCCGGCTCCAGGCCTGGCCACCGAGCCCAGACATCTGCCGGGTCCGCCCCAGGCCCTGGGGGCGCGGGCTTGAGAAACACAGGCCCCTTCCCAGCCGCCCGCCGGCCAGATCCGGGTGGGGGCTCCTGCTGCTCCTCCAGCAGGGCCTGGACACAGCAGAGCCCCCCCCGGGCCATACAGTCCCGTGAACAACCCACGCCAAGAGTGACCAACTCAGCCTGCCCCCCCACCCCCGCCATCCCCGCCGGCGGCGGCGGGAGGCAGCAGGAGAGCCCGGGGTCCGAGGGGGCAGCTGTCCTCCAGTGTGACCCTCGGGCGGTCACCCGGGAGCCCGGCTGGTCAGCCCTCCGTGGCGAGAGGGGATGTGGCACGAGATGTGCATCCTCGGCAAAGGCCCGTCCCCTGGAGCAAGGTGCGGAGCGGGCACCGCTGGCTGCAGAGGCAGAGAACGCAGCGCCCAGTTGGCAAGGACTGGGCAGCCGGCCCCACCCACAACCCCGCGGCACTCACGTTCCCTGCTAGCACAGGCCGCCGGGGCTCCCTGACCACCTCGGACCGCGGTCACCTGGCCAGAGGTGACGCAGAGCCGACCCCAAGGGGCGTCCCTCAGCCCTGCAGGATGAACGCCCTCCAGTACTCCCGCGCCAGCTCCGGGGGGCCCCAGGAGGCTCGGCCCACAACCCGCCGTCCGCCCGACTCCTCAGCGGCCAGGCCTGCCTGGTGCGGCCCCAGCCGGGCAGGGGAAGTGGTCCGATCATTTACATTTCAGGAGCTCCCGTGGGTGCTGGGTGAAGGGCAGCAGAAAGGAGGCAGGACAGAGGCTGAGGGCTCAGGTAGCTGCGGGCCATCGAGAAAGCGGGTGCCATGTGCCCCCACAGCTTCGTGCCACTTAGGAAAAGGCGCTGTAAGAGCCTGTGGCCTCTGGAGGGTGAGTCGGGCACCCCTGTCCCCCTTCCAGTCCTCACCTGCTCCTCCCCCGAAAGCATAAAAGCCCAAAGTGCAGAGACAGCTGTGCCCCGCAGCCCCAGGTCACCGTGGGGCAGCAGACCCCACGGGCCGAGGAGGACCCAGCCCTGTCCAGGGAGCCAAGAGAGCGGGTGAGCCCAGGAGGCTGTCGGGGCACAGCAGCCCATGAACACCGGCACTGCCCGCCCAGCTCGGGGTCCTGAAGGGGAACGCCGGCCCTGTGTGGTCCCACCGGTCCTGGGTGGGCATCCCCACGAGTGGTCTGTGTCCCCTCAAGGCGCCTTCCCTCGGGGCACAAGCATCGGTTGCAGAGGCAGGCCAGCCCAGGCGGAGGCCACCGTGAGGCCCCAGCCAGAGAGCCCAGAGGCCGGGCTTCCTCGCTCTTCCCCCCTCCTGCTCAGGCCCCTGGCTCTCAAGGGAAACTTGGTGAAAATACCACGAACCAAGCTAGGGGAGCAGGGCCCTCGGACCACGCAGGCACGTCTCAGCCGCAGCGAAGACACCAAGGCCTCAGCCATGGTCACTGCCGGGAAAGCCCGGGAGGGAGGTGTGATGCGGGGCGCTGGACAGGGCGCCAGGCCCAGCTCTCCGTAAAAAGCCGCAGGCGTGTAGAGAGACAGCACAGCAGGCCCGTCCACACAGGAGACCCAGAAGCTTCCTCAGGAGGATGCCGAGCCCACTCGATGTACACTTAGATCTTTCTATAAAAGGCCGTCGATGAACCACTGGCTTCCAGCACCGCACAGGGTTCAAGGGCCGACCTGCAGGCCTGCGTCTACACCCCCGCGCCGGGTCAGTTCAGAGCCACCCACATTATCAAACACCCCTTCTTGCCCCCGGTACCCACCATATTTTCCTGAGTCTAAGTTATTTCTGTTGTGTTTTGTGTCCGTGTGCTTTATTTATTTTCCACATGACTGAAATTATCTGGTGACTGTCTCACTTTCAAACTTATTTTGCTTAGAATCACCTCAAGTTCCATCCACATTGACCCAAAAGGCAATAGCATCTTTTTACATAGCTGACAAGCAGTGCATTGAGCCAGGTCCAGACCACACCTTCCCTGCCCAGCGCCTGCACAGGGTGTTCGGGCACCCACACGCTGGGCTGCTGTGCGTGGGCCGCTGTGCACGCAGGTGCACGCATCTTTGTGAAAGTCACACATACACTTTGGCCTGCGTCTCTTATCGTAAGTGACAAAACACATTTTCCGTATGTCAGCTCCTTAGCCTGAGCTAATCAACTGTCTCAAATACGCCCAAAGAGCAAAAGGTAACCCGGAACGTGAGGTACGACAGGAGGAGACGCCAGCGGGTTGGCGTCAGAAACAGGAATTGAATGAACTCGGGCTGAACGTGGAAGCACTGACTACTGGAGGCCCCACTGGCGCGTCAGAACCACAGAAGAAAAAATCTTCAAGTGGACTTGAAGTTGGGGCAACTGAAGTCTCAGTCTGAGGAGTAGGAGCAAAAGGAAGAGCAGCCCCCTGGGGCCCGGGGCACCAACAGGCAGCCCCACACAGGCCCCATGGGGCTGCCGAGGGGAGCGGCAAGCGGGAGGGGTGCAGGAGATTATGTGGAGAAATAACACCCAACATTCTCCCAATTTGATGAAAGAGGGATGCGAAGCTGTCAGAGGCTCAGTGAACTTCCAGAGCCACGTGGCAGTCATGTTGCTGAGCCAAAGACGGAACTAAAAAAGGAGGGAGGAGTCGCTCGCCACGTCAGGGGCATTTGAGAAGATGAACACGTTTCTCGGCAGAAAGCTCGGAGGCCAGAAGGGAGCGGGGGGCAGCGGGTCTAGAATTCCACATCTAGCAAAATATCTTTCAACAATGATGGACAGATGAAGGCTCTCCCATTTAAACAGCAGCCGAGAGGTTTGTTGCCAGCGAGCCTGCCCCATGGGCACCGCTAAGAGCACCCCAGGGTGACGGGAACGAGCTCTGGAGAGCGACCCAGAGCATCTGAGGAAGCGAGTCCCCGGAACGTAGCTGCCCCGCCCCGGGAGGCATAAAGGTAGCGGTGGTGTCTTCAGTTTGACTTTTCTTTCCAATACGACTCAAAAGACAGATGCATAAACAGCGATGACACAGTGATGACACCGCTCTGCGATGGGAGTACAATGTATGGAAATATGATCTGTGATGATAACGCGAGGGGTGGAGCTGACTTCTGCATACAGTTGAAGCAAATTTGGCCTAAGTTTAAGATATTAAATGTAACCTCCATGGTGAAAAATATACAAAGGAACTGAAGAAAGAATCACTGGCCCAGAACTCAGTTAAACACAAAACAAGGCAGCGAAGGGAAAATGAGGACCAAAAAGGACAGAAAATCTACAGAAATCAGAATGGCCAAAGCACATCTTTATCAGGAATTACTGTAAATATAAATGGATTAAATTCTCCAAACAAAAGACAGATTGGCAGGATGGATTTTGAAAAATAACCCGTCCCACCCTGTCCACAAGAGAATCACTTTAGATTCCCCAAGCACAGAGACATTGAAAGCAAAGGATGAGAAATGATATTCCGAACCAACAGTAACCAACAGAGAATTGGAGCGACTATAGCTACCAATACAGAAAACGAAAAAAGGTTTTAAACCAGTTCATCAAAAAAGATGTAACAGTTACGACATTATAAAACAGAGCCCCAAAGCACAGGATCCAAGCATCGACAACGGGAGGAATCAATGGTTCTACAATAATCGCTGTAGGCTCAATACTGTACACTGGATAATGGACAGAGAACCAAACAGGACATTGCCAGGACACAGGAGACCCGAAAAACGCTATAAACCATCTAGACCTAACGAACACACAAGGACCCTAGACCCAGCAGCTGCAGGACACTGTCGAGTGCCCTGGGAATACTCCACGAAAGCTGTCACGCTCGCTCACAGGGTATTTCAGTGTCATCTCTAACCAAGCGGCAAGAAAGAGGCAAGAAATCAGTAATAGAAGGAAACCTAGAAAATGAACGCGTATGTGGACATTAAATCACACGCCTTTACAAACAAATCGATAAAAGAAGACATCACGAGGGAAATTAGAAAATACAGACAAATGAAAATGAAAACACAACATACCAAAGCAGATGGGGTGCAGAGAAAGTAGGGCGCGGGGGGCAGTTACAGTGGGAAGTTGCTATGTTACGAAGGAAACTAGAAAAAAAATCAAACTAAACCGAAAAGAAGGAAATAGCAAAATGTGGAACTAGAGAGAAACGAAGGAGACCAGAACAATAGAATCCACTAAACCGAAAGTGGGTTATTTTTTAAAAGATCAACAAAAATCAGTAAGTCTTTAGCTGGAATGGAGACAAATTAGACGACTTGCGAGTCAATGACATCATCAAGGACAGTATGGACATTACCATCAACCTTACAGAAATCAAAAGAATTACAAGAAACGAACAATTGTACATCAGCGTATCCTAGAGGACGTGGTTAAAGCCTTAACACGCAGACGGTAAAACACAGGCTCAAGAAGAAATAGAAATTCTGAACACAACTTATAACCAGTTAAATGCCTGAGCTAGTTCGCAGACATCGAATGAGGAGCAGCTCAGGAGCTGATGATTTCACTGGTGACATACACGAGGCCTGTAAAGGATGCACACCAGCCCGTCACAGACCCCAACAAAAGCAGGAGGGGGGCGCTGGCAATGCTTTCTGTGAGGTCGCACCACCCCGACACCAAAGACAGACGAATAAGCCACAAAACAGACACCCACGACCACTGTCCCGACAGGACACCAGTCAGCCCGACCCAGCAGCGTGTTCACAGGCGTCTACACGGGACCAAGTGCCCTCTTCTTGGGGATGGAAGGGTCAGGTACGGAAAACCAGTGCAACGCACAGTCACAGAATCATCTCACTTGACACAGAAAAGAAACCCGACACAATCCAACCTGCCGGGAGAAACAGGCTCAGGAAAGCAGGGAGGGAGGCCTCAAGGTGCAGCGCGCGGATGCAAACCACCACCGTCGCCCTCGGGGGCGGGAGAGTGAGCTTCAGGGGTGAGGGGACCAGGAGCAGAGGATGCTCACTTTCACCGCGGATTCTCCACAGTGTTCTCGAAGTTTAAGCCCCAACTAGGCAAATAAAAAGTATCAAAATGGCAAAGGAATACAGAAAACGACCACTATTACAGACGACATGGCCCTTCATGGAGAAAACCCCAAAGTGGGAAAAGAAAGAAAGACAAGCAAGCCCTCCACGACCTAACGGCTTTACAAAGCTGCGGGTATCTGGCCAACAGGCAAAAACCACTTGTGGGTCTAGATAAGAGCAACAAGCACGCTGGAGAGGAAGAGCCTTTACCACTCCATTCAAGACCAAAGGACCCCGGAGCAGGGGTGCCCAGGGGGCCAAGGACGCCTGGGCCCAAACCCACGAAACTGCTGGAAGAAATGAAAACGCAGACAGACGGAGGGCGCCTGTGCGCGCTCGGCCGGGAGACTTGGTGCGGTCACGTGAGCCGCCGTGACCCGGTTCAGGTGGCCTCGTGTGCAGAAATGGAGAAGCTGATGCGGAAAGTACTTGGGGAGCGCCACGGGCCTCGAATGGCTACAGTGATGCTGACACAGCGCAGGTTGGAAGACGCCGGCGCCCCGGGTGGAGGCTCGCGCAGAGCTGCGGCGGCGACGCCAATGAGACGGCAGCAGCCGCGGCTGGCACAGGGCCCAGCCCGCCTGCAGCGGGGCCACCCCAGGCACGGGCGTCCGTCAGGCTGAAGCAAGCAGACGGCGGCAGGCAGAGAGGGAGGGCCGGTCCCGCTCCACCACGTGCAAAAATGACCTCAAGATGGATCCAAAACCTAAATATAAAAGTTAAAACCAAAACACTGTCAGAAAACACAATCGTGGACTTGGAGCCGACTGTTGAACGTGCGTGTGGCGGGCAGCGGTGCGGACACACTCAAGGCCCTGAGGTGCTGGCTTCAGAACAGCTTGGTCTTGTCGCGTGAAATTCACCTCGTTAAAAGAGGACACACACCCCAGCACACTCCAGAACATGAAGCAGGACGAAGAAGGCGCGTCAGAGGCTGCGGCCAAGGCCCCAGGGGGGTGAAGGGCCTGGGGGGTGGCTCAGCTTGGTGACGTGGGTTTATCTCCTTGAGCTCTGGCGAAGAAGGAAACACACAAGGATGCCCTCGCCCTCGCCCCTGGCATTGCAAAGAAACTGCCTGCAAAGGGCAGACCTGGCCCAGGGGCATTCGCAGCTGGAGCCTGACGGGGCGCAGGAGCAGGCCACGCCCCAACGCCACCGCAAAGATGAAAACCGAGGATGTAAACATCTCTGGTAATGAGACCCTCCTCCACAAACCAACCACAAAACGGGAGACTGACTGTCAGCAGCACAGACTGAGGCAAACAGCCTCGAGCGACAATTGGGGTGTGAAAACCCTGAGCCAAATAAAACACTGGGACACAGACGGAAATGGGGAGATGTGACCACAGATGCGTGAGCTAATGAGAGAAACACAAAAGCATGAAACAAGATAACAGACTGGCTCGATGAAGTGAGGATGGCCCAGGGGCCCCTGGACAAGTCCCCAAAGGAGAAAATAAAGGCCAGAGAGAGAGGGAGAGACGATCTTTAAGCCTGCAGCTAAGAAAATACCCGCAACTACAACACGACCTCTTTCCTTGAAGGACCCCCGTGGTACCATGGAAATCCAACCTGGCCGCCTCGTGGCAAGCCCAGGGGCATTAAACCACGACAAGAGTGAAAAGGAAACCACTAGTGAGACGTGTAAACATTCATACGCACCATGTGTCATGAGGAAACCAAGCGCACCCACAAACTACGGAGACAAAACCACTAGGACAGTAACAGGCAGCAGCAAGACCGAAGACAACAATGATGTGACTAGGACATGAGCAAAAAACACGCCCCTTGAAGGGAAGCGTGTCCACACGATGAACACGACCAGACGCCTGCGGGTTAGTGGCTGAGATGCCTGGGAACTAGGAAGTGAAGGTGCCCGGGCAACCGTGAGCGCCAAGGGGCCGGGCTAGGATTCTGCTGCGAGGAAAATGGGCGCCGGTGTGGGAGAAGCCGCTGTGGAACAGACGGTGACGCTGTGCACGACTAAAGGCCACATTTCACAGCGGGTCTGGAGTGTGAACCAGCTGCTGGAGAGGCACGGAGACATGAAGGCGCCAGGAAGAGGAGGCCTGCGCCCCCACCTGCCCCTGACAGGCCCAGAGGCCAAGAAGCTCAGAGGTACGTGTGCCCCCGGGGCCCAGGCGGCCACCTTCAGGGGCTCCGCAGAGTGAAGGATCCCTCTGAGCACACAGGTAAAGCTTTAAATAGGTCGGTCAACCTGAAAATATACAAGCCAGGCAAAGCACAAATCTAAAGAAGTCACAGGAAGGAAATAGGAGTGATAAGAGGAGACATTACGAGGCAGAACGGCGAGACACATCAAATGGATCAAAGAAGTATCCTGCGTATTCGGAGAGAATCAAACCAAATACTCAGTCCAATTTAATTCAGGAGAAAAGAGAAAGCCCGGGAGTCGCAGGGTGACAGAGAATGCACGGCGGAGGGGCTGGGACGGTCCCACGCCGCATTCTGTCACGCACAGCACCCGCAAGCCCCAGATGAAGCGATAACTGCTTTGCAAAATACAGTTTATGTAAAATGTATTTCAGAAACGGAAGCTTAATTGCACGAATTTCCATAGCATGTAGGAAAAGCCACCAAGGAGCGGCCCTGGATGCAAGCTCCCTGCCAGGGGCTCCCCCAGAACCCTGCAGACTGCAGCCCTGACCCTCGACCGGCTGGTCCAGAGCAAAGACACCGAAGGCGACTTTCCAGACATGCTCTGTAAGCGATCGTAGGTGGCACTGACAGCAAACGGGACAGAACAACAGCACGAAAGGAAGCCAAGGACCACTGTCCATCACAGATGCTGATGCCAAACCCTAAAGACGCCTCCGCGTCAATGGCTTTAAGAAGCAACGTGGCGACCGCCAAGCACTCATCGGTGTCCTCGTTACCCCCATGCAGGCCGGACGGGTCCTTCCTGGATAGAACACCCCCAGACGCCAACGGGCGAGACTCCGACACAAACCGAACTCAGGACACCCCAGCGCGAAGACACTGAACCCTTCTCCTAGAAAAGCTCCTCAAGCAAAACGTGAGGAGAAATAACGCGGAAGGGGCCTTGACAGTGGGTATCCCGGCAGAAGCCTCATGGATGTAAAACACAAAACCTTTTAAAATCGAGGGAGCAAAGGAGCAGGATGGCCATGGGAAACAGGCGGAACGTGAGGCGCACAGGCCAGGAAATGGTGTACAAAAATAGCTGAGCTGAAGGTTGCAGGGTCACTCGTGCAAAGATATATGTAAGCGAGAGCTATATCGAGAGGCCATTTTTAACCTATCAGATCAACAAGAATGCAAAATCTTTATCACTTGCTCTTCCGGCGAGGCAGTGTGGGGCCCCCCGGTGCCGGCGGGGCTGCTGCCGGGGGGCTTGGGGCTGCTGCCAGGGGGTTGGGGCTGCTTCACCACACTGCCTAGTGGCCCGGGAATTGGCCATCGGGACACCCCTCCAGCATGCACCAAAAAATACGTGTGAGATTACCCAGCACAGCCTTGTTTGCAATTAAAAATTGTTAGTGGCCAACCACAGCTCTGACGCGGGTGGGAGCACCCCCACCGATGGCCACGTGAGCAGAGGAACCTGGGGACCCGTGGGTGCCCCACCAGCTATGCTGGCCGTGCCAGGGCCCAGTGCACTGCAACGCACAGAGACCTCCAGGCCTGGCAGGAAGGACCACGCAGCACTCTGACCATGCAGTATCTAAATCACCGACCGATACCCAGGCACAGAGCTAGTGGCACCTCGGATGTGTCCGGGCGGCGGGGGCATGCCAGCGCCACCAACAAGCCTGGCAGCCGGGAGGAGGTGAGTCCACCCGCAGGCAGCACAGGCTGCAAGGGCCCTCCAGGCCTCTGCTGTCAGGGAGCCACTTGGTACTTAAAGACTCCCAAGAAACAGCCTCCCTGCCCCGATGCCCTCACTGCTGAGTCTGACGTTCGCAGAACGAGTCACTCTCAAGAAGCAGGAGAGGAAGCCTTCGCTGCTAAGCACAGCTCGCAAAGGACTTTCCCTAACGACAAAGCCAAAGACAGTACCCCTAAACCAGCCAGCGTCCCCCATGAATAAACATGCAAAAAAAATGGCTTTGAAAATATTAGCTGAAAGAATTGGGCTGTCTAGGGGACACGGCATGTGCTCACCACCGGGGCTCACTCTAGGGGTGCAAAACTGGCTCCGTACTCACATCACTCAATACAATGCCCCATGTTGATACGTGAATAATAAAAGCCACGGAATCACATCAAGTGATCCACACATGCATTTGACAAACGCACTTGAGGGTTTCATGATAAAACCCTCAAGAATAAAAGGAAACGCCCTCAATTTGATGAGCGTCATTTTCAAAAACCACCCACCCTGCACCTAACAGACGTAACACGACAGCCGAAAGCTGTCCTTGGCCAGCAGAGAGGGAAAGTGACCCGCCGCTGGGGGCATCATGCCAAGCGCGGCAAGTGCCAAAGACAAGGAGATCAGGAGCAGCGAGGAGGGTCGTCCACAAAATCAACACCAACCGTGTCACAGGAAGCAGCGGGGTAACCCCCAAGCATCAGAGAAGAAGATGAATGAAGGATCTTACGGCCAGAAGGACGTCTCTCGGGAAGAAGGCAACACCAGGCGTTCCCACATAAACGCCCTCGGGTCCCTGTCAGCACACACCCCTGTCAGAGGAGTTTTCCGGGCAGAAAGCAAGTGGCCCCAAGAGCCAACCGAACTCTCAGGCGATAAAGCAAAAATAAAGGGTGCAGAGTGCCCCCCCGGGGCGGGTGCCCGTGCCCCACACTCTAGCTCTTGGGAGGGACCAGGCCTGCCTGTACCAAGCAAGGCCTCGTGTGCCAGCCCGCGCCGCAGAGAAGCTGCCGATGCACTGACACGACCCGACGGAGGCTGGTTCTCACACACCGCCCTGAGCACGGGAAACAGCAGCGGCTGCAACGTGAAGCCACGGGGAGCAAGGGGGGGCCCGCAGGTGTCACGTCAGGCGGCGGCACACCCCGCGCACTCGCCCACTTCCCGTCTCGGCCTCTCAAGGGCAGAGCTGAAGTAGTCGCTGGCGGGGTTGGGGCGAACGGGACGCAAACACGAGCCCCCGGGATGGAGGGGGCTCAGGGGAGCGGACGGCCCGCAGCGTGAACGCCACCAGCCCGGGAAGCGGGACCTGCGGCCGAGAGTTGAGTTCCGGGGCCACGTACCTGGACGCGCCACGCAAGCCTGGGCAGCTCCTCCAGTGGTTCGTACGAAGACGCTTCCCGAGCGGCGGCCGGACACTCCCGCAAGGTCGGGGTGGCGCCGACACTGACATCGCTGCGGGCGTCAGGCGGGCCGAGCCGAGGAGGCAGGCGGCCAAGCCCCGGGGGCTGAGCGCCCCAGTGCTCGCGCCCACAGGACGGCTCGCGCGAGATCCGCAGGCGCGTTCCATAGGATTCACCTGCCGTCCACATGCAAATGGCGCCAGTTGGGAGGAGCAGGCGCCTCCTCAGCAGGGTGCAGCCGCCTGGCCAGTAGCCACAGCTGACCCCTGCTCCGTGGTCAAAGACAAGTGAGCAGATCAGGAGCAAGACGAAGGTGACCGCTCACCACGGCTACTCAGCGCCGAGCTGGAGCCTGGCCAGGGCCCTTAGGTGAGCCATCGAGGAGACGGCCCCGTTTGGAAAGACACGAGCAAAGCTTGTGTTCAGAGGCGATGCGAGCAGGGAGGCGGCTGGAGCTGGTTAGCGCTGCCCAGGCGAGCGGGCCCACGCCGCAGCTCAAGGCCCAGGTGGTGCCTGTTGGCGTGGAGGGCTGACGGCTTCGGGGCAGGTTCCCCCACCTGCTGCCTGTAGGAAAAGATTCTAACCTCAAGACCCCCTTGTCTGGCTCCACTAGCCCTTCCTCCGCAGACCAGCTCCAGGCAAGGATAAAAGAAACAAGGACTGTAAGCGAGCTCGGCAATGGCAGGCTATCAGGCCAGTGAGCAGAGGCCACCGTGTCTCTACACACGCCACCTGCCAGGCCAGGAGGCGAAGAAACCTCCCCCAGAGCAGACAAGCAGGAACGAGGCCCAGGTGGGGGTGCTTAAGGCCACACCTGGGCACTTAAAGGTGATCACATGGTCAATGCCATTTTATGGTTAAAAAAATACTCGGAAGTAAACATAACACCAGAAATGTGAAATCTGCACTCTGAAAATCACAAACATCACGGAAAGAGAAGAAGATCAAGTTAATAAAAGACACCCCACATCCGTGGGTTGGAAGACAACGGTCCAAGATGGCGGTTCTCCCCGGACTGGTGTGTGAACAGAACACACGCTTCTTCCCCGGAGCCCCGCCGGCTTCCTTGACAGGCTGACTCTCCAATTCCCCGTCACTTTCAAGTGACCGAGGACAGCCAGTCTCGACCGCTCTTGAAAAGGAACGGGGTAGAGGATTCAGACGGTGCGCACACGGCGGGGGCAGATGGGGCGGTGCAGAACCGGGTCAGCCCCACCGGTGTCTGAGGGGTCAGCCTCAGCGCTGTCGCCTCCGGGAATGGTGACTTAATAAAACTGTCATCACAAACAAGCACAGGAGGACACAGGTAGGGTCGGGCCAGGCAGGCGTCCTTAGGCCTGACACCTAACGTGTACCCACACGGGGCTATGCTGGGCTTTGCTGGGAGAGAGACCTCTGCCCTGGGAAGGACCCTGTGAGGGTGGGAGGAAAGCTTCGCAGTGGCGGGACATTCTTGCAAGCCACACGTCTGACCGAAGGCGCGCCTGGAATACACAGAGACCTAAAACTCAGTCCATTGGAAAAAGGACAGATGACATGAACAGACGTTTCACTCACAGGATGTGCAAACGGGGAGCAAGCTGTGGGGAGAGTCGCCAGCCTGCAGGGGGATGCAGGGGGGCCCGGGACGAGCCCCCCTGCCTGGCACGCCGCGAGGATCCCCGCACTACGCTGAGTAGGGGGGTGTGTGGGCGGCACCCAGGGCACCCAGGACGGAGGCCGTCGTTGGGGAGCTGCGGGTGGGCCCAGGAGGGCCCGGGGCCTCGGCCTGAGGCTCTGACACAACAGCTGCGGCCTGTTCCTCAGCACACCTGCGCCTCCTTACAGCGGCTACTGCTGGAAACCCGGGCCTAGGATTCCAAACGCCCGCCCCCTCGCCGCCCTCCTCAGGGCAGAAACAAAACAAAGAAACCCAGGATCAAACTGGAACTCGGGCACCCGGCGTGCCCTGCCCGGCCTCTTGCACAGCGCTGCCCCCGCGGGCACTCGTCCTCAGAGGCCTTCAACAGAGGCAAAGTCAAGCCTGAAAGTCCACCCCTACCTAAACCCATAAAAAGTTAAAAACAAGGCGACGGGAGAAACATCACGAAGCCAGAGCAGGGCCCCTGGGGAGGCCCCGACTCAGCGGAGCCGGAGCCGTGGGGCGTGGTGGGCGCGCGGGGCCGGGGCGCTGGCAGCGCTTGGAATGCAAGGAACAGCAAGGATATAAAACAACAACAGGATAAGATAAGGGAAATATGAGCAGCTAGATTAGAAATAGCGGAGCTAAGAAACACTGTAGCCGACTCTGCAGACACAATGGCGGGCGGGGGCAGGCCCCACGGCGGAGCAACAGGAGCCCGGAGAGTCGTGAGCTCGAAAGCCTGCCGGGGAACACAGTAGAACAATGTAGAGAAAAAACAAGACAACACAGTGTAGGAGCCGGAGCGGCTGACAGGAACAGCATCTGCACCAGGGCCCCGGCAGGAGAAGAGGAAGGTACAGAGAATTCACTCGGAGAAGCGGTCACGGAAAACCATCTGAACCTGGGAAGCGGATCAGATGCTGTGTCCAAGAGCCCCGTGCAGCTCCAAACCAAATAAACCCAGACAGACACACCCAACGCATTATAACAGAGCGGCTGAAGAGCGAGGACAAGGGCAGGATGTGAAAACCAGCAGGGAAAGTGGGGGGCTTGGGGTGCTCTGGCCAGCCGGCTCCTCGGTAGAAACAGTCCAGGCTCGAAGGGCCTGGAAGGGCTATTGAGATAAGACACTCAAAGAGAAAGGCCGGCCCCGGCCCCTGACACGGCGGGATTCAGGACAGGGGAGAGTAAAGAGCTCCAGTGAAAAGCAAAAAGGAAAGGAATTTGCCAGCAGCAAGTCGCACGGGACGAAATCCTAGGGGGTTACTGCAAAGCCACAGAACAGGGGCCTGGAGATCAGACGCCTGCGTCCCCCACCCTGGAGGATGAGGGGGAGGGTCAGTGTGGCCCCCAGAGCAAGGCAGGGCCGGGCAGCCCAGGGGTCACCCAGAGGCCATCCTCTGCTGGCCTCCGCAGACGCCTCACACAAGAAATAATGGCCGTGCCCCATAAAACAGCAGAAACGGAGCTTGAACGAAACGTGACAGGAAGCCCTGCAAAAATAGAGACGCAAACCCAGTCCACAGTCAAACAACAACAAAATGGCGACGTGCGCTCAGTCCCGGGAATCGCCCCAAACACGAGCGGCCTGAACCCACCGGTCAGAAGCCGCAGAGTCGCCCAGTGGATTTCATAGCAGAGCCCGGGGGGCTGCTGCCGCGGGGGCCCAGCTCCCCACAGAGACAAGCACCCCGTCCTCGGGCTGCAAGGCGGCCCGCAGGCAAAACCCAGGTCGGCTGCGGGCATAGCCGAAGAAGGGGGCCGCCAGGTCAGAAAGGTAGTAAAAGCTCGAGACAGACCTGACATTCTAACGAAGGTCTAACAAGAAGAACAGCGCTTCTTAGAGGCACCGAGCGACGCGTGCTGAGGAGCCTCGGACGACATCAGAGTGCAAGTGGGGTCCTGGTAGCCACGGCAATCCCGGGGGGTGACAGCCCCCCCACTCACAACAACGGGGAGACCAGGGCACACCAAGAGAGGGCATAACTAGGGAAACAGCAGCCGCAGATGGGGAGCGTCACCAGGCAGGGCGGACGGGCAGCTACAGAGCCCTGTACCCCAAACTGCTCAGACACACGTCCTCAGGCGCACACGGAGCAGAACATGTGCTGGGGCACGGTCTATGGTCGATAAAGCCACAGAGATGGAAATTATGCCTCATATTTTCTCTATAATGCCATAAAATTAAAAATCAACTATAAGGAAAAAACCAGGAAAAGGATGAATAGCTGGAGAATGAACAACGTGCTGCTGAACAGCCACGGGGCGGAAGAGGAACTCAAGGCCGAATTTAGAAAGCACCTTGAGGTGAAGAGAAACGATGACGCCAGCGACAGACCCTGTGGGCCCCGCGAAAGCAGTCGAGGGAGAAGACGGCTGCAGAGCAGGCCTCCTCGAAGAAGCCAGAAAGACCCCAAGTAAACAATTTACACCTAAAGCATCTTGAAGAAGAGGATCGAACAAGATCCAAGGTCAGCACAAGGACGGAAATGAAAATCAGCAGAAATAAGCGAGCTAGACATTGACAGGCTACATCAAAAATCACTGAAAATGAGCCAGTTCTTTGAGAAGATAAACCTCTGGCGAAGCTTTTAAGAAAGGGGGAAAAACAATAAATTGAATCCGAATGAATGAGGAGGAATAACAGACATGCAGGAACGCAGAGGAGATCCTGTGAACAACTACATGCCAATAAATTCCATAATGTTAAAGAAATAGATGAATTTCCAGGCCAACGCAGTCAACAAAATGACCCCAGAAAGTAACAAATGAGTTGGACAAACTGATCACAAGGGCGGAAATTGAAACCGCAGCAAGAATTCCTCCCAAAAACAAAAGCCCAGAACCAGATGGCTTTTATCAAACCAGATGAATTTTATCAAAATTTTAAAGAACTAATGCTCGCCTTGCTCACGCTGTCTTTAAAAATACAAGAGGACTGCGCCCTCATACGCTTCACGCTGCCAACCTCACCCTAACGCGGACGCCAGAGACAGCACAGAACGCCGCAGACCGACGTCCCTGGTGAACGTGGACCAAAAACTTACAACAAAACACCAGCGAACTGCACTGAACAGGACGCCCCGAGGGTGATACAGCACGATCAAGGGGATTTACTTCAGAGATGCAAGGATGGTTTCATACACATCAATTAAGAAGACGTCAATCACAGCAACAGACCTAAAGATAAAGATTATACAATATCAGTAGGTGCAGAGAAAGCATTTTTAAGACACATTTATGAGACACCCGTTTATGAGAAAACTCTAAACCAGGTGGGAAAACGAACCTTCCTCAACACAATAAAGGGCGTCACCCGACAGCCAGTAGAACACCCGCTGCAGAAAGGCGCACGGCCGTCCCCTACGGCGGGAAACAAGACGAGGGTGCCTGTGGTCAGCACGTCAGCTCAGGTCGAGGTTCTGGCCGGAGCTATCAGACAAACACGAGAAATGACGGGGATGCAAGTCAGAAAGAAAGAGGTGAAGCCATCGCTGTTTGCAGATGGTGATTCTATGTTCTGTAGTTTCCAGATCATACACAGAAGATCTCAAAGCCACCATCAAAAGGTTGTTAGAGACAAATGGATACAGCAAAGTGGGAGGCCACAAAATCAACATACAAAATCCACAACCTTCTTACACACAGACAACAAACGAGAAGCTGAAGAAATTCAGACAATGCCCCTATTCGTAACTGCTTCGAAAAAGAATCAAATACCTCAGAATCCACAAAGGAGGTAAAAGCCCTGTACAATGAGGACTGCAAGGAGGCACCGAGGGACTCTGACGGTGACCTGACGGGCAGGAAGGACCCCCATGCTCGCGGGCGGGGAGGCCGGCTGTGACCGGAATGGCTATCCTGCCCGAAATGACAAAGTCCCCGTCAAAATACCAGCAATATTTTTCCAAGATACAAAAAATAATGAAATTTACATGGAACCACAAAAGTCCTCGATTTGCAAATGCAGCCGTGAGAAGGAAGGAGGGTAACGCAGCATCCTGTTACCTGACTTCAAACCCCACGGTAGAGCAACACACTCCAAACAGTGTGCTGTCGGACATAAACCCGGGGACACCAGCACCAGCACCGGGGACTAAGCACCGATGGCCCCCAAATGGGGAAGGACAGTGTCTCTCCCGAAGGTGCCGGGGAAACTGCTCAGGCATACCCCGGGGAGTAGCTGGATCGCTCACAAACCCACATTCAAAGATAAATTCCAAGCGGGTCAAGACTGAGGTGCCAGACCTCCGCGGGGAGACGCACAGGAAAAGCGCCGGCGCGCGTTACATGCTGGCCACGAAGACAGTCGGCTGACTCTCTCCCCTGCAGCCCGGGGCTGGGAACCAACAGGAACAATCAGGATTACCGGGTGGCAAAAAGGCGGGGGGAAGCGGTTGATCGGACACACGTCTGCACGGGGCACATGTCCGCGCGGCTCGGCAGGACAGCCCGTCGCCCGCCGTAGCCCAGTGGGTCGGAGGAGAGGCCGGGCCGAGGCGCAAGCCGATGCCCAGGGGCGGGCGGAAAGCGCAGCCCTGTGCGGGGCAGGAGGTGGACCCGACGGGGGAGGGCCCCACAGCGGGGTCCCCCCTTCTCCCCAGTCACGTGCCTGGCAGTGCCTCCAAGGGTGGCGCACGGAGCCAGCAGGGGCGCGGCCCCCAGCCCGGGCGTGTCGGGGGCAGATCCCCACAGCCGGGGCGGAAGCCGCAGGCCCCGCGGCTGGCAGAGGGCAGCAAAGTGTGTTCTCGCCCAGCCGTGCCGGGCTCTGCAGCGACGAGGCAGGGGACGCTCTGGGTGCTACAATGTGGATGCTGCT
The DNA here is from genome assembly GCF_014898055.3 of Talpa occidentalis. Lineage (NCBI taxonomy): Eukaryota > Metazoa > Chordata > Mammalia > Eulipotyphla > Talpidae > Talpa > Talpa occidentalis. Next base: position 52,265,972 of record NW_023601754.1, on the reverse strand, counting down.
CAAAACACGCGCGCGGGAAGCAGCGGGAGACCCGGCCGCGCCACGGGCCACGGGCCGTCGGGTGGGCGGAGACGTCGCCGTGGCTGGGCCCCGAGCGGCAAGTGGCCGGGGTGGGCGGGGCCTTCTAGTCCCCGGCTGTGGTGGCTGTGGCAGTCGGGAGCTGACCCAGTCGACACTGAAAATGCAGGAATCTGGGGGTGTCAATCGCACCTCACCGAGGGTGTTCTGAAACCACGCTGAGGCACTGAAAGGCGCCCAGTTAGTAACTGTCACGTGACCACGCTGCATGCCCTTCGTCTGGAGCAGGCAGAGTCACAAAGCACCCCAGACCCCATGGTGTAGACCGCGCGCCCGTGCGTCGGTGCATGTGCGTCCACGCGCGCATACACACACATGCGTCCTCAGCTCTGCGTGCCCAGAAGCCTAGGAGGACAGGCCCGCGGCACGAGCACCCCGCCGGGCCTGGCTCTGCAGGACCCCAGCAGCAGGGCTGAGCTCTGGGCCACGCGGGCACATGGGTGAGCCCCCTCCAATTAGAGAGAGACCAGTCCTTCCAGACGCGTGAGCGTGTCACCAGGCAGGGCCAGGCCCCCCCAGCCGGCATGGACCGTCTGAGACCGAAGGTGAAGAGTCCAGGCACCCGTGCTGGGCAGTGGGGGGGCTTCCCGCAGACTGCAGGGGGCCCGCGGGGGGAGGCGGGGCTGGCCCTGGACTGAATCTGCGCTGGAGGGGGATGCCGAGAGGCTGCGGCCACGTCCCCTGGCAGGACAGGACAGCAGATGGTGGATTAGGTAAAGGGTTGGATCAGTGTTTAGTTACATAATCATGCTAAAGCTTTAAAAGGGAGCTTCTCTATTTTTAGGAAATGCAGCAATGTTCTGGGGCCGAGGGCTGCTAGGAGCACGGCCGCCGGGGCTGGGAAGCACCCAGGGTGCGGGCCGGGCCGGCGCCGATCGGCCAGCAATGAGGCCAGGCTCTGCTGGGTCGCCTCCTCCTTATTCTTGAAATTTTCTGTAGCCGGCAAGGGTCTCCGAGCACGTGGCCAGAAAAACAGTCCTCCCGAGCGTCAGTTTGGGCCCCTTCTCGAGGGCCGACGTTGCCCCAGGGGGTACGTGGTGGTTACCGCCACGCTAATGAGGCTGCTGGTGCCGGGGGCCAGGGGCACCATGCTCTCGACCGCCCTGTGACAAAGGTCGAGCCGCCCCCAGGCCTGTGGTGGCTCAGGGAGCAGCCTCGCCCCACCGGGCTGCAGGAAGGGGGTCCCGCGCGGGGAGGCCAGGCAGCTTAGCCTCGAGGGGCACGGGCTACTGGGGTGAGCCAGGAGCGCCCGCTCCTCTGACACAGACCGTGCCCCAAACTCCCCCATGGAAGCCCGCGGCCCCACGGCTTGGAACACGGCTGTTTCTGTGTTTGAAGTTACGGCCTTTGAAGAAGCGACTGTGTTTCGATAAGGCCGTTGGGGCGGCCCCTCGCCCAGGGCTGGTGTCCTTACGGGAGGACATTCGGAGGAGACGCAGGGATGCCAGAGGCCTGCTGCGAGGGGCGGGGGAGGGCAGTGCAGGCCAGCCAAGGGGAGCCCGGGAGGCCCCAGCCTGCTGACCCCCGATCTCACACTTCCAGCCTACAGAACCCAAATCATTTCGGCTTCAGCCACTTGGCTTCTAGACTTGTTACCGCATCCCTAGCAATGACTCCACCCTGGAGATTATCAGAGAGACATGAAAGTGCGTGTACTTCGGGGCAGGTGGCTCAAGGGAAGTTTTTAGAAAGTTGACCGGAAGCAAAGCGAGTTTCCAGCAACAGTGGATCCTGTGGTGCATGATGGGGGACTCGGGGTGGGGGGCTTAACACTGTGGAATGAGCCATTGGGAGCAGCCCTGGCCACAGCCCTGCCCTGACAGCAGCCCCTCAGGGCCACAGCGCTGAGACGGGATAGAGGGGCAAGGAGAGCTCGGGCCCGGAGCACACACCCCTCACCAACTCGGGCTCAGCCCTCCGCCATGCAAACTGCAGCAACCAGGCCACCCCGCTCTGGGCACACCCCTGGGGACCGCGGTGCAGCATGGGACATGGCCACAGCTGAGGCGTCGGGGTCAGCCCGAGACTGCAGGGGAAGCCCCGCGGGGGAGCTGGCGGAGCGGGGCTGGCTGCAGACCCCCTCTCAGCTGACGCGCCTGAGCCCTGGGGCACTTGCACACTTGCCCCTTCCAGGGGCAGACTCTTTTTTGACAAAAGAAAAAACGATCCAACGAGATGAGAACGACCCCAAGGATGGAGAAGGAGCTTAAGGAACTTAGGGCTGTACTGCAAAATCCAGGAGGGGCTCAGCCACGGGCAAGACAAGACGCTGGTGGAATCAGTGAGCTTGAGCAGAGGGAAACAGACCCGTGGAGGCGAGAAAGAGTTAAGAGCAAAAGGAGCTGAGAGCCTCTCCGAGAAGCTGAGAGCAGCCCGTCCGCAGCGGAGGGTCCCGGAGGAGATGAGACAAAGGGGCGGAAGACTCAGCCGAAGAGTAACTGCCGAGGATCTGCCCAACTGGGGACAGGAAGCTGCTGTCTTGATCCAAGAGGCCCAAAGAATTCCAGACAAAATAAATCCAAAGGCACACCCCAAGACATACTGTAATTAAACTGCTAGAAAGTATTGTTAAGGGACGAGTACGCCCGCAGCCAGAGAAAAGCCAGCTCCAGCGCGGCCCCTGCACAGGCAGCTGTGGTTTCTCGGTTGAAAACGTGCAGCAAAGTACACGTGCAGGCCTGAAGCGAGGGGCTCCAAGCCCGAGGGCGTCCTCGTCTTGCTTTTCTGACTATCATTCAGAACACAGAAGGGATGAAGAGCTTCACAGGCAAGCAAAAATTAAAAGAATTCATCACAGCTAAACGGACCCTGCAAGAAATACTAAAGGGACTTTACACAATAAACCCTATCTAGAAGCAGCGAGCCACCCAGGACTCACAGCGCAGAGGAGGGAAGGCAGAACGCCGACCGTGGGGTTGGGGTCAATCCGTCCAGTTAGACACAGGCAGGAACTGGACACACACTCCTCGGGGTGATCTCAAGGCAAAAGTCCATACCAGAGACACTTCCCACCCTGCAAAGGGAGCCCACGCACAGTATAGCACGCAAAAGGAAGCTGTCAGAGCACAAGGGGATAAGACAAAAACACGAAAATCTATGAAAATAACAAAAAGGACAATAAATACTATCCTTTCAATAACGACATTGAAGTGGGTGGCTTCAACTGACCAATTAAGAGGTAGAGGGTGGCTTGATGCATCAGAAAACAAAATCCCACATTTTGTTTTCTACAGGAAACTCAGTTTGGCTCTAAAGACACAGCTGGGAGTAGAAATTTGGATGATAATTCTGCAAGCAAATGTTAGAGGGGACAAAAGGCAAATGCAGCTATTCTTAAATTAAAAAGTAGATTTCCACTTACAAAAGACAATGAGACAGAGGTGGACATTATATAAAGACTAGGGACTTCACACAAGAAGAGGTAACACTTATTAACATATGCACCAAATGACAGCGTCAAAACACATAAAGCAGCTACTCGTAGGACTAAAGAGAGACAGTAACGACACAGCCATCGCAGGCAACCTGACACCCCACATAAGCCATTCTGTCACCCCAAGACAGAATGAACAGGGGAACGACAAGTTGACAAGCTGGATCGGTGGGGCTCACACACCCCTAAACTTGCACTTTTCTCAATGCTCATGGTATGCTCCCAGGAGACACCACTTGTTGAGCTAGAAATCAAGGTCAATAAGCCGATGACAACTGAAATCATACCGAGGATCCTTTCTGATCATGCTGCTATAAAACAAGAAATCAACCATAAAACTGAAAAAAACCCCAAACGTGGAGCTCGAACAACAAGCATCTCAGCAGTCTCCAGGTCAGTGAGGAGGCCAAAGCAGGGCCTTACAAACACCAGGTGATGAAGGAAAATGGACACACAGGCGAGTGGAACCTGGGGTGCCCAGGGCAGCCCTCAGAGGGATGTAGCCGTACCCCAGGCCTATGTCAGGAGACAAGAGATGGTTTGCAGCCAGAGCAATCTACAGGATAAGAACAAACAGCCAAAATTTAGTAGGAGAAAGGATGTGATGAAAAATAAAATGGAAATAATAGAATAGAAACTGAAAGACAATACAAAAGCTCCGCGAGGTCAAGAGTCAGTCCCCTGAAAAAGGTAAACAAAATGGACAAAACTTTAGGTTCACAAAGAAAGAAGAAACAAAACTTCTGTAAATATAGTTAGAAATGAAGGAGGAGGGCCTCCCTGGTGGCACAGGTGGTTGAGTACCGCGCTGTGAAGATGTCTGCAGCCTCTGCAGTGCGGGTTCGATCCCGGCCGGCTGGCTAGATACCCACATGATGCAGCAGACCTCTCCTGTCTCGCCCGCTGCTCCCCTCAGCGGTGTATTTCTTCAGTCTGCCTGTTCTGTTCCCCACTCTGTCTCTGGTGGATCCTCTCATCCTTCCACGCATCTGCCCTGTATTCCGGTTCTTATATAAATAAATAAATCTTAAAAAAAAATGAAGGAGGATAAATCACAACAGATACCACAGAAATACGAAGGATCTGATAATATACATAGAGAACCCCAAAAACTCCACAGAAAAACTAATTCAACTCATCAATCAGTTCAGTAAAGTGGCAGGATACAAAATCAACATGCAAAAGTCAGTAGCCTTCCTCTACACCAACAATAAATCTGAAGGAGAAATCAACAAAACCATCCCTTTTATTATTGAAACAAAAAAAATCAAATACTTGGGACTAAATCTAACAAAAGAGGTAAAGGACCTATACAAAGAAAACTATAAAACACTGTTAAAAGAAATAGAAGAAGACACAAAGAAATGGAAAGACATCCCCTGCTCATGGATTGGAAGAATAAACATTATTAAAATGGCCATCCTACCAAAAGCAATATACAGATTCAAGGCTATTCCAATCAAAATTTCAATGTCATTCTTCAAAGAAATAGAACAATTATTGATGAAATTCATATGGAATCACAAAAAAACCCAAATAGCCAAAGCTCTCCTGAAAAAAAAAAAGAAGGGAATGGAGGCATCACACTCCCAGACTTCAAACTCTACTACAAAGCCATAATCATCAAAACTTCATGGCATTGGAACAAGAACAGACACACAGACCAATGGAATCGAATAGAAAATCCAGAAATAAACCCACAGATTTATGGTCAACTAATCTTTGACAAAGGAGCAAAGACTATGCATTGGAGCAAAGAAAGTTTGTTCAATAAATGGTGCTGGGAAAACTGGGTCGCTACATGCAAAAGAATGAAGCTTGACCACTACCTCACACCATACACAAAAATCAACTCAAAATGGATTAAAGAACTAGACATAAGACCTGAAACCATAAAATATATAGAAGGAAATATAGGCGAAACACTACGTGATCTGCACATCAAAGACATCTTTACAGACACATCACCCAAAGCAGTGATAGTGAAGGCAAAGATAAACAGCTGGGACTACATCAAATTAAAGAGCTTCTGCACAGCAAAAGAGACAATAACAAAAACAAAGAGAAACCCCACCAACTGGGAGAACATTTTTGCACCCAACACTAATGATAAAGGACTGATCACAAAAATCTGCAAAGAGCTGATGAGACTCAGCAACAACAAAGAAAATAATCCAGTCAAAAAATGGGCAGAAGAGCTAAAAAGAAACTTCTCTGAAGAGGAAATGCAAATGGCCAACAGGCATATGAAAAAAATGTTCAACATCACTTGTCATCAGGGAAATGCAAATCAAAACTACCATGAGATACCATCTCACACCAGTGAGAATGGCACATATTAAAAAAAAACTAGCAACAACAAATGGTGGCGAGGGTGTGGAGAAAAAGGAACTCTCCTGCACTGCTGGTGGGAGTGCAAACTGGTCCAACCACTGTGGAGAGCTGTGTGGAGATTTCTGGACCTACTAAACATGGAGCTTCCATAGGATCCAGCAATTCCACTCCTAGGTATTTACCCAAAGGACACAGAAACATCCATTCCAAAGAGCACCTGCACCCCTATGTTTATAGCAGCACTGTTTACAATAGCTAAGCTTTGGAAACAACCCAAATGCCCCAAAATAGATGACTGGATCAAGAAGATGTGGTCCATAGACACCGTGGAATATTACTCAGCATTCAAAATAGATAAACACATGCCATTTGCAACAACATGGATGGCGCTGGAAGGGATCATGCTCAGCGAAATAAGCCAGAAAGAAAAAGAAAAATACCGGATGGTCTCACTCATAGCAGGAATCTAGAAAACCTAAATAAGGGACCAGGTAAAAGAACAACTATAAGAAAGAAAATATCAAAATCGACAATCAACTATGAACCAGAGACAGTCTATGGTGGGTGGGGGGCGGGGAAAGGAGGGCTTGGGGTCAAAATAAGGGGGTTGTAATTGTATGGGGAATATAAAAAATAAAATTAAAAAAAAAATACGAAAGATCATGAAGAGGCCACTATGAACAACGGGATGTGGATAGATCTGAAAATCTTGAAGAAATTGATCAATTTGGGAGCTGTACAGTTCACCATGGCTGACCTGGGAAGGTATAAACAGATAACAATTATGGAAATTGGAACAGTAATAAAAAAATCTCCCCCAAACCAAAAGTCCAGGACCAGATGGCTTTAGAAGGGAATTCCACCAAACCTTCAAAGAAGAGGAGACACATACTAGCGTGCTTTATGAGGCCAACATCACCCTCTCGCCAAAACAGAAAAGGGAGATCACTCACACACAGAAAGCACAGACGACATCTCCGATGAACACAAACACAAAAGCTCTCAACAAAATACTCGCCAACCACATTCAACAACACATTGACAGTCTCGTGTGCCACGACGACGTGGGATTCACTCCGGGGTACGGGGTGCTATGTTCAACCACAGATGCAACTCCATTAACCTCACGCACCGCGGCAGCGAAAGGACAAGCGCCGCGTTCGTATCGATGGACGAGAGAAAGCATTCGACGAGACACAGCACTCCTTTATGACGAAAACTCCCCACGAATGGCTCTAGGCACACTACGCCTCAGCATAACAACGGCAGGTGGTGAAAACGGCAAGTTTTCCTGTTAAGATCGGGAAGAAGGCAGGGGTGCGCACGGCACTGCTCCTATTTAATTTGGTAAGAGCAGTCTTAGCCAGACCAGTCACATGACAACAAGAAATAAAGGGAATCCGGTTGGAAAAGAAGACGTGAAATCACTACTGTCTGCAGACAATGTAACACATACAGAACAACCAAAACACCCCCCGACAATCTGTTAGAAACAGTAAGTGAGTCCGGTAAAGGGGCAGGTCACAAAATTAACACACAGTAATCGGCTACATCCCGACATGCAAATTATGAATGAGAAGAATTCCTTTTATAATTGCATAAAAATTAAATAGCTTGGAATAAACTTAGCAAAGGAGATGAAAGATCTATGCAATTGAACAGTAGACACTATGAAAATACAGAGAACAAGACACAAGGAGATGACAAGATATCCCTTGTTCACAGGTTGGGAGAATTAATAGAGTCAAACGGCTGCCCCTCCTAAAGCAACATACAGATCCAATGCGATCCTTACCAAAATTCGGGGGCACCGCAGCTCAGGCTGGTTTCCCCCACGCGATGAAAGACATGAACCCTCAGATTCAGGAAGCCCCATGACTGTCAGCAGGGAGATAAGACAGTCCCCCCGCGTCACTGTCGTCCAAGCCCGCGGAGGGGGAGGGGCCGCACGGCAGTCCTGCTGGGGCCAGGGGCCGGCGACCACCGCTCGGCAGAGGAAGCCCCATCGCAACTGTCCCAATCAGACCGTCGGCCCAGCAGAGGCAAAGCCCTCAGACGGAGGGACGCTGGCACTTCCACGGCCTTCGCTGCCAGAGCGCCGGCTTCGGGAGGAAGGACACTAAACCCACACGGAGGGGCAGAGACCCAGCTGACCCACGGTGGAGGTCAGTGTCCGCTGTCCTCAGCCAGCAAGGAAGTGCGGGGCAGCTGACAAGGCAGGACCCACAGGGTGCTGCGCAGGGCTGGTGGGGGGCCTCTCCCAGCACTGCCCACTCCCCACCCTGAGAGCCTCGGCCCGGAGCCCCGGCGCCCGTGCGGCCACTCACCAGGACTGTCGCAGCTGTCCACGGAGAGGTGGAAGGGCCGCCGGTCCTCCGAGGCGGGGTCACACGTGATGTGCGGGATCGTGAGGGTCTTCTCCCCGGGACTCACCCCGTTGTCCTTGTCCAGCTTGAACTTTTTTTTCTTCACCTAAAATCCAGAGGATAAATTGGCGGTCCCAGCTCCCCCGCAGGGCCTCTGCTGGCCCAGGACACCCCCAGCACCCGCGCCCTGGGCAGCGACGCGGGGGCCTGGGCAGGCAGGGCAGGCTGCACAGCGTGGGGCGCCCGGGGTCCTGGACCCCTCGCAGCTGGGGGCGTGGAAACTAGCACACGGACCAACATGCGAAACCAGCGGGCAGGAACCCGGGGCGGGGGGGCAGCAGGGCCGGGCCGGCAAGGGGGTGACCTAGAGGATGCAAGGGAGCAGGCTGAGCTGGATCCAGAATGTTCCGTCGGAGGCTGCGGCCCAAGGCCCCAGAGACGGCTGGAAACTGGGACGGGTGGGGCCCCCGGCCTGCCCCACCTTGGTCTGGGCCTGCCCACTCCTCTAACACGGATCTCGAGACCCTGCGCTGGGCCCGGGCCCCACCCTCCCCTGGCTGGCCGAGCCAGGCACCGAGGCCCAACACCAAGGCCTTCCCAAGGGCCGCTCCGTCGACCAGCCTGGCCCACCCTGGCCTGCGTCTGGACGGCCTCTCTGACGGGCGGGGAGGGCTCCTTCCATGTCCCCAAGCTGGGATGGGACCCCGCCCGCGCCCCGATGTGGGCCGCACGAGCTGAAACGCAGGGCATTGCTGCTGGGCCCGGGCCCCCGCCCCGCGCCGCCAGGCGGCCCTGCTTACCATGACGGACTTCCTGGGCTTGGGACTGGGGGACAGCAGGGCGTGGCTGCGCAGGGACCTCCGGACATAGACCTTCCAGGTGCAGGAGTCGGGGTTTTCGGCTGCGTAGCACCTCCACGCCGTCTGGAACCACAGGGGGGTGAGCCGTGGCCGCCCGGACAGCTGTGGCCACCCAGCTCGCAGCGCCCCCGCCCAGGCAGGCCTGGCCCCTCCCCCGCCCTCCGCGCGGCTGTGTCTGCGTCCCCACTCGTGTTCAAGGGCCCATGGTGCCCCGGGCGCCGGGGGTCGCAGGCCAGAGCAGGCCAGGGCTCGGCCGCCTGCTGCCCCAGGGCCTCCCTCCCCTGCACGGGGGCCTGGGGCTGGCTGCGGTGGGCAGGAGGGTCCGCCCTGCGGAAGGCGGGTGACCGGGTCGGGGGCGCCATCCCATCACCTGGATGAGCGAGGCCGCGGCCGGGATCTGCCGGTTGAAGTGCTTCTGTCGCTGCTTCTGCTGGACCTTCAGGGCGAAGCCGGAGCCCAGGATGCCCTGGAGGGTGCGAGACCAGGGCTTACGTCCACGCCGGCCGGGGAGGACGCAGGCGGGGGGTGGGGGCGGGCAGCCCACGGTCAGTAGTAGCAGCTGCGGCTCCGCCTGCCCGCCCGATGCCCGGCGCGCAGAGGCCCAGGGGGCGGGGGCAGCGGCGCAGGCACCTACCGCGGGGAGCGCGAAGAAGGAGATGGCGAAGACCGAGAAGCAGGAAGCGATGGTCTTGCCCACCCACGTCTGGGGCACCTTGTCCCCGTAGCCGATGGTGGTGACCGTGACCTGCGAGGCAGAGGGACGCGGTCAGCTGGCCGAACCCGCCCCTGCGTCAGCCACGGCCCTGGGGAGCGGGGCCAGGAGCCCCAGACGGCACGCAGGGGACGTGGCCAGGGCGCACCACGGCCAGGCCAGTCTGGCGCCTGCCCCCCAGGCCTGCCACCGGCCACCGAGGGCGCGCTCGCCCGGGAGGCGGGAGCTCCGGGCCGGGGTCCTTGACGAGAGCCGGGTGGACACGCGCTCGTCCTGACGCCCCCTCCCCCCAGGTGGCCCATCGGCCCTTTCTTCTGGAAACCAGATGCGACTTCTCGGGGGGCGGGGGGCGCCGTCTGGGGCGTGCGGTGGGCTGGGGCGTGAGGCTGCCTGAGGCCCTGCTCCCAGGCGGCCGAGCCCGCACGGGTCTGCATGGTGGCCCGCCGCTCCCGCTGCCCCACGAGCTGTCGGCTTTCCCCAAACTCACAGGCATAAGCAGCTCGGGAATGGCCCCCGGAGCCTGGCGCGGGGCTGGCGCGGAGGCTCGAGCCAGACCCCACGCCCCAGCCAGGCCGCGAATGCCGGGCAGGGACGCGTGGGGACGGAGGAGCGGGTGTCCACCGCCCCCGGGGTGCAGCGGAGCTGTGGCGCCCCTGACGCGCACACACGTGTCCACACGCCAGGCACCTGCACACACCATGCCCCACACGCACGCACACGCATGGCCTGAGAGGCGGGAAGCCGCCACCTCACTCTGCTCTCTGAGGCAGGTCTCCGCGGGGGCCCCAGCTCTCCTGGGGACGTGGTCAGCCTGCAGCCTCCCTCACAGTCCGGCCCCTCTGGAGACTTGTGGCCACCCATCAGAGGAAGGGGGTGGCGACCTTCGCAGGGACAGCCAGGACACTCCTGCCAGGCGGCCGACAAGAAACCACGATCTTGCAGAGGGAACCAAACAGCCCCGCTCCCCGGGGCCAGCTCCCTCGGCCTGAGCCCCGGGGCGACCCCCTGGCTCCCCACTTACAGATGGGAAGCTGAGGCCCATGCAGCCACCGCCTGGCCTGGCCCAAAGAGCTGACCCCAGCCTGCACGGCACTTCACGCGGCCACCTGCCTCCGTGCACCCCTCCCGGCTTGGCCCTGCTGGCTCCGAGGACGCGGGGTCAAAGCAGGAGGCACCTAAACACAGGCGCGACAGGGGTGGGGCCCAAACACAGGCGCGACGGGGCCACGGCGCAGAAGGGTGCTGGAGGCTGGAGCCGGCGCCGGAGCAGCGTGCTCCAGACCAGGGGTCTGTGACTGGGCCGCGGCAGCCGTCGGCACTAGCTGAATTCGCTTGTAGGACCACTGCCCGCAGGCCGGGAGTCTGGCTTTGGGAAGTGCCAAGGGAAGCGCGGCTGCTGAGGGCCCTAGAGGCACGGGCGCCCCCAGCTCTGTTCTCCTGCACTGACCCTCCCGCGGGCTGTGGAAGTAAGCGTTCATCTGGAATCCACCCACAGACGTCCCGGACAGGGCGGTGACCTGCCCAGGGCCGCCAGCTGGTCAGTGGTGCAGCGGGCAAGCACAGCCAGCTCCACCCTCTGCTCCTGGGCACTCTCCACCCTCCCGCTTGCTCCCACTGCACGTTCTGAGGCTGATCCTGCAGGCTTCTCTCCTCCGGGCCAACCCAAAAGTTCTGTCACCCGAGACTCCTGTGGCTCATGCTCCCTGACACAACCTGAACTCTGCCACGGAGGAAACAAGAGCTGTGCTCCAGCCTCACTGTGCCTGCCGTCCACGTAAGAAGTCCGTCAGGATCAGCACAGGGAGGTGGACCTGTCTCGTGGACTCCTACGCACACTGCAAAACCCTGCTGTAAAAGCCCTTCCTGAGGAGGGCGCTCTGGCTGGATTTCAGGAGCCCACAGTTCTCAGCCCACACCTGAAGGTGATGGTGTGGATGCGGCCAGGGAGCAGGCGGCCTGGCGCCCTGCAGACCTCTGGTTCTCAGCTGCACAGACCCAGGCTTTGCGCACGACTCCAGGCAAGGAAGAGCCGGGGACTGGTAGGGTCTGAGTGCCGGGTGGGGCTGGCCTGTGGGGCCCTGGTTTCCCCAGTTCAGATGAGGCCACAACACTGGCCCCACTGGACAGTAGGCAAATGTCCACACAGACCCCCAGCCCCAGACCCCTCTGGCCTGGCCCCTGAAGGATGCGGTGCAGCCCCGGAGGCCGGAACCTCCAGGAATTGCCGGCTGAGAGCGGGACTCAGACTGTTTTAGATGGCGGCTGAGCTACAGGCACAGCCTTCCAGCCTCGCTCGGAATTCTAAATTTAGACACGGGGGGTAAACAGCCTCAAGCCCGATCTTAGGGCCCCAGGGCCCTGAGCAGAGCGGCTCCCCCTCTGCTCACACTGCGGCACAAACACACGCGTTCTGTTCCAAGGGCGAAGAAAACAGTCTTAAATCCTCCCAAACACCTCAGCCGCCAGGCATGGGGCGCCCTGCTGGGGAGCAGGGCTCTCACACCTGAGTGGGGCGCCTGCCCCTCTGGGCTCTCAGCCACGGGCCAGCACCTTCACGGACAGTGTGGATGCTGAGGCTTGGGGGAGAAGGAGGCCTCTCGGACCGCCCCAGGACACCCCAGGCTCACGGCGACCCCCAAAACCCGTGCCCCTCAGATACCAGCCTCTGAAGCAGGGCTCTGTGGTGTGAGCTGGGGCCTGGGCGGAGACGTCCTGGGTGGGCTTCAGGCCCAAGGACAAGTGTCCTTAAGAGACCGAGAGGAGGCCCAGCCCACCCGGAGCCCCCGGCGTGGCGGATGCTCTTCAGGGCTGAGACCCACAGGCCAGGGCCTGAGCCTGCACTTGGGCCACCCTGCACCGTCCCCCGAGACCCTGCCCGGGCCCGTCCCTCACACCTCGAAGACATGGGCCTGGCTCCCAGCCGCCCCACCCGGTGCTGACGGGGTTGGGGTATGTGGAGTCTGGGCCAGGCCGGCGACGCAGAGTGGACGTCAGGAATGTTCTGGTTTGAGTCCTCGGTCCCGACGGGCCCCACACAGCACAGCCCGGCACGTACAGCCCCCCGTGTCTGCCCGGGGGGCAGGCGGGGGGCTGGTGCTTCCCCCCACCCCGGCGGGACGGACAGAGGAGGGGCCGGCCAGGGCCGAGGAGAGGGACAGAAAACAACTGCCCAGCCACAGTGGCAAATGGCGAGCTGGCTGCAAAGCCCCGTCGGGCCGCCCGGCCTGCTCTGAGCTCTGTTTGTCCGAGCTGAGCCAGGAGCACAGCCCATAACTCAGGCCCCGGACAGCCCCACCCCGACAGCTGCAGGGGCAGCGTGGCCATGAATGGAAGCTGTTTGCCCCAGAGCCCGGCAGCGGGGGGCCCCTGGCGGCCCTGGGGCGCAGAGCCCGGCGGGAATGCTGGGCCGGCCAGTCCCGCGTGGCCAGGCGGGCTGCAGCTGACGGCTAGGGCCGGGGCACTGGTGCCAAGTCGGGCACAAAGGGGCCGTGTTCCCGGCCGGCGGGCGGATGTTTGCACAGGTGTGGGAGCGCCGCGGGCCCCGGTTGGAGGGGGGGGGGGGCGGGGGCCGAGCAGCCATGAGCACCCCGCCAGCCGGGAGGCAGCCGGGCAGCGCCCATGCGGGCACTCTGGTCACCAGCCCATCAGCACCCATGCGCTTCCTGCCACGCAGGACTAGGACCCCTCCCAGCCCACAGCCAGCCCCGCGTGGCTAAGGCCCCCCCAGAACCTGCCCATGGGGGTTGGGGACCACACCGTCAGGAGGAGGGTAGGCAGAGGCAGCCAGAACCAGGCCTCCCCTGCCACAGGGGCCTGGTCAGCGTGTCCTGGCTTTCCCTAAGCAGCCCGGCATGCTGGAAGCTTCCAGAAAACACACCGACTCTGCCAGCGTTGGGAGCCCCTGCTGTGGGCCCGCCTCCTGGGGCGGGGGTGCGACTAGTCAGGGCACACAGCTGCCCGGGAAGCCACAGAGGGGCTTTGGGACCCACCGGACCAGCTGGGGCAGCTCCGCGCAGCAGGCAAGACGGGCCTGCAGAGCCTCCCACCACCTCGGCCAGGGTCCTGCACACCCCGGGGCCCGGGAGGAGCCCACGCTTTCCAGAGCAGCCCCACATCTCCCAGCCTGGTCACCACTGTGCAGGCCAGCGGCCAGCCCGCAGCCAGGGCCTGTCCCCAGCACCGGAGCCGGTGCCTTCACCCGGCCCAGGCTGCAGTGTCCTGTTTGCCCGCTCCTGGGCGCGGGGACACTGTGGACCAGCAGACCCTCCGCCAGGCAGCCCCACGCCCCTGCCCTCCCCACCGCCCGAGCAGCCGGGGCTCCAGCCGGGCACGGCCCTGGCAAAGCCCAGCTCAGGGAGGAACCTCACAGCGTGGCGGCAGAGCCCGGGGCGTAACCGTGCCTCCTGGGGCTCGCCAGCCCAGCCCCGGCCCCGCCGCCACCCGCACTCACCACGCCCCACCACAGGGCGTCCGCGTAGCTGCCGAACTCCACGCGGCCCGAATCGTTCACGGCGTCCTTCTCGGCCAGGTACACGAAGTAGGAGGAGAAGATGAGGCCCAGGAAGCCGATGTACAGGGTGGTGATCAGCTCCTGGGGGAGCGGAGGCGGTCAGTCACGCCCTGGCCCCCGGCCCCGGCCCCGGCCCCCGCCCCGGCTCCCGAGAGTCGGGGCTCCCCAGGAGCAGTGCCCGGCCGCCGTCCCGGCCCAGCACAGGCAGCCTGACCCCGCACGTGCTGTACCCCCACCCCGGGGCGCCCGCACCCACCTGGCGGTGGATGAAGACCACGGAGCCCAGGAGCCGCCAGGTGCCGCCCTGGCGGTCCACGTGCAGCATCCTCAGGATCTGCAGGAAGCGGATGCCCCTGGCAGGAGACAGCGCTGAGCCCCGAGGCCTGCCCCCTCCCCCGCCCGGCTTGCACCCCTGGCCTCCACCCTCCCTTGCCCAGGCCTGCCCCCAGGCCTATCCCCCACCCAGCCTGCCCCCAGGCCCGACCCCTGACCTGCCCTCCCCATCCAGCCTGCCCCCTCCCTTGCCCAGGCTTGCCCCCCAGGCCTGACCCCTGGCCTGTCCCCCGCCCGGCCTGTCCCCCTCCCTGCACAGGCCTGCCCCCCAGGCCTGACCCCTGGCCTGTCCCCCTCCCCTGCACAGGCCTGCCCCCCAGGCCTGCCTCTCCCAGCTGGTCTCCTCCCCCACCCGGCCTGCCCCCTCCCCTGCCCAGGCCTGCCCCCCAGGCCTGCCGCCCACCTGGCCTGTCCCCCCTACCTGCCCATACCCCCAGGCCTGCCCCCCACCCAGGCCTACCCCCTGCCCAGGGCTGCCGCCCAACTGGCCTGCACCTCCAGACCTTTACCCCACGCAGGCCTGCCCCTGACTGGCCTGCACCCCGCCCAGCTCATCCCTCTCCGGCGCAGCCCCTCAAAGCCTGGGTTCCAACCCACCCCTCCCCACACTGCCGCCCAGCCCCCTCCTCAAGCACAGGTCAGGGCTGGGCCAGCACCTGCAGGACGACTCCGGGGTCACGCCAGTTTACCAGTGAGCAGGGTCAGCTCCCCAGGTGCCAGGCCAGGTCCCAAGGCTCACCCCCACGGCACCCTGGCCCTGGCTCAGCAGCCCAGTGCACACACACTGCCCCCCCGCCCTCTCGGGAGAGCCCAGGACCTACCTGATGGCTGAGGTGGCTAACACCTGCCCCTTGGAGCCCACGCAGAGGACAACCATGGAGGCCACGACCACAATGAGGTCTGAGGGAGGGGACAGTGTCACCAGCCAGGCGGGGAGCTGGGAGGGGCCTGGCGGTCAGGCCCGACACGGCCCCACACGGGACTCAGGCACGCGCGGGGCCCCATGTGGCTCACAGGCCTCCCGGGGAGTGACCAGCCCACGCCACGCCAAGGGGCAGGTGGGAAGGCCAGGCCTGGGTTCTCCCAGTCCTCAGGGGCCGCAGCCTGGTGGTCATCCGGGTGCCCCCTCTAGCCCTGCCAAGCCCCGCCTGGGCCCTGGGGCGAGTGGACTCACCGATGATGGAGATGGGCTTCCGGGCAAAGCGCAGCCGCCCCCAGAGGCCCACGTACTTGCTGCGGCAGCCTGCAGACCAGAGGCGCACCACGTACTCCGTCCCGAAGAACACCACCAGCACGATCTCCTGCGGGCAGCAGGGGGCACACTCACCCCACGCCAGGCCCGCCGGGCCAGCGCCACCAGCCCCCAGACATGGCTGGGCCAGATACGGCCGGGCCAGGCCGGGCCCCGCACATCCACCTGATCCAACAACCCCTGCCTGGGTCAACCGGGGAGGCCAAGGCGCCGGCCCTAGGCCGCAGGGGCGAGGCCGGGTCTGTGCGGCCCTGAGCAGCGATGCCTACGGCAGCCTCGCTTCCAGCTGAGGCCCTGGAGCCCAGGCCGGCGGGGCAGGCGCGCGTGCTCGGGAGGACTGGCCCTTCAGCTCATGCAACGTGCCACCATGGGACCTGGGGCAGGGTGTGGACAGCTGGTGGCCATCCCTGGGGCCCGCTGCAAGGAGCACCCAAGGCAGGGGCGCCGGGCAGCAGCCGGAGGCAGGAGGACCCAGAGGGCGCCACTCACGTCACCCTAAAACTTCAGCTGTGAAACAACACCCCAGGCCTCCGCCAAAGGCCATTCTGAGCACCAGCCTGGGGGTAGGTGGGGGCAGGCGGGACCAAGGGGCTGCGGGGTCACACTGGCGGTGGACAGCGGGCGGACGGGCGGCGGGTGAAGGGATGGAGAGAGGGGGAGAGAGGGGCGGGCGGAGGCACAAATTAGTCTCACACACGCGTCAAGATGCCACCCCCAGGGGTAGCTCAGAGGCGCGTCTGGGTGGCGAGAGCTGCAGACCATCGCCGACGGGGTTTAAGGGACTCGCAGCGGCTGTCCAGGCCGCTTCCCCGCACTCCTGGGTCTCAGGGAAACGTTTTGCAGAATCAGACAAGCCCACCCTAAAATTCACTTGGGACCGCAAGGGCCCGAGGAGAACGCGGCCCCAAGGTGCCAACCACAGGCTGAAATATGACTCAGCCCTGAAAAGGGCTCTGGTGCCCGCCCCGGAGGACTCGCGGCGCCGCTAAGCCAGACAAGGACACGCGTGGCGGCGGCTCATGTGGGGCCCCTAGATTCAGAGAGAGGAGAGGACGGTGCCGGGAGGGAGGCTGGAGGGCTGGTGCCTTCCTGGACGAGGAGCCTGCCTGTGGGTGGCCCCTGGAGGGTACCCCGAGGCCTCCAGCCCGGCTCTGCAGGTCCACGGCCGCGGGGCGCACTGCCCCTCACTCGGGCACATTTTGGGTTCTGTGAATGCAACCCTGAGCCAGGCCCGGCGGGCAGAGCCTCGGCCCCCAGCTCAGCCCCTCAGGTGCTGCGGTGTTTGCACAACTTGGGATTGTTTTTTAAAACAAATTTCCTAGCAGACGCTCAATTAAAAAAGGGCAAAAACCCGAGCAGGCGTTTCTCCGGAGCAGACGCCCCGACGGCCAAAGGCAGACGGGATGAGACACGGCCACACGCCCCTGGGTGGCTCCGGACGGGGCCAGAGGGCAGGGCAGGCGCGGCTCACTGCCCCAGGAGGGGGCGGCCGCCCCTCAAGCCACCAGGCACAGTCGCCTCCCCGGCACCCCGCTTCTGGGAGTGCACACCTCAAGCAGCTGAAGGCCAGGGCTTCCACCATATTCCCGCAGCCAAAACGGGGGCACCAGGGGCCACAGAGGGGCACCCCCACGCGGGCACCAGTGCTCCATGCTGGACAGGAAGGACGTTCTCCCACCCCGTCCGGCACGGAGGACCGGAGGGCGCTGCGGCACCAACAGCCGGCACCCGAGGACCAGGCCGTGTCCCCCGAGATCCGCAGACAGGGAGGGGCTGGGGCTGCGGGGCTGGGGCAGGGTGGGTGTTTAGCAGGAGCACAGCTTCAGGTGGGAAGACGCAAACACTTGCGTTTTGCAGCAATTTTAACTAAAGAGGGGCAGCTGCGAGGAAAAGGCGGGCTCCTGGGGGTCCCCTTCGGGCGGGGGCCCTGGGGATGGCTGAGCCCTGGACACGGCACACATGGCTGACGCGGCGAGTTTTTCAGGCCATGAGTCTGGGCACAGCTCAAGCCAGCGCCCCCGGGCTGGAGGGCGGGGCTGGACCGCCGGGGCAGGACGGCGGCCTGAGTCCGTTGTCCCTGAGCCGCCGGCTCCACTCTCCAGGGGCCACTGTTAGCTCAGGATTAAGCCGGGCCTCGACCTCGGCAACCCCTGCCCTGTGGCGCCAGCCCCAGCCCCTCAAGGCCGGCCGGCCCGCCAGCTGGGGCCCAGGGCCGCTCACGGAAGGTTCTGGGTGCTGACATGGACGCAGGGGCACGGTCACGCGCCAGGGGGCTGAGGTCTCCCTGCCGGGAACACAGCAGGACCCTCGGCTACTGAGAACAAGTCACAGAGGCGGGCGCCCTGCCCCGGGGCCTGCCCCCTCCAGCCCCCGACTTGGAGTGGCTCTGGCCTGCAGGCACCGGGGGAGGAGACAAAGGTCGGGCTTGCGGGCGCCCGTCAGGGCTTTGCTGCTGAGGGGAGGCTGCGGGTGACTCGGGTTTCGCAAGAGGCCGGCTTATCTGCTGTCCCGCTTATCGGCCGGGGAATCGCCGCCCGTGGGTCCAGCTCGCAGCCGCCATCTCCTCGCTCCAAAGCGGGCCGTGCCCTGCCCCAGCCCCACGTGACAGCGGCGCCCACCCGGCCCAGCGGCCTGTGGGATGGCAGAGGTTTTGGGGTTCTTGCTGTACAAGAAAGGGACCGGCTCAGACCCTTATCGTGCTGCCCCGGGCGCCTCTGACCTTCCGGCTCTGCTCTTTTCCAATGGAAAATTAATTTTAAAGAGGTTGGAAGATTAACTGCAGGGGATTAAGTGCTGACGTGTGTGGAGTGGGGTGGCCGGCACACCGGCAAGGGGGGCCGCCACGGGCAAAGGCTCAGCCCCCTCAACCCCCATCCTGGATGCGGACCCCTGCAGAACCCGGGCTGGGGTCCCTCCGCAGGCGCTCCTGTCCCCAGACGCCGGCCTTCAAGGCCTACGTTTCAAGGCCACCAAGGCTGCCCTCAGTGGTGGGGGACATGGGGCAGCCCTGCTGCTGACGAGGCCAGAGGCGCAGAGACCCCCGAGGCCTTGCTCCTCCAAGCCTGGGCCGGCTGGGGACCCGGCCAGCTGTCTCACCTCCACAGGGGCCCCACGGCCAGGGGCTGGTCCCGGCGCTCCTGGAGGGCCCGCTGGCCAGAAAGCCCGCAGCAGGCATAGCTCTCAAAGTGCTCTTTGTTCGGGGGCCGGTCTGCGGCCAGCTGCTCCCAGCCGCGCGCCGGGGTGAGGGCTCCCGGGCTGCCCGGCGACATGTGCTGGGCACAGCTGGGCCACAGAGCTGCTGCCGCCCACCCCAGCTCGCCAGCCCCGCCCGCCCCCACCGCGGGCCCTCTGCCCAGCTGCTACCCTCGGGTCCCACAGTCCTGCCCCCAAGGTGTAGGGTGTGGGGTGCGGGTCAGCACAGGGCCCCATACTCCACCCCGGGCCTGTGCGCCCCGGCCTCGCGAGGTCACACGCAAACCTCAGGCCGCCCTACAGGCTTTGCGGCAGCGGGGCAGAGCCACAGACCTGCCGGGGCCTTCTCCACAGCCCTGGGAGCCGCTGCAAAGCCGGTGGGTGGTCTTCCGGGCTCAGGAGACACACAGGTCGCCTTTGAGCACACCTCCCTGCAGCCAAAGCTTGGGGCGCCTGCTCCCCAGGGCCTCGCCAGCTCCATGCAGGCCTCCACCTTCCTCCTCAGTCCACAGCTCTGCAAGGGGCATGAGCCCCGTGGGACTGGGAGTGGGGTCTGGGGCCAGGACGGGGGCTGAGCCCACACCTGGCACATTCTTGGGTCCATTTTCGTCGGGGCCAAATCCTTCCCAGGATCAGAGGCTTCTGAGCTGAGCCTCAGAATAAAGGCCGCCACCCACAGCGGGGGGAGCGGCCAGGTAACCCCCCAAGGCTGCCGGTGCCACATGGCGATACAGTTACACAAGATTCAGGAGGCTTAATGAGGCGCCTCCTCCGGGGACCCGCGCGCCACAGATGGAGCCTGCGCCTGGGGTGCTGGAGCGGCCACGTCCTCCCCACCTGGGTGTGCTGAGGTCAGGAGGCGGCCACGGGGCTCACCGCCACCCGACACCTGCAGCAGGGGAGGCAGACGCGCCGAGGGGCCAGGCAGCCGGGCCGGGGCTGGGCTTCTCCCAGCGTGGGAAGGCCGAGGGTGGCCCCCCGAGAAGCAGCGCACCTGGCGGAGGCCGAGGCCCCTGGAATCAGGCCGACGTGAGCCGCAGGTGCCGTGTGCATTGACCTGGCTGTTACCTGCTCTTCCCGAGTGATGTCCGCCCACGTGGGTGACACCTGCCGGCAGAGCACAGTCAGGGCTGTGGGCCCAAGGAGGCCCTGCCCCAGGGCCTGCCTGTGCCCTCCTGCCTCACTCCACAGCACAACGTGGCCTCCCGAGGGCCCCTGGCCTGCCGTTGCCATTGGCACCCACCTTGGGGCTTGGCTCCTCCGGGAGATGGGCACATCACAAGCTCCTTGTGGCCTGTTCCCGCGCATGGGAAATGAGGCTGTCGCCACCAGCGCCCGGAGCAGCAGGGCCTGGCCACCGGCTGCTACAGGCAGGCCAGAAGGGGTTCCCGGGAGGGCCTCCAGGACAGCGTGGGGCATTGTGGGCACCAGCGGCCTGGGTGAACACCCCACGGGGGTCTGGCTGTGGGCCCCACGTGGGCTCCGCCCCCCGCCAGCCCTGGGCTCTGCCACCTCCCCAGGGTGAGGCCATTCCTGGGCAGGTAGAAGGAGAAGCTGCCCATCCGCCCTGCCCTGTGCACTCCTCCTGGTCACGCGCAGCACCCCGAGGCCAGCCCAGCGCCCCGCCCCCCATGCCAGACCCCACAGCCACAGCCCACTGGCTCACCTCTGTGAGCCCGGCCCCCCGGGTATGGCCCTCCTTCCTGCCAGCTCACGGCCGTACCAAGGGTGGGGGTCCGGCCCGTTGCCATCGGGAGCAGTCTAGCACAAGCGGGGTGGACCCGCCCACCCCAGGGCCCTCTGAGGCCCCGAGTCATAGATGAAAGAGCAGACGGGGCCACAGCGGCAGCTCTGCCCATGTGGCCTCCTGCCCCCACCCCCCGTGCCTGCGCGAAGAAGGCCTCACGGGGCCGAGGGTCCCCCACTGCCGCCTTCTCTAGTCCTCAACCCAGCTCGGGCACCCCCAGGCACACAGCCGTCCCCTGGCTGCATGTGCTGCCAGCCAAGGCCACTGGGCCGTCAAGCGTGTGACCACAGCTGCCGAGGGCCATTGTCCCTACAGGCAGATCAGACGAGGGCCACACACCTGGCCAGACCTCAGCTCCCACCCAGCCCTCATCGGAGTGGCCCTGTGCCCCCAGCCCACACGGGGAGCCCCGCCCTGATGTGATGAGACGTGAATCAGGCCCTTGCAGAGGAGGTCATGGGCGGGGTGAGTCCCGTGTGCCCCTGTAGGGAAGGGGCATGGAGGGGGCAGGCTTGCGATGGCCGGGCTTCCAGCAAAGGCCTGGGGGTGCGTCCAGGGCTAAGGCTCCAAACTCCAAAGGCAGGCCCCCAGCCCCCCAAACCCCACCACGCGGCCTCGAGGTGGGGGCACCCGTGAATCGCACATGTGGGAGGGCCGCTGGCCACCCTGTGATTTGTGGCGGGGGTGGGACGCCGCCTGCCGCCCGGCGCCCAGCAGCCAGTTCACACGTATGTAAAGCAAAGCCCTGTCTTCCCAGGCCGCGCTATTTTGGTCTACGGGCCAGTTAAATGGAGCCTATTTTCAGCCCCACAACCCCACTGCTGAGGGCTGTTAACCCCAAAGAAGTCCCACCCCTCGGCGGCTGCCTTGCGGCAGGAGGGACAGAGGGTGGGGGCTGTTATTTTTATCTGCCAGGAGCCCAGCTTCAACCCACGCTACCCAGAGCCGACATTCATGAGCCCAGAGATGTGAATGGAGCCCGCTGGTGCCTGGCCCGAGGCCCTGCCCTTCCAAAGCCACCCTGGAACACCACCCAACCTGGGACAACACCCGACCCCAGAACAGCACCCAACCCCGGGACAACACCCAACTCGGAACAACACCCAACCCGGGACAACACCCAACCCGGGACAACACCCAACCCGGGACAACACCCAACCCGGAACAACACCCAACCTGGGACAACACCCAATGCGGGACAACACCCAACGCGGGACAACACCCAACCCGGAACAACACCCAACCCGGGACAACACCCAACCCGGGACAACACCCAACCCGGGACAACACCCAACCCGGGACAATACCCGACCCCAGAAAAACACCCAACCCAGGGTCACCTTCGTCCAAATCCAAGAGTCCCGCTCTGGGGCAGACACCTCCAGAGGCCACACTAGGGGTGTCAGAAAAGAAGCTGAGGCGCCCAGGACTGAACAAAGCCTCACTGCTCGTGAGTCGCTCGGCCCGGACGCCCCATGTGTCCCTCCAGCCCCGGGCGTCCGGCAAGGCCCTCGCTGATGACGGGTGAGAGAGCCCTGCCTCCGGGTGGGCAACAAGCCCCCCCACGGGAAACCCCACGGGACTCTGCACTCCCCCGTGGCTTCAGGAAGCAGGAGGGGTGGCAGCAGGGCGACCAGGCGCCCCTCGAGCAGCCGCGACCCGAAGTGAGAAGGGAAGGCCAGGCGCGCTGCCAGCATCAGACAGTGTGGGGCACCCGCCTCCCGGGTCTGCACAAGAACGAGACGGCCGAGGGCAGGCGACGGAGCAACCCGGCCCGGAGGAGCGGCTGGCGCCTCGGAGCCCCGCTCCAGCCGTGGGGCCACAGTCCGCGGCGCTCAGAGGCAGCGCTGGTGCTGAGGCTC
This sequence comes from Talpa occidentalis, assembly GCF_014898055.3. Lineage (NCBI taxonomy): Eukaryota > Metazoa > Chordata > Mammalia > Eulipotyphla > Talpidae > Talpa > Talpa occidentalis. The sequence goes on along the minus strand of NW_023601754.1, from coordinate 52,243,293 downwards.
GCGGAAGGCGCGGGGCCGGGCTGGCCACGCTTCCGAGAGGGCACGCCACGGGCGACGGGCCTGCGTGTGCCCCGGGAGGCCTTGGGGTGGGGGCGGCACGGGGCGGCGAGGGGGCAGCGTCTGTGCGCACCTGTCGCCCGCCCGCCGAGGGGCGCACTCTGCAGCGGGACCCCGGGCGCGCGGGGCGTGGGGGCTGCGCCACGTCCGCCGAGACCGAGGATCAGCAAATGCCTCTCGGAGCGCGGAAGCACGGACGCTAACGGGGAAGGCTTTCTTCAAGTTGGACTTCATTAAAATTAAAAACTTATGCTCTTTTGGAAGATACTGGGGGAAAGAAAAGGAGAGGGAAGCCACAGAGGGGGAGAAAATATTTGCAAAACGCCAACCCGACCGCAGCCAGCTAACAGCCGCGCTCTGTCGGCCCCCGTGGCGGAGCAGCCCCCGAAGGCCGCGAAGGCGGCAGCCGGGCAGCCACTGGGGCGAGGGGGTAAGAAGGGGAGCAAGAGCCACACAGCCCTGGGCATCAGCGGGGGGAGGCAGCTGTGGGTCCCCCAAAACACCACCAACGGGGACCGGAGCGAGGAACAGAGTGATGGTGGAGAGCAGTTTGCCGACCGGGCCCCCTCATCACGCTCCCCACCCTCCGGCACCCCATCCCCATCCCCTGCCCGGCTGGGGGGCTCCGGGGACAGGATGCCCCCCCCCCGGCCCTGTGCTGTGATCTGGGCGCTTTCATGCCCACAGCCCCGACCTGGAAGCGTCAGCCTGTGAACAGATAAACAAACCCCGGCACCTCTTATGCCGCAAGTGGAAGGGAAGACAGGCCTGAGCGCCAGCCCGCGTGGACCAGGCTCAAAGGCCCGCAGCCGGAGAGGAGCCAGGCCACGTCCCTCACAGGGTGTTCTGGAAAAGGCAGAGCCTCAGGACGGAAACTGCTGACCAGGGGCCGGGCGGGGCAGGGGGTGGGCAGGGGCCCAGACCCAGGCTGCGAGGTGGACACGCTGCCCCCGGCCCGCACCTGGGGGAGCAGCCAGCCCCGCAAAGGCCGCGGTCCGGCGGAGGGGAGCAAGTCAGGGAGGCGGCAGCCAACTCAGAAACTTCCGGCATGTGGATGCTTTTTAAAAAGGTGCCCAGGGTCGTGAGAAGGGGCAGGCACCAGACCACGGCTGCCCTCGCAGACTGCAAAGGAAGCGCCTGAGTCAGACCCCTGCTTCCCCAACACCCCTCGACCAGGGTGGGCCCTGGTGCTCGCCCAGCCGCATGGCAGCCGGGCGGGAAAGGGAAGCGGCGTGCGGGCGCAGGGGGACGGCTGCTCACCTCGGGAGGCACGTCTCGAGGCGGAGCGCAGGGGCCCACAGGAGCCCCCGGGACCAGGAACGGAGTCGGGACAGGCTCGGGACGGAAGACAGACGCGACGCGCCAAGCCCGCCACGGCTCCCAGCGCCCGCCACGCGCGCTCAGAATCCGTCACCAAGACGCGCCACCGGCCCCGCCGGGAACGGGCACCAGGTCAACACGCGTGCGCGTCTGCGCGGGAGATGCGGCCCGGAGAGGCGGAGGCCCCAGGAGGCCTCCGGGGTCAGGGTCACCCCAGCGCCATCCCACGAGGCTCCTCGTGAAAACCGGCCGTCGCCCCTAACGCGTGGACGCGCAAAGACAAAACCACCGGGACAGCGAGGACGCACGGCTCGGCCTCGAGGTCTCTCGGGCGCTGCATGGCCGGGGCATGGCGGCACCGGCACCCAGACGCACCGACAGGCGGCAGCCCAGGCCCTGCCGAGCCCCGGCCTGACCGCCAGGACAAGCTGGGTTGCAACAGAGCACGATGGGCCTTCCCGGAAGCGCTTCGTGCCGCGGCCCGCGCTTGGCCAGAGGGCAGAAGCCACCCGAAGCACGAACACACCAAAAGAAAACGCGAAGGGAAGTTCCGTCGCCAGGGGTGTGCTAAGCAACGTCAAAGGCAGAACAAGGAAAAAGAGAAAAAGCAACAAATTTGACGACGCTGCAACCGAGAGCGCTCAGCCTGCCGAAGGTGAGTCGCCGACGGGGAGCTGTTTGTCAGACGCGCGTGCCTGTCCTCGGAGGTGATAAAGGCGACTCGCAGTTCAGTCATAAAATGGCAAACAGCTCCATTTTAAAGGGGCCGGGGGGGATATTCGAAAAGACGCTTCCCCGGAGGAGTTCCATGGCCTCGGAATGGGCGCACGGGAAGGCGGCGGCCGCGTCAGTCAGGACACGACAGGGACACGGTCAGCTTGGGCGGCTGCAGAGGCCGACCGCCCCCAACGCCGACGAGGATGTGGGGGGTGCGGGGACTTGCGGCAGGAATGCAACCTGGTGCGGTGGCTTTGGAGAATGGTCTGTGGGTTTCTCAAATAGTTAATAAACACCTGTCTTGTTATCCAACCCCCCACCCAAGCATGTGCCCACAGAGACTTGGACGCAAATGTAGCTCCAAACAGAAACGATCCAAATGCAGGCGACATGCAAGAAACCGAGACTGGCACAGCGATCCAGTGGAATACTACGCAGCCATGAAAAAGAGTGGAATGCTGATACACTGACACGCCTGGATGAACCCAAAAAAACAATGTGCAGGGAGCGGAGCCAGACAGAAACTACACCCGTGTGTGACTCCACTGAAAGAAAGCTCCGGAAAATGCAAACTACCCTTACTGACAGGTGGTCAAGGTCACCGTGCACGGGAAGGGTGGGAGGGGTTCCCAAGGGCAGGAGGATACTTGCAGGTGACGGCGCATCGGGAGCCAGCGGCGTGTGCTGAGTCCCGTCCAGCGCGGTGGCACCCGGGTCAGCTGAGCCAACACGCCGCAGCCACCGTGCCCGTGGAGGTCGAGGCGGCGGCACAGCAGACCCAGGTCTGTCTGTCTGCTGTGGATTTCAGAATGTTCCGATGCCGAAACCAAAGTCTGCTCAAGGTCACTGGCTCCCATCAAGGACGCTGACCCCAACCCACCCAGCCCAGCACCCCACCTTCTCTGCACCCCAAGGAGGAGGCCATGACCCACCACCTCCCATGCTGGCTCGCAGCTCCAGGCCGAGGTTCTCCATGCCACGTGGGCCACGGGCTCACTGCACATCACACGTGAAGAGCCTGGGGCCTGGAAAGGGTCGGACTGGGGGTCCGGGCCCCCCAGCCTGTCTGCATGTGCCTAGGCATGGGGGTCTTGGAGCGCACACCCCCAGGTGGCCCCCCTGAGACCACAAAGAGGGGAGCCCTGCAGGCCCCGGGCCTGCCGCACACGGCCCCTGAGGCGCCAGCTACCCCCAGAGCCCCTTGGGGGCCCGGCTACCCAGGGCCTGCGGTGGACCCAGGGCCTGAGGCTTCAGACGGGAGGAACGAGAACTCCCAGACAAGAGGGCGGGCCTGCGGGCCGGGCCCCGTGCTTGAAAGGCGCTTTGTGCTGAGATGAGGAGAGACATTATGAGCACAGGAGGGTGTTCGGGGATCTCAGCGGGCCTGACGGGGGCCCTGGGCCCTCCCGACAGCACAGCCAGGGCGCTTTGTGGTGATGGCCAGACTTCGGCAGTGGCCACGAGCCTCTCAGTGTGCGCACACCGAGAACTGGGCGGCAGACCCTGGCCCAGTCCCCACCCCAAGCAGGCCGCAGCGCCCTGACCCTCCCGCCAGGCCCAGGCGGCGGCCTGCAGAGGGACCCGGCCCTCAGGAGACTGAACCCCAGGCCACCCTTGCCCGGCTCCCTGGCCCTCCTGACTGGATGCAGCCGTCGCCCGGCCCGCCTGCTCAGACGCGTCGCCGCGGCCCGTGACTGGCTTGCCCCAGCCCGCGGGCGCCGAGCTGGCCGCTTCTCAGCCTGGGCGCAGGCGCCTCCCCATCAGCTCCCCACACTGTGACCAGGGGCCCCGCCTGGCCCAGCTCAGGGAGGCTTCCTGGGGTGGTTGGGCTGACTGGAAGACACAAATTCGGGGCCCCATGCCATGGTCCCCGGGCCAGGGGTGTCTGGCTCCGGGGTGCCCACAGCCCAGTTCCCGCAGCGGGCCAGGCAGCCCTGGCCGGGGTCAGTGGGCCCCTGCCCGAGGCCCCGCTCGCCCGCCACCATGGCCTTGGACAAGGGGCAGGGAGCAGAGGGGCTGCCCTCCGCTCTGAGCTCTGCTGAGGGGCGCAGGCGCTGCGCACAGGCACAGGGGCTGGGGCCGGGCACGGGCAGCCCCTGACTCCCCAGGGCACCGAGTCCCCTTCCTCCACATGGCAGAGACCTGGGGGGCAGAGACCTGATTCCAAACCACGCAACACGTACCTGCCTGCCCCCGCCCTGCCCACAGGGCACTGCTCCGGGCCACTGGCCCTGGTGGCAGCTGCCAGAGCCGGGAGCCCGCCCAGCCCCCGCCCGGCCCATCCTCTTCTCCCCACAACATCCCCGCACCAGGACCCCGCGCCGAGAGCCGTGCCACCCCCGCGCGGTCTGCTGGGGCCGTGTTATGTCAGCTGCTGCCCGCGCCCCGGGCGCTCCAGCTGGCCGGGTCAGATGTGCCAGCCGCCCCCACCCGAGACCCCCGCGCGGCAGCAACGTGGGGCCGCGACGCCCCAAGCATAAAGGAAGCACCTGTCCCGCGGGCGCCGCGGCCCTAATCCCGCCACGTTGGATTGGAGGGGCGCGGCAGCGCAGGCCCCCCTCCCGCGTCTGACTTTTGTTCCCGGCCAGGCCGGGGGCTGCGGCGGGCGGGAGAGGAAAGAGCAGGGGCCTGGCGGGAGCTGCAGACTCGGGGGGGCCGCCCCTGGAGGCGTGGGGGGAGGCCCGGGCACGTGCGCACCTCGCGGGCACCGCCTTCCGAGGGCCAGAGGGGCGCCCACCCCGGGCCCAGGGGGTCCCCAACCACTCGCGCCCCAGCCTTCCGCGGCTCGGGTTACCTGGAGCCGAATCATCACAATTTCAGAAAAGGGGAGAGGAGGGGCCGGGGGTTGGAGAGCGAGAGACCACCCAGACACCCCAGATACCTGGGGGCGCCGCGCCCCCGATGCCCCCAACGCCCCGCCACCCCACAGCCCGTGGCCGGGAAGGGGGCGCGTTGGAGACGGGCAGAGCCCACCTGGCGGCTCCACTGGGCAGGGGCGGCACAGCCCTGCTCTCGGCCTCCCCCGCCTCGGCCCGGTCCAGGGCCGCCCCGTCTCCGTCTCGCCGGGGGGAGGGCGGGAGCCCCCAGAGGGCAGGCGCCCCGGCCCAGCTCTCCTCAGCGGGCCCCACACGGGATCTGCTTATGCCGCTCGGGGAGGTTTCAGGCCCTGCAGTTCCCGGCACAGCGCACACGCCCGCACCACACACCACACACTCACAACACACCACACACGCCACATGCACACACACGCCACACCACACCACACAGCACACCACACACACCACACCACACCACACACAGCACACCACACATACCACACACACCATACACACCACACACAGCACACCACACACACCACACCACACATACCACACACACCATACACACCACACCACACACACCACACACACCACACCACACCACACACAGCACACCACACACACCACACCACACACACCATACACACCATACACACCACACCACACACACCACACACACCATACACACCACATCACACACACCACACACACCACACCACACCACACACAGCACACCACATACACCACACCATACCACACACACCATACACACCACACCACACACACCACACACACCACACCACACCACACACAGCACACCACACACAGCACACCACACACAACACACACACCACACCACACCACACACAGCACACCACATACACCACACACACCACACCATACCACACACACCATACACACCACACCACACACCACACACACCACACACCACACATACCACACACAGCACACACAGCATACACAGCACACCACACCACACACAGCACACACAACACACCACACACACACACCACACACGCCACACCACACACAGCATGCCACACCACAGCACACACAGCACACATACCACACAAACCACACTACACCACACACACCACACCACACACACCACACCACACACTCCACACCACACACTCCACACCACACACGCCACACCACACACGCCACACCACACATCACACACACAACACACCACCCACAAACGTGTTGTAGACAAGCTTGAGGACGTGCTGGCCCGGCCTGAGGAGACAGCGCCAAGCTGGGCCTCACACAGGCCGCCTTTGTTCAGTACACGTGTCACCGAGGGCCCCTCCACGCCGGGCCTGGCGCCCCCGCGGAAGGTTCTGGTTACAGCCCGGATTCCCTCGGTGCAGCTCCCGCCCGCACGGAATGTCAGCTGTCCCGCAGCAGCTGCCTGGGGGGGAGGCGGCTGCTCTGCCGGTCGGGGCCCTCGGGCTGCACCCCGGCTGGGCTGGGGCCCGCGAGGCCCGCGGGACTGTCCCTTGGCAAAGCGGCACGTGGGGAGGGCGGCGGAGGGAGCGTGAGGCTGCGGGGACACGCCGCGAGGAAGCCGCGAGGTGGCCCCAAGGCCGGGAGGGCTCCCTGGTTGGGGAGCCGAGGGCCTGGGGTCAGAGGTCGGGGCTCACGGTCCAGCCCAGGGGATGGGGTCCGGGCGAGCACCGGGCAGGCGTGGGTTTGGTGGGGCGTGTAGGAGTTCGCCTGCGGGGCTGAGGGCTGAGGAGGACTTGCCGGGGCGACCACGAGAGGAGCAGGGCGGGGGGGGGGGGGGGAGCAGGAACAGTGGGCGACGGCAGGGGGGCTGCGGCCACGGGCAGCGGGGCGTGCAGGACTGGGGTGCTGGGGCGCAGACGGAGCCGGGGCGGGGAGACAGCACGGCCCTTGCTCTGCAGAAGGGGGGCCCAGTGGCACCACCGGCAGGTGGGTGGGAGTCTAGGAGCACGGGGCCGGCTGGGGGATGGGGCGGGGGCCCAGCCGGCGGGGGCCCGGGAGCCCCAGCAGCCGGGAGGAAGCGCAGCGATGACCTCATCCCCCAGGCCTCTGGCAGCTCCGGGATTAACCACAGGCATCGCAGGACAATCCCCCCGGGGTGCTCGGCCCATCCTGTGGCTTCCCAGCGCCCCCTTTGTGTAGGACTGGGGGGCACAGCTGTGATTTCAGAGGCCAAGGCCGGGCCCTCACCTGGGCAGGCAGGGCGGGCCCAGAGGTGCCCACGGCCGCGGAGGGCACATGGCCCACCAGGGAGGCCGCGGCGGCCGGGAACACACACGCGCACGTGGCAGTGTGCACAGGGCGGACGCGCGCTCACACGCACACGTGCACACGTGGCCTCGGGGCTCAGGAACGCCCAGCGAGCCAATGGGGGCCCCGGGAGCGACCGGCCCCGGGAGAGCTGCACTCCAGTGTGGGGGCCCGGGCCGCAGACCCGACCCGCGGGGTGCTCAGGTTCCGCCCAAAGTCCTTCCGGGCCCCGCAGGCGGCCGGATCCCCCCGGCCGGCCCCCCGCCCCCGAGGGGAGGCCGCTTCCTGGCACCAGCCCCGCGGGCTCGGGAAAGGCAGGGGCGCGGGGCTCCGGGAAACTGCTCGGAATGGCTTTTTCCATTTTTTTCCACCGTCCTACGTGTCTGTGCTCAGAGGCCCCGCGAGCCCTCCTGGCCCCTCCGGGGCCCCCTGCAGTGCTCGGGGCTCTCCTGGGCCCCCGCCAGCCGAGCCCACATTTCGCTGACGACAGCGCCACCTGGTGGCCTCAGCCGGCCGCCACCCAGCAGGGCCCAGCCTGGGCCTCACCCCGGCCCAACCGCCCCGGTCGGCCCTGCCCGCACCCGCCGCCCCATGGCCCTCACTGCCCGTCCCTCATCCGAGCACCCCTTCCTCCCAGAAGCCCTCGACGCCCGGCAAACACGCCCCCCACCTGGCCACGTCTCCATCCTGGCCCGGGACATCTGCCCCGAGGCTGCCCCCTGGCGGGTGGCTCGCCTGCCTCCCGTGCAACCCGGCCCGACGGCCTCGGCTGCCCAGCGGCAGCCCACCAGCCAGCTCAAACCCACCTCAAAGGGCCCAAGTGCGGGCGGCCAAGGAGTGCGGGAGTCCTCGGGCACCGGCATGGCCACCCTGCCCACCCCACCACTGTGCGGGTGGAGAAACTGAGGCCCAGACCCGCATTGTCCCAGGGTAGCCCTGGGCGCAGCAGCGGGAGGGAGGGGTGTCCACGCCTGCCCTGGCCGTGTGGGACAAGCGACCCCCGCCCTCGGGGGGCTCAAGCAGGGGCAGGGATGGGGACGCAGGGGGCAGGGCATGGCAGGCTGGGTCTCAGTCGGAGGAGAAGCGGGACCTGTGGCTCACCAGGCAGGCAAAGGCCCGGGCAACAGGGGGCTGTCGCAGGTCAGGGAACCTGGGGGAGGTGGCAGAGGGTCTGAGGTGACCCCAGGTCCTGTCAGCCCCAAGGTCAGAAGAAACCAGAGGCCACTTCGCTCTCCTGTGGCTGACGTCCAGATCGTGGAAGCAGAGTGAAGGGGACAAAGAAGGCCCCGGGTTGCGTCACAAGGATGCGGCCCCCAGGAAGCCTGGCCAGGGATAGGCACGAGACCAGACCCCCCCATCTAGGGAGCCCCCAGTCTTCCCTCCCACAATGGCTGTGCGGAAAAGGTTCCAGGGACACAGGAGGAGTCTGGCGTGAGAGAAGGGAGCAGTGCGGGTCTCTGGGGCCACGGCAGGCTCGGGGGGCGGGGGGGCGGGTGCCCACAGGACAGAGGGTGCAGGGCCGGCCCTCCCGCCAGGCTCCTGCTGAACCCTGCTTTCTCTCGGAGAAGACCCCGCAGTGCCAGGAACAGCCACCAGGTGGCGCCTGGACCTCAGAGATGCAGCCCTGCCAGCACATCACCAGCGCCCTGCCTTGGCCCAGGGTGCCCGGCCAGCGTCCCCCGCCCAGCCCCTCACGGAGACCCAGCTGACCACAGGACCTAGCAGTGTGGCCCCGGGTGGCCACCGGGTGCAGGGCCTGGCAGGGCCATGGAAGGCTGGGCGGGGACCAGATGCAGGCGCCTCAGACACCCACAGGCGGTTGTGGGCCTTGGGGACTAGTGCCCGGTCCCCAAGGGCTCACTGCTGGCTCCAGAAGGGTCCTCTAACCCACTCTCGGGGTACAGGGCCAGACAGGCTGCGGAGCCGGGCCGCCGGTGCGGAAAATCCCCGTCCTCAGACCAGCTGGCGGTCAGGAGCATGGTCAGGCGGGGGCAAGGGCCAGCGGGGGCTGGAGCAAGGGCCAGCGGGGGCTGGAGACTGGGGTCGTGGGGATTGGCACACTTGTGGGGTGCCCGTACCGGCAACAACCCTTGTCACGAGTCAACCAAGCCCAGGGCCACAGTGCAGGCAGGTCCCTGCCCACCACACCCACGTCCCCCTTCCCTCCTGTGCAATTCAGAAGCCCCCTCCTCCAGGAAGCCTTCCTGGACTACCAGCCCCAGGCTCCACGCCCTGCCCTGCCCGCTCAACAGTCACATCCAGCAACCGCGGAGCAGAGTGGGGGTCCCCACACCTCCCACACCCTGTGCACTGCCGCCCACAGGGGGACCCCGGAGCACGCCCCTCGTGCCATTACGTACCATCCAGAAGAGGGTCCCCGTGGCCAGCGCGGTGTACTGCTCGATGGTGGACAGCACACTGAAGATGAGGCACACCAGGACGATGAGGAAGCTGCAGGACAGGGACACGTGTCAGCCGCCACCAGCACCCCCACGGCCAGTCCAGGTGAGCGCCCGCCTGCCCAGGAACGCCAGGCGCCCCCAGAGCCTACAACAGACACAGGGGCCGCCAAGGGGCCTGTTCCTATGAAACGTCCAGGGGTCCTTGGGACAGAGAGCAGACCGGTCACCGGGCAGGGGCTGAGGTGGGCAGGGCGGGTTTCTCTCTGAGATGGTGGGTGGTCCCGGCTCAGATGGGGGCCCCTGGGGCCCACCAGACAGCGCTGAAGAAAGCTGCTTCTACAGAAGGTTCCAGAAATTACTGCAACCAGGGGACCCTCACCTGGCCTCTGAGGCTGCCTACAGTGCCACGAGACACCTGGTCACTTCCACCTACGTGGTCAGCAGGTGTCCTGGGCTGGGGGTCCACTCCCCCAGGGCCTGCCTGCGCTCGGCCCCGACCACAGCCAGCCACAAGACGCCGGGCCCCACCGTCATGGGCAGCCCTGACCACGTACCCCACACATCAGCGACCCCCCACCCACACACACGCGCGGGGAGGACGGGGCCTCGTCCGGGCCTGGGCCTGGGCCCACATGTACAGGCCCTGCTGTCAGCACTGCCCAGCGCCATGGCCTCCAGGCTCCACAGCCAGGACAGCCTAGAACGGCCGATTCCCTCCTGCTTCCCGCCTCCCGAGCGGAGGCCATGACAGAGCCCAGCAGCACTTCTGGGCCATCCCATGGGCCTGCCTGGGGTCAGTCTAGAAGCTGGGCCTGAGGATCTGGGGGTCTGGAGGCCTGGGGGTCTGGGGGTCTGGGGATCTGGGGCCTGGGGGTCTGGGGATCTGGGGCCTGAGGGTCTGGGGCCTGGGGGTCTGGGGCCTGGGGGTCTGGGGATCTGGGGCCTGAGGGTCTGGGGCCTGGGGGTCTGGGGCCTGGGGGTCTGGGGATCTGGGGCCTGAGGGTCTGGGGCCTGGGGGCCTGGCCACCTCCTCCAAGCCCACAGCCCTGCGTCTGAGCCTCACCGCCCCAGCCCTGCTGCGGAAGCTGCCAGCGCTGCCTTATCAGCAACGGGACGTGGGCCGACGCTGGGGCTTCGTGCCTGGGGCGAGGCCCCCTGAGAGGTCAGAACTGGCCACAGACAGCGCAAGGCTCAGCTCAGGGCCGGATTCCGGGGGCCAGGGGCCTGCGCCTGCCCAGGGAACAATGGCTGGGCTGCGGGAGACCCCGACGGCGCCTGGGCCCGGAGGAAGGGAGAGCGGGCCGGGCCCGGGAAGGCGCTCCTGCAGCCAGGTCGGCCTAGAGGGCACTTCGCGGGGGTCCAGGCCTCTGCGCCAGAGCCGCCCAGGAGACCCACACAGACAGGGGTAGGGGTGGGGCAGCAGCCGGGGTCAGCTCCCCACACGCCGGGCCACACGGCACCAGGGACCCGGAGCGGCCCTGGCTGCCGCGTCATGTGACCTGGGCGTTGCAGGCATCACGGAACAGCAGCTCCGTCCTCCCCCGTCCTGGGGGCAGGCGCCTCTGCAGAGATAGGACCCTGCCCTGGGGGCTGACGCAGGCCGGCGCCCTCCTCCTGCCCCTGCCAGGTCCCCTGCCGAGGAGTGGGGAGACCAGGCCCAAGGACAGCAGGAATCCCGACCCGCTCTCTGCACAGGGCGGGGGCGGGTGGGCGGGGAGGCGGCTGCCCCAGAGGCCCCGGCCCCCCAGGCTTCGGGAGTGTCAGCGGGAGGGCGGCGGCTCTGCCCAGGACAATGGCCTGCTTGTCCCTGGCGTGGGTGCAGCGGGAGCGTGACCGCAGGCCCAGGACGCTGTTATCGGACATCAGCAGCGCAGCGCGCCAGGTGGCGGCGGGAGGCGGGGCCGGCCCGGTGGCAGGGGGCGCGGGTGGGGTGCAGACTGGGAGTGCCGGGAGCCACGGGGTGGGCCCGGGCCTGGGGGGCGCCGAGAGGAGGGAGGGAGTTAGCAAGAGCGGAGCAGTTTGCCACAGGGAGAGCGTGGCCGTCCGAGCTCCCCAGCCTCAGCATGGGGGGCCCGCCAGGGGCAGCGGGGGCTTTAGTGAGCTCCCGGAAGGGGGACGCAGCTGGGCACCCGGGAAGCCGGTGGCCACTCGCCGGCGCCAAGGACTCTGGGATGGTCCCGCCCAGACCCCGTCCTGTGCGACAAGGAGCTGGTGGAGGGCAGAGCCCGGGGCCCCACTCACCCAGCTGTCCTCAGCCAGAGCCGGAGAGGGGGTGCGTCGGGGGCTGGGGGTGCACCAGGGGACGGCTTCAGCGGGAGGCAGAGAGACGGGGCTGGGGCCGCTCTGCCCGCCGCCTGGGCAGGACGTCACCCCGAAGAAACGATGGGTGGGGCTCACCGACGTGGAGCCCCGGCCCTCAGGCTGTGCTCGCCCTTCGCTGCCCGCGTGCTGAGCCTCGCACCCCACACCCTGTCTGGGGGGCCGCCCTCTGTGCCAGCGCCCCGAGAAGCCCACAGCCCAGGGTCCCCCATCCCAGCTTCCAGGTCCGGCGGGGAGCGTGGTGAGGCCTCCCCGTCCTGCTCAGGAGGACGAGCCCGGGGTGGATGTCCCGGGCGCTTCAGCCTGTCCTCCGGCACCTGCTAAATATACCCTGGCCGGGCCTCTTATCGCGGCCGGGGAGCAGTGCCCGGGGCAGAGCTGGACCGGCATGTGTCCGGCCGCAGGCACCTGCCCCGGCGCCTCTCCGCTCCGGGCCGGCCGCCCAGGGAGGGTGTGGGAGACAGCGGCCCGGGGCCGGCATGCGGTGGAAGCTCAGGCGTGCACGCTCAGACGCAGGGGCCCAGCCCCAGGCCTTGGGGAGACGGAGCTGCTGGAGACGGGCCGTCTGGGGGACCCAACCACGCTGGCCGCCCTGGCCCCCGGCCCGCCTGCAGGCAGCCACCAGAAGTACGTGGCCAGTGCTGGGCGTCAGGGCCTGCCCTGCCACCTCCTGGTGGGGGCCAGCCGCAGCCCCCACGTGGCCCCTGATTCTCCTGCCCGGGGAGCTCAGGGCCTGGCGGGCCGTCGAGGGGCCCTGCCCATTCTCTCCTCAGCGAGGGGAGTGGATCCCCATCTTTCTGGTGCCCGTGGCCCATCCAGAGCCCCCACGGGACTCAGGCTGTCCCCTGGGGCAGGCAGGCCAGAGGAGGGCAGGGGGTCTCACGTCTTAGGGCTCCCTGAAGACCCGCACGGAGGGCAGCACGGTCTTCTCGCCGCCGCCAGCTCTACCAGCGTCTCCTGTGGGAGCCCAGTGGCTCACCCTCTCTCCCAGCCCCTCCGCATCCCCTTCACTTCCAGCCCTGGCCCCGGCACCTGCAGCGCCCAGGACGTCCCCGCAGGCCGGGCTGCCCTGTGCCCTTCCTGCGGGGCCCAGAGGGGGAGCGCCCCGGGAGGCTGGCTGGGGCGCGGTGGCTGAGGACAGGGTCTCGCCGGCCGGATGGCCCAGCGCATGGCGGGCACCTCAGGGCTCCTCCCGCCACCGCCCGGGACGAGACCGGGGTCTCGCCCACTTGGCCACGACCTCGGAGGCTGTGCCCTCCAGGAAGTGCGCTTCCTCTTTCGGCAGCTGGCCAGAGGCCAGAGCCCCCCCCACCCCCAGCTTCCTCCCAGCCGGCCTGCAGGCAGGGCGACGTCACCGGGGCTCCTGCATGCGCGGAGGAAGAGGCCGGCGGACGTGGGCAGGGCTGGGGTGGGTCAGGGGCCTCTTGACGCAAGTCCTGTCTTCCCCCGTCGGGCCCCAGGGGCAGGGACCCCAGCGGGTGGGGACCCCAGGGTGCTGGGAGATCAAGATGCAGGGAGGCCAGGGGGCAGGGAGCCCAGGTGAGGGGCACCGAGGGTGCGGGAGGCCCCGCGCGGAGCAGCAGGGCAGGCCGTGGCCGGAGCCCCTCTCAGGGGCCGTGGCTGGCTCCACGGAGAACCAGCTGGGCCCTGGGCCCTGCCAGGCCGCGCAAGACCGCTCAGGCCCCTGCAGCTCCTTTCCGCCTCCGCCTTCCGGGTCAGCTCTGGCCCGGCAGGTCGGCACTTTGCCCAGCGCGGCCGGGCACAGGAGCATGCCCCCGTCACCGCCACCCGCCGTCCATCAAGGAGAGAGACTGGCTGGGACGGGGGCAGGGGGGCAGCAACACTGGGTCCCCAGTAGGGCCACTCTGGCCCCGAGGACAGTCCTGGAAACTGGACGCAGCGGGCACCCCAGCAAGCGCAGCACGTGCACCGCTGCCTGCAGCCGCCCCCCGCAGCACTGCCGGGAGCCTGCCCGGGCCGGCGGACACCGCGGGGCCAGGGCGGTCGGGCAGAAATAGCGCGGGGAGGGGCTGTCCGGGGACGGCGAGGGAGCCACGCCGAGGGGCGCGGGCAAAGGCCCCAGGCAGGCGTGGCGCAAGGCCCCGGCTGCATCGGCGGGAACAGTGCCCGGCGACAGGTCAGAGGTCAGCGGGGCCTGGAGGGGGCATCGCCAGGCGTCCTCTGAGGCCAGGTCGGCAGTGCCAGACTGGGAGGGGCCCGACGAGCAGCTCAGCCCCGATGTTTCCAGAGGGGCCGCCGGGGCCGAGAGGAGGGAGGCGGCCGTGCTTGGACACTCGGGGAGTCCAGCCCACACCCGCGGCCTCCCCGCGCCGGCGCAGGCCTCAGGGGCAGCTGTGGCAGAGGTTGCACCCGGCACCGCCCGGCCGCGTCAGCCAGGGGCAGGGCTGGCACCAGGGCTTGGGGAGTGAGCAGCGGGAAGGCGTGGGGGACGTGGGGGGCGTGGGGGGCTGGCAGGGACAGTGTGAGCGCTGAGATGAAGTGACAGGGCCAGTGACAATGCACAGAGGCCACCGGGTGGAAGCCCTGCCGAGGGCCGGCCACCGTGCAGGGGGCCCAAGCAGAGGCCCCGGGTAACGGCCGCGGGAGCCGCGCAGGCAAGGGCACGGGCTGGCAAGGTCACAGCCGCCAAGGTCACCAGCTGGCAAGATCACCAGGCAAGGTTGCCAGCTGGCAAGGGCACCCCATGGGCAGCGACAGCCCAGGAGAAAGGGGCCGTTGGCAAAGTGTCAAAGCGCCTCCCCAGGCCTTTGCCAACGGCCGGAGGGACACGGCGAACGCGCTGCAGCGGGAGAGGAGCCTCCGGCCCAGCCACAGGGCCCAGCACAGGAAAGAAGCCCCCGGGGGCCTCCGTGGAAACGGGCTTCCCCTGTTCTGCGCCAGGCGCGGGACTCAGCCCGCAGCGACCAGGCCTCGCCCGCACTGCCCGCCCCGCGCCGGCCTCCGTGGAATCTCCAGGGGGGCAGGATCCAGTCGCCCCTTCAGTGTCCCGGAAGCTGGCGCCCCGCTGGGCCAGCGCACACACTCAGTCCGCGGTGGGCTCCCGGGCGCCCTGCCTCGCTTCCCCACCTGTGACCGAGGTTGGCGCAGGGCTGTGCAGGGGCTCCATAGAGGCAGCTCGCACGAGTGTCCCGTGCCCCCCGCAAGTGCCCCCATTTGCCCCAGCACCTCCCAGGACTTGGGACTCCCAGCACTGCACCCCAGCCATGCTGCCAAGTGAGGGGCCCGGAGGATGTGGGGACAGACCCCCACGGCGGGTCCCCTGAAGGCTCCACAGTGGAACCTCTCCCCCGTCCCCACCCCCCACCCCCACGCGTGTCCTCACACAGGTCTACACAGACGCCCGCAGCCCTCCTTTAAGAACCCAAGTGGGCACAGCGGGGATGCCCCCCGGGGGGCTGGCTGAGTGCACGTGGTCCGTCGGCCGGTGGAGTACTACGCAGCGGTGAAAAGGGGGCTGAGCACTGACACAAGCAACGAGCCCAAACGTGCTGAGGGCCCAGACGTAGCATGGGCACCGCCATCAAAAACGTCTGCGAAACAGACCCACGGAGACGGGACCGGGGGTGGAAAGGCGGCTTTCCAGGGGTGCTCCGGGGTCTGCCTGTCTTTGCTAGGGTGGTGCAGGAGGTCTGTGCGTGTCAAACCCACTCTGACCGCGCTGTAAACACCTCAGCCGTTTCCTCCTGCCCATCGGCCCTCGATAAAGAGGACTGAGACCTTCTGCGAAGGGGCCGGGGGCACAGGCGGGCTGAGCCCTGGAGCGGGAGCACGTGCCGGGTGCCTGCTGGGCGCTGGCTGGGCTCTCAGGACCCCGCGCTGCCCCACACCTAGCGGGACCCAGCCAGGCCCTCGGGCTGTCCCCCACACCACGTCCATGCGAGAGCCCCACCCCCGGCGCGGGAGAGGCCGGGCCAGAGGGACACTGCCAGCACCGGCCTCCCCGCACCTGCCTCCCCGACACCCACCGCGGACCCGGCCCCATCCCAGGGACAGGCGGGCCGGCCCACGCGCCCCCCGGGGAGGAAAGGGCCCCCACCCCCACCCTGTGATCCCAGGACTGGGGAGCTCAGGTTACAAGCCGGCAGGTGCCACCAGGAACCACCCTGATCCAGAACCTGCCAGCGGGAGATGACCTTCCCAGCCCCGGGCACCGCACGTGAGCCGCCCCGCCCGCCCCCGAAGGCGCCCAGCTGCAGGGCAGTGTGCCCGTGGCCTCAGGGAGGCTCAGGAGAGGCCGGGCCGGGGGCTGGGAAGCCGCAGTGCGGAGGGAGGAGGCACAGCAGCGTGGCTGGCCGCAGTCCCCACAACGCCCCACATCCTGGCTCGGCCCAGGCATCCAGGGGCATCCAGGCAGACGGGAGGCTCACGGGGCCTGGGGAGGGAGGGAGGGCCCTTCTCAGCCGCCTGGCCCCCACCAGCAGCCCTGGGCCCACACCCCTGGGTGAGGGGGGTGCGTGTCCCCCGCATTAGCAAGCTGCGTGACCCCAAGGACCCACCCACCGACTCAGACCCGGCCTGTGGACCCCTGCAGAGAGGGGCAGGACGGGGCACAGCACACGCACCACCCCACCTGGCCTTCTCAGCCCAGGACCCTCGGGGACCTTATCGCTTATTTTCATTCAAAAATGATTAAACAACCAAAAACTTCCTGCCTGCCACCCCTACCGCACCCCGGGGTGAGCAGGGGGACCCCGCTTGCTCGTGGCCTCCCTCCCTGAAGCCGCCCTGGCCAGTCTGTCTTGTTGCCCACTTTCAGCAGTGCTGCCTGCTGCGGGGACAAGCTCGTGCCCTGAGCCCACATTAAATAAATAAAACCCAGTCGCCTGGGAACAGGGTCCCGGGCCAGGCGCCCCCCCCAGCACCCCTGCTGTCCCCCCCGCAGACTGCAGAGCACTTCCTGGGAAGCAGCCCCCCGCTGCCAGCCGTGGGCTCACCCTCCCAGGGGGTCACTACGCGGAGCCTGGAGTGGCACCAATCCGGGTTCGGACCCTGCCCCCGGGGGGCCCCGGGACAAGGGCCGTGTGGCCGGGGCCGCACCGGGGGAGCTGCAGTGGCCATGTGCACCCCCCTGAAAAGGCCGGGAGGCCTGTGGACGCCCGCCAAGGCGGCCCAACTTTGAGGCCCAGGCCCAGCAGAGGCCTTGATAAGAGCACCCAGGATGAGGCCAGTGAGGCCCAGGCCCCCACCCCGTGCCAAGGGCAGCCAGAACATTCCAGCGCAGCCCGGGAGGTGCCGTGCCTTCATGGGGCTGACGCAGGACCTTGAGCCCCGATCCAGGATATGGGGGGGCAGCAGCCCCACTGCTGGCTGCGGGCCGGGCCTGCTCACGGCATGTTCTACCCTGCTCAGCCAGTGAGATAGGGCCGGGTCTCTCCTGGCACACCGAGGCCAACTGCCCAGCAGGTGCCAGGGCAGGGAGCAGCCAGGAACACGCACAGGGCTCCTGAAACCCTCCTGGCCCCACACTCCGAAGGCCCTGGGCCACCTTCCCTGGCCCCCCCGGCAGCTGCCAGCGGGATCCTCAGCCACTGAGCTGTCCATGGCTCCCTGGCGCTCCCGGCCCCTCCCACCTGCCCGCCCGGCCACTTGTCCACCCACCACCCACTCGTCCACCACTGCGGCCTTCATCTCCCCTGTCCACGTGCCCACCGTCCACCGTCTATCTGCCCACTGCCCCTTGGCCAGAGCACCTCTGCCCAGGGGCCAGCACTGGCCAAGGTGGCAGCCACAGGCTCCAACCCCTGTGGCTCGGGGGCCCGGACCAGGCTGCAGGCCAGAGCAGCCGCATCTGGCCTCAAGAAGCCAGGTCAGACCCGAGGCCTCAGGCTTGGGCCAGGCCACTCTGGGCCTCGCATGCCCAGTGTCAGGGAAGCCCCAGGCCCAGCACCAAATCCTGACTGGCCAGAGCCCCTCAGGACTAGCCAGGAGGGCCAGGGAGGGTGGCGGCCGGGGGCACAGGGAGGCCAGGCCCTGCGGAGGCTGCGTCCTGTGGGGACGGAGTCCCAGGTCCTCGAGGCCTGAGTGGCCATATGCACTGCCCGAGCCCGGGCCCTGGCCAAGACACGCACAGGCTCGCGCCAGCCGGCCACCGAGAGGGCTGCTGGGGGTCCTCGTGGGTGGTGCCTCGCCCAGCACGCTGGCCGCCCAGGGGCACATGAAGTAAGTTCGCCCCCACCCACAGCCCCCGAGGCGCTGGCTGCAGGCCGGGCTGTCCCAGAGGAGCCGTGGACAGGGGTGCAGACGCCACAGGGGTGCACGCTGCGGAGACTGAGCAGGCCGAGCCCCTTCCACCTGGGCCCCCTGGGCGCAAGACGGGGTAGGGTGGTGGTGAGGGGTCCATGGGCAGCAGGCTGAGCGGGGCCAGGCTCAGGGAAGGGACACAGAGAAGCGGGAGCCACGGCTGGGGAGCAGGCGGACGGGTCTGCAGGGCCTGAGCCTGGGGGCAGCCGGCAGCACCAGGCCAGAGGCGGCAAGCGGCCTGCGCGCTGGCCGCCCCGCTTTTGAAAGGCTTCAGACAAAGGCCGCTGCTCCCGCTCGTCAATGATTAACCAGCAGGTGCGCCCCACGGCCGCTGCGGTCTGGAGCCAGGCAGGGGGTCACGGGGCGGGGGCTGCACTCAGGCCGGCCCCCAGCCCCTCTTCTCAGCCGCACCCACGCGCGGGTCTGCGCAGCCCCCGAGGCAGCACTGTGCCCCTGCACCTGCGGGGGAAACTGAGGCAGAGGAGCGGCGGCGGGGGGGGGCCCACAGGAGGGGGGCTGCGGGGCCAGATGTGCAGTGGGGGGCAGGGAGGAGGCGCTGAGGAAGGCAGAGGCTCCCCTGGGGGGGAGGAGAGGGGTCCTCGGGCTCCGGTAACGATCCCCTCGCCAGGGGTGGGGGCAGCCTCCTTCCCGCCCCCTGAGGACTGGCGGAGCTGCTAGGGGTACCTGGCCCCGCTCCCACCTGCTCCTCGCCCCTGGCCCGCCCCCGCTTGCCTCGCCCCGGCCTGGCCCGGAAGAGGACTGCGGGCACGGGGGCAGGAAGCGGGAGCAGGCAGGGCGTCCTGCTCCTTGACCCCGGCGCACAGGAAGGGCCAGAGCGGGGTTCCCCACGAGGAGGGAGCAGGATATCCTGGCTGCTTCCCCAGCGACCTGGCGAGCAGGCCGGCGGGTCACCCACCACGGGGCCGGGCCCGACTTCTCGGCCGGAAGCCCGGCCAGGCCTCGGGTCACGAGGACGCCTGCCCGCTGGCCTCCCTGCCCGCCTCACCACGGCGGCGCTGGGGCGCGCTTGCAGCGACTGCGGGGCCAGGGCACACCATCCGCCCCGTCCAGGGGCTGCGGGCAGCGGCCGTGCCGTCCCCACCTGGAGGCCAGCTGCCCTCGAGAGGCTGCGAGACGCCACAGCTGGCCCTGCCAACCTCCAGGAGCCAGCGGGGCCGAGGGCAGCCTCCCGGGCCCCAGCCAGCCTGCCCCCCACCCCGGCCAGGGTCGGCCTCTGGCCCCCCGCACGGGGGACGGGCAGGTGTCCACCCCCGGGTCACACGGCCGCCCACCCTGAGACGCGTCCCTCCCCGCTCCAGCCCCGGCCGCGGTCGGCCTGTCCCGCAGCTGTCCCACCAGCCCCGGAGCCAAGCGACGGCCAGCTCCGCTGAGCAAACTTCCGAGCGCCAGGCAGCCAGAGCAGGAAGAACAGCGGCGCAAGCAGGGACTTCCTCTCGGGCCGGCCCCTTCCTCGCGCCCAGTGCGCCCGCCACCGCCCGCCTGCACCCCGGCCGCCTCCGCCCCGGCCCAGCGGCACTGCCGGCCGCCTGGGCTGCCCCCAGGGCTGGCGCTGGTGCTCGGGCGGCTGGGCAGGGCCTTCTCCGGACCTGGCCTCTTCCACCCTTGAGCATCTCTGGGAGTCTGAGGCCCAGCAGGCCCCCCAAGGAGGAGGAGGAGGCAGGTGGCCAGGTGGGCCCTCGGCGGCTGCTCCGGCCACTGCACAGGGGCTCGCCCCGAGACCAGGCAGGGACCCCACAGACCACCCCCGCTCGGGCCCCCTCAGACACCCGGCCAGGAGGTGGGGGAGCCGTGACCCCTGCAGGGCTTGGGACCCGACACTGCCCGCTGCGAGGACGACCAGTCCCTCCAGGACCACTGCACCCAGCGGAGCAACAGGGAGCAGCCGCCTCTCCTCCCCACGAGGAGGCCCCAGGCAGCAGGGCCAGACGCCACTGTCCCCTGGGGCTGAGCTCCGCGGCGAGGATCAGGGCCCTGATGCCACAGCTGGCCTCGGCGCAAGGACCAGCACCCACTACAGGACACAGGAGGCCACCCCTGGGTGCACCGCCGGGCGGCAGCCCCCAGCCACACCACACCGAGGCCGCTGGCCGGCAGCCAGGAAGCAGGACTGTGGGGGCGGCCTTAGAGGTGACCTCCTCGTGCCCCTGCCCTGACCAAAGGCAGCGCCCTGCCCTGCTCGGGCACGCGCCACAGCCACAGCGCCCGGCTGGCTGGGGCAGGTGCCCCCCGCGGGCCTGCCTCCCCTGATGGACGGCAGGAAGCTGGTCCTCCAGGTCTTCACGGGCTAACTCGGTTCGCGGCACGACCGCACGAGCATCCGGGCTGCCCGGCCGGCCCTCAGCAAGCCCCGGGCCCTGCCGGCCTGCAGGGCAGTCCCGCCCGGGCTGACCAGGGATGCCCCATGGCGGGCCTGCAGGGAGCCCAGGGTGGGCGCGGTTGCTGCGCCAGCAGGACCCAGGCCCTGCCCTCCTGGGGATTCTCCCCCTCGCCCCAGGGCCCGCCCCGGGCACACCGGCTTCCCAGAAGGATTAGCACCCGGACCGTCCCTCCCGAGGAGTGGAGCCAACTTCTGGCTGGCACCCCTCGCCAGCGGCCTCCCTCCTGGCACACATGCCTGGGCAGGCGCGGGGCGCTCCCCTCCCCCTCCCAGGAGTCCCTCCAGGGTGGGCCCGCATGGCCCCGCGCCTGCCCTGGGCCTGGCCCGCGCGCGCCGGGGGGCGGGCCGGGCGGCAGGTGGGGCGCCCGCACTCACACGGCGAAGTGGTAGCCGAAGCAGCGCCAGCCCGAGGGCCGCTCCAGGAAGTTGTAGACGCGGCCCTGGAGGTGGGAGCGCGCGAGCAGCGGGCGCCGCGCGCTGTAGATGGAGACGCGCGGGTCGAGGCTCACCGGCGGCCGCGCGCCCGGGTCGCCCAAGGCCGGGGGCGCGGGGGGCGCGGGGGGCGCGGGCCCCGGGACGCCGGGGGGCGCGACGGGCGCGTAGAGCGCGCTGCCCGGCGCGCCGCCCTCGTCCAGCTCCAGCGCGCAGGGGCACTTCTTGGCGGGGCCCGCGCTGCCCCGCGGGGCGCCCGGCAGGCGGCCCAGGCCCCAGCGCTTCCTCTCGGCCCCGGGCGGGGGCGCGGCCGAGGCCATGGCCAGCGGGCCGCGGGGACCGAGCGGCGACGGCGGGCGCCGGGGTGCAGTGCGCGCCTCGGCTGCCAGCCCCGCCGCGGGGGGCCGCTGCCCGCCCCGCCCGGGCGCGGGGGGCGGGGCCGCGGCCCGGAGCAGGTCCCCGGGGAGACGCGCCCCGCCCCCGGACGCCCAGCCCCGGACCAACCCGCGCGCCCCGGGCGCAGGGCTGCGAGCCGGCCGGCCCGACCCGGCTCACCTGCGGCGCCGCCCGCCCGCCCCGGGGCCGCCCGCGGCCACCTGCGCGCCCACCTGCGCGCCCACCTGCGCGCCCGCCCGGCCCCACCTGCACCCGCGCGCGCCCAGCCCACCGCCCCCCCTGGTGCCCCGCGCAGGGAGGGAAGAGCCGGCCCCGCGCCAGCCTGAGACGTGCGGGGATGGGAGGGCGGGCGGGCTCCCCGGGACACCCGCGCGCCCCCGGCCCAGGCGGAGCCCGGGAGTGCCCGGCGAGTGCCCGGCGCGTCCGGGTCAGAAACCACCCAGGAGCGCGTGGGCGGGGAACGCGGCGCTGGGGGTGGGCAGCGCGCCGGGTGGCGCGTTTGACCCGGGTCATGGGGCGGGGCTGCCCGGGCAGGTTAGGGGACCGGATCTGCCTTGCCCCTGGGGCGTGTGGACGGGGGCGTCCGGTCCCCCCAAAGGCCCATGGTGAGGCCCTGGACGGGGCGGGCCACGGAGGTGAGCGAGGGGCCGGCCTGTGCGGCTCCGGGCTGCCTCCCGGCGCTGACCTAGCGTGGGGGTGGAAGGTGGGGGGCAAACAGAAAGGGTGCCCCCTGGAGCATCGCCCCAGCCACCCCCGGGACCAGGGCAGGGAGAGCTCCCCAGGCCTTGCTGGTGCACGGGGCTGAGCTGGCTGAGGTGTCCCACACCGGGAGGGCCACTCTCCAAGGTGGACGGAATCCAGCCTTGCCCTGCACCCCTGACACCCCAAACCTCGCTGGCAGCTGCGCACCGCCTGGGCTGTGGGGACTGGCAGAGTGGAGAGGCGTGTCCCGGCCGGGTGGGCCCAGGAGGCTCTGGCAGAGGCTGAGGAGCCTGGGGAAGGAGGGCCAGAGCCTCTCCAGGGGCTGCGCTGGGCCTGGCTGGGCCTGAGCCACCACCAGGCAGGAGGGTGCACAGGAGCCGGCACTGGGGCAGCAGGGGCCGCAGAAAAGGACAGACAGGAGGAAGCTGCGGGCGGCACAGCAGCAGGCCTCCCGCTCTGCGCGCCGGGCACGGACGCATCCTGAGAGGGAGCCCCACAATTCCACCAGCAAGCTGGCTGCACCCCCAGCACCCGCAAGTGGAGCCCCGAGTCTGCCTGGAGCGCTGTGCGGCGCAGGCGGACTCCACGGAGGGAGGGTGAGGTCCGTCTGGAGGGCGGGCACTGCGCCGAGCCCGGGGCGGGGGCTGGGCCCGCGCGGGAGGGACCCCAGCCTGCGCCAGGGCGGGCAGTGGGCCCCGCTGGACACCACGCCCCGCCCAGAGCACACTGATGTCCAGCCTCTGCTGCCGGCAGGTTGCTGGGCCCTGGGGTGAGGGGCGCCATCCTGCGGGAGCCCTTGGCGCCTTCCCTTCCAGAAGCTGACCCCGAGGTGGGGGTGGGCTCTCAGGCCGCCCCGCCCACGGTCTCGGAACGGCCTCCCCGCTGGGTGAGCCGGGACCCCAGGAGCCGCCCGAGGCTCCACGCGCTGTCCGTGAAGCTCCACGCAGGACCTCGGGGTCAGGGTTTCCAGTGCCAGAGAAAAGCACGGCGCTGGCAGCTCCCACTTCTTGGGCTTGAACTGGGAACATGAGCGCCAACGCCGCCGGCCCGCGCGTCCTCAAGCGAAGCCACTTTGCTGTCTGCGACTCTGGACGGCCCATCCCGGCAGGGCCGACCCAGCAGCGCAGCCTCGGGGACCAGGACTCGGCGGACGGACGTCCTGAGAAGCCACTGGATCGGCCGCCGCTGAGTCCTCGTGGTCCTCGGTTGGCGTCGGGGCTTGTTCTTTGAAAATTAGTTTAAAAAAAGCGCCGGGTGTGGCCCCTGCCTGCCCTGGGCTGGGGGTCCAGAGAGGCAGGGGCTGGGCGAGGGGGAGCATGGGGGCTTGGGGGGCGCCTCCCTCATGTGTCAGACCCGGGCCCCGTGGAGCCAGCTGGCGGCCCACCCGGCCACGCCTCCGCCCTGCCCACCTTAGTCCTCGCTGTCCCCGACGGGTCTCAGAAGAGCCTGGAATCAGAACGGCGCCCGCCCCAGGCTCCTCCCGTGGGTCAGGGCCAGCAGGAGGGGGAACGCAGGGTCAGACCCGCGGGGAGCCTGAGGCTGGAGAAGGGAGGCCAGCGCATGCAGGCCGTGGGCGGCCATGGCGGCGTCTCCTCCTGTGACGGCGGGATGTCCACGGAGCTGTCTGCAGGGGCCGCAGCTGGCAGTGACGGGGCGGGAGAGTGGGGGCCGGGCCGGGCGGGAGCTCACCGAGGGCCCCACGGGAGACGGGCCCGCAGAGACCCTCCCTGGCCTCCAGCTAACCTGGTAGCGCCCACACGCTGCGCCCCAGGTGGCGTCCCCGCAGGCGGCGGCCCCCAGCCAGCGTCCCGCCAGCGGCCAGCAGCCTGGCGCCGTGCGAGTGTGCGGCCTCCCAGCAGATGCACACAGTAGGGCTGAGGGGCCCAGGGACCTGCCCTCCAGGGAGCCCCCCCAGGTATGACCCCAAGGTACCCCAAGTGAGGGGCCCAGGACAGAGCCCGGGGGGCCCTACTGGCTTGGCTGCACGTCCCTTGGCTGCCCGCGGGTCCTGGTGTCGCCCCACACCGGCTGAGCCGGGCGAGCGAGGGCCTTGGCTCCGCGGGGGCTGAACACCCCTCGGTAGAGGCCCAGCCAGGCAGCGCCCGCCCCTGTGGCCCAGTCCCCTCGCCCTGACTCCCCTGGCCTGGGCACAGCCCACGCCCCACCTGTGAAGACCCACACCGTGACCGCCAGGAGCCTGGACTGTGTGTGCGCCACGCAGCCGAGGGTGCCGTGTGCAGGCCCACACATGCACTGCACCTGCACAAGTGTGCACGTGTGAGTGTGCGTGTACACAGACTGCCCCCTCTCGAAGAAGGAGCCGTAGAGCCAGGGATATGGAGAATTTGGGGTGCTCAGCGGTGACAACAGTAGGGTCAGACACCCCGCTTCCACCCAGCTGGCTCGCCACACGCTCGCGTGGTGGCTGAGCCCTGTCCACAGAATCATATCCACACCCCCGTCTCCCTCAGCCCCTGCCCCAGGCCCGTCCCCCAGCCTCCCCGCCCCCAGGCCCCAGTCCCAACCCCTGCCCCCAGCACCAGCCCCAGCCCCAGCCAGCACCAGGGTCCGGCTGGTGCCCAGAGGGGAGGCCGAGTTTTCTTGAGTTGAGGTCAGGTCATCTGACACGGGGCCCCCAGTGTCGCGTCGCGCCCGTTCTCGGAAGTCCCCGATACCCATCGGCAGCCTCTGGTAGGACGCCCCGCGCCGCCCCGAAGCTCCATTCAGTCCTCGGCTCTAACAAAAGGTCCACAGGTTTGGGGCTACTGGGGGCAACACGGAGGTGTGCTCAGCCCGCGAGCACCCAGGCTTCCCCGGGCCTTCTCACTGGCTGCTGAGCCTCCCTTCCGAGCAGCTGCTGGGGGACCAGCCTCGGAACCCCGAGTCCTGCTGGCTCCGGGCAGCCCCCTCGGGGTGGGGCAGCTTCCCGCGGGGGCCGCCCCCAGGACCGTTGCTGGGAACTGGCGCCAACTCCCTGCAAAGCAGGACCTGAATCACTTCAGACAGCGCAGCCGGCCGGGTGTGTGGCTGGGGCCCTCTCTGGGGGAATCCCCCCTAAAATGTGTACCCTGACACACACCAGGGCCCCCTGCTTTCCTGTGCGATGCGCATGCGTGAGATCAGGGCGCTCTGAGCCAGCTGGGGCCCGAGGCTGAGGCGGGGGCTGGGTCCCGTGTGCCCACTTCCTCCCCTGCCCCCACAGCGCTCAGCTGGCCCTTTGGGGCCGAGGCTTCCACACACCCCAGGGGGCTGGGCTGTGCCTGCTCGGGGGTGCCTGATAAGGCTGCTCCTTGCCGAGGACCCGGGGGCCCCTGAGCCACTCAAAGGCTAGCGAGTGGGGCACGGGCTGGGGGCCTGTCCCTGGCCTGCAAGGCCGGGGCGGGCAGTTTCACAGCCAGGGCCCCCCACGCCTTGATGGTGCTGCTGCCGGGCACCTGGGCCCCCGCGCCGGCCTCTGCCCCGGACCCACCGCGCTGCTCCACCCGGCGGGCACCCGACCCGGGGGCCGACCTGGAGGGGCCAGGCCGGGGCTGCCCGGGAGGCTGCGGGCGACGACGCCAGCTCGCCGGGCGAGAGCCGAGGAGGAGGCGGGGGACTCGGTCTGCCCGCCGGGGTCACCGGGCGCCCCCTGAGTTCCCAGCCTGGCTCCGCCAAGGTGTGGGCTGGCCCTGGAGCAGGGGCAGGTCCCTGCCGCGGGCACCCGAGGGAGAAGCCGCCCGAGAGACGCCCGCGGCGCCGCGCCCGGCCCAGCCCACTGCCCCCACGGCTGCCCCTGGCGGAAGAGCCGCCCTCGGACCAGCGGCCGGCTCCGGGGCCAGGACTGACGCACGCGGCTCTGGGAGCCCGGGGCCCGGAAGTCTGCCCGCGAGAGGGGGTGGAGAGAGGAGCGAAGGCGCGGGGGTCGGCGGGAGGATGGACCATGGGCAGCCAGGCAGGTGGTGACAGGCGGACAGACAGGGGGTGCGTTGTGCGAGTGGACAGATGGGCGGAGGATGGGGGGGAGGGCTGGGGAGGGGGAGGGGGAGGTGGGGGCGGGTGGCCCGAGGAGCAAACATGCCGCGGGGCCGGGGAGCAGACCAGCGATGGGCGGGCGGGTGGACGGGAGGAGGAGTGGACGGTCGGGTGGACGTCGGCGGGAGGGACTCTGGGCGGGGCGCCCGTCCTCGAGCCTTCTGCAGGGCAGCTCCCCGCGTGTCTCCCTCATCACCCACTGGAGGCAGAACGTCCCGGACGCGGGTCCTCGGCCCCTCGCTCTCCCGGGCCGCTTTACTCTCGCTGCGGCTGTGCGGGCCCAACGGGGAGCCGGCGGGGGCGGGGCCGCGAGGTGCCCCAACTTGACAAACCTCCAGCGCATCTTCTGGGCCTCGCCGGGGCGGGCGACTGTCTGGCCTCCCAGGGAGGCCGCCCACAGGGGCCCAAGAGGAAGGACGGAGAGCCGCGGGGCGGGTCCCCGCGGGCCTGATGCCTGAATCCTGGAGCGCCTGCCCCGGCTGCACCTGCAGGACAAGAGCCTACGTGTGCACACACGCACTGCGCGTGCTCACGCGCACACCCCACGCGTGCACACATGGCCAGGCCCTAGGTGGGGGGTGGGCCCGGCCTAAGCTGGGCTCTCAGCGGCCCATGGAGCCCTGGCCACGGCGGGACTGGGCTCCCACCCTCTGCCCAGGCCCCCGAGATGCGCTCCCCGCTTGGAAGCAGGTGTCAGGGGCGCAGGCCTGCTGCTCTGTGGGGTTCCTGCCCCAGGGGAAGCTCGGTTCCCCAGGCCCAGAGCCCGGCCTCCAGTGCCCACCTCCAGCTGCGCCGGCAGCCACACTGCAGTCCCGGGGCGCCCTCTGGTGACAGGAAGGCCGGACTTGGGGTCTCACAGCTGGAGCCCGGCGCAGCCCCTGCCCTCTCCGAGCTCAGGGGACAAAGGGGCCGCTGTGAGGGGGGCTTCTGGGGTCTCCCGGGGAGGGGCTCACCGAGGACCAGCAGGCCCTGCGCCGCGCTCCCGGAGGCTGCCTTTCGGACGGACGCTGAGAGCCCGCGCGCCCCGGCCCACCCGCCCCGAGGAAGGAGCGGCGCTCCCGCGGGCCTGGCCAGGGGGTGACCGCTGACGGCCACTCCCCACAGGCAGCACTGGGGGCAGTGCCTGTGGCAGCAGGACCCTGGAAGGGAAGGGGGCCGCCTCTGCCCACAGGTCCCCCGCCCGGCGGAGTTGCCCGCACTGGGGCCAGCCCTTCCCAGGCAGAGCCCGCGGATGGCAGGACAGCAAGACGGCGGCTGGTCAGCAAGACGGCGGCTGGTCAGCGGGCCAGCGCTGGGCTCTGGCACCTGGAGGGGGCAGTAAGACGGGCCAGCGAGCCTCGGGGCGGCGGCAGGGGCCGGGCGCTGGGCGGGGCCAGGGAGCTGGCTGCCGGGCCAGGAGCTGGGCGGCGGGCACACCTGCACCCTGCACCCTGCCAGCAGCCTCATGTCGGGGTACCGGGGAGACAGCAGGCAGGTAGGTGCCCCACCGCGGGGCAGGGTAGGTGGCCGGGAGTCGGGGGCTTGGGCCTCGCTTTCCTTGACCGGAGTGCCGACCCCGCCTTCCCGGGTGGTGGGGGGCTGCACCCCCGCGGTGACGGCTTGTTTGGCAAGGGGCTAGCCCTGGGCCCCGGCACCCCGGTCAGTGCTTGGGGTGGCCCGGCCCAAGGGCCGGGCCCCGGATGTGGGGACAGCTCCCCCAGCAGCCGGGAGAGGCGGGTGGGGCTGGGAAGCTGGTGGGGGACAACCCGTCTGGGTCTTCCACACCCCACTTGGTGTCCACTCCGCCTGCCGCGCGCCGGGGAGACTCGGTGGGGCCCCCTGTCCCTCCACCGGGTCCCCACCGCCCGCAGGGCAGGAGCTGGCGGAGTCTGGGCACTCGCTGGGCACCCTTGGGAGGGTCTCGGCTGGGATGCTCACGGCGGGGGAGGGGGGTCGTCTGCCCCCAACAAGAGCCCCTGCATCTTTGCGGCTGAGGCGGAAGATTCTGCCTGTTTCTCCTCTTGGGAGTTGTGGGATGGGATTCCCCCTTGCCTGGCTCCCCAACCCCTTCAGGAACAAGGGGCGCTAAGGCCCAGACACCTGTTCATGCAAATCCTGCCTTTGCATGCCCCCCCATCCATTTGCCTGGCATCTGGGCACCGTGCCCCACGTCCCTCTGCCCGGGCTGGGCAGCAGGGCGGGCCCGGGCCTGACGGGGCATGGGTGAGGGGTGGATGCTGTGGCCCTAGGGGAGGCGAGGCTGTCCCTCAAGCAGGGGAGGGGCATGGGCCAAGCGGAGAGAGGGCATCGGGTGGGGCCACAAGACCCTCCCCAGGCGGGGCGGCTGGACTTGGGCGTGGGCAGGGGTCTGCCCAGCCATGTGTCGGGTGATCCCAGGGGCAGCCAGGGGTGGGGTGGGGCCTTGGTGGCGGGGGTTGGGGGCCAGCCTGCCCCACGCTCAAGCAGGACTCCCACGGGCCCAGCTCGAGCCTGTACTGTGGGGCTGGAGGGTGCCCCACCGTGCACGCCGTGGCTTGCTCGGAAGCAGGGTCTTGGCAGGTGTGCCTGAGGCCGGCGTCCCCGCCAGGCGCGTGGGCCCCACGTGGGGGCGCAGAGGCCAGGCGAGACAGGAAGGAGGCTCCCCAGGAGGCTCAGGGGGAGCAGGGCCCTTGGACCCCGGGATGTGGGGCTTCTGGGCCGGGCTGGGGCAGAGCGACCCCTGCCGTGCTCAGGGCCGATGGGTGGGGGGCTGGGTAGAGCCGCCCCAGAGCCCTCATGCCCCCACCCAGGCCTGGCCCCACAGCATCCACCACCACCAGCTCCTGGGAAACAAAGGCCCCTCTGTGGCCCAGCCCCTGCCCTGCCCAGGGGTGCAGGAGGATTTGCATCCCCCCAGGGCTGGGCCCCAGCCGCACCCTCCCAGGCCCGGCTCTGCAGAGCTGGGGGCCCCCCAGGCCCACATGCACTGGCTGCCGGCGCTCCTGGTGACCCCAGAGCCTCCCGGGAGTCGTGGCCCTGAGAGGAGCAGGGACTGCGCCCTCCTGAGGCCGAAGTCCTGGGCCCAGCCCAGTGGGCCCCGCTCCCTCCGGGCTGTAGGGGAGCCGTCCTGCCTTCCCGGCTTCTGGGGCAGGGACCCCGGGCTTGTGGCCACCTCGCCCGGCCTCCGACTCGCCTCCCCATGGCCGACCCCCTCATCTTAGTGAGACGCTGGTCGCCAGGCCCCCCAACGTCATCACGTCTGCCAGGGGGACGGGCACACGCCCTGGGGACAGACAGGGCCTGGGAGGGGCGGGGAGCCTCGCAGGGTTTTGCGAAGGGCCCCACTCTCGCGAGGGGCTGGGGTGGCGTCGCACGCCGCCCGGGGGTGACCTGACTGGGGAGAAGCCGGGGAAACAGCTCAGCAGAACGGGGCGACTTGGGCACCCCTGTTTGGGCACGATGGCCGTGAAGCGCGTGGGCTGCTTCCAGGTCAGGGCGCGGGCCCTCTAGTCTCCCAGAACGGGGTGCGAGGGCTGTACAGAGAACTTCGGGGTTGGGGCCAGGGCAGGTGAGCCCCCAGTGAGGGTGCAGAGAAAAGAAGGTGGGCTCCAGGCGGGCAGTGGAGCAGGTGAGCAGGAGAGGTGGGGGTCAGGTTGGGGAGACCCTGCAGGGCTGGCACCACGCGGCGGGCTGGAGGGGCCTGACTGAGCCCTTGTCACGCCGGGCCCCAGGGCCTGAGCGCAGCTGCGGGAGGGCGCGTGGCTGGGCTGGGCTGGGCTGGGGGCGAAGCCCTGACTTGGTGGGGGGCCTTGGGGCGCATGTTTTGGCTCTCAGGACCACCTGGCAAGGCCCCTCACCCTCCCCAGAT
Organism: Talpa occidentalis; assembly: GCF_014898055.3. Classification (NCBI taxonomy): domain Eukaryota; kingdom Metazoa; phylum Chordata; class Mammalia; order Eulipotyphla; family Talpidae; genus Talpa; species Talpa occidentalis. The sequence continues at coordinate 52,213,353 of NW_023601754.1, read as the reverse complement.
CCCTGGGTGCCTGGGCAAGGAGGGGCGGCCCTGGACCACACCTTGGGCTGAGCTGCGGGCACCCGCTCAGGCTGGCCACCCTCCTGCGTGTGGCCCGCCCTGGGGCCACCCACCTGGGCTGCCAGGTGCGGGGGGCGTGTCGAGGCCACAGGACCCCTCTGCATCTCTTGGGATTTCCAGGGAGCCCCAGGCCATAGCCGCCGAAGTGGCGACGGGAGCGCCCAGCCCGAGGCCCGGGCGGGGTGAGTAGGGGCGCAGCCGGAGGAGCCCTCCCGCCCCGGAGGGGGTCAGCTGTGTGGGAGACCCTGGAGCCCGCACAGGCCTGAGCCCGGGCTGGCGGCGGGTGGGAAGGCACCGGGGCTGATGCCCTTGGCAGCCCCAGCTCGGGCTCAGGTCCGCCACCCCTGCAGGGAGGGCCCCGCTCAGGCCGCCAGGGACACCGGCGCTCGCAGCCCCGGGGAGGCGGGCGCAGGGTGGGGGCCGCGCCTGTGCCGGGGCGAGATCGACTTTGGCGCGTCTGGGAAGAAGCGAGGCAAGGTAGGCGCCCCCCGCCCCCGCCTGCCCAGCCCGGCCCAGCTCCCCGAACGCAGAGCCCAGCTCCCCAAACACCAGGTCCCTCCCAGTGTCCCCGCGCCTCACAGGGGCCCCGGCACGGGCAGCCCAGCCTGGCCACCTGAGCGCGCGGGAAGGGTCTGCAGCCTCGGACCCTGCGCTCGGCCCGCGGTCTGCGCCCCGTGCCCCTCCCTGGGCTTGAGGCTCCCGCCGCCCCGCCCTGCAGTTCGTGAAGGTGCCAAGCTGCGTGGCCCCCGCTGTGCTCTTTGACCTCCTGCTGGCCGAGTGGCACCTGCCGGCCCCCAACCTGGTGGTGTCGCTGGTGGGCGAGGAGCGGCCTTTCGCGATGAAGGCCTGGCTGCGGGACGTCCTGCGCAAGGGGCTGGTGAAGGCAGCGCAGAGCACAGGTGCCCCCCCCCGCGGAGTGACGGCGCCTCGCTCGTGACCGAAGGCGCTGCCCAGGGCTGCCCCCTCCCTCGGGGGAGCAGCTGGACTCCGACACTGGGGGTGGGGGGTCTCCACAGACCCGCGGGGTCCAGCATGGCACAGCGACCCCCCCCCACACAGGGGCCTGGATCCTGACCAGTGCGCTCCGGGTGGGCCTCGCACGCCATGTGGGCCAGGCCGTCCGCGACCACTCGCTGGCCAGCACGTCCTCCAAGGCCCGCGTGGTGACCGTCGGCATGGCCTCGCTGCCCCACGTCTTGCACCGCCAGCTTCTGGACGCCGCCCAGGTGAGGTCCACGGAGAGCAGCGCGGCCTGGGGCTGGGGACAGGGCCAGGAGGCAGGAAGGGCCCACGAGCTGTCGCCAAGGCCAGCACAACCTCACCGCACCCACTGGCCCCTCATCATTCAGGGGGCCCCCTCCTGTGCCTGGCCAGGGGGAGGGGGAGGGAGCCGGGCGAGGCTGGCACAGGAGGGGGGGAGGCGGGAGGGGGAGAAGGGCAGCGAGGGAGGGGGAGGAAAGGCGAGGCAGGAGGGGGCAGGCGGGGACGGCCAGCGCGTCCACAGGGCCCAGCCCGCCCGCGTCCCGGGGTGTAAGGCCAGGCCAGCAGCGGCCGGGCGCGCGGGAGAGCGTGCCGCCTGCAGCCCCACCGCACCTGCCCAGCCCTGCCCTCACCTGGGGTCAGGAACAGGCCTGGCGGGAGCCTGCGCGGGCCTCACGGTGTGCGCGGTGTCCAGGAGGACAGGCCCGTCCAGTACCCCGCAGACGACGGCGGCATTCAGGGCCCCCTGTGCCCTCTGGACAACAGCCACTCCCACTTCATCCTGGTGGAGCCGGGGCCTCCCGGGGCGGGGGACGGAGCCACGGAGCTGCGCCTGAGGCTGGAGAAGCACATCTCAGAGCAGAGGGCCAGCTACGGGGGTGAGGCGCCCTGGGGGGCGCAGGGGCACCGTGTGGGCAGGGCGGGGGGGCCACTGGCGGACGGGGGGCAGGCAGCGTGCTCTGGGAGAAGCACCCACGGGCTGAGCTGCGGGGCGCCCGGGGAGCCAGGCAGTGACCCAGCACCCGCAGGGCCCGTCCGCCAGCCCGCGCTCCAGCCTCTGGCCGTCGGCTCCGGCTTCCAGACGAGCTCGTGGGCTGTGGCCAGGTGCACGGCGCCAGGCAGTGCGCTGCCACCAGGGGGCAGTGCTGCCCGGGACGGGCCTGGCCCGCGGGCCGGCGGACGCTGGTGCCAGGAAGCACCAGGGAAACGCACGGTGCCCTTGACCATCAGGAACCGCCCAAAGCACCCAGCGCGCGGTCGGGGACCGAGACTCACGAGGACCCCCGGCACTCGGGGCGCCGCGCTGCGAGCCCAGGCCCCCACGCAGCAACCCCCGGCTCTCACTTTTGGCTTCCCGGGGGGCGGACGGTCACCCTCTGGCGTCCCAGGGCCTCCAGGGCGGGGGCAGAGCGGGGGCGGGACGAGCCTTGGGCCGGGCGCGGCTGTGAAGGGGCCGCTGGGTGCTGACTCAGCCACGAGGGGCCGTCTCGGGCCGTGGACCGGGGGCGTCCTCATCGCCGGCAGCGGGGTGAGCAGGGCCCCGCGCGCAGCGGGCACCCACGGTTATCGGGAACGCCTGCCGGCCAGCGTCTGCCCCACAAGGAGGGTCTCGGGCCGCGGCTCGCGGACACGGGCGCTCACGGCGCTGTCCGCAGGCACCGGCAGCATCGAGATCCCTGTGCTCTGCCTGCTCGTCAACGGGGACCCCAGCGTCCTGGAGGTAGGGGAGCGGCGGGGAGGGAGGGCCGGGCGCCCTGGCCACGGGGCCCAGGCAGTGCTGACGGGGCTGCCCCTCCCCTCTGACTCTGCAGAGGATCTCCAGGGCCTTGGCACACGCGGCGCCGTGGCTGGTCCTGGCGGGCTCAGGGGGCATCGCCGACGTGCTGGCCGCCCTGATGAGCCAGCCCCACCTCCTGGTGCCCCAGGTGGCCGAGAAGCAGTTTAGGGAGAAGTTCCCTGGGGAGCAGTTCTCCTGGGTGGACATCGTGCGCTGGACCGAGCTGGTAGGAGCCCCTCCCACCGGCGAGGCCCACCCCTCCCTGGCCCAGGGGTGGCGGGTCCCTGGCCGGGGGGACGTGGGGCAGAGCCGTGAGGCACCCGCCCAGGCCAAGTATGAGGGCCGGGGGCCCTCGGCCGGCACGTGACAGCTCTGCCCCGTGGCCCCAGCTGCAGACGATCACCTCCCACCAGCACCTGCTCACGGTGTACGACTTTGAGCAGGAGGGCTCCGAGGAGCTGGACACCGTCATCCTCAAGGCGCTGGTGAAAGGTGGGCACCCACAGGGCCCTGCACGCGTGGCCACCGGGGGTCCTCAGCCTGGGCGTTGTGCTGCTGCACTGTGGGCATTTCTGGGCTTGGCACCCCACTGGGTGAGTGGGGGACAGGGGCGGAGGCTCTCTGGGCCGGAAACCCAACAGTGTCAGCGTGGTCCTGGCCCAGAGGTCAGGCCCCACCATGAAGACGGGCCCTGCGGTGTCCCTTCCCCGCATCAGGAGGGCCTGGCCTCGGCTCCAGACTCCGGACACTGACCAGCCCTGCCAATGCTCCACCTGTGCTGCCCCCTTGGAGGCAGGCGCCCAGGGGCCAGGGCAGCGCCTAGTTCTAGAAGCCCCACTTTGGGGGACCTGCCCACCAGCTGTCGGCCCACAGCCTGCAAGAGCCACAGCCAGGAGGCGCAGGACTATCTGGACGAGCTCAAGCTGGCCGTGGCCTGGGACCGTGTGGACATTGCCAGGAGCGAGCTCTTCAACGGGGACGTGGACTGGAAGGTGCCCACCTGCCAGCGGCCGCATCCTGCCTCCCTCAGGCCAGCGCGGGGCAGGGCGGGCAGTGGTTGGCCGCTGGGGGTCCTTTCTGGCCCGGATAAGGCGGGGGTGGGGCCCGGGAGGCCTTGCACCCCCCTCATCCCGGGGCCAGGCAGGACCGGCTGACCCGCTTGGCGGGGCCTGGGCTCTGCCGCGCCATCTGCGTGAGGGGCCTGGCCCTGGCAGAGGGTCTCCGGCTGCCACCCCTCCTCGGGCGCCCCCCTCACCCCATCTCTCCCGCTCGCGCGCGCGGCGCCCATCAGTCCTGCCACCTGGAGGAGGTGCTGATGGACGCGCTGGTGAGCAACAAGCCCGAGTTCGTGCGGCTTTTTGTGGACAACGGCGCGGACGTGGCCGACTTCCTGACCTACGGGCGGCTGCAGCAGCTCTACCACTCGGTGCCCCCCAAGAGCCTGCTCTTCGACCTGCTGCAGCGCAAGCACGAGGAGGGCCGCCTGACGCTGGCTGGCCTGGGCGCCCAGCAGCCCCGCGAGCCCCCCTCGGGGCAGCCCGCCTTCTCGCTGCACGAGGTCTCCCGCCTGCTCAAGGACTTCCTGCACGACGCCTGCCGCGGCTTCTACCAGGCGGTCAGCGGGTGGTGGGGCCGGCGGATGGGAGGTGAGGAGCTCGGGGCAGAGGACCGCAGAGCTGGGTGGCCTGACGCCTCGGCCCTGCAGGAGAAGGGCCCAGCCAGGCGGCCCGCGGGCCAGAAGTGGCTGCTGGACCTGAGCCAGAAGAGCGAGAACCCCTGGAGGGACCTGTTCCTCTGGGCCGTGCTGCAGCGCCGCCACGAGATGGCCACCTACTTCTGGGCCATGGTGAGCAAGCCCCCCTCTCAGGAAGCCGGGGGGGCATGCTCTGGGTGGACCCCGAGGAGGGCGGGCGGGGTGGCATGGCCCCTCAGCCCCGAACTTCCAGGGCCAGGAGGGCGTGGCTGCCGCGCTCGCTGCCTGCAAGATCCTCAAGGAGATGTCCCACCTGGAGACGCAGGTCCAGGCGGGCAGCGCCCTGTGCCAGGCCAAGTACGAGCAGCTGGCCCTGGGTGAGCCACTGCGCGGCGCCAGGCGACCCCAGGGGCCGAGTCCCAGGGCAGAGAGGCAGGCCTGTGTGAACCGGCCGGGACGGTGGAGGGGCAGAGGCCGCACAGCCTGACACAGTGGAGGGAGCCGGGCAGACATGCAGGGTCCCAGGGCTGCCGGCCCCGGGCAGGGCGGGCGGGCGGGCGGGGCGTGGGCCGGCAGCGCCTCCTAGCCCATGCGCCTGCAGACCTCTTCTCCGAGTGCTACAGCAACAACCAGGACCGCGCCTTCGCCCTGCTGGTGCGCCGCAACCGCTGCTGGAGCAGGACCACCTGCCTGCACCTGGCCACCGAGGCCGACACCAAGGCCTTCTTTGCCCACGACGGGGTGCAGGTCAGCCGTGGGCTCCGGGCAGGCTGCGGGGGTCGGGGGACAGCAGCGGCCTCCCCCTGCTGCCCAGAGAGGCTCCTTCCTGAAAAGCCCCCCCCCCCGGAAGAGCCCCGCCTGGCCCCGGAGCCCGGAGCCCAGAGCCTGCCCGTCAGGAGCTCCTTCTCCACGGGGAGGCTGGGACAGGCAGGTGCCAGGCAGGCACCAGTGTGGAGGTGGGAGGCCAGCATCGTGTCTTTATTCCAGGCCTTCCTGACCAAGATCTGGTGGGGGGACATGGCCTCGGGCACCCCCATTCTGCGACTGCTGGGTGCCTTCCTCTGCCCGGCCCTCATCTACACCAACCTCATCACCTTCAGGTCCGTCCCCGGGCCGTGGGCTCCCTGCACAGCGGCAGGGCCTCTGCACCCTGTGTCCGCAGGGCCCGCGCGCTCAGCCCCGGCTGCCTGTGCCGTCGCTGGCCGGGGACTCAGGGTGAGCGGGTGCCCAGCCCTGGGTCCTGAGGGTCCCTGTGCTCGCAGCGAGGAGGCCCCGCTGAGGACGGGCCCGGAGGACCTGCAGGAGCTGGACAGTCTGGATACAGAGAAAAGCCTGCTCTGCTACCCGGGGTGAGGGCCGGGGCTGGCCTCCCGGGCAGCGAGGAGGCTTTGGGGCGCCGGGCTGCTGGCCTCACTGCTGTGGCCCCCTCATGTCCAGGACGAAGGAGCCAGCCAGGGAGCCCGGGGCTCAGGGTGCCCAGGGTCCACGGGCCGCCTTCCTGCTCACCCGCTGGCGCAAGTTCTGGGGCGCGCCCGTGACGGTGTTCCTGGGGAACGTGGTCATGTACTTCGCCTTCCTCTTCCTGTTCACCTACGTGCTGCTGCTGGACTTCAGGCCGCCTCCGCAGGGGCCCTCGGGGCCCGAGGTCACCCTCTACTTCTGGGTCTTCACCCTGGTGCTGGAGGAGATCCGGCAGGTCAGTGGCAGGCCCAGCTCGCTGGCCCCCCCCCGCCCGCCCCCAGCTCCTGCCTGGCCCCACCCCACTGCCTGCCTGCCCGCCACCCCCACCCCGCCGGGCCCGCGGCTGCCCCTGGAGGCGGGGCCCCGACAGCGCTCTGGCCGTGCCCGGCAGGGCTTCTTCACGGACGAGGACACGCACCTGGTGAAGAAGTTCACGCTCTACGTGGAGGACAACTGGAACAAGTGCGACATGGTGGCCATCTTCCTCTTCGTCGCGGGCGTCATCTGCAGGTCCGGGCCGGCTGCGGGGAGGCCGCGGGCCGGCGTGGCTGGCCCCTGCGCTGCGCCGGGGCCCCGCCTGCTCACAGCAGCTGCGCCACCTCCGTCCTCCCCAGGATGCTGCCCTCGGCCTTCGAGGCGGGCCGCACGGTGCTGGCCATGGACTTCATGGTGTTCACGCTGCGGCTCATCCACATCTTCGCTATCCACAAGCAGCTGGGCCCCAAGATCATCATCGTGGAGCGGATGGTGAGGCCCCCGCCACCCCCGCTGGCCCGCCGCTGGCCCCCCGCTGACCCGCCGCGGGCCTGCCTCTCCGCAGATGAAGGATGTCTTCTTCTTCCTCTTCTTCCTGAGCGTGTGGCTCGTGGCCTACGGCGTGACCACCCAGGCGCTGCTGCACCCGCACGACAGCCGGCTGGAGTGGATCTTCCGCCGAGTGCTCTACCGGCCCTACCTGCAGATCTTCGGGCAGATCCCCCTGGACGAGATCGACGGTCAGCACGTGGGCGGGTGGGGCACTCGGGCGGACCCCGAGGCGCAGGGCTGCAGTCACGAGGCCCTGGTGCGGGGCTGGCTGAGGGGAGAAGACCCGGGCTGGCCCCAGGGGCGGGGTGGGGGAGGGGGGAGCCACGTGTGGGGCTGGCCTGCTGGGGAGGCTGAGGGGGGCCGAGCTTGGGGGCCAGGCGGACGGACGGACAGGAGAGGCACACGGGGGCCCCTTGTCCATCCCTGCCTGGGGCCTGGGGTCTGGGCCCTTCCAGCTGGTCCCTTGGCGCCTGACCTCCACATGTCACCCCACAGGGGCCCTGGCCCCACCGGACAGACAGGCCCGGGCTAGGGACTTTCCAGGCCACCAGACCCACGCGCTGGGGGTGGGGGCAGGGCGGGTCGGGCATGGGGAGCAGCACAGTGAGGGGCAGGGACGGAGCGTGCTGTGCAGCTCACACGGCCCTTTGGGGTGCTGGCCCGCCAGGGGTGGGCTCTCTGGAGTGGCTGTGGCCTGGCCCAGAGGGGGCTGTGTCCACCATGCCAGGGCGCTGGTATCCAGGCCCCCCGCCCCGCGGTGTCCATGACGGCGGGCACTGGCTCCCCTGCTGCGGGGTGGTAGGGTCCTGTCCTCACTCCCAGGGGCCTGGGTTTGGCCCAGCCGTGGCCGCAGGGGACAGCGTGCGGCAGAGCTCATGAGGCAGAGCCACGGGTTTTCCAGGGCTCTGGCTCCCCAGGGTGGGGGTGTTCAGGCTGGAGGCCAAACGATCCTCTAAACCCTGTGGCCCCAGGACCAAGCTCCCCACCCCAGGGCCGGGGGCGCCCCAGCCCATTCGCTCTGCCTCCCCAGAGGCCCGCGTGAACTGCTCTGTGCACCCCCTGCTGCTGGAAGGCTCGCCCTCCTGCCCCAACCTCTACGCCAACTGGCTGGTCATCCTGCTGCTGGCGGCCTTCCTGCTGGTCACCAACGTGCTGCTCATGAACCTGCTCATCGCCATGTTCAGGTGCCCGCCTGCTGCCCTGCGGGCCTGCCCGGGGTGGGGAGGGGCTGCCAGGCTGCTCACCCCTGGCGGGAGGGGCCTGGCCCCGAGTGGGGCGACGCCGAGGGGTGGGGGGGGCTGCCCGGGCAGTCGCCCCGTGTCCGTGAAGGTGGGGAGCGGAAGCCGCGACGGGTGAGCCCCCCTCCAGACACACCCCGTGCAGAATCGGGTGGCGTGAGGTCCCGGAGAAGGGCGGGTGCTGAAGGCCCCGGCCCCCAGCTACACCTTCCAGGTGGTGCAGGGCAACGCAGACACGTTCTGGAAGTTCCAGCGCTACCACCTGATCGTGGAGTACCACGAGCGCCCCGCCCTGGCCCCGCCCTTCATCCTGCTCAGCCACCTGAGCCTGGTGCTCAAGCGGGCCTTCAGGAAGGGGGTCCAGCAGAAGCGGGCGCGCCTGGGTGAGGACGGGGCGGCGGGGAGGGGGGCTGAGCCCCCGGCGCCCCAGACCGTGTCCACCGTGGCCCATAGGCGGCGGGAGCTCCCCGGGGGTGGGGCCCCCCCTGAGGCCCAGCGGGCTCCCGCCGAGCCGGCAGCGGCCTTGTCCCCGCAGAGCGGGAGCTGCCCCCGCCGCTGGAGCAGAAGGTGGCGGCGTGGGAGGCCGTGCAGAAGGAGGAGCTCCTGGGCAAGCTGGCGGCGCGGCGGAAGGACAGCCAGGGCGAGCTGCTGCGCAAGGCGGCCCACAGGTGCGCGGCCGCGGCCTCCAGGTTGCCCGTCACCGAGGGGTCGCGCTGCCGTAAAGCTGGGGTGCGCCCTCTCTGCAGGCACGGGGCCTGAGCTGGGGAAACAGGCTGTGGGCGGGGTTTGGGGAGACCCACCCCCGGGGGGGCTCCAGTGCCCTGTGCCCACGTCCCGAGCTGGGAAAGGCGAGAGCAGCCCGGGCTCGGGCGCCCCGGCAGCCTCCACGGGGCCGGCTGAGCGGAAGGCCCTGGCGATGGGATGAGAACGGGAGACTCCCCGAGGCGGGAGCACCCCGCGGCCGTCAGCAGCCAGGGACGCAGGCGTTTCTGCCGCAGGGTGGACTTCGTGGCCAAGTACCTGGGGGGGCTGAGGGAGCAGGACAAGCGCATCAGGCGGCTGGAGTCACAGGTGGGCGCCCTTCCGGCTCCCCCACAGCCCCGCCCCGCGTCCCAGCAGTGGGGTGCTCTAGCTGGGCTCCACAGGAGGGCAGCCTGGGGAGGGACCCTGGGGACTGGACTCCCAGTACCCTCCACGGGGCTTCCAGGCTCTGGGCACCCTCCTAGGGCTGGGCTGCTGTAGAGGGGGGCGCGCCTCCAGAGGCTCTCCGCCCCTTCCTTCGAGCTGTGGCCGGCAAGGGGTGTGAGGGGTCCCAGGGTGCAGAGTCACTGCCCAGAGGGGCAGGTGGGTGCCCACTGCCATGCTGGGCCCTGTGTGGGGCCGGGGGCTTCCCTGACGCCGCTCCCCACCAGGTCAACTACTGCACGGTGCTCCTGTCCTCCATGGCCGACTCTCTGGCCCAGGGCGTTGCCCACCAGAGTAAGTGGGGGCGTCCCGTGTCCCCTGCCCCGGGCTCCTCCCCCACCTGGAGCGGCCGCCCTCGGGCAAAGCCCCTTCCCAGTCAGGGGTGAGACACAGCCACTTGGCGTCCCCAGCACTGCCTGGCGGGCCCCACAGGGTGCCCCCAAACCCCTCCCCTGTGCTGGGCCACCTGCCCCCGCAGCAGCTGAGAAGGGGTGTTCCCTCCCTACCAGACGCTGGCAACTTTGGCGCTGGGAACCTACAGGCCTCTGCTCACCACGGTGCTGGCATCAGGGAGCACCCCGAAGCTGGCCAGGTGCCCCTAGACACCTGAACCCCTTGGACTGTCAGCCCAAGCGCCCCCAGCCCAGATCTGGGCGGGCAAGAGAGCACGGCTCTGACCTGCGGGATGTGAAACCTCCTTGCCCTGTGGGCACCTTCTTGGGAACCCCTGGGCTGGCGAGCACAGGGCACCTCTCCCCCAGACCCCTCATGAGCACCGGAGGTGCGACGAGCCCTCCCGAGCAACCCCTGGAAGACACCCCCTCGGGCCAGCGGCCCCTGGAGACCCCACCCCATCCCTGGCCTGCGCCCCTAAGAGACGCATCTTTTCCAAACACTGGTGGTTGCTATTTCTGCTGCGCCGGGGCTGGGAGCCCGGGGGCACGCGGGCCGCACCCTGGGTGCTTGCTGGCCGCTCGGCCTGCGTGGCTGGGACACGGGCCCAGCACCTGGCCTGGTTCGCAGCCCGTGGCCGTGACAGGTCGTGCAGCAGGAGGGAGCGGGGGCCAGGGTCAGGGCTGCTGGCGAGCTGAGCCCCCGTGGCCGCGGCGCCCTGCCCTGGGGGACGGGGCGCTGGAGCACCAGACCGCCAGCCGCCGGCACGCAGTGGCTCTGCGCACAGCTTGGTAGGTCCGGGGACACCAGTCACCCTCACACGTGGCCGGGGCCCGTCAGTGGCGCCCGTCCCAGGCCGCCACCCCTTGCTTTGGCCGAAGAACAGCCTCGCTGCCTCCAGCAAGAGCTTCGGGTAATGACCACAGGTGACTAAACCGCTCCCCGCCCCAAAGCCCGCTCTACCAGGGCGGCCATGCCGCGGAGCCAGGGCGGCCGGGCCTGGCGGGCGGGGAGCAGAGACGGGGCCAGCCACAGAGACACGGAACTGAAGAGTCACAGCCATCTTTACTGTTCCCGCGCGGCCACCCGGCCTCTGGCGCCCCTGGCTGCGCCCTGGCCAGGTCTCCGCTCCTGGGGACCAGGATCCGGGGGCTGCCCTGACCCGGAGACCATGCCAGCCAAAGCCAGGACTGCCAGCATCACCGGCAGGCAGCCTGCAGGCCCACACCCCATCCCTAAGGCCCCAGGCCAGCAGGGCCACCTCCCCTCAGCCCTCAGCACCCGGGTCCTCCGCGCGGCTGCTCCTGCTCCGGAAGTGGCCTCTACTCCGCTTCCTGGCGCCATGGAAGCCAACAGTCTCCACCGCTGGGGGCCCCGCCACGGCCCCAGCCTGCTCGGCCCCCTCCGGTGTGCTCGCCTCCTGCAGACCCCCTTGGGGGCCACTCGGGTCCTCGGCCTCTGGGCTCCCAAGCGCAGCCAGGTGGGTCAACTCCACGGGGCCCTCGGCCCCCGCTGCTCCCGGGTGGCCAGGGGTGTCCCTGCCTGGCTCTCCTGCCTTCCCCAGGACCCGCTTTCTCTCAGACCTGGCCTCGCCAGCTCGGGCTGGCTTGCTAAAGACAACTCTCCCCTCCCCACAGCTGGAGGGATCTTGGTTGAAGGAGGGCGTGTAGTCTTGGGGTGCAGCCAGGCTCTGCGCACCCAGGAAGGCCAGGGCAGCGGCCTGGTTGCTCTGCTCGCTAACCTCAGCCACGTCGTCCAGGCTGTACTTGGTCCAGCGCTCAGGATGGGCCACGTAGTCAGGGACGGGGGCTCCCCTCCGGGGGGCGGGGGTCAAACTGTCCCTGCCCAGGCCCCCAGCTGGAGGCTGGCTAGCGGGAGCAGGGGGCCATGGGAAGCCCCCCAGGTCACCCAGACCACCTTGGCCTACGGAGGGCGGAGCCCGCTTGGCCGCCCCCTCCAAGCAGTCAAAGATGTTTCTGCTGCGCTGGGAGAAGGGGAGGCTCGTGCCTCTCAGGTGGAAGGGCTGGACGGAGGCTGGGGGGGCGCCCTGGGGAGGTGGTGGCGGCTCTTCAGGGTCTGAATCCTCCTGAGCATCCCCAGGCAGCCCCTCCGGGGACAGAGCTTCCAGCTCAACCCCGCCAGGCAAGCTGAGGTCCGAGTCAGAGTCGCTGAGGGAGACGGCGTCGCTTGGCAGGGCGTCGTACTCCGTCCCTTGCTCGACCTGCTGCAAGCCAGGTGGGGGCTGGCTTGGCCCCGTCTCCGCCATGTGTCCCTCGATCACGCCGCACCTAGACAGGACCAGCCCCCGTTTAGAACAAGCCCCCTGAGCAGACCCCCCGGCCGTGCAGGCAGGAGAGCGGCAAGAACCGCGACCGACCCAGGGAGGCGCGGCTCCCCCACGCGCGCCCGGCCCGGGCCCTCCTCTCACCTCCGTCCCGGCCGCGGCGCTGCACAGGCAGGTGTGGCGGCCCCAGCCCAGCAGCGCGCCCCACTCGCGGCGTTCAGCAGCTCAAGGGCAGGGGGCTGCGGCGGGGAGGGAGGGACGGGGTCAGACGCCGGGGCCGCGGGGGGCTGCAGCGCCAAGACCCCCACCCCACCCCCCACGCGGGTCAGGCCCCGGGGCGCGACCTCATCCACGCGTCCTGGCGGCTCCTGGCGGCGGGGGCGGGCGGGCCGCGGGGGGCCGCGGCAGGACCGGGCCACGGCCCCGGGGCAGCCCGCGCCTCCGCCCCCTTCCGCTTCCGGGGGGCCAGGCCGGCCGGGGGTCCGGAGCACCCGCAGCTCGAGGACCCGGGCGCCCGCCCGGCCGCAGGGCCGCCGCGGGAGCCTGAGGGGTCTGCAGCCCAGGCCTTGGCCCCTGGGGGTCGCGCTCTCGGGGAGCGGGGGGCCCTCGGCCCGCGGAGACGGCCGGCAGCTCCCCCGGAGCAGGGGCGCCCCGTCTTTCCCACCGGGGAGAAGCGGCCCGGGCGGCGGGCGGGCCGGGGCCGGGGCCCGCCCGCTGGAGCGCGCGGAGGCGCCCGGTCTGGACGGGCGGGGGTGGCTCCTGAGCTGGGCCCGAGGCTTGGGGCCCCGAGAGGCGGCCGCCGCCGTCCGCCCCCAACACAAACCTACCGGCTCGCCGCCGCACGGCCGCCTCCATCTTGCGCCGCGCTCGGCCCGCTGGGAAACCGAGTCCTCCCCGGCGAGCCCCGCGGCCTCTGCGCTCGGGAACTACATCCCCCACAAGGCCCTGCGCCACCGCTCCCGCGGCTTGACGGGAAAGCCCCCGCGCACGCGCCCACGCTCCCTCTCCGCCCCTCGAAGCGGTTTTATTTTGCCAAAGGAATTCGTGATTGACCGAGGGGGGGAGCTCGCACTGCGACCCCCAGGCCGCTCGACGCCTAAGGACGAGCCCCGAGTTTCCGGTCCCAGCGCCACCTGCCGGCAGCCGCGAGACAGCGGCCGCCACAGGCAGGAAGTGCGTCATCGCGCGCGCGCGGCGGCCCCGAGCTGCTCGCGGAACTTCCGGCCCAGGCCGGAAGCGGCCGCCCAGCCGCTGGCCCCGGCGGGACGCCTCCGAGTGGGCGGGCTCCGCCTCCGAGTGGGCGGGGGGCCGCCCCGCAGGGAGCGCCCGTCCCCCGCGGCCGGGCCCGGGCCCCGCGCGCCCCAGGCAGGGCTGGCTGCGATTCTGCGCGGAGCCCCCGCCGTGGATCCGGCCAGACCCTCGTCTCAAGGGGCCCCACGGGCCTGTCCAGCGGGGTCCAGCGTAGGGCCGGGCGCCCGGGCAGGGCAGAGCCCCCGACTCTGGGGCAGGCGGCGCCCCCAGCCCGTCCTCCGCGAGCCGCCCGGTCCCGCGCAGGGCGCCCCCCGCGAGGCCGGGGGTGGCCGCGGGCCTGCCTGCAGCAAGGCGGGCGCCTCCCGGGCCCCCCCACACGCCAGGCCCGCGCCCCGCAGCCTCCCCGGGCGGTGCCGCGACACAGGGAGCCAGCGGCTGGTTGGCATGCCTGGTTTCCTCCTTTATTGAGTGGCTTTCAGGGTGGATGACAGTGGACAGCGAGCGTTAGGAAGGGCAGGTGAACGGAGGCGCGGAGCTGCCCGGGCGCTCCCTGGAGGCGCAGGGGAGGAGCCAGGACTTGGAGGCTGGACCCGGCATCCCCGGCCCAGGCCCCGCCGGACGCCCCAAGGCCCATCCGGAGCCACCGGCCAGTGACGTCAGCCCCCCCAAGTGACGGGGCCTGAAGGACAAACTCAGAAGTAAAAAGGCTAATAATCGCAGCGGAGTAATACCGGGATCTATATACACGGAGGGTGGGGCCGCCCGGGCCGGGGCCGGGGCCGGGTCGCGGCGCAGCCTCAGTACACGGAGCTGTTCCGGATGCCGCAGCAGAGCACCATGCTCAGGATCATCTCGAAGATCTGCGGGCGGGCCGGTCAGCAGGGCCGGTCAGCGGCGGACGCCGTCCCCAGCCCCACCCCCACCCCCGCCCGGCGCCCCCACCTGCTCACCATGATCACTGCCACCACGATGGCCGCGATGCCGATGAGGTACAGCTTCCTGGAGAAGAGCTCGTCGATCCGCGGGTGGCACTCCTCCTGCAGCGCCAGGGCGATCAGGGGCGCCCTCCCTGCCTCTACGCCCGCCCCCAAGTCTGGACAGCCCAGGGCCTGGCCAGGTTTAGCCTCACATCCGTTTGAAAACCAGTGTGGAGAAGGGATGGTGGCCTGTGGCCTCTCCCACAGGGGACCCCGAGTGCCCGCGACCCCCAGGGTGCTCAGCCGCCTGAGCCGGGAGTGGAGGCGCGACCCACCCCCCTCCACGCACCTTGAAGAGATTGTAGCTGCCCATGTTCATGCCCTCGGGGCACAGGCTGGGCCTGACCATGTTGTTAATCGCAGCGGAAAACGTGGAGGAGCCACAGCAGTTTAGCTGCAGGGACAGGACAGGGGTCAGCGCTGGAAGGGGCCACCCAGAGACCGTTACACCTGCCGGGCCTGCCCTCCGCCCGTGGGGACCCACCCAGGAAGCCCCTGCGGGTGCCTTGGCGCCGGCCCACGCACCGTCTGGTGGAAGGTCTTCACCACCGCCTTGGCTTTGTTGGCCGCGTTTTCATCCTCCGCGACGGTCTGCTGCGCCGCCTGGTCGTAGAACTGCTTCATGTCCTTGGCGATCTGTGGGAGTGGGTGAAACGCGGGCAAGCCGGAGCGCCCTCAGGGCTGGGGGCCGCCGCCCCACAAGACCTTCCGTGGCAACCCTCACCCCACAGCACACCCTGTAGTCTGTGGGTGGGGCTGCCTGTGCCCCTGCCACCGCCAGGCCGGACGCCCCCTCAAGCCAGGCTCACCTGGTCCTTGTTGACGAAGCCCCAGATGCCAGCAGCCACTTCGCAGGCAAAGAGGATCACCAGGCAGGCAAAGAACTGGGAGGGGAGTGTGGGGAAGGAAAGCGAGGGGGTGTCAGGCAGGGCAGGGGGCCTGCAGCGGGCCCAGGGCTTCCCCAGGCCCAGGCCGGCCCGGCAGCCGGGAAGGCCAGACCACGCAGCGCCAGGCCACATTCCCAAGGGCCCCGTGGGTGGGCCGGAGGCCAGTGGGGGGAGGAGTAAGGGGCTCTGGTGGGAAAACGCGCAGGCCCTGCAGGCCCTTCTCCCTCTCCCTGGGGCAGGGGCTCCCTCACGGGGCACAGACCCGCCTGGAACGCCCACGGCCTTGGTACCGGGACCCCTTCCCCATTAGGTCTGTGGTTTGTTTCTTGAAGTGAAAAAAAGCAACTTTGGAACTGAGGCTCGGAACTAGGCGTAAGGATGTACGCGCGGCCCCCTGCGTGCCCGGCTGAGCCTGTGTGGGCGAGGCAGGCTGCCCAGCACCTCTCCTGAGTCGCCCCCCACGCTGCCACCCGGCACAAGCCCGCAGACGCCACCTACCGTGGCCAGCAGGCACTGGGACTCCTGGATGGCGCCGTAGCAGCCCAGGAAGCCCACGAACATCATCACGGCGCCCACGGCGATGAGGATGTAGATGCCTGCGGGAGGGGCGGGCCGCGTGAACCTCCCAGCCAGGACCCGCACCCCGGGCGGATTCTCCCAAGGGCCCCCCACTCCTGCCACGCACACGCCATGGCCGGGCCTGGGGGGCCGGTGCCAGGCCAGCCCAGGCCACGTGGCTGCCTCTCTGTACCCATTTCCTTGACTACTGAAGGGGGGGCCAGTGGTGCACAGAGAATGGCGCTCACCTGGACAACCCCGGGTGAGACCCCACAGCTTCTCGGCCCCCTGCCTGGCCTGGGAGCTGCAGTCTGCCGTGCCCCTGATGGCGGTGCCACCTCAGCGTCCCCCCTCGGGGGGTCAGACAGGCTGTTCTGGTTTGGTGGGGCTGCCCCGTTGGGGAGATGGGCTTAAATCAGCTTCCACACCCCAACCCGGGGCTGGAGCCTGCTGACAGATGGGCACACGGCGGCAGTGCCGCGGACAGCCCGACTCGGCCCCCGGGGGTCCATCTGTCCTGGCCGCCACCCTGGGGGGCTAGGCCTCATTGCCCAGGAGGCCAGAAGGGCCACCAAGGATCAAGGGGTCACCGGGGCCCGGAGCCGCCTCTGGCCTGACTGTGCGGCCCTTCTCAGGGGCCCACAGCCCGCCAGGTAGGGTCCAGCGCCCACGGGCCACACCGACTGCCTCTCCAGGGGCCTCCCACACCCTGCTCCTGCCAGCGGGAGGGCCCACCGGAGGGCCCACCCCCGTCACCACGGCAGGCAACACGGCAGGCAGCCCGAGCCCCTCCGCACAGCCGGGAAGCAGTGCCCAGGGCGGGGTACCAGGGCAGGTGCCTCTGCCTGACTGGCAGGAGGGGCATAAGTGGCCCAGAAAAAGCCCAGGGCTGCCCACCCTCCCGCTGGGCCTGCCACCCCTCCTGGAGGTGAGGCCCACCGCGGGGGCCCTGACCGGGTCACCACGTGAGGCTCAGCGAGGTGACCCTCCAGGCCCAGCCCCGACCTCCCCCGTGCCAGCTCGGGCTCGAGCCCTTGGGCCTGCTGGCCCGGGATGCCGAGCCCAGCTCCGCGCCCCCCTTCCCCGTGTGGACAAACCGCCCTTGTCAGAGCTCACAGCTGCGCCCCCGCCTCCCTGGCAGGCCCAGCAGGAAGCTCTGAGGCCAGGCTGGGAGGCCCAGAGCGGCCCTGCCCACGGGGCAGGCGCAGCAAGAGCCCAAGTTGGGGGCGGGTGGCCTGCCTCTGCGCACGCGGGGGACCCTCGGCGACGGCCCTCTCAAGCCGCCTTGCCGGGGCTCGCCCACCACCACCACCGCGGGCCCGAGAAGGCGCGAGGCGGACCCCTGGGGAGGAGACCCTGGGCGGAGTCCGGGAGAGACATGCCCCCTGGGAGGGCACCTTGTCCTGACCCCCAGCTTCCAAGGGACAGGACCCGCGTGAGGGGTGAGCGAGGTCACGCTGCTCCCCTACTAGAACCCACAGTCGGGGGCCTGGGAACCTGCAGCAGGAAGTGGGGCCTCCTCAGGGACGCTGGCGGGGAACCACCCCCCGAGCCACGGGCTGCCAGTCTCCTGCCCTCACGGCCAAGCCACAGGCAGAGGGGTCAGAGCCCCGGGTGCCCCGAGCCAAACCCACTCCAGCAGCCAAGCTTCTCCCAGGCCCGGGGCACCGAGGAGGGTGCTGCTCCGCCCACCCCCAGCCCGGCTCCCAGCCCGGCTCCCAGCCCTGAGCTGGCAGCCAGAGGCAAACAGGACGCCTAATAAGGCGGCTACTCAGCCGGGGTGTCCGTGGCCCCGCCCCTGCCGCCGCCCCCCTCCCCCACCCTGGCTCTGGGCTCCAGCTGCCTTGGAGGCGGGTCCCGCTGCCCAGGCACCCAGCCCCACCCCTCCCAGGGAGCCTCCCCCAAAGTACCAGGCCTGGGCACTGCTCCCTGCCCTGCTCGCTGCCAAGCCCCACCCTGTGGGTCCTCGGGGGGTCCCAACCAGCCAGAGCCCCAAGGAGTTCCAGCTGTCCTTGGGAGCCCAACCCAGGCAGGTGCTCGGCCACCTCCAGAGGGGGCCCCGGGTGACCCCACCTGCTCTCGAGCTCGGTCTCCCCCTGCGCCCAAAGAGCCTTCCTCCCACCCCAGTATTCAGCAAGGCCCAGGGAGTTCAGACCCTGCCTCCTCCTAAAAGCCCTCCTGGACCGCCTCCCCGGGGCCTGAGCTCATGCCCAGACTCCTTGAGGGTGGTCTTGCCGGCCCCCAACCCAGGGTGTCACCGCCTGCCCTGCGCCCCGAGGCCACTCACCCACGTAGAAAGTGCTGGGTGCGGGCCGGTCCCCCAGCTCCAGGTACAGCAGGTTGGTGGTCTTCGGGTCATGGCGCAGCCACAGGGCCACTCCCAGGATCACGCCTCCGGCCAGCTGGGGAGAGCGGGCGGCGTGACCAGGGGCCGGCGCGGGAGCCAGGCCACACCAGCAGGCGGAGGCGGGGAGCCGGGCACTCACGGGCACCCACTCTGCCGCCCTGGGCCCAGATGCCCCCACAGGCCTGGACCCAGGGGACCACGTGGCCACATGGGGTCCCAGGGCACAGGCTCGGTGGGGCCCTCCGCCGGCTCCACTGACGCTCCAGGGATGGTGCCAGCCCCGGCCAAGAGCGCATGTCAGAACCACCACCGCCTCCCCGGGTCAAGTGCCCCCGCTGCAGGGGGCGTTCTGCTCCCTGTTTATCTGAAGCTCAAGGTCAGCAGCTGAGCTGGCCTGACGCCACAGCAGATCCCAACGGCCCAGGGAGCACTGGGCCCTGCCCCACGGGGGCGTGACGGCCCCGGAGTCCCCAAGACTCCTGAGCCCACCTGGGGGCGCCCCAGGCCTGAGTGGGCTGGCGGAGGGAGGGACAGAGAGGGGGGCTGTGGGACAGAGCCCTGGAGGGGCGCTCCCCCGGTGGAGGCGGTAGAGCTGCAGGCGGGGCCTGCCCGAGCCTGGCACGCAGGGGCCGGCTGCAGTCTTCTCGCACGCCTGTGGGGCATCACAGTCTGTGCTGCGGCCTGCGGGTGCACCCAGGCGACGGCCAGCGCCAGGCCCCCCCAGCACCCGGCCTGCGTGCCCCTGGAGGTCGTCCAGGTGGGCAGCTGAGGGCTCGCCCCAGCCCCTGGGTCTCCAGGGAAAGCCCCGGCAACCCCGAGACCCTCCAGCCACTGACCCCAGGGCAAGGGTGGGGAGGAGCTGTGGCTGAGCACTCCCTGCCCTCTGGCTGCTGGCACCTCGCCCTGGAGCAGGCGCCTCGGCAGCCCAGCAAAGGTTCAACCTGGGCTTGGGTCTGGAGGGGCGGGTGCGCGCGGGGCCGGCCTCCCAGCCCGTTCTGTTTGGTGGGGCTGGGGCCCCTGGGTCCGCGGGGGCAGGGCGGTGGCCCCAGAGGGCTGGCTGCCATCTGCACTCCTGGGGAGGCGCGGCTGCAGGTTGCCGTGGCAACAAGGCTTCCTCCTGCAAGTCAGAAGCGACCTGAGAGCCGCCCACAGACCCTGCTCGGCCAGTGTGTCCTCAGCCGAGGGGTGCGCTGAGCTGCGGCTGCCCTGGCTCCCGGAGCTGGGGCACAGCCTGTCGGGGGCGCAAGGGCCTAGCAGGGGCGCCGGCCCCACCCCAGGCCAAGGGCAGGCTGCAGGCCAGCTGGTTCCATGCTATCTGGGGGGGCTGGGGAAGGCGGGGCAGTGCGGTGCCTGCACCCTCCCTGGGCCACCCGTGGTCACCCCGAGTCCGTTCCCTGAAGGGTGGCCCTGCCCAACCCTGCCTGCGGCCAGGGCTTCCCCCAACTTCCGGAAGATCCTTTAAATCTCAGCAAGACAACTCAGTTTAAAAAGCGGGTGAATGATTTGAAAAGACACGTCCCCCATGTACGGCAAGGGAGCCCCGAAGTGCCCCCCACCTACCATGGCAGCACAGACACGGGACCCCGCGGACCCCTTCCCGCGAGGCTGCCCAGAGAGGGGCCTGGAGGACATGGAGGGCCCCTCTGGACACTCGGCGGTGGAACCTCTCCCCCGTCGCCACCGCCCACCCCACGCGCGTCCTCACCCAGGGCCGCACACGCCCGCAGCCCTCCTTGGAGAGGCCCCGGTGGGAGCAGCTGGCTGAGCACCCCCCGGGGAATACTACGCAGCCAGGAAATGGGGGCGACGTGGCTGGCCCTCCAGGGAATGGTGGTAAAAGCACCAGAAGGAGCAAGACAAACACCGCACGTCTTCCGCGTCTGCGGGCGACAAGGGAACTAAGCTCAGGAGCAAACAAAGCCAAAACCAGCCCCCGGGGGGCAGAGACGGGAAGGGACGCGGGGCGAGCGGGAGGCCCAGAAGCGGCGGAGGGCAGGGCAGGGAAGGGGCGCCGGGAAGGCGGGCGCTGGCGGGGGGAGCCTCCGAGCTGAGGCCGCACCTTCCCACCCCACTTGCTTAGAGGTGAGACGCGCAGACCCCGACAGACGGGCCGCAGAGGCCGCCATCCCGGTAGGGGAAGAAGGCGGGACCCCGGGCCCGGGCACACCTCGGGGTGTCCTTTCAGTGGCCCCCGCGTCACAGGCGTCTGCTTACGTCAAACCGTGCCCGGTGACGCCAAGTGTGCGCGACTCCCCGCGCCAGCGAACCCCCACGACGCTGCTTAAAACCCCGCCCCACGCCCCTGAGGACTGGGCTTCGGAGCAGCAAGGCCGAAGTGGGGTGATGCCGAAATGGGGTGATGCCTCTTCCGGGCCCCAGGACCACGCCGGGCCGGCGGCACCCACGGGGCTCCCACGAGGCGCGCTGCCCGGCTGGCAGGTGGCCTGCGGCCAGCGGCTTCAGGGGCCACAAAAGCCGAGGCCGGGTCCGGCCCCGAGGCCTGGGGGAGGCAGCGGCCCGGGTGCGGGAGCAGGGCTGGGCCCGCGGGGCGCAGGGGTCGGTGGCCCCGGCCTGGGGTTTCTGTGCTGCAGGCTCGCCCTGCAGAAACACCTGTCAGCAGCAGGAGCGTGGAAGCGGGTGGCCGGCGGGGACCCGGCCCTCCCCGGGGACCCCCGCACGCCAGGGCACGGCCCGCCTGGCCGGGCTGGGGGGCGGCGGAGGAGTCCGCTACTGCACGGTCTTCCTCTTTCCCGAGGATGAATAAATAACAGTGTCGGTTAAAGAGGGGGGTGGGGTGCCCCCAGGCGGGGAGGCTGCCCTCCGGGCCGCCCTTCCCCTTCCCAAGCCCCCAGCCCCTGCAAGGGACAGAGGCGGACGCCCAGGCAGGCCTGCTCTCCGGTGCCGGCCCCCATCCTGGGGGCTCCCTCAGCAGCACCCACGAAGGGGCAGTGGGTCGGGCCACCCCCCACAGCTGGCCAAGAGGCCGCCCCGAGGCTCCCCTCAGTACAGGCGCAGAGTCGACCAGTGTGTCCACACCCCTTTCCACAGGGGCCGCCCAGGCCTGGTGCGTCCGGTCCAGACCCTAAGCGGCTGGGGCAGCAGGGGGCACCCCCACGCTTGCTGGGAAACCTGGCCAGAAAGTGCCCACGGGGCCCGGCAGGCGGAGGTCCTGAGACCCCAGGAGGGTCGTGAGGCAGAGGCGGGACGCGTGCCCAGGGCGGGAGAAGCGGGGAGCAGACACCTTGGGGGGGGGTCGGGTCCCTGCAGGCCGACGCTCTTGTTCACCCCCCTCGACACCCGGCCCCTCCTGGCAGGCCCTCTGGGGGGACGGCCGCCCCACCACCTGCGGTGACCCCCGGAGCATGGAG
This sequence comes from Talpa occidentalis, assembly GCF_014898055.3. Lineage (NCBI taxonomy): Eukaryota > Metazoa > Chordata > Mammalia > Eulipotyphla > Talpidae > Talpa > Talpa occidentalis. The sequence goes on along the minus strand of NW_023601754.1, from coordinate 52,192,086 downwards.
GGGGGCGGGCCGGGGAGGGCAGAGACCCCCGGCGCCTGCCGGGAAGCCAGGAAGCGGAAGCCGCCCTCCGAGCCTCAGGAAGCCTCAGGAAGCCGCCTGGCCCGACTAAAAATAGGAACCAGAGGATGCGCCTCTCTGCGCCCTGGGGCTGGGGGCGTCTCTTCCCACCCAGAGGGAGAGTGAGCAGGCCCAGGGAGCGGGCGGGCCACTCTGGGGTTCCCCACTCAGCTCCCCGAGGCGGCCAGGCCCTCCACAGTGAGCGCCGGGGCTGGCACCCTGGGGAGGGAGCCGCAGGTGGCGGGCGCAGGAGTGGGGCAGAGGGAGGGCCCAGGAGGGTCGGGCCCCGGCCTGGCCCTGGAACCAGCTCTCCACACAGCCCCGGGCTGGGGGAGCCCTGCGGTCACACCACACGGCTGCAGACCACAGCGGTTGGGGGGCGGGCGCTGGACCCCAGCCTGCTCCATCACTTGCTCCTGGGGTCTCGGGGGACCTCAGGGTCCTGATCACCCAGGGGACCTGGTAACAGCCGCGGGGCAGGCCGTGACTCCGGGCAGAGCAAGGACTCCAGAGGGTGTGGCCCGCCCAGGGAGCAGCTGTGTGGGCGCTTAGGGTGGGTGGGGCTGCAGGGGGGTTCCCAAAGCTGCTGTGGCCCAGAAACCCCACCCCGCAGACCAGCGGCTTCGTGGGGGCTCCGGCCTCGGGCGGGAAGGAGTGCCGACCCAAGCTGCCCCCCCCAGCCCCCCAGCGCCTGGAACCCCGGGCTCCACCTGCCCCGCCACCTGCGCTCAGCCGCGCACAGGTGCAGGCCGGCACCGGCGCAGCACCCAGCGCCCTCACATGTCCCCAGGGAGAGCCCTGGCCCGGCGGCCCCAGGTACCCCGCCCCCCCCACCACGGCTGCTTCCTGCTCTTCACCTCCTCTGGGTCGTTGCCACAGTAACGGGGCGGGGAGGGGAGCCCCGATCCCCCAAGGGCTCAGAGAAGCCCACTGCCGTGCCCCAGGGCTCCCCCACGGAGCCCCCAGCCTCTGAGCCCTCGGGGTGACCCCCGAGGTCACTGCTCTGTCCAGCTAACAAGGGAGACCCGCTGCCCACTCACTCATGGGGACTCCCCAGCACCTGGCACCCGCCTGGAGGGCCCCAAGGGTCTCGTGGGAATCTGCTCGGCTGGGCCCCGGCATGCGGGCAGCGTGGGGGGCCTCTGGGAGGCCCCAGGCCGGGCCCTTCACTGGCCCAGGGGCAGGTCTCAGCAGGAGGGCGCTGAGGGCCAACAGGGGACCAGCCAGGGCTTGGGGTGCCAGGGCCATGAACCCGAGCCCAGCTTCCCGCCCTCCCTTGGGCCTCTCCAGGACGCAGGGCGGAGCAAAGGTGACGTCTGCACCCCGTGTGCCTGGACTCTGAGCCGCATCGATTCTCCCCCAACAGGCTCCAGGGCGTGGGGGTGGGTTCAGCTCCCTGCCTGGACTTGGAAGCAGTTAGAAGCTGGGACTGGGGTGACCTCACCCCCAAGAGCAGAGAGCTGGGGTGGGAGGGGTGGGCCCGCGGGGAGGGAGCACCAGGGCCCCGCTCGTTGCTGCCACGCCCCCGGCCCAGCGGGGCCAGACCAGGAGCTTCCTCTTCTGGGCTTAGGCCGACAGCCCGTCCCCCAAAGCCTGACCGCCAGGGGTGTGCCCCCCCTCCCCGCCCCTGATGCCAGGCCCAGGAGAGCCCAGCCCACCCAGAGCCCCCGGGAGGAGCGGCACAGCCGGCCGGTGACAGTCATGTGCCGCCTGGAGGCGGGAGAGGAGCCGGCCTGGGGCCGCCACGAGGCCTGGAGCCTCGGAAGGGCTGGGGGGCCATCGCCAGGGTGCGGGGCGGGTGCCCAGGCCCCGCACACTCCAGCCAGGCCACAGGGTCCAGGGAGCCCCCGCTGCCCCCGGAAGCTATGCTCGCGCCTCCGCGGGGGCAGCATCAGTGCCCCCGGCTCGGCCCCCTGCTGCCCGTCCTAGGCCCAGCGCCCCCCACTGCCTCCTGCACAGCTGGGGAGCCCCGGCAGGCCTGGGGAGCTGGAAGCGGCCAAGAAGCCCCTTCGCTCGCCAAAACGTCCCGTTTCCAAGTCCCCACCGTCCACCTTCCCTCCTGGCTCTCACCCTCAGTGCCCCTTTCTGCCTGGTGGCCGGGGTGCCCTGGGGCCCCCTCCTCCCCCACCCCGGCCCCCAGGCCCCTGGGCAGCCTCCCAGGGGCTTAAAGTCCCTTCCCAAGGCACTGCCCGCCCTCGCCCCCCGTCTCCCAGCCCAGCATCCGTTGCTTGGGCTGGAACCCCACTATCCGGCAAGGACTCCTGCTGCCAACGTGGGGGGAGGACCCCCACTTTAGGGGGGACGCCAAGACAGGTGTCTAGCCAGCCCCACAGCACCGGGCAAGAAGGGTCCCCAGGTGGAACCTCGGCCTCCCCGGCTCAGCTCTGTCCCCCCACAGCAGGGCAGGGCTGGCCCGGCAGGCGCGGGGCCCCGGGGGGCTCGCTGGGCCAGGTACGGAGCTCGAGCCCCCGAGCCCCCCGCAGGCTGGGACGGAGGAGGGGGGCGCGGACATGTGTCCTCCAGTCTCAGCAAAGAGGGCCCTGGGGAAGCCACAGCAGCGAGGCGGGCGGCCCAGGACCCGCGGGCTGGGCTGGGGGGGCCAGGCGGGCGAGGGCCCACTCGGGGGGCTGCCCCCACCCGCAGCCAGTCCCGCTGGGGGGCCGGGGCCCCTCTCCCTGCCCGGGCCGGGTCCACATGGAGACACCCCAGCCCACACCTGCTGCGGGGGCCATTTTAAAAGTTTCCTCCCGGGCCCACCTGGGCGCACCCGGGCCGGGAGCGCCGGGGCCCGCGGGCCGGGAGCGCCGGGGCGGCCAGGAGGGCGCTCGGAGGGTTCTGGGCCCGCGGGCCGGGCCGGGCCGGGCCCGCCCCTCCCTCCCGGCCGCCCCGACAGGATGTGCACACAAAGGAGAGACTCGGGTCGGCCCCACCGCCGGCCCGGCCCGGCCCGGCCCGCTCGCGCGGCCCAGCGGAGCCTCCGCGCGCCACGATGGCCCGCGGGGGGCAGCTCTTCCCGGGGGGGGCCCAGGGCCGGCCCCCCGCGGCTCCGGCCACGTCTCCGGCCAGCTCGGGGGGCGCCGAGCCGCCCAGGCCCGGGGCGGGTGGGGGGCAGCCTGGCCGGGGGGGCGGCGCGGCCCGGGACCCGGGGGGGCCGGTCCCCGCGCTGGACGCGCCCCCCCGCCCGCGGCTGCCCCCGGCGCCGGCGCTGAGCTCACGGGGCGGGGCGCCCGCAGCCCCGCCCGAGCCCCCCCGGGCGCGGAGAGCGGGGTCGGCGCCATCCCCGGCGCCCCGGAGCCCCGCCGGCCGCGCGCAGACGCCCCGAGCCGGCCCGCCCCCGCGGGGAGCCCCGGCCCCGCCCGCGCCCACAGGTGGCCCCCGGCTCCGCGGCCCGGCGCCCCCCGCCCGGCTCACCCAGAAGACGAAATTGAAGACGAAGAGCAGGTACTTGATGCACTTGGTGCAGCCCTCCACCCCCATGGCGGCGCGGGGGGCGCGGGGGGCGCGGGGCGCGGCGGGGGGCGCGGAGGCGAGGCCGGGCCGGGCCGGCGCGGGAGTCGGGCCTGGGCGCTCGGGATCCTCGTCGCCGCTGCGCGCTCGCTCTCTGGCCGGCGCGCGCCCCGCTCGTGCGCCTTAATAACAGGGCGCGCGCCCCGCCCCCCGCCGCGCCGCGCCCCGCCCCGCGCCCCGCCGCGCCCCGCCCCCGCCCGCCCCTCCGCCCGCCCCTCCGCCCCCCCCCCCGCGGCCGGGCCCCGCGAGCGCTCGGGGTGTCGACCCGCCGCGCCCGGGACCTGCAGGCCCGGCTTGGTCTGGCACCACGCGCGCCCCCGAGCCCGCGGCGGCCGGAGCCCCGGAGGCGCCCGAGCAGGGCCTGAGGCCCGCCCGCCCCGGGCTTCCCGGAGACCTGCGCGCTCCCGGCTTCCCTCCCCCTGGGGCCGCCGGAGGGCTTCCCGGAGGAGGCGGTGCCGGCGTGGCTGCCCCGGCCGGTCACAGGCGGGCGAGGGGAGGGCCCCCCACCCCCGCCATCTCCGCCCCCCGCCAGCGCTCGCTTCACCGGGGGAGACACCCCAGTGGGCAAGGAGGCCCAGAGTCAGAGACCCCCCAAGATCCTACAACACCTGATTCCGGGCAGCCAAGCCCCCGCCTGGAGAAAAGGGGCTGCAACCCCTCGCAGAAGGCCCCTGTTTGGAAAGGTCGCTGAGGGGGTGCCCCGGCTGCTCAGGGAGCGTCCAGAGGCCCCACCCGCGGCGGGAGGCCCTCCACGTGCCGCGCTCCGTGCTGGTGGGCACCACGCGGCCCCGCTCTCCTCCTGAGGCTGTGGGGTGGGGCGGCCTGGGGCCTGGGCTAGTGGGGTGGCCGCAGGAGGAGCGCCGCCCAGAGAGGGCCGGACGCCGACCCACGGATCAGCAGGCCCGGAACACGATCCTGAGCCGCCGAGCATGGCCGGGCGGCCTGGACCCGGGTCCCGTCGTGGCTCTTCCCAACAGCGCACGCCCGGCCGCCACCCTGGGCTGGTCTGTGCTCTGCCGGCGCGGGGGCCTCTCCCCGTGTCGCGTGTGCGAGAGCCCCGCAGGCCTCGGGCGCGTCTGTGTGTGTCCCGGTGGCGCTGGAATGAACGTAGCGAAGGCCCCTGTGTCCTCGGAAGGGTCTCCACGAAAGGCCAGCTGCAGAGCGGGCTTCCAGCCTGAGCACACGGGTGTCCACGCGTCCTGGGGTCCCTGCGCCCTGCAGCTCCCCAGCGTCCACAGTGACAGGGACATTTCCCGCCCAGGCGTGCTCTGTGGGGTGGGGTGGGGTGGGGCGGCCAGACGCCGGGGCCAGGGCAGCTGGAGACCGCAGGGAGCGAAGTCCTGGCTCCCAGGCTGACCGCACACGGGGCGGCCGCACAGCGGGGGCTCGCGGGGGAACGCGCCCTTCTGGGGCCGGCACCTCTGGGCTCGCACCGGGAGCCACCTCTGCCGTGTCTGGGCCAGCAGCCCCCCGCCTGGGGCCAGGGAGGCCGTGCGGGAGCCCGGCAGCAGATCAGCCAGACCTCGCGCCAGGCAGGCGCCACGGGAGATGGGGCGGACGTGCTGGGAGAGGACGTGGCTCCTGCGTTGCGGAGCCCCCGGGAGGCCGGGGTCTGGGCAGTCCGACCCCGGGTGAGGGTGGAAGAGGGGGTGTCCCAGCCGCGCCCCCTCCGCCTTTGGAGCCGGCCAGCCCTGGGTGGACCCGGAGGGCGCGCCACAGACGGAGTCGTGACCCGAATACTCGCCCCACCTGGAATCCCGTCCCGGACGCCCCCAGGCCAGTCATGCCCACGCGGCGTGGCCCCGCGGGCAGCGAGCGCATAATGGTGCAGGGGGGCGCCGGGGCCGTGTGAAAGGCGCCTTGTCTCTGCACACCAGCGCTTCAGTCCGGCTCTGGGGCTCAGGCCAGGCACCCAGATGGGCTGCGTTGGCGCGAGCCGGGAGGGGGCTGGAGCCCTGACCCCACGGGAGACCCACCCCACGCCCTGCCCGCGGCACGGAGGCCGACGGAGACCAGCACGGCAGCCGCTGCTCAGCCGGGCTGGGCCGGGCCCCCCGCGTGATGTCCTCAGCTTCCCGCTGCAGTGGGCGGTGCGGGCGGTGGCGGCTGCAGGGCCCGGCCTGGGCAGCAGGAGCCATCGCCTCTTCTGCGGGGCGGACCTCGCGGCCAGGCGCGGGGCCAGGGGCCGGTGACTCATGCCATCACGGGCACATATTCACACATTCTGTTGGGGGGAAATCGCCGAACCCCGCCCTGCCCCTGCCTCGATTTCCTGCGGAAACAAACGAGGACCTGGCAAATGACAGGCAGCCGCCGGCAGAGCTCCCCCGGCAGGGCCTGGGGCTGCCCCCAGGGAAAAGGCAGGTGTGACCCCAGGGCCAGACCCGCAAAGAGCGCCCCCTGCAGCCCACCTCCCGCAGGGCCAGAGCTCCCCCGCACCCGGCACGAGGATGCCGCCTTCCCTGACAGAGGACGCCCCCAAACCACTGCTGCCCACCATGGCCGAGGACCCGGCCTGCTCTGGTCCACTCGCTGCGCCCTGGACAGGGAGACCCCAGGGTGTGTGGGAGGCAGAAGTGAGCTCTCTCTCGAGTGACTGGCCTTGCATGCGGGAGTCCCCGAGAATCCCACCCCCGGAGGGTCAGGCTGCAACCGGCAGGCGCCAAGCAGTGGGCGAGGCCGGCCTGGCCTCTGCGCGCGAGCGCTGACTGCCCGCGGAAACGAGGACGCCCCCCGTGGTGCCGGCAGCCGAGAGACGTTGTGGGGCGGGGGGCAATGTAGCCAAAGAAGTGTACGGTCTGAGCACCAAAAACTGCAAAACATGTTAGAGAAATTAAAGCTGGAAGCACAGGGACGTGGTCCGGGTCAGAGACCTGCTCCGCGACCCGCTGCGGCAGCCGCCCCAGCCCCACCGCCTCGCCACACGCTCACCCTGGCCTTCGCCTGGAAATGCCCAGCCCGCAATAGCCGAAGCCACCTGGAGATAGCCCCGGAGGCCAGGCCCGGCGGGACTGTGGGCTGGCGCTGCCCGGGCGGGGAGACCCCGGGCGGGGACGGCCAGGCAAGCCCCCAGCCCTGTGTCTCGGCGGAGGCAGCGTCCTGCCAGCGGCCAGCCCTCACGTTCCCTCAGAGCTTGCTGCAAGTGGGGCCCCCCGAGAGCTGGCTCCCGGGACCCCTCGCCGAGGCTGGTGCCCCGGCCCAGCAGCTGTCCCAGCACAGCCCGAGGGCCGCGGGGTCCACGGGGGGCTCCGTCTCCCTGCAGCACGGGGCGGGGTGCGGGCCGTGAGAAGCCTGGAGGGACCCGCCGCGAGCAGCCGTCGGCTCTGCAGCAGTCTCGCTTTGACTCAGAATCGAGCAAAACATAAAAACAGATCAACGCCCACGCAGGCGTCGGGGAGCGCACCAGGGCCGTGTCGCCCTGGTCGGCCTGGCTAGGGGTCAGGGGTCAGGGAGGCCTGTGGGCAGGCCCCTCGGAGGCGAGAGTCGACCCCCGGGGGGCTGGGGCAGGGTGGGGGAGCCCCTGCGGCAGGTGCGCATGGAGCCCTGCCTGCTGCCGAGCGGGCGCACTGCTGGGCGTGCTGGCTGAGGATAAATGGAGGGGCCGTGGGGGGGAGCGGGTGGGCCTGGGCGCAGCTGCCCCTCAGGCTGCCGGCTGGGGTCTGCACAGTTCCCCAGAACTGGTGACTTGTGGGGTGACCTGTGGGCTGTCCCTGGACCGAGGGCCGCGTCCCTGGGCCCCTGGCTGCGCCGGGCTGGGAGAGCCCGCCTGGGTGCCGGCAGCTGCAGGCCAGGCCCCGGCCAGGGGCTTCCTCATTGCTGATTCTCAGTCCACATTTCAACGCCACTCAGTGTCCACTTTAAATGAGGGCATTTTATGGAACGTGAAGTAGTGGGGAGTGGCACCCCAAGAGACGCGTCCTTGGCCTAGGTATCACCTGAAGTGGATCACTCTGAAGAACCAGCGCCCCGGCCGTGCCCTGGAGCCCAGCGTGGCACTTGGTGAGAGACACTCGCTCGTGCCAGGGCCTCCGGGTGGACCAGGCAGCCTAGGCCGCGTCCCAGGAGGGGCAGCGGGCCCTCAGCTGCCTCGCCAGGCCAGAGCTGCCCTTCGCCTGCAAGGCTTGTTCCAGAGCAGCCACAGGCAGTTTGGAGGGTGCCGTGGGGCGGCCTTCGGGCCATGGGCCTGGCCCCGTGGGGCAAGGACTCCGCCTCCGTCGGTCAGGGCGGGCGGCAGCCCCCTCCCCGGGGAGACGCCAGGCACGTGGGCCAGCAGTTTGCAGACCACGAGCGAGACGCCCCCTCGTAGCCGCTGACCCCAGGGACAGCCCCCGTGGGAATGGCCAGCTGCCCTCCCTGTCCCGGCCCCCCTCAGCGGCGGGGCCCGTCACCCGGAGCCGCCTTTCCCGAAACATGCTGCGGCGCGGGCCCCTTTGTCTCCCAGATTTCTCTGCCCCCGAGAATGCCCCGTCCCCCAGGTCCCGCCCATCCTCAGCTCGGGGTGCGGTGGGTCTACGCCTCGGTTTCCAGGCTGGCTCTGGAGCCCGGCGTCCCAGCGGCTCCCGCGCACGCGGGATTAGACGGATCGTCTGCGGCGAATCCGCGTCCTGTCCGTTCACTGTCCGGCCAGCCCCGGGCGCCCACCGCGCGGGAGGAAAACCCCCCTTCCCGCGAGCGTGTGCCGGCCGGGGCCTGGGGCCTGGGGCGCCGGCGCGGTGGACGGAGTGGGGTGCCCGTCGGAGTGGGGAGCCCCCGGCATTGCTTCGGGCGGACTTGCCTCTCTCTGGGTGGTCCTGAGTCGGGGCAAAAGGGAAGCGGGCGGCGGTGACGGGGCCGGCCGCACGCCGAGTCTTCGGGGCCGAGTGTGCTCAGAGCGCGGCGGCCTGCGTGGGGTCTGCCCCGGCTGGGCCCTCCAGCTTGGCCGGCAGAGGCGGGAGCACCACAGGCGGCAGGGGGTGGGGGCGGCCGGGGCAGGCCTCAGCAGTCCGCTGCCCTCCGGTGAGCTGCAGGGCGGGGGAGGACGGGCTGGTGCAGGGACCAGGAGGCCACGGTCCCCAGCGGGGCAGACACTGCGGCCTGTGAGTGGGAGGAGGCTGTGCTGCTGGGGGCGGACCCCTGTGGGCCCCCGTGCTGCCTGCTGGGGAGGAGGGGCTCTGGCCCTGGGGCGATGGCCTTGAGGGGCCTGGGTGCCCCTCGGCTGCCCCACCACCACCGTTGACTTGGAGGTGGGGGTGCTGGGAGGACACACAGACAGTGCTGCTTCCCAGAGTGACCAGCTTGCCCTGGGCTGCACCCACCCGGCCAGGCCTTGGTGTCGGCTCACCCTGCTTCCCCCCACCCCCCAGCCCAGGTGGGACCCAGGCCTCCCTCGCCTTCAGCCCTGGCCCTGTGGTGTCTCCGGCCTGCCCCCCAGCCAGCGGCTCCTGGGGCCTGGCCCTGCTCGCGCTGGCCGCTGCCGTAGCACCTCCTGTCCCCTCCTGGTGCAGGGCCAGGCCAGGAAGCCACGTCCGGCCTGGGGCCCAGGAGGGGGTCTCGCTGTCGAGTGCTCACTCGGAACTGGGGAGGGGCCTTGCATCTGGGGAGGCCCCCGCGAGCTGCTGGGAGGCTGAGTCCAAAGCTCAGAAGCTTGTTTGCGACCAACGGGCACCTGGGCCGGGAGTCGGTGGGGGCTGGGGCCGGCAGGCCCCGGAGCGCTGGTGGCCGCAGAGGCCAGGGTTGGGGTGTCCATTGTTGATGTTTCCTGTCCAGGGCCTGGCGGCTCCGGGAGCGGAGGAGGGGCCGGCAGGGGCTGGCTGAGGGTGACGCAGCCGTGGGGCGGGGGCGGCTCTGTGTCCACCCCCCACCCGGGCTGGGCAGGGCTGCCCGGGCTGTCGTCTGGCTAAGGGCGAGGCCTGACCCATGGGGTCTGGGCCGGGGTCTCCGCCCGCCCACCTGCCCTCGGCCTCTCGCTTCTCAGCCCACGCTCAGGCTGCTCCTCAGCCTTGGCACCAGATTCCTTCCCCAGCGGCCACCACGGGCAGTGCCCCTGCCCTGGAGCACCAAGGCACTGGGGAGCTGCCCCCTGAATCGCCCCCACCCCACCCCTGCAGCCCACCCCGGAGAAGGTGCTCACCCAAACTAGAAACGCTTCCCCACGTTCTGGGGGGATCTCTGTGAACCCTTTGGGTCTGGCAGGTTTGCGGGGAGGAGAAAAGACGGCCCCGTCCCGCAGCTGGAGTCGGGCCCCAGCCGTCCACGCTCACTCCTGCGTCCGGCCGCTCTGCCGGCCTCTGCGCCTGCGCCCCGGCCGGCCACCCTCCTCAGGCCGCGGCCGCTGCACATCTTCTCACCGAGGGCGGCGCTGGGGGCCTCGGGGGCAGCAGCCCTGCGTTGTCCTGAGGGGCATGACCAGACTCCGCCTGTTTGGGGTCCCTGCTGGCGCCTGCGTGTCTGGGGACAAACAGCCCAAGGCGACCGCAGAGGCTGTGGGGCTCCACTGTGTCCACCGTGCGGCCTCCTCCGCTGACCCACGCCCGGCTGGGGACAGCAGGCAGGCCCAGGGGCTCCTGAATGGCCGGTGCTCAGTGAGCCCCGCTCCGTCACGCGGCATCAGGCTGGTCAGGACAGAGCCTCACGATGCCCACTACCCGGGTGACGCTGCACCTCCAGTCTAACCCACCCCGCCCAACGGGGCCTCGGCTGAGACCCGCAGCCCAGCGTGGAGCTGGTTCTGCTGCCGTGTGTGGGGGCCCCTGCGGGGCCTCCGAGGGCTGTGCCCCATGGGGCCTCCACACCAGCCCAGGACTGCCACCCGCGGGCGGGGTCAGGGGTCCAGCCAAGATCTCTGCCTTCACGGCCGCCCACGGGCTTCCTCTGGGGGCCCCAGCCCAAGATGCCCGCTGCCCCTTCTTGATGGGGACAGGACGTGCTGCGGGCTTGGTGCCGCAAACCCTGACCCAGGGCCGTGCCCCTAGCCCAAGGGGCCCCGGGGCTGGCCCAGCGGCCGCGGTGGGCTCGGACCCTGAGTTTGCATCGGTCAGGGGTCTGCGGAGACAGCCCCGAGAGATGAACACGCACAAGGGGCTTATTCCGACAGCCGGCGTGTGGGGTGACGGGCCTGCGGCCCACGGGCCCCGACGGCGCGGGTCCACACTCAAAGCCGGGAGGACATGTCCCAGGCCGGCTGCCGGGCAGAAGCGCACGCGTGCCCGACCCCTGCCCCCTTCGGGCCTCAGGAGGATCCGGGCGGCCGGCCTCTGCGCTCGGCTCACCCTGCAAATGCTGGGCGCACAGGCGAACGCGGGGGGCGCCCTGCTTCTCCGCGCCGGCCGCAGGGAGAGAAGACGCGGGGAGAAGCACACGGGACAGACGCCCTCGGGCTCTAGGAAGGGCGGCCGTTCTGGGCCCCGTCCTGGGGCTGGCGTGGCTGCGGGCTCTGGCCGAGACTGCCAGTCGCCCCATGCAGCTCCTCAGGGGGCAGGAACACAGACGCGTGCCGGGAGGAGCTTTTAATGAAGCCGCCCCGAACGGCGTGCTGCAGGGGCCACACGCGCTTCCGTCGTCTGCTGCGAAGGGCCGCCCTGCCGAGCCCCGGCCCGAGGAGGCGCTGCGAGGGCTGCGAGGGCCTTTCTTCCCCTTTCATGGAATCTGCCAGGGAACCAAGCGTTTGTTCTCTGGTCTCTCTTTATCACGGGGTCTTCGGTCACCGAGGCGAACCCGGCCCTGTGGGTTTCAGGCGCTGAGTCCCCCCCAGGACGACGTGAAGCTTCTCTGGGCGCCTGTGGAATCCTTGGTGCTCGGCTAATGCCTAATCAGGCATCGTTTGGTGATAAGCGCCCGTGTCGCGTGGTCAGGCTCTTTAACATCTTTTATGCTTTCCACGGACTTCCCCAAATCCAATTCTAAACGGAGACTTGACGTAGAGACGCTTTCCAGGAACTCTGGAAATCCCCAGGAGGCCCGTCCTCCCTCCTCGCGGAGAGGCCGGAGCAGGCCAGGCCTCCGGGCGCTGGCGCGGGCAGTCTGGCGCCCGCGGTGTGCGGCTGCGTGTTCCGAGGCGGCGAGAGCTCCCGAGCATGCTCTGGCCGGCAAGTTCCTTCAGATCCCGCTGCCCGGTCTCCCCCGCCGCCAGCGCGAGCCAGGCCGAGTCCCGGCCCGGCCCCCGGGCCGCCTGTCCTCGGCAGACGCTGTCGCTCGTGGCGGTGTCGTCCGCGGGCGCCCGGAGGCGGCCTGGCCGGGGCCTCGGCACGTGCTGCCGGGTGCGGGTTTGTCCCTCAACCGGGCTGGGTAAGAAGGTCCAGACCCGGGAAAACTGGATTCGAGAAGCCAGGGACGCGGATCAAGACCCCGGACGTGGCCGGGCGCGCCGCGGGGAGAGCCGGTTTACGGCGTTGTGTCCGAGGCGGTCATGCGCTCGCGTGCCTCCGTTCTCCAGGGTTCACAAACACCCCCCTTTCCTTTCCTTTCCAAGCCAGGACCCGCCACGCTTTGGTAAATTAAACCTCGCGTGGGCCGAAAGGAAAGGTTATCTGCTCCCTCGAGGGGGGAGTGTTCGTTTTCCCTCCCCGCGACGGGTTCACTCCCGTGACTTCAGGAGGCGTCTGTCTCCGCACAGCAGACGCCACGGAGGCGCCCCACGCACACGCGCACCCCGCGGGCTTGCCCGGAGTGCCGTGTCGGTGGGCACATCGCGCCGACGTGGCCGTAAGGAGGAAGCCTGACTTGATGGAACGACCGTGAAGAAACCGGCCGAGACCTGCTCACGGGCTCTCAAGCGCCCCACCCCGCTCTCCAGGTTGCCGAGCGCGGCAGGTGGCAGCGGGGCTCGATCTCGGGGCGCCGCTGCGCAGGAGGGGCGGCGGGGTGGGCTCGGGACCTGGGCCGTGGCTGCTGCGTCGGGAGCTCCCCCGCCGAGGAGGGCGTCTGCTGGGGACCGGGTTGCTGTGGCCGCCCCTGCTTGCCGGTTGCCAAGAAGAGCTAGGGCGTCGGGGGCGCCATGGGGGTCGGACGCAGCCCAGCGGGTGGCGGGGGGGAGCAGGCAGCACGTACAGGGACGCTGGGCAAGGAGAACCCCGGGGTTCTGGGCAGCTGAGCGTCCCCACCCAGTGTTCAGTGCTGACCTCCAGGCACAAGGACGGGGGCAGGCCCAGGGGTGAGGCTCCGCGGCCAGTGAGAGCAGGACCTGGGCTTCTGGCTCTGCCCTGACAGCTGGGGGCAGGGGGCTTGGGGGAGGGCTGGGGGCGTTGTGGGGGCCGGGGGAGGGCAGTGGGGGCGGGGGGCCAGGGGGCTGGGAAACTGCCGTAACTGAGGAGACAGGGTGGATGCAGGGCTCGAGTGATCTCAGCCTTGCAGAGGGCGATGAGGGCCCCTGTGGAGAGGGGGCCCTGGGGTGTCTCGGTGCTGGGCAGTGCCCCCAGCTGCCGTGGCGTGGCCGGCCCTGCTGGGGACGCCGGCCGGGCAGCCGGGTGAGGCCGGACGGGGCGGCGTCCAGGCGTGTCCTGTGTGCTCCCCGGGCAGCACGAAGGGCGTGGAGCCCAGCGGAGAATCAGGCGCCAGAAGCGGGCGCCACGGGGAGCCGCAGGAGGGGTCTCAGCCCGCCCCCATGCCGCACGGCACCCCCGTGGGCCCATCTGGTGCCGGGAGACCCTGGTTGCGGGCTGACTGTGGCGGTGGCACCGGTGGGCGAGGGGCGGCTCCTACGTGGGTTTGGAGGCGGGTCCTCCTGCCTCCAGGGCCGTCCAGGCTGGGGCCGCTCGGGAGGGGGTCTGCGTGGCGGGCGCCCCGTGGCAGCAGGCGGGCAGTCTCCCCCCGCGACCCGTGGGGGCCGTGGCTCCTGTGCCAGGGGACCCGGGGCACGAGGAGGGCCGCCTGCACCAGCCCCCTGGCTCGGGGACCCTGGCCGCGGCGCCCGCAGTGGACACGCCATGAGCTCAGAGGCGCGTGTGCAGCGTGAGCACGTGTGTGAGCCTCGGGCGTGTTACTGCAAGGCTGCACTGGCCGCGGGGTCACTGTCAGGCGTCCAGCATGGGGGGTTCTTGCTTTAGAGGAGCCCCTCTGTGGGACTTGAGGGGGCAGCCAACCCCCCTTGGAAGTGGAAAGGGGCCCCTGACCTTCCCTTCTCCTTTGTCGGCCCCTGGGGGCCGGGGCTGGATCTTGAGCAGAGGACCCCGCGGGGCAGAGAGACTCCCCAGAGCAGGACTCCAGGGGTCACGGTGACCCCAGGGCAGGGCCCGGGGAAAGGAACAGAGTGGCCCAGAGCATGGCCACCGTCACATCACTGCCCCCAGCACAGCCTGGACCCCGCCCGCGGCCTGCGAGCCAGGCCCTTCTCCAGAGCCTGCGGGGCTGGGGCGGGGGACAGGCCGCCCGGACGTCACCTTGAGGCACCCTCCGCGGCAGCCCGCAGGCTACTCAGCTGCCCTCTGCCCGGCCTGTCCCCCTGGACACCCTCCGGCTGCTTACACAGGCCTGTTGATCTGGGGGCCTCCGTCCCACCCCACCCCCGTAGAGGGACCAGCTCTCGCCCCCTTAAGGACAGCCCATGGGTGGACAGGCCGCGGGGCGAGCCTGCGCGGGGCTGGACAGTCGTGCCGCAGATCTGCTTCCGTCGGGCCTCGCAGCCCGCTGGGCGTCCGCAGGAGCTGGGCTGCGGCCGGCACTCGCGGGTTCTGGGGAGCAGAGTGGGCTGAGGCAATTCTTGTGCAAGGGGTCAGGCAGGGTGCCCGGCAAGGAGGGCCCAGATGGCCAGGACAGAGGTGGGCAGACGGGGTGGCAGGCAAGCAGGGCCGGGAGTGCCAGTGGGCAGGCTGGCTCTGGGCCCTCCTTGTTCCCTAAACGTGGGAGCCCTGGGGGTCCCTAAGATCAAAAGTCTGGCCTGGGGCTATAGTTTTGGGGCGCAGGAGCTGCCCTCTGGGGTGTCAGTGGCATCATGAGGTCAGGTCTTGGCAGGGATTGGGGAAAGCAGGGTCCCGTGTTGGCCTCAGAAGAGGGTATGTGGGGTCGGGCCATTCTCCAGGCCCTGCTTCCACAGGCTGGGCTCCCCAGAGGCCGGCAAGGGCTGACCGCTGGCTTCCCCCCAACTCAGGGCTGCGGGACCCATGGGGAGAGGGTGGAGGGGCAGGTGGGGCCTACCTTGATTTCAGGGTGTATTTGCCTTTGCGGTCCAAGCTGTAGCCCGCGCGGATGGCGAACCAGAGGAAGGAACTGAGCAGCATGGCGTAAACCTAGGGGTGCGGGAGCTGAGCTGAGTGGGGTACACCTGGGGGGCAGGGGCTGAGCAGGGGGGATGCAGGGAGGAGGGGTGTGTGTGTGGCTGAGCAGAATGGGATGTGCCGGGGGGGGGCAGGGGCTGAGCAGAGGGGGTGCACGGAGGGTGGGGGCCAAGCAGAGTGGGGTGCATGGGGGGGAGGGGCTGAGTCGAGAAGGGAGGGGCTCCTCCCTGTTCCCCCGCAGACCAGCAGCCTTGGCGCCCACCCGCCCTTCCATGTGGGGGTGGCGGGTCCGGATGGGTGCAGTACCGTGCAGGCCAGGCCTAAGGTGGTCAGCGCGGAGGCGATGGTCGCGTGGGTCCTCAGGAAGCCCCGGATGCGTGACAGGCAGCCCTGGAGAAGTCGGCGCATGTCCCCTCCTAGCCGGCGGGAGCGGCTCCGCCCAGGGCTGCCAGCAGCGCCTGCGCCCTCGCGCCAGGCATGACCCCCAGAGCCGGGGAGAGCTTGGCGCGAGGGCACAGGCCTGAGGCCCAGGGGTGCCTTCCTCTAGGTGTTCCCTGCGCTGTCTGGGGTAGAGACATGAGGCCACCCCGACTTCTCGCCCCTTGCGTGCTGCTGACCCCCCCAGCACTCTAGCAGGGGCCTTCGGGGCCAGCTCTGCGCCCCCTTGCTGGGCCCAGGGCCGTCTGTGCCCTCCTGGGGATAGGATGGGCCTGTTCCTGGAGGCCGGGTGGGACTGGGTGGGGACTGAGGGGTGGCAGGGGAGGGGCTTCCAGAGGCCTCTTGCCTGCCCTGCCCCCGCCCCCTTAGGGGTGCTGGACTCTGCGGGGCGGCTGCCCACCTCCCCGCCCCAGACCCAGAGCTGCCCGCCCGCCTGCCACCCCACCCCTGTGCTTCTGGCCCTGGGCCTGTGCTGAGCCCCCAGGCCTGGAAGCGCCTGAGGGGGCGCAGGGCCCGGCCCACATCAGGGTCATGCTCGCCAGTCCCCTCACCTGCCGCGCCGCCTCTGGGCCCTGGCACAGGTGGGCGTCCGCGCTCCCCAGGAGGCCGAAGGGCGAGCTCTTCCCGCAGCACAGGAACTGCAGTGACAGCGGACACAGCTCGTCCCGGGCCCAGCGGCCTGGCCGAGGCGCAAAGACGCCCAGTGACCGGAGCGACACTGCTGCCCCCCATGCCACCCTGGGCTTTCCTGTCAAAGCGGCTTCACCACATGGCCCTGACCGCCCAGGAGGGCCCCACCTAACCTGGCTGCCGCCATCCGACCCGCTTTGCCCTGTGTGGGCAGGGTTTCTGGGTGCACAGTGGCAGCCTGTCTGGGCAGGGGGGACGCTCGCCCCCGCAGAGGGCGTCAGTGGCCTGTCGTTTGCTCCCCTGCCCGGCGCCTGGACCAGCTCTGCTGACTCTGGGGCCTGTGCCCGAGTGGGGAGGCCGACAGCCGAGCCACCGGCGGGGCCGCTCACCGTGTCCTGGACGGCCACCAGCTCCCGGCTCGGGGCTGCGGGCGAGCGCCTCAGGGCCCGGTCGTACAGCAGGTCGTAGGCATCCAGGGCAGCGTCTTCCACCTGAGGGCGGCCGGCGGGGGCTGGGGGCGGGGCTGCACTGGAACCCGTGGGGTTCCCCGAGGCGGGTCCCACCCCGGAGCTGAGTGCCCCAGTAGGTCCCCCGCCTCCTCCCAGGAGAGCTCCCTGGGGGCCTGGTCTCAGGAGATCCCCCCAGACCTCAACTGTGGGCCTCTCCCCCAGAAGGCTGGCTGATGCCACACCCCTGCCCCCGGCCCGGGGTAAGTCAGAGCCCAGCTTGCCTGCCCCGCCTGGCTCCTGCACGCGTGGGGGTCGGGGCCTGGGGGGTCCCCTGCTTCTGTTGACCGGGAGCCCGGGGCAGACCAGGCTGGGCGGTTATACTCTGGTGGTCTCCAGGGCCGCCCAGCACAGCACGCTCCCGAAGTGTGGCAGCTGGCTCCAGGCAAGGCCCTGGTCGGGGCACTCGTGCCCAGGGAGGGCTCTGGACAGAGGCGCTCCCCAGGCAGACCGTGGCGAGGAGGCGGCCAGCCCCGTCCTCACGCCACACCCCAACATCACCCAGGCCTCGCTGTCTCTGTCCTTGTAAGCACCCCGTCCTTTGTTTACACAGCACCCCCGAGACCAAATGCCCTCCCTGGACCAAGCTACTCCTTCAAAGACCAACTGGAACATCTCCCCTTCCAAGAAGGCTTCCCAGACTGCCACGGGGCCCCGGGGCTCCTGTCAGGTCCAGTGTCCACCTCGAGACCCTGAGCCCTCCCTGCTGGGCTGTGCCCCCGAGGGCTGGGGTATACCAGAGGACTCAGGCTGGCTCTGCCCCTCACGCTGCCTTCTGGGAAGGAAGGTGGCGGTCCTGCCGCCCGGAGGACTCGGGTGAACAGGCAGCAGGACCCTCGCAGGCAGCCCTGTTGCAGCCCCAGTCCCGCCTCCAGCACTAAGGGGCTGCATGGCCCTGATCCGGGCTCCCTGCCTACTCTTAAGTCCCCCCAGAGCTCCTGGGGGTGACCCCAAGAGGAGGATTCAGAGCCAAGGACTTAGGGTTCCTGGGCTGCTGACCCCTCTTTCTGCCTGAACTCACCCTGCCCTGCCCACGTGGTCGGCTCCGCCTCCTGGCTGTGCCCAGGCCTGCTGCCAGCCCCCAGGACCACCGGGCAGGGCCCAGCCGTGAGAACAGGCAGACCCCAGAGCCGCCTGCGCCTCACCCGCACATGAATTATTCAGGGACCAGCTCGTTCCTGGCGGATGTGGCTGCGGGCCAGCGGGCACAGAGCTGTGGGCGCGCGCTTGGGCTGTGGTCAGTAATGAGTAGCCCTGGGGCTGTGCTGGCCGCAGCCCAGCCCTGCCAAGGCCGAGCGGCCCCAGGGACTGGCAGCCGGGTCCGGAGTGGCGGGCGGTGGGGCGCCCTCCGTGCTGGGCCTGGCCATGGGAGGAGCCGCTGGCCCTGTGCTCAGGCTCCCACGGGGGCTGGCCCTGTCTGACCCTTGCCTGGGGTGTCTCGGGGGCCCCTCGGGCAGGTGCCGGGGAGCAATGGGGGTGAGTGGGTCTGGGCGGGCGCCGGGCTCCTGACACCACCCCCCAGAGGAGAGGGCTTGGGCTGGCCGGCAGGGGCTGTTCGGCTCCAGGCCAAGGGGTTTGCCTGCCTGCGTCAGGGCGGGGCTGGGCCTGCCCCCTGCTCAGAGGCTCAGACCTGCTGCCCACAGGGGCCTGGGCAGCTCAGGCCCCGTCTACTCGGGGAGGGCGTGTGGGCAGGGCGCAGGCGGCCCCACTAAGCTGGAGCACAAGCTATTGGGGCGGGGGTGCAGCTGCCTGCAGGGGAGCCAGACGGGCAGACCCCAGCCCAGGCCCTGCGCTGTGACCCCGACCTGGAGGGCCCCTGTGTGGCAGAAGGGCCAGGAGTCCAGACGCGTCTGCCTGACTGTCCCCAGGCCCCAGCCTGCCCCAGCCCTGGGAGGGCGCAGGGCGGGGGTGGAGGCGGGCGGGGGTGGAGGCGGGGCGTGCTCACCGGCATGGGGGTCTGGAACCGCCAGAAGGCCACGAGCACCAGGGCGCAGAACACCAGCGCGAAGCACAGGAAGCCCTGTGGGGGCGGGCGGGTCACTCCAGGCGCTGCCCCTGGCCGATGCCCCCCTGACCTGGTGGCCTGGTGACCGGCCCGCAGGGGCCACCTGCCTGTCCTGGGCGGGGCAGCCATCCTGCGGTGGGGGTGACAGGGCACATGCCCCCTGGGGCTGCTTCCGGAGGCCACTGACCCCGGGAGGGCCAGGCAGAGCCTTCCCGGAGCCTGGGCTGACACTGCCCCCTTGGGCGCTCCAGGCCGGGGGAGGCTCCAGGTGCTGACCTCCCACCAGGGCCGGCCCTTCCAGGGGCGGAGGCTAGGGCCAGAGGGCAGGGCCAGCAGCTGGGGGCTGCCGGGGGGCACAGCCTGCCTTCTCTCACGCTGTGCGCCCCTGCCCCTCTCTTCCCATTGCCCTGAACCCCAATTAGGAGAAGAGAGGCGTCCCTGGTGGGGTCATTTCTCCACCTCCCCACTGGGCCTTCCTCTCAGCCAGGGACCCTATGCTCTGAGCCCCCCTGCAGAAGCCAGAGAACACCCCCAATGCGCAGACACCCCCGGGCTGGGCAGGGCAGAAGGAGCTCCAGAGGGCCTGAGCCGGCCCCTGGGGACGGTGCCCACCCAGAGGCGCTGGCACCCAGGTCTGGCCCGCCAGGCTGCCCTCCAGGAGCTCTGGCCCCTCCTGGCCCTGCCCAGGCCCCGCCCCGGCTCCTGAGGGCCCCACGGCCCGGGCTGGCGTGCCCCCTGGCGACCCACGGCCCGGAAGGCCGTTCTCCCGACACGTGCCCACAGAAGGGGCGCGGGCAGGCCGGCCGCTGGGCAGACACGCGCTGGGCAGGGTGGGAGAAGCCGTCCTGGGCCTCTGCCCACGCTGGGCAAGGCCGCTCCCAGCACCAAACTGGGTGTGGGCACCAGGGCCTGGGGCCTGCCGGGTCCCTCCTGCTGCCCAGGGTGTGCGGGCCTCCGAGGTGCCCCCGCCCCAGGGCTGCCTCCCCCTCTGGACACCATCTCCCCGGCGGCCGCCTGGGCTGCGGGCTGCGGGCCGCTCAGGACCAGCATTTTCCAGAAACCACCCCTCACGCCAGAGGAGCCCGAGTCCCTCCCGGGGGCTGCCCGGGTGCCCGGGCTTCTGGGCGCGCTGCCCGCCCTGCCCGTTCCCGCTCCCCTGCCCGTTCCGCTCCCCACTCAGAATAAAGCAGAAACAAGCCCGAGCGGCCCCGCCGGCCGCGCCAGGCTGCCCGCAGCTCCCCGGCGCCCGCGGGGGCAGCGAGGGCGCGGCTGGCGGCGCTGGGCAGCCCGGCCTCCCCGGCCCGCGGCCCGACACGCAGCGCGCAGGCTCGCGAGGCGCTTGCACGCGCAGCAAGCACGCCCAGGCGCCCGCTGGCACGTGAGGCGCGCACGACACGCGCAGGCACACGGCGCCCGGGCACACACACGGGTGCACGCACCTGCACACGCGCGCACGCGCTCACAACACACGCTCACACACGCGCGCTCGCACGGAGCTCCGGGCCCGGGTCCCGGAGCCCCACGTCCCGCTGGGCCCACGCCCCAGCCTCCGCCGCCGCCGGGGCGCCCGGGGTGCGGAAGGCGGTCAGCACCGGGGCTCCCGGGTGGACGCCCCGCCCGCGAACAGCTCCTGACCCCGTCCGGCCCGGGACAGGCTGGAGGCCCAGGCGTCCCCGACCGCGGCCCCCCGGCCAGGGTGCTGAGCTGCCGAGGCGACCCCAAGAAGAACCCGTGGCAGCGCGGAAAGCTGGGGGGCACACGTGGGCCCGCGCCCTCCTGCGCCCCGCGCCCCGCCTGCGCCCCGCGCCCCCTGGCGGCGGCTCCGCGCTCCGCGCCCCGCCCCCAGGCCGCTGGGGCCCCTCCCGGGCGCCCCTGGAGGGAGACCCCCCCCGCCCCGCGGGACGCCCCCCTGCCCAGCCGAGCCAAGACCGCAGGCGGGGCCGCCGCCCCAGGGCCTGGCCCACTAGGTCCCCACGCCCCGGAGGGTCCTCGCAGCCCCGGGGGGTCCCCACACCCCGGAGGGTCCTCGCAGCTGGGGGGGGTCCCCACGCCCCGGAGGGTCCTCGCAGCCCCGGGGGATCCCCACGCCCCGGAGGGTCCTCGCAGCTCGGGGGGGTCCCCACGCCCCGGAGGGTCCTCGCAGCCCCGGGGGATCCCCACGCCCCGGAGGGTCCTCACAGCTCCGGGGGTCCCCACGCCCCGGAGGGTCCTCGCAGCCCCGGGGGATCCCCACGCCCCGGAGGGTCCTCGCAGCTCCGGGGGGTACCCACGCCCCGGAGGGTCCTCGCAGCCCCGGGGGGGTCCCCATGCCCTGAGGGTCCTCGCAGCCCCGGCGATGGCTGGAAACAGGCGCTCGCGCAGCCCCACTCCCGAGGCCGGGCGGGGGGGCGGGCGGCTGGGGTGCGGGAGGGTCCGCTCAAACCTGGGGCCGGGTCCGCACGGGGAGCCCCGAAGCCGGGGGCAGGCGGGGCGGGGCTGGGGTGGCGCTGCCCAGGCGAGGGCCGGCCTGGCGCGAGCGGTGTGCCGGCCACGCCTTGGGGCCCACTCGCCTGCGGCCGCCCAGACCACAGCTGCCCGGGACTTTGGGGGCCACCGCCCGCCGTGTCTTCATGACAGGAAAGGGGGACGCGCCCCCGAGCCCCCACGCCCCCCACAGCAGCAGACCCGGCAGCCCCTGCCTCTGCAGCAGCTCGGCCGGGAGGCGCTGCCCACCCACACCCCTGCAGGAGCCACGGGGACCCCACGGGCCTGGAGAACTCACCCCCGCCATGAGGCCCGCGGCCTCCCTCACCGTGGCGGCGGCGCTCAGGAGGGCCCCCAGAATCAGGAGCCCCGCCAGCCCGGTGCCCAAGGAGACGGCTGGGGGAGAGAGAAGAGTTAGGGGTGCCGGACAGGGGGCCCCTGCGTGGGGGCCGGTTCTGAAACCCAACCCCGAGGTGGCCGCAGGGGCGCCGGGGCCCAGGGCCCCACCCCTTCCTGCACTGCTCAGAGGGACCCGGGGAGGGGGTGCCCGGCCCCCCTGCAGCTCTGCCTCCTGCCCGCACTATCTCTGGGGCCAGGACCCCACCCCCGGAACGGCGGTGAGAGGGGCCGTAATCTTATCGGGCCAGGCCGGCTCCGGCTTCCCCTCCAGCCGCCGAGGCGGGCCTGCAGGCTTTGGGGAATAGCGTGGGGGGCTGGGAGGCCCAGGGGAGCACCCACCCCTCCGAGCTGAGCTGCTCCTGCCCTCCTTGTTCCCGTGCTCTCCCCTGAGGGCAGCCGAGCGCCCTGCGTCCCCAGAGCTGCTCAGACCTGTCTGGGGCGCCCTCTCTGTGGGTCCCTCCAGCAGCAGCCCGCAGGCTCACCCGTCCTCAGCCCCTGCGGGTGGGGCCCAGGTGGAGCAAGGCACTGCCCAGGCGCCCGTGGAGCGGCCCCTCTCGCCAGCCCGCCCCCTCCCAGCCCCGGGGCCCCTTCCCCGGCCCCCAGGGCCCCCTCCTTCCTGCCCGCAGGGCCCCCTCCCCGACAGCGGTCCTGCAGAAGCCCACTCACCCCAGAAGTGCGCTGGCCCGTGGGGTGCCCTCTCCCAGGCTGCGCGGCTGATGACGGCAAAGTGGGCCCCAAAGTAGGTGAGGGCTGCCACGGCGGCCACAGAGAGGCCCAGCACCTAGGAAGCAGGCCAGGTGGGCGGCTGGACACACAGATCCGTGGGCATTCCCCAACCCCGCTCAGGCAGCTGGCCCAAGCCCCCCGACTGCGGGTCACTCTGCAGAGTAGGGGCCCCCAGCTCCCTGCAGCCTCCCATGTGTGCCCCCAGCTCCCTGCCAGCCCCCTCCCGCACTGCCCGCTCTCCCCAGGCCCTGGCTGCCCGGCAGAATGGACACTGCCCGCAGGACATCCTGCCCAGAGGGCCACCAGTCACTCCACCGGGGCCCAGCGCATGGCCACAGGAGCAGGGGTGTCAGTGGGGCGGGGTGTGTGGCAGGGGTCAGGGGGCATGGACCACAGTGCCGGGGCCTGGCCCCCCACCTGCCTCTTACCAGGACAAAGAAGCTGGTGACCAGCATCTGGCACTTGGCGACCCTGACTCTGCGCCGAGGCCCCATGGCGGCCTGTGTGCTCCTCGCCCTGTGGTTTCCAGGGGGCGGGGGCTCCCCCTCAGCTGCAGGGGAGCCGCCCCAGAGTCGGTCTGTAGTGGGGCTGGGTGCCCCGGAAGAGGCGGCAGGAAGGGGTGGGGCAGCCGGGCCAGCCCCTGCCACCCGGTGGCCCCTGGAGGGGACGGTAGGAGGAGTGGCTGGGCCGGGGGGCGGGCGCCCTGTGGGGTCTCAGGCCGGGGAGTGGGGGAGCAGAGGGCCCCGGGAGCGTGCGGGGCTCACTCCTCCCAGGAGGCCGGGACAACCGTCCTGAGGGTCGTTCACCAGCAAACACCCCTGGAAGGGCCTGGCGAAGCAGCCTGGGGTCTGAGGCCTCGGGGGCAGGCGGGTCTGCGCGGAGCTGGGCTGGGGGGCGGCGTGGGGGGAGGAGGGCCGTGGGGCCGGGTCGCCTCACCTCTTGTCAGGCGGGTCCTCTCAAGACCTCTGCGGGGCGGGACCCCTGCAGCACGGGGGTGGCCCCAGAAGCCAGGGGACGGGGCTCCGGGGCTGGCCTGTCCCGAGGGCCGGGCGCGCGCGGCCAGGCTGCCGCCTGTTTCCAGGAGGGCCGTGCGCCTGGGTGTGCTCGCGTGTGGGCACCCGCACCTGTGTGTGCACCTGCGCACCGCCCCCGCCCCCGCCCCCCGGCCCTGCCACCCCTGCCCCTGTGGCCTGTCCACCTGCCCCTCCCACCTGCCCCCGCCCCCCCCGTGTGCCCCCCCAGTCTCCACCACTTGCTCCCTGCACTCCCCGCAGTGTTTCTTCTCTCAGCTCTACTTGCCTCCCTGCCTCTGCCTGTTTTCTGTCTGCTGCCTCAGTTTACCCGGACGGTTACCCCGGGGACCCAGGCGGCGGGTGCAGGCCTCCAGCAGGCCCTTCTGGCTGGGAGGTTGCTGCCCTGGGCCAGAAGGTGGCAGCCTCCACCCTCCCAACGGCCTTCGGAGGGAGGCCTGCCCCGGCCGCTCTTCCTCCTCGGCGGGCGAGGCGCAGGCAGCCTGCCCTGACCCGGGCCCTCCCGCCCAGGAGGCGCCCCTGCAGCCCCGGGGGAGGCCGTGCCAGCCGCACCTCTGCAGGGCTGGCTGCGAGGGCTGACGGGCCCGAGTCCGGCCTCCCGCCCTCTGTCCGGATCTGAACTGTCCCCAGCGGCCCAGAGGTCGCAGCCCGTCGCGGCTCAGGGACACTCACGAGCCGAGGGGAAGCGCAGCCTCGGGCGTCTCTCTCACGGCCGGGTCCACTTCGATGCTTTGATTTCCGAGTGGACGTCCTCTGTCACGAGATGGAGACCTCGGCGGCCAGTGATTTTTCGGAAGTTTCCTGAACTGCCAGTTATTGCCCCCCCCCACCTCCCTCGTACCCCGGGCCCTTCCTGCAGCCCCACGCCCTCCGCCCCAGGCCCCTCGCTGCCCATCGGCACCCCGAGCTGATTTCGCACCGCTGCAGCAGGTGCCGCATGAAGGCCCCGCGCCCGTCCCCGCCGGCCCGGCCGCTCATGAGCCCTCGGACCCCTGCCACTTGGCTGCGCGCAGCAGCACCCCGTCGCCCCCCGGCCGAGCAGCGTCCGCGGCATGGACGGGCCCGTCTGCTCAGAGCGCCACGTCCGGCTGCGGAGAGGACGCTGCAGGGCTGCTGGCCGCTGGACAGCAGAGTCTCGGGGGCGGCTCCGTGAGCCTGGGCGGCGGGTCCCGCGGTGCGCCCGTTTCCAGCTGTTCACATTCAGTCACACCCCGCGGCGCGGCCTCGGCTCGGCTCCGCGTCCCCTCCACGGGCCTCTCGGGCGTGGGGCGCCTTCCCGTGGCCCGAGCTGCCTCTCCCTGTCGGGAGGAGGCTGGGCGCCGTCGGGGTGCTGCCCGTCTCCCAGTGTCCGCCCGGTGACCCGCTTCAGGCCCACTGCCCGTTTACTCACCGCGCGGTTCGCTCGTTACCCCTGAGTGGGGCACGCGTGTGCCTCTCGGCGATGCCCGTGTGGGCCGCCCGGCGTGTGGCTCCCTTCTCCCTCTCATGGGGCGACTGAGGTGGCCTTTGCCTGCGTAAGAGCTTTCGGACTTGAGGTCATTCCACTTTGCTTTTTTGCTTTTCTATCCCTTTCCATGGGGTCAAATCTCCAAAATTGTCTTTACCGTCGATGTCGCCGGGGTTTTCTTCCACACACTTGATTGTTGTGGATCTTATAGCTGAGGCTTTGATGTTTCGAATTGATTTTCACGCTTGGAGGGAGAGAGCGGGCCACGTTCATTCCTTGACGAATGGCCATCCCGTTCCCCGGCTTCATTTCTTGAGGAGACTCTCTTCTCCCCTGCCGTGGCTCCTTTACCACGAATTAAACTTGACATAGACACGAATGTATCCCTGGGCGCTCCATTCCGTTCCGTCGGCCCAGGCGTCTGGCTTTATCCCAGCGCCGCCTTGTTTTCGTGACTGCTGCCTCTGGCAGAGTTTCAAGCCAGCAGCACGAGGCCTCTGTTCCCCTCCTCCGTTCCCCGGGATTGCGTTAGCTGGTTAAAGGCTTTCTGGTTTCATATACATTTTAATATTTTTATTCTATTTCTTTGAAGAATTTTGTTGGCACTTTAATGGGAGTTGTGTTAAGTTTACGTGTTGCTTTGGCAGATGATCATTCCGACTCCTGCGCCTCCTCTCCGGGAGAATGGACGCCTCGCCACGTCGCCATGTCACCATTTCCTAGGGTGGCTTTCGCTGTGGAAGTCCCGCAGCTCCTCGGGGATGCAGTTATGAACGGAATTCTTTTCTTTCTTTCTCATTCATCAGTTGGCTATAAAAACCAACAGATTTTTGTGTGTTAGGTGTTGCCACTTGATTTATTCATTGTTTCTAGTAGCTCTTTGGTGGCGTCTACGGTTTCTATATATAGTGTCACATTTTCTGCAAATAATATGGTTTCACTTCTTCTTCCCAATCTGGATTCCTTTTATTTCCTGTTGTTGTCTGATCGCTCTGGCTAAAACCGCTAATACAAAATTAAACAGAAGTGGTGACAGTGGGCACCCTTGTCTCCTTCCTGACCTTAGAGGGAAACGTTCAGTTTTTCACCCCCCCGTATGACACCGGCTGTCGATCTGTGCTCTATGTCTTTTATTGTGTCGAGGTAGGCTCCTTTTATTCCCACCTTCTTCTTCTTCTTTTTTTTTTTTTTTTTTGTAAATATTAAATGGATGGTGAATCTTGTCAAATACTTTCTCTGCATCTATTGATGTTCTCATATGTCTTTTGTCTTCTTGCTTGTTGATGGAATCTATTACATTAATTGATTGACGTGTGTTAAACAATCCTCGCATCCCTGGGATAAATCCCACTTGATTATAATGAATAGTCCTTGTAATGTGTTGTTGAGTTGGATTTGCTAGTGTTTTGTGGAAGATTTCCATGTCAACATTCATCGGGGATGTTGTTCTGTAGAGCTCTTTTTTTGTGCTGTATTCATCTGGTTTTGTTAGGGTAATGTTGGCCGAGTAAATGTATTAGGGACCATTCCCTCTTCTTGGACCTTTAGAAACAATTTGAGCAAGACTGGCATAAGTTCGTCCTTGAAGATTTGATAGAATTTGCTTGTAAAGTCATCTGATCCTGGGCTTTCGTTTTGAGATTTTTTTTTAACATTTATTTATTTATTTATGCAAGCACTGGGCACAGTCAGAAGCGCGGGAGGGTGAGAGGATTCACCAGAGCCAGAGCGGGGAGCAGAGCAGGCAGACTGACGAAGTACACTGCTGAGGGGAGCAGTGGGCGGCAGGAGAGGTCTGCGCGCCATGTGGGACCCTCGCCAGTGGCCGGGGATCGAATCGGCGCTGCAGAGGCTGTGGGCAGCTTCGCAGCCCAGTGCTCAACCGCTGCGCCCCCGGGGAGGCCCTTGAGGAGATTTTTGATTACTGTTTTAATTTCCCTGATTGTGATAAATTTATTCAACTTTTGTTCTTTCCTGGTTTAGTCTTGCTAAGCTAGAAAATTGCCAATTCTTCAAGGCTATCAAATAGCATGTGGTTGTTCATAGCAAGCTCTTCTAACCCTTTGCATGTATGTACTGTGGTGATTTCTCCACTTTCATTTCTGATTCTGTGTAATAATTCCATCTCTCCTCTTTTCTTTGCTAGCTTGCTTAGAGGTTTGTCTGCTTTTGTTTATCTTTTCAAAGAACCAGCTCTTCGTTTCATTGATTTTTTTTGGTATAACCTTTTTGATCTCTCATTTGTTTCTGCTCTTGTATTTTTAGATTTCCTTCCTTCTGCTATCATTGGGTCTAGTTTGTTCCTCTTTTCCAAGTTGCATTAGGTATAAGACCTGTACACATGAAAAGCGAATTCTATGGTATATGAATGATATCTCAACAAAGCTGACCAGCTGGGGATCCTGACATTAGTGGGACAGGACTGTGGTGACCTCCGTGGAGAATACGAGACTCAAGTGAGGACCCTGCCCCTTGCCACTGGAGCAGACAGAGCCCAGCCCGCCCTTGGTAGACAGACAGCAAGCCATCCCCGTCACCAGACACCCATGTGCTCCCCGTCAGCATGAGTGCGAGTGCTCCACTGGTGCTCAGCACGGACACCCCCGCGGCCAGGCTGGAAGCAGGGCAGCCAGCTCTCAATGGAATGAACTAGAAAGAGGGGCTTGCCCCATCTGATACGAAGCTAGATGAAGCTGGTAATAAAAACTGCAGGCCGCAAGGGGTCCCAGCAGAACAGGCTAAAGACAGGGAGGAGGGGAGCTCACAGATGGACTCTGTCTCCATTCACGCCAGGTGAACAGCGGGAAGGGAAAAGCCATCACATGAAAAGATCCACTGACTTTACTGGCAAAAATGATGATCCCTCCAACCCAACCCGAAACTCCCCAAGTTTTCACAGGTAAATGTATCCATGAAGGAATGAAAGTAAAATTATATGAGTAATAACAGGTTTCAAACATCAGTTTGCCACGTTCTCCAGAAACAAGCGCCCCTGGGATTTTCTTTGGGAGGGTGCTGCCTCCATACTTTAGCTTGGCGGAAACGGACGTCCTGCTCCTGCGTGTCCAGCCGCCGCCTCCCCGGTGACGCCTGCTGGTTCTCACCGGGCCTCACAGCCCTTCTTGCGTTTGTGGAGCCTCGCTAATGCCACAGCTGAGCCCCGTCGTTTCGGTTGCTCTGGATGTGTCTATGTAAAATTAATTTTATTTCATGCTTGACTGTGTGCGAGAACTTACCGGTTATGCCCTCTAGGCCTGAGCTTTTCGTCGTAGGAAGGTTTTTAGCTACTTCAATTTGCTGACGGGGTGGGCTCTTCTGGTTCCTTCCTCTTGTGTGAGTTTTGGTCCATCCTGTCTTTCAAAGATGTGTCTGTTTCACCTCAGCTGACCGCATCACGTTGCCCCAATCACTCTGCTATTGAGCCTCTGCGGACCTGCAGACCCGGCACCCCTCACGCAGTGGGGAGAGCAGTGCTTCTCCCCGGGGGGCTGGCGCCCCCCCATCTCTGTGGTTCCCACCTCACTCTGCCCTGATGCTTGTGTTTGTGTTTCTTCTACTCATGTTGGGGAAAGTCTGCTATTCTTTTTCTAGTTTCTAGGAAGCTGGCGCTAGTGATTTGCAAGATTTATGCTAATAGGATGCAAGAATAACTAGCACCTGAGCGGTAAAAGTTGTAAGTTCTAATAGGTCCTGAGTCCTTTGAATTTTCCACCAAGTGCTGGGGTATTGTGTCTCCCCTTATTTTTGGCTTCAAAGTGGTTTCTACTTTCTCTCTTGATTGATTCTTTGAACATGGATTGTTTAAATCTATTTTCCAATTTCCAAATATTTGGAGACTTTTCAAGTGTCTTTCTTTTATTAGGATAATTTACTTCCATTATGGACAGAGAATATAATTTGCGTAACTCAATTTCATTTACACTTTTCAAGGCTTGTGAACTGTATGGTTTAATTTGGTAGCGGGCTCACATGTATTTGGAAATAATATATTTTGCTGATTAGGGTGGAATTTCTGATCAATGTCAAATTAATCGATGTCAATTTCCGATCGATGTCAAGTGGGTTAATAATTTTACTTACCTTTTCTGTATCATTGCTGTCCACACGTCTGCCATCCTGAAGTCTCCGCTATAGCTGAGCATCTGTGTACTTCTCTGCAGATCTAGGCGCTCTTGCTTTATGCATTAACACTTAGGATAGTCGTCTTCTCTCAGCTGACCTCTTAATTGTTACAAAAGGACCTTCTTTATCCCGATCTTCTTTACTCCAAAACCTACTTTTTCTGACACTAAAATAGCCACTCCAGTTTTCTTTCATCTGCCCCGTTTTATTGAGATACAATGACATAACATTGTGTAGGTTTAAGGTCTACACCGTGATGGGTTAACACCCATATTGCAAAATGATTCTCAAGGTACAGCTGGTTTCCACATCTGTCAGCTCAACACAGCCACCTCTTTGCAGAGGGGGTCCCACAGCTCTCTGAGACTTTCAGCTACATAGGGTGACACTGCTAAGTCTGTCACCGTGTTGTCTATCCATCCACAAGAGTCCAGCACTTATTCTTCACCTTAAACTGAATCCTACCCACCCCACCCCACCCCAGCTCCCTGCAATCACCATTCAGCTCTGCTTCTGTGAGCTGGGCTTTATTTAAGATTCCACTTATGGGGCCTCCCCGGTGGCACAGCAGTTGAGCGCTGGGCTGTGAAGCTGCCGCAGCCTCTGCAGCGCCAGTTCATTCCCCGGTCATGGGGCGAGGGTCCCACATGGCGCGCAGACCTCTCCTGCCGCACCCACTGCTCCCCTCAGCAGTGTACTGTGTCAGTCTGCCTGTTCTGTTCCCCGCTCTGGCTCTGGTGAATCCTCTCACCCTCCCACGCTTCTGACTGTACTCAGTGCTTGTAATAAATAAATAAATTCTTTTTAAAAAAAGATTCCACTTGTGAGTGATATTATACAGAATTTGTTTTTCTCTGACTTATTTCAT
Organism: Talpa occidentalis; assembly: GCF_014898055.3. Lineage (NCBI taxonomy): Eukaryota > Metazoa > Chordata > Mammalia > Eulipotyphla > Talpidae > Talpa > Talpa occidentalis. Next base: position 52,162,701 of record NW_023601754.1, on the reverse strand, counting down.
TACCATAGTGCCTTCAAGTTCCATGCGCCTGGATGTGAAGAACAGGATTCCCTTCTTTCTCATGGCTGAGTAATATCCCAGGTATATCTACACCACAGTTTCTTTATCCATCTGTTCACTGAAGGACACACAGGTTGTTTCCACATCTTAGCTACGGTGAGCAATGCTGCCCTAAACATGAGACGTGGGACTGCTGGCTCATATCACCGCCTAGCTTTAGTTTTTTCAGGAACTTCCACCCTGCTCCCATTATGGCTGCACCCATTTGCATTCCACCGACAGTGCACAAGAGCTCCCCTTCCTGCACACCCTCGCCAGCACTTGTTATCTGCCTTTCTGATAATAGCCATTCTGACAGGTGTGCTGTGATATCCCATTGTGGTTTTGATTTGTATTTCCCCTGATGATCAGTGATACTGAGCAGCTTTGCAAGGACCTGTGGGCCATTTGTATATCTTTTTTGGACAAACGTGTAGTCAGGCCCTTTACTCATTTTAAAATCAGATTGTATGTTCCTTTGTTACTGAGTTGTATGAGTTATATATATATATATACATATTTTTTTTTGAAGACTTTATTTTACATATAAGAACTGGAGCATAGGCAAGAGAAGATTCATCAAAGACAGAGTGGGGAGCAGAACAGGCAGATCTACTGAAATCCACTGCTGAGGGGAGCAGCGGGGAGACAGGAGAGGTCTACAGGGGGGCCTATGGGTCAGCTCCTTGGCTGGCTGGGGATCGCACTCAGGCTGCAGCAGTGATAGCATTGAGACTACACCCCTACACCACCAGGGAGGCCCTCTTTATATATTTTGGATATTGACTCCTCAGATATGCAATTGGTAGATATTTTCCACGACCCTGGAGGTTGCTTTTCATTGTATTGATCACTTCCTGTACAGGACAGGTGCTCTTCAGGTTAATGTACTCCCACTTTCTTATGCTTTTGGCGTCATACTCAACAACTCTTTAACAAGATCAATGTCAAGGAGATTCGCCCTGTGCCTTCCTCTAAATGCTCTAGAGCTTTAAGTCTTTAATTCATTTAGTGTTAAATTTTATAAGTGCTGTAAGATATGGGTTCCGTTTCACATGGACATGCAGTTTTCCTAACACCATTCATTGAAGAGACTATCTTTCCCCCATTGATTATTCTTGGTTCCTGTGTCCAAAATTTGGAGATTGGATGTGCATGATCCTATTTGGGGGTCTTGATTCTGTTCCATCAGTCTGTGAGTCTGTTTTTATGCCAGCACCATACCGTTTGATTATTATAGCTTTGTAGCATAGTCTGAAGTCAGGAACTGTGATGCCTCCAGGTTTGTTGTTCTTTCTCTAGATTGCTTTGACTGTTTTCTTTGTGTGTGTGTGTGTGTGTGTGTGTGTGTGTGTGTGTGTTCCATGTGGGTTTTAGGATTATTTTCTCTATTTCTGTAAAAAATGCCATTGGAATTACGATAGGGATTGCACTGAGTGTATGAGTGGCTTTAGGTAGCATGGACATTTTAACAATATTAATTATTCTTATCCATAAATGTGAGTTATCTTTCCATCCATTTGTTTGCAACTTCTTTCATCAATATCTTAGTTTTTAGGAGCAGATCTTTCACCTCTTTGGTTAAGTTCATTCCTAATTACTTTATTACTGTCGATGCTATTGTAAATGGGATTATCTACCTTATTTCTTTTTTCACATGTTCATCTTTTGTGTATACAATCACAGCAATTTTTGTATATCGATTTTGTATCCTGCAACTTTACAGAATTTCTGATTAGTTCTAACAGATTTTTTTGTGGAGTCTTTAGTGTTCTCTCTATACAAGTTCCTGTCATCTTCAAAAAGAAACAATTTTACTTTATCCTTTTTGATTTGGCTGCCTTTGGATCAAGGATTCTCACAGAAATGATTTCTTTTTTTTTTTTTTTTTTTGCTTCACTGGAGCTTAACATGGCATGGTACCATCACAAATCCTGTCTTCAGTTAAAACTTTGAAATTCTGGTCTCCAACAAGGTGGAATTACAGATATACACAAACTGTGTGAGTAAATAAATTAAAACTTGTTATTAGTTAAGTATTCTTAAAAGATAAGTGACAAGGGCCTCCCTGGTGGCGCAGGCAGTTGAGCGCAGCGCTGTGAAGCTGTCCACAGCCTCTATGCTACCGGTTTGATCCCTGCCAGCCACACAGCAACCCGCATGGCACAGCAGACCTCTCCATCTCCCCACTGCTCCCCTCAGCAGTGTATTTTGGTCGTTCTGCCTGTTCTGTTCCCTGCTCTGTCTCTGGTGAATCCTCTCACCCTCCTGCACATCTGGCCTGTACCCCGGTTCTTGTAGAAATAACAACAACAACAAAAAGATAAGTGACCATTAAAACAAAAACAATGACTATTTTATGCAGGGGTGGCAGCATTTGTAAAAGTAGAATGTATGACAACAATAGCAGAAAGACCAGGAGGGAAGAAATTAAAGTGCACTTTTGTAAAACTTCTACCATGTGTGAAGTTGTATGATATTGCCCCTATGTGGACTGTGGTAAGCTAAAGATAGAAACTAAAACAACCACTCAAATAAAAAAACAATGAAATATAGTTCATAAGCCAATGAAGGAACTAATGGGATTGTTTAAAACTTGCTCATTAATTGTTAAAAAACTAAAAAAGCAAAGGACTCATGGAAAACAAGATGATAGACTTAACTAGATGAACGATCATACTAAATGTAAATGGTCTAAACATTTCAATCAAAAGGCAACTCTCACTGGATTGGATTCTTTAAAAGCCAGTTCTAAGTCTAGGCTATCTTCAAGAAACACATCTCAAATATAATGACACAAAAATGTTAAAAGTGAGATGATGCGACGGTGGCCAGGAAACTGAACTACTTAGAGACCTGAATCTTCCTGGTGGTTACAATCAGCTGGAATAGGGTGAACAGAGTGAAACACTTGCCTCCATCACAGCATTGAAAGAAGCACAAGGAACTTCATCATTCAGGCCAGAGTCTGATTTTAAAGCAGGACGTGACTCAGACAAGAAGTCGCAGCCTGCCAGCACGCTTGCCCCTTGGTCTAGCTTGTCACCCCGGCCTGTACAGACACACATGCATACACCTGGGTGCAAAAACAGTGGGAAAAGATGCAGTGGGAACGATTGTGCTACCACTCAGTAATGGTCACAACACGGAGGTGTTATTATTCTTCCACCTTTTCTTATCATTATAGTCACAGGCTGTATGATACTGATAATGTTATCACACTCTCCTGTTCCTGTTTTGGAACGTTGTATGGTCGAAGCTCATGTCACACTCCCTAGGTCTCCACCCGAGGAAGCCTGGAGCACCTCGTCCTTGGGGAGGGCTGGGCATGCCCTGGGAGGCAGGACTCTGCTGGGCCAATGTCCTACCTGTGTCTCTGGGCTGCCAAGGAGGGCACAGCCCCTGGAGGGGGCAGAGGGGTGCTGGGCAGTGGCCTTGGGCCAGCCCTCTGCTGTGACCCCAGGCGGGCTGGGTCCCGTCCCTGACGAGCAAGGTCCTGGAGGGTGAGATGCAGCCCCATCCCTCTCCCTCCGGAAGAGCAAGTTCTGGACCTTTGGTCTCCCCAGGGTGCCCCAGGAGTCTGGGGTTCTGAACCCCAGTCTCATGAAGCCCTGGTGATGGCAGAATTGATGAGGGCACAGCCTCAGCCATCCCTGCGGCATGCTGGTCTGCCCCACGGGGGCAGAACAAATCAGTGGGGCACCTGCCCACCCGGCCCAGGCAGTGCTGACCTCCGGCTCACCTCTCCAAAGCAGGAAGGTCTGCCTGACCTGCCAGGGCAATCCCGCGGGGAACCGAGCCAGGGCCCCAGCTCAGCGCTGAGGCCTTCTGCCCTGCAGCCCTGGGGAGGGTCCCGGCCCCCCAGCCGGAACCCAGAAGGGCCGCGCCGGCGCACCATCCCCGCCAGTCCCGAGCACCTGGCCCTCCCCTCGGGATAAGCCTGAGCGCCTGTGACCTCCTGCGGGCACCGCCCCCCCCCGCCCCCCCGGAGCCCCCGACTATGGGGCAGAAGGAACCGCTCCCCTTAACTACACACCCCGCACGCCCCGCAGGCCCCTCCCCAGCGGCCCGGAGTAACTCTTGAGGTGGCGTCTCAAGAGGCGAAGCGCGAGAAGCCTCGGGGTTAGGGTTAGGGTTAGGGTGCCCAGCGGCCGTGCCCACCGTCCCAATTCGGGGGCCTTCAGGGAGGGGTGGTGGGGCTGAGGGGGGCACTGAGGGAACAAACATCTGGGGCTCGCTCGAAGGCACGGACGGGGGTCGGGGGGACGGAGCGCGAGGGCCGGGAAGGACCAACGAGGAGAAGGTGGCCCGGGGCGGGCCGCGGCCGTCCGCGTCCAGCTCCCCGGGGCCCGGGCGCACAGACACCTCGGGTAGAGGGTTGCGTGGGCGGTGGGGGGAGGCGCCCAGGAAGCCGCAAACCCCCCCCCCCCCCCCCCCGCCGCGGCCGGGCGTCTACCACGCCCCAAGCCCCACCCGCTGGGGGCTGCACCCCCAGTCCCACTTCCAGGGACGAAGACCCAGGGGGGCGCCGGCCACAGGCGCGCAGGGCGGGCGCGCGCCCACGCCGGGGAGGCGCAGCCGGCGACGCCCCGGGAGCCACGCGCCCGGCGTCTGCGCCCCGGCCGGGACGGCTGTGGGGCGCGCCCGCTGCTCCTCCCTTCGGGCCGCGTAGCCGGGGCCCCACCCCTCCCCGCCCCCCGCGGCGCGCGCCGCGCGTGCGGGCGGCTGGCGGCGCCGGGGCTCCGGGGCGGGCGGGGGCTGGGGGGCGAGCGCGGGGGCCCGCGGGGGTCGCACGGGCCCGGCGGCAGCTCCCGGAGGCCGTGGCACCGGGGCGCGCACCTGAGACGCGCGTCTGGGCGGGCGCGCGGGGCACCTGCTGGGGCGGGGACGCCCACCGAGGACTCGCGGCCGCGCCCGGGCGAGGCGAGGGCGCACGGGGCCCGCGAGCCGCACCCCGGGGCGGGTGGGGGGCGCGCTCTCGATTGGACTCTGCGGATTGTGCGCGCCAGGGGGAGGGAGAAGCGCGGCCGGCGGGCGGGGGAGGGCGTGAGAAAGGAGGTGCCGGCGCCGAGGAGGGTGAGCGATACTTTTAAACCCGGCCGCCCGCGCCGCCGGGGAGACAGCACGCGCGGCACACGAGCGCCCCACGCTCCCCGCGCCCGCCTCCCGGCCTCCGCGCCTCGCCGTCCCGGCCGGACGAGCAGGGAGTGCGCCCGGGGGTCGCTGGGCGCGCGGTGCCAGCAGCCCGGGGGCGCCGTCCCCGCTCCGCTGCCGACCCTCGGCCGCTCCCTCCCGCCGCGCAGCTCGGGGGCTCGCAGGAGGCGCCGCGCGAGTGGATGCGAGCGCGATGGACCCCCGCGCGCCGCCCCGGGCCCCCGCGCACGGCGTCCCCGGCGGCTGCTCCCTGCGGCGGCGCCCCGCGTCCCCCGAGCTGCTGCGCTGCAGCCGGCGGCGGCGGCCGGGCGCGGCGGGCCCCGGGGGCGGCGCGGCGGCCGTGGCGCGGCGCAACGAGCGCGAGCGCAACCGCGTCAAGCTGGTGAACTTGGGGTTCCAGGCGCTGCGGCAGCACGTGCCGCTCGGCGGCGCCAGCAAGAAGCTGAGCAAGGTGGAGACGCTGCGCTCGGCGGTGGAGTACATCCGCGCGCTGCAGCGCCTGCTGGCCGAGCACGACGCCCTGCGCGCCGCGCTGGCCGGGGGGCTGCTGGCGCCCGCCGCGAGGGCCCCCGCGCCCCGCCGGCCGCCCCGCGCGCCCGCCGCGCCCCCGGCGCCCCGGCGTCCCCGGGCCGCGGCGCCAGCTCGGAGCCCGGCTCCCCGCGCTCCGCCTGCTCCCTGGACGGCAGCGGCGGCGAGGGCGCGCTGAGCCCCGCGGCGCGCGAGCTGCTCGACCTCTCCGCCTGGCTGGGGGGCTGCTGAGCCCCGCCCAGGTAACGGCCGGCGCGGGGGGCCGAGCGGGGGGTGCGGGGCGGGGGGGCCGGGCGCGCGCTGGCGGCTCCCCGACCTCGTCGCGCCCGAGCGGGACCCGCCCTGCCGGCGGGGTCGCGGGGCTCCCGCTCGCGGCGCGGCGCCCGGCGGGGGGCTGGGGGGGCCGGGGGCGGGCGGGGGGCGCCGGGGCGGGGGACACTTTGCCTTGCAAATCGCGCCGGGCGGGGCGGCGGCGAGAGCCGCGGGGCGCGGAGCCCTGACTCACCGCGCCGGCCGCGCCCCGCCCCGCCCCGCGCCTCGGGCCGAACCCGGGGCGCCCGCGGACTCGCGTCTCCCCGCCAGCGAGGCCGCTGCGGCGGGGGGCGCGGGGCGGCCCCACTCACCGGCGCTGTCCGCTCCCTCCCGCAGCTCGACGCGCGCCGCCCGCGCCGGACCGACCCCAGGAGCCGCCCGCAGCCTCCGGAGACCCCGCGCCGCTGGACCCCGCGGGCCCCGAGGCTGCCCGATGCCGCGCCCGGGGCGCCCGCGGACTGGACCTCCGAGGACGGCCGGCCCCCAAGGCCTGGCCCGGCGCCCGCGGCGAGGACGCGCTTTGTACAGACTCCGGCCTGGAAGCCAATAAAGACGGGCCGCCCGCGCCCCACTGGAATGCCCCCGCCTGGCCAAGCTCCGAGTGGGCAGGGATGGGGGGCTGAGAATAAACCCGCGGGCCGCAGCCCTCGGGGGGTGAGGGCTGGGCAGTGCCCGGAGGGCGCTGGCCTCCGGCTCCCCTCCCGGGACTCGTCCTCCCGCTGCTCTGCAGCTGCGGGGCTGGGGTCCACCGAGCCGGGGCCCCTGCACCGGGGCGGCTCGGGCACCGCTGGGGCTGGGCTGCCTTCGGGAAGCCCTGCGGGGCCTGCGGGCAGTGCGGGTGTGCAGCGGGGCCCAGCTGGCCCCTTCTGGGGCGCAGCCGCCCCGCCTCAGGGCTGGGACCCAGTTCTGAGCTCCACGGCCGCCCAGCGCTGGCCCCATGCCAGCTGCCCACTTGCCAAGGGGGACACACGGAGAGGGGCCTGCAGACCCGTGGGGGGTGTGAGGAGAGGGGTCAGCAGCGCCGTGGCCCAGCTCACTGCCCCCCAACTTCAGGGGCTGCAGGACCCACCTGGGCAGCGGGAGGCTCGAGGGGGGGCAGCAGCTTCCTGGGGACCCGCCCCCAGCCCAGAGGGCCCTGGAGACGGCGGCGCAGCCCTACCTTGGGCGGCGGCAGCTTTGAAGTCAGACTGAGCACGAAGCTCTTTTATTGCTGGGTGGGAGCAGGGCTGCAGGGGTCCCCCAGGCTGCTTTAGGGCGCTGAAGGCCCCCCTTCGGCAGGGCGTGGCCGGAGCCGTTGGAACTGGGGTGGAGCGCCCAGCTCCCGGGTAGCCCTGGGCCCGTGAGGGGCTGCCCGGCGGGGTTACTTTGGTGCCTGGGGCTTCGGCCCAAGTGGAGCTGCTGCTCTGAGGGACGGGAGGGGGCACGGGGGGCAGGTGGCATGGCTGCCAGTGAGGCCCAGGCACCGTCAGTGACCTGCGGGCCACAGGGCCCGCTCTCCTCTGGACTCCACTGCACCCCAGGGTGCGGGCAGGGTGGCTGGGGCATGGAGAATGACAAGGCCTGCACTGGGCGCCCTCTCTGTGCCAGAGGGGCACGGGTGTGCCAACGGGGCAGCAGCCTGGTGCGTGCTGGCCGAGGAGGGACGCACTGCCCCTCCCCCGGGAAGCAGCGGGCCCTCGGCCCCACGTGAGGCCTCTCGGCCATGTCCCTAAAGCGGGGGCCCCGGGCTGACCTCACGGGGTGGCCTGTCCTGCGGACTAGACTGAGGAGAGGCCCGGCCTCCATCACAGCCGCGGGCAGGGCAGCCCGGCCCTGCACCCCACCGGGCCCTCGCGGCCACTCTGATTTAGGGTCAGGGGAGGGGCCTTTGCAGCCGCCTGCCGCTCTGTCTCTGGAGGCCCAAGGGTCCCCAGGCGCGGGGCGGAGGAGACGAACATGCTGCCCCCTGCCCGGGCCTGGCATTTCCAGGGCCGGGCCGTGGAACTGGTCACCCTCCTGCAAAGCTGGAGGGACCTCAGGAAAACGGCGCCAGCACACGCTGCGGACGAGGCCCGCGCCTCCCCGGCCTGCATCTTCACTGACGTGCCGAGCGCGCCAATTGTTGCCAGCCAGGAAGAGAGAGAGCTCCTGGCAGCCGCGGCACCCCTCGGGGAGAGTGGGGACCCCATCTCCAGGGGCCTGCCCCACGGCGGGGCCTCGCCCTCTGCCGGCCACGGGCAGCTTTCACCCCTGACCGGCACGCTCTGCCTCTCCCAGGACCCTCAGCCCGGGGCGCTGCCCAGCGCTGCCCGGGGAGCCGGGCACAGGGGCCGTGGGGGTGGAGTCGGCTGGCGCCCAGCGTGTCCCCACTGCACCCCAGAGAGGTGCCTCTTTCCCTAATAAACCTGCCCTTTAAAATGCTGCCAGGCCCGCCCCCACGGGTGCCGAGGCCGGGACGGGGGTGCCCAGCCGGGCCCTGCGTCTGGAGCCCTTACGCCGCGGTCCGCACAGTGTCCCTGTCCCGGGCTGCGTGCAGGGCAGGGCAGGGGGACAGGCCCTCCCCGTGGCCTCAGGGCCGCCCCTCTGTGCGTGTCCGTATGCGTGTCTTAGAGGGACACGGTCCTGGGGGCCAGGGGCCACCCCGTGACCCCACTTGACCTCTGTGAGGTGGGCGGGCCCCAGACTCAGTGGCAGCTGGGGCGCAGGGGTGAGGACGCCCGCATGCGCCGGGCACAGTCCGGCGGCCCCATCACACGTGGGGTGAGGAGCTCCGGGCTGGCTCTCCCCGCGGGACCGTCACCCCGCCAGTCTGCTCGGAGAGCTCCGCCCTCCCCACCCACAGAGCCCCGCGTGGGGCCTGGGCTCAGGGACGGCCCAGGCCCAGCCCCTCCTGTCCGGCAGCGGGGCCCACCCTGGGCCGTGGCCTAACCCGAGCCCCTGCGGCCCGCCTGGCCCCCACCTGGCCGCGGCTGCTGCTGCTGCTGCTGCGGTGATAAACATGCAAATCTCTGCACGCGCCCAATTACTACGCAAATGAGGCCACGGCAGCAGGCTGCCCGGCTGCCCCATGCCCCAGCTTCCTCTCCCGCAGGTATTTGTCTCTCATTTGGATGCTTTTTGTGGGCAGGCGGCGGGCGCTTGAGACGGGTCTCCACGACGGCTCAGCCGCCTGCACCCATCCACGTGCAGCCCAGACCCCAAGGCCTCCGGTCAGCCCGGGCAGCCGGGCAGGGACCAGGGCCAGCCTCCTCCAGTGCCCTGGCCTGCACACCACCCTGGGACTCAGGTGCCCTGGAGACCCGGGAGGACACCTGGAAGCGGGCGGGGCTGCAGTTGGTGCCAGAACCTGAGGGCGGAGTGGATGTGAGCTCCCGAGGGGTGCGGAGGGCAGGGAGCCCTGCACCCACTGGGGGACCCCTGGGCTCCTCGGCCCTGCTGCCAGGTGGGCTGACCCAGCCCCCACCTGCCTCCCCGCCTGCTCTGGACCAGGGAGCAGAGGGGCTGGTCCCGGGAGGAGCCGGTCCTTGGGACGGAGCTGGGAGTGCTGGGCCCCAGCCGCCCCGCCCGGCCCAGCCCCGGCCCCAGGACCCCCAGGCCCCCCGCCCGCTGGGCCCTTGGCTCCTGGGGCGGGGTCAGCTGGGTGCATTTCACCCAAGCACGAGCACCGGGTGGCCTGCCAGGAACGTCACGTGCTCTCCAGCCTCCGCCCACGTCAGCGGGCAGTGTCCGCCGGCGGGCGTCCTGAGACCCCTGCCCGTCCCTGCCCTCCACCGCCGTCGGGTCAGCGCAAGAGCTTCTGGGCAGCCGCCCGCCCATCACACCCTGGCCGGCTTCATCCTCATCCTGTGTCCCAGCCCGGGCCCGGAAATCCTGAGCCGAGTGTCCGTGTGGGGCCCAGGAGGAGGGGCGGGCCTGCGGGCACAGGGGCACAGGGGCCCCGCCGCTGAGTAGAAGGGGAAAGCCTGGGCTTGCCCTCTGGCCGCAGAGCCGGGCAGGTGCGCACATGCTGGCCCCGTGCTGGGCTCCCGGTGTCCCCCGGGTGCTGGGCCCCGGGCTCCCGAGGGGCCTCCGGGCCTGCGGCAGTGCCCTGCGGACTCCTGCAGCCGCGGGGCTGAGGCACTGACCACAGCGGTGCTGGTTTACATGGCAGGGAGGATGCGGCGCCTGCCTGGGGGCCCAGCCAGGAGGCCTCAGTGCTGAGGAAGCTGCAACGGGGCGCGGGTGAGAGTCCCGGGACCCTCCTCTCGAATATCTGGGAGCCCTTGAGAGCGCTGGGGGGGACCGACCACGGGGTCAAAGTGCAACCAAGGGGCAGCCCAGATCCCTGTGCCCAGGGTGAGCAGCGAGGGCTTCCCGGAGGGGGGATGGGCGGCCCCCTCGGCCTGACCGGGAGGAGGGCAGCAGCAGACCCTCCCCCACACCGCTCCCCTCCCCTCGCCAGCTCCCCCGGGATGGCCGGGCAGTGCACGTGCAGTCCCAACCTGTTCTGGGCAGGCGCCTGCCACTGCCTGGGGCGCCTGCTCTCGCCCCACTTCACCTGCAGGCCCCGCCCGCCCCGCCCCCCGCGGGCCCGGTTCAGAGGAGACGGGACCCACCCCACCCCACCCTCAAGGAGCACACGTGCACACACAGGCAGACATGGGCGTGCCCGGCGCACATGCACACACACACACACACACACAGGCCAGCTGGACCTTGCTGGGCAGGGCCAGGGAGCCGGTGCCACCTCGGTGCCCTCCACCGGGGACAAGAAGCCCCTGGGCACAGGCCGGCCCGGCGTCTCTGGGGTGAGGACCCGCTGCCCCCACCCGCAGGCCTGCTGCCGCTTCGCCCCTCAGGCCTCGGCCTTGAGTGGATGCTGCCCTAAGGCACCCACCTGCCCACCGGCTGCTTCCTCACCTTGAGTCCCGGGCTCCCGCGGATCCCGGCGCAGGCGCCGTCTGATGGCGAGGGGCTGTGTGTGGCGTCCTCTCCGTCCCCGCGGCTCTGCCCTTTCCTGAGGGAAAGGCCAAGTTAGCGGCTGCTGAGTTCCCAGTTCCTTCCACGAGCGCCTTGGCGGCGTAGCTGGGGATGCGAGCCCCACCGGGCCCTCCAGCGCGCTGCGGCCCGGGGACGCGGCCACGTCTGCTGACCCCCGGCTGGAGGTCCCGCTGCTGAAAACCCGGGGCCTGGAGGGGCAGCCCCGCAGGGCGTGACCCCTGGCACGAGTGGCCCCGAGGCCAGCGTGCAGAGCCTGACGCCTGGCTGTGCAGGTCACGCAGATTTCACCCGTATTCCCTTCTACATGCTTCCTGGTCTTGAAGTGTGTGGCTTATCGTTGTTTTTTAGAGATTGATTTATTGATGCACACAAGAGCCGGGGTACAGGCCAGAGATGCAGGGAGTGAGAGGATTCACCAGAGCCAGAGCGGGGCGCAGAGCAGGCAGACTGACGAGATACACTGCTGAGGGGAGCGGCGGGGAGTCAGGAGAGGCCTGCCGCCATGTGGGTTGCTCCGAGGCCGGCGGGGATCGAACCGGCACTGCAGAGGCTGCGGACAGCTTCACAGCGCGGCGCTCGACCGCCTGTGCCACCAGGAAGCCCCCTGTGGCTTGTTTTGAGGTGACCTCTGTGTAAGGTGTGAGACGCGCGGTGCCGCGTCTCTGCCCGCGCTGGGCGCTCGCTGCCTGGGCCTGCGTCCTGCTGCCGGGCCGCCCCGCCGGGGCCTCGGGTCCGCGCTGCCGCAGCGTCTACACAGACCAGGTGGTGGCTCCACAGGCAGACTCGAGCCCTCCGCGGCTTTCTCCGTTTCCACTGGAATGTTAGGACCGTCTTGTCAGCACCTCCGGGAAAATCTGGGAGGGTGACTGGGAGCGCGGCCCGAGGCCACGGGGGCAGGGGACGGGGACAGCCTGGAGCTGCAGCCCACAGCCCGCGGGCAGGAGCTCTCGGGAGGGTCGCTGTGTCCAGTGCCCCGGGGTCCGGCTTTCTGTGGCCACTGGACGGGGCCACTTGGGAGCTGGGAGCAGGTGATTGGTTGCTGGTAAGCAGCCCGCTCGGGGTTCCTGTGAGCCAGACCCCTCGTTCGTCCTGCAGCCTCAGCAGCTGACCCCGCACGTGTGCCGTCCAGCGGGGCCCCCCAAGGCCTCTCCCGGCGGGTGGATGCCCCTGCCGCGTCCTCAGGGCTGTCCCTCCTCTCACAGGGACACGGCCCGGGGCCGGCCCCACCTGCGGCCTCACTGTATCGATCACTCTGCAAAGACCCCACTTCCAAACTCGGTCCCAGGCTGGGGGCATGGCCCAGCTCCCCATGCCCGGCCCTCTCCTGCGGCCCTGCCTGCTGCCCACAGGGCTCCTGACTCTCTAGGGTTGCTGGGAGCCCGTCCTGCATCCCGCCCTGCCCTGCCCCAGCTCCTGGGCACTGCCTGAGACGCCCCCTGCATGGCCTGGACCCCGCCCACGACGGGGTGACACAGACACCAGAATGACACGGACACATGGCAGTCCCGGCTGGCCCTTCCCTGCATGTCGACCTCCGAACCTTCCACCTCAGCTTTGGCCTCAGGGATGCCCCCCGCCCCCGGGCTCAGTCCAGGGTTAGGTCCCGGGCCTCCCTGGTGGCGCAGCGGTTAAGACGCAGCCTCTGAAGCTGTCCGCAGCCTCTGCAGCAAGAGTTCGAGCCCCAGCCAGGGAGCGACTGACAGGGCGCAGCAGACCTCTCCTGGCTCCCCGCTGCTCCCCTCAGCAGGGGGTTTCAGTCCGTCTGCCTGTCCTGCTCCCCACTCTGCCTCTGGGGAATCCTCTCACCCCCCGCATCTCTGGCCTGTACCCCAGTTCTTGTGTGCATAAATAAATATTTTAAAAAAGGGTTACATCCCGCTCAGGACAAGGGCCTGGGAGGAAGGGACCGTCCCCTCTGGGGGCACAGCTGCTGCGGCCAGCAACGTGCCCACCTCCGCTGCCTGGATGCAGCTCCAAGCCCCTCCCGCGCCCCCATCCTGCTGAGACCCCCACTCCGGCATGGCCTCAGGGCCCCTGCGCGGTGGTCAGGGCAGCCCCTCCGCAGCCCCGTCTCCCCGGTCAGCCGTGGCGCCAGCAGAGGGCCAGTCTCCTCCCGCCTGGGCCTGCCCTTCCGCCTGCCCCCTCCGCCTCCCCGGGGGCTGACACTTGACTTGGTGGCGCTGCAGCCGCGGCTGCTTTCCCGCCCTTCCAGGGGCCTCAGGCCTTGTGGCAACCGCCCTGCCGGCTCCGCCCGCCGCAGCTTGTTGGGAGGGCTCCCCGGTGTGCTGGGACCTCCTGGTGGGGACCCCACCCTCAGCAGCCCCTTGGCCCCCCGAAGAAAGGAGCCCACAAAGCAGAGAGCAAGGAGGGGCTCTGTGGGGCCCGGGGTGCAGATGCCCGCAGAGGGGGTGCCGGAAGCAGGGGTGCTGCCCGTCCTCCCGGGGCTCCCTCCAAGCCAACAGTGCCCTCACTCTGGGGGGAAGGGGTGCCGCACAGGTAGTGGGTAGTGGCGGTGCCAGAGGCAGTGGCTGGGAGCGCGGGTCAGCGGGACGCGGCGGGCGGGCCCCTGCTGTGCGCTGCGTGTGCCCAGCCCACTGGCACGTTCCCCGGGCGGGACACCCGGGGGTGTGGGCTGAGGTGGGCGGCAGCGGCGGGGGGAGAGCAGAGGAGAGGGGAGGCCGCGCTGGCGGGCCCCGGGAGGCGGCCCTGGTCTGCCTCCTCAGCTGCCCTGGCGGGGAGCACCGGCGTGGAGTCCCCCACCGGCCGGCCCCACACGACAGGCAGCCGCTGTCTTCAGGCTGTGGCCGTGGCGGGGGCAGGGGTTGCCTCCCGGGGACCCTGGGGGGGGGGGCAGCGGCTCTGCGTCCTCCCAGCCTCCCAGGCCCTTGGCAGGTCCGCGTCATGGTCAACAGCCTCTCGAGACTCGCGGTCTCGCCGCCCGCCCGGGTTCTGGGGACCCCCGGGAACGCAGCTGCTGCTCGTCCCTGATCGGACCTGTGACCCCCCACACTCAGGGGTCACCCGCCCTGCCCCGCCCGCCTGCACGGAGGCCCCAGGGCGCCGGCCCCGGCCTGCAGGCCCCCCCAGCCCTGGCGCCCGGGCGCATGAGGCACAGGCCTGGGCGAGGAGCGCGCGGCGGGGGTCTCCCGTGCCGGCCTGCGGAGGGTGGGGGCGGGCAGCCCGGCCGGCCGGAGGGGCAGGGGCTTCGTGGGCAGGCCAGGCACCCTCCAGCGGAGGGCACAGGGAGGGGGGAGGCGTAGACCGCTGGGTCGGGGCGGGGACTGTGGAGGCAGCTGGACCCCAGGGGCCCCGGAGGGCAACACCCCAGCCTCGCCCCACGTTCACCCCCCTGGGCCCGCGGGTCCAGTTACCGGTGTCTGCGCGTCCCCCTGCGCTGTGTCGGCAGCAAGCGGACGGCCTGTCGCCCCCACACCCTGAACCGGCCGCAGCCGGCACATAGTAGGCCCTCAGGAAACGGTGGCAGGAGGCGGGAGGGCAGCAGAGCCACGCGTCTCTCCGCCACCCAGGGAGGCCTGCTCGGCCGGCCTCCCGCCTCCCGGCCCCCGGCGGGGCCTGGCTCTGGCAACGCGTGCGAAACCCGCCGGCCTAGGCGTCTGGAGGGGGCACCCCTCGTTCCTTCTGGGTGCTTCTGCCGTCCCGCGCAGAGCCCTGCAGGCCCCGGCACTGCCCCTTCCCTCCTCCTCCAGCCCTGGGCTCCCGCTCATCTCCCAGCCTGTCCTGGACACAGCTGCCCCCCGCGGAAGGGCCGGCCCGCACCAGGGCGCTCTGCCCGGCCGAGGACCCGTGCACGGTGCCCCACCCTGGCTGGCCCCTCTGGCAGTGGGCACTCGGAGGCCCCTTCTGCTGGCGCGCAGCCTGCCGCTGGCGTGGGGCTCGGGTCCCCGCTGTGCGCGGTCCCTTCCTAGGAGCGCGCGGGGGCCGCTCGGCGGGCCTCGTCCTGGGGCCTGGGTGCAGTGGGGGGCCGGGGGTGGCACGGCCAGGGGTGAGGGTCAGGGATGCCCGGGCCGTGCCTGCTGGCTCCGGCCCAGCCTCGGCGGGGGCCCTCCCCCACCCCCAGCCGCTTAACTATTAACAGCCGGCGGGGAGGGGGGTGCTGGAGACAAAGGTGCGCTTGTTTGTGCGGCCAGGGTGGCCTGTGGGGGCCCGCGGGGCCTGGCACAGCCTTCAAAGCTCCGTGATTCGGTCGATCAGGTCAGGATTTGTGCAAACAGAGACAGGTGCAGGGGCCAGGCCCGCGGCAAGCGGGGGGCTCCGAGGCACCATAAACCTCCCGGCTGATGGGGCTGTGGCCCCCCGTGTCCTGGCACCTCCCGCGCTGGGGTAGGCACCCCCAGGGCCGCTCGACAGCCTCGACCCAGGAGCTTTTCGAAAGGAGGGGTGCTGGGGGGCAGGGGTGGTGGTCTGTTGGCTGCGGCACCGGGGGCTCGAGCCCCGGTGGGTGTCCCCTCTCGGGCGGCCTGGGCACAGGTCCAGAGCCAGGACAGAGCCGCAGCCCCCGAGTGACCTCCCCTCGGTCGTGATGTCACAGCTCCCGCCGCCTCCCAGTGGCTCGTGGCGAGCCCCACCCCCCTCCCGGCAGCAGCATCAACCCTGTGGGGGGGGGGGCAGGAGGGGGTGTCCCGAGGGCCGTGACCGCAGCCAGGAGGGCCCGGCTGACCTCTGGGGGCTGGGGCTGAGCACTTCCATGCCACAGGCCCCGGGACCACACGCAGGTGCCCGCTGGGGTAGCCCCGCTCCCCGGAGACCCCCTCCGAGGGCGGGAAGGGACAGGAGGGCCAGTCTGGACAGAGCAGGTCAGGCAGCGAGGGGCGACTTTGTCCTCCGGTCTCTACCGGGTTGTCCCCGCCGCGCCCCGTGGATGCCCGCGTGGATGCCCACGCAGATGCCCGACGTGGGGCCGGGCCGTCCACAGGCCTCTCCTGGGGGGGCAGCCTGGAGGGCCGCTCAGCAGGGAAGCCGGAGCCCAGCCCCGGCGAGGACTCGTCTCCACGGCCGCCCTGCGGGAGCGGCCCTGGGGCAGGCCCGGGCCTGCCGGCTGCCGGGAGGAAAGCCGGGTCAGGAGGGCCCAGGGCCTGCGCAGCCCTGGCCCAGGCCCGTGGAGGGGGACGCGGGGGGAGTGGGAAGGGCCGGGCCCGGCGGGGGGGAGGGCTGGCCCCGGGGAGGGGGACAGAGGGCTGCGGCCCCGCCCTCCTCTGACTGGGGCCGGGCCTGTAGGAGGGACCCTGCCCCTGCCAGGAGCCCTGGCTGCCGCTCCAGGCTGGGTCAAGGCCCCCCCTGCCGCGGCTTGGCAGCCCCTCCCGATCAGCCCCGCTTGCTCCACTGCAGACCACGCGGCCTGCCGGCTGTCCTGGCGGGAGCGAGCGCCCTCCCGCGGCCTGGACTCCAGCCTGCACGCCCCGCCGGGGCCTTGGCCTCCCTGGCCTGATGCCCTGTGGCCAGACAGGCCGAGACACGCGGCGGCCAGTGGGCAGCCCCAGGACGGGAATGCAGGGCCAGCCAGGTCCGGCTGCGGCTTCTCCCGGGAGGCTTGTGGGCAGCGTGGGGGTGGGGCTGCCGCTGCTCTGTCACCAGCCTGCCCCGCGCCCGGGCTGGCCCAGGCGGACAGGCCACCTGCCCGCTGCGGAGGAAGGCTGGGCAACCCCAGGCTGGCCCGCCCCCTGCCTTTCTGGACCCTCTGCCGATGGGGACCGCTCCTGCCTTCCTGGCTTCCCAGGTCAACGTGGGGGGCTCCAGAGACTCTCCCAGAGGCGCCCCCAGGCGTGGGCCTGAGTGGGGTGGGACTGCTTGCGGGCGGCCCTGAGGGCCGCGAGGGCCGGATGTGGCGTTGGTGGTGACCGTGCCTGTGGCGGGGTCCACACTCCCCCGCAGGCCTGCTCCCACCGCGGCCTCCTGCGGCCTGGGGCTCCAGCCGCACCCCTGCCCCAGGGCCTCTGCACGCTGCTGCTGCAGGAGAGCCCCCAGGCTGTGCACCCCGCTCCTCACCAAGCGGGCATCTCACGGAAACTCAGCCGCGCCCGCCGCCCCGAGGACCCCAGACAAGTGGGCGGCGGGCGCAGTGGACAGCCGGGGCCCACCCACGTCCACCCAGCCCGGTGGGCGCACTGGCGATGGGAGCCGACGGCTCCGCCCCTCCCAGCCCCGTGGCCCAGAGGCCACCATGAGGCCAGCGTAGCCTCGTGGGGGTGCGCAGCGGGGGGCAACGCCACGCGGCCTGGGAGCCCAGGTCAGGTGGGCCGCGGTCTGGCCTCGCCGCGGAGAAGCAGGGAGCCCGCACCCCTGCAGCCTCCCCAGGCCTGCATGGGGCTGCGCCCGCCCAAGCTCCCCCAGCGGGCGCTCCCGTGTCCACACTGCCGGGCTGCGCGACCGCTGCCCCATGTCCAGGCCGTCTCTTCCAGCTCGCCCTGGGCCCCGGGCGGCCCGTGGCCCCCACATGGGCGTCCTGCTGGCCGAGCAGAGGCCCCGAGGGGGCACCAGCAGGAAGGCCGCACCCACATCGCCATGAGCAAGTGCGGTGGCCAGGCCGGGTGCCTCTCCGGTCACCCCCTGTGCCCCACCATGCTGGCTGGGGCTCTGGCCCCGGGTGGCCAACAGGTGGGTTCAGGCGCCCACGCTCTGAGGGGCCGCTGCCGCGTGTCCCCTCTGCCCTGGGGGCACCCCCAGCCCAGCCCTGGCCCTGGAGGAGGGTTCTGGGGTGTGTCTGCCCACGGAGGCCCAGGCTGGGCGGTGTGGGGGGGCAGGAGCGGGGAGGCAGGAGGAGGCCAGGCCAGGCAGGGTGTGGGCAGGTGAGTCACCAGCCCCGGGACAGCCCTGTCAGGTGCAGCCCCGCCCCAGACGCCAATTAGCAATTTGTCACCCCCTCCCCAGCAGAGCCTGCTGCCCCAGGCAAAGCCCCAGCCGGCGGGGAGTTCGGGGGAGACCTCTGAGGACACACCTACCCCGGGGGCCCCCACCCCAGGATCCCTGGCCCCAACCTGCCCTGACCTGGAAACCTCTGGAATCCTGGAGCCACAGAGCCACCCCCCCCCCCCCAGAATTCTACCCACAGCCCAGGAATGGGGTCAAAGGCGCAGGCCCAGGCCCCCCAGGGGGGAAGGCAAGGAGAGGGTCTTCTCAACCAGGCACCCCGTCTGCCCCAGGCCCCAGCAGGTCCCAGGAGACACCCCGAGGGCCTTGAGACAAGGACCCACGGGGCTGGGGTGGCAGGAGAGGGGACCTGAGGCCGGCAGAGCCCACCTCCGTGAGGCTACCCACTGCTGGGGTCCCCAGCCTGTGCCGCCCCCCCTCCGGTGCAACCTCCCTCTGAGGCAGCCACCCCTCCCCGATGCCCATGTTCCATCTCTGGGCTGCCAGGGGGTGCCCAGGGGACCCAGGAGGTTGAAGGGGGCAGTGGAGAGGCGGGGCAGGCAGGCCAGGCCCCCGGCTCCGTGTCCACGCCGGCCGCGCGGTCAGGGCTGTGGGCTGCCGCCCCGCCCACCGGTTAGGAGAGGGGACTTCCGAGAGGCCCCTGGGTGGGGGTCCTGGGGTGGCTGTGGGGGCCTCCGATGCCACCCAGGGTGCGGCTGGGCCCGAGCTGGCGCTCCCGCCGGAGGGGGAGTCCTGGGGGGCCCGGCTGGTCCCCACTGCCAGCCGCCCTCGGCAGGCCCTTGGTGTCCCCGGACGAGCAGGGCCGAGGCTGTCTCTGGCCCTTGGCGGCCGCCCTGCCCGTGGCCCGCCGGCCTTGGGTCCCCGCTGGGGTGGGCAGAGGCCCGCCCGCGGCCCGGGCTGCAGACTCCGCGGTGGGGGGGCGGGGTTCGGGGCAGGTCCGCCCTGGGGGAGGGTGGCCCAAGGAGGGTCCCCCCTCCTGGTGACCCCAGGCAGGAGGAGCGGCCGGTGGGTTCTGGGCGGCCGCAGGCCCATCGGGGCCGGGGGGTGGGGGGCCTTATCAGCGCGGCCCCGCATCTGACGGGACGGCCATAAACCCGTTTGTTCCCCCGCGGGCCGGGAGGCGACGGCAGCCCCAGCCTCATAAAAGCAGCCGGAATCAAAGGGACTTATCTCCGGCGTCGCTGTAAAACCGCAGAATCAGAGCCCGCGGCCTCTTTGTGCTTCGGGCTACAGGGATTTCCGCCGCCGCGGCCGAGCGGGGCGCCCCTGCCCAGACACGGGGTGCCCGCCGGACGGCTCTGCCCGCCTCCCGCTCCTCCGCAGGCGGGGCCCTCGGCCCGGGGTGAGCTGCCCTGAGGCCTGGCCACCCGGGCAAGGGGCGCGTGGCTTCCGGCCCGGGGCCGGACCCGGGGGCTCTGCGGGAGGGCCCCCTGTGGGCTGGGACCCCAGCGCCTGCCGGAGGGCGACCTCGAGCAGGCGGGGTGTCACAGCGGGAGGGGCTCGCTGCAGCCTCTGGCGAGGCCAGACACCCCGTCCTTGGTGGGCTCCCCAAGTTCACGTGGAGGCCCCGGTGGCCTGGCTGCCTCCCATGCTGTCCCTGGGGGTCATTCCCTGTGCCCTTGGGGTGCCAGGCACCAGAGGGGCCCAGAGCCTGGGCGGAGCCCGCCGACGGCCGCGTCAGCAGGGCGTGCACACGGGCGGGTGGGAGGCTGCATACGCGCTCACGCCGGGCACGCGCGCCCACGCCTGGTGCTGAGGGAGGTGGCTGCAGCCGCGTGGCCGCCAGGCCGGCCCTGTCCCGGGTGTGAGCGCCTGCACCAGCTCGGCCGCGCCCCTCCGCTCGCTCGCGCCCACGGCCCACGGCCTGGCCACCCCGCCCTCCAAGCAGGCCTGTCGTGGTGGCGTCCAGACGGCAACCCCCCTGGGCCTCCGGGAGGGAGTGGGGCAGATGCTGGGGCAAGAGTGAGGGGTCCCCTCTCCCCCCACATGGCCCAGCCCCAGCGCCCACGGCTGAGGCAGGGCCGGGGAGGCGCAACCCCAGGGCCACACCCTCACCTCCCAGGCCTGCGTGGGCGTTTGGGGCACTGGGTCTGAGGGGAGGCATCTGGCATGCGCTTCTTGGGCTGAAGGGTGGACTCAGGCCCCGGGGATCAGGGCTGGTGTTTCAGACCATGCGCTGCACAGGACAGACCCTGCGCCAGAGAATGGGGGGGTGGGAGGGGGCTCTCCTGACCACCACAGGGGATGGACGGGGCTCCCCTGAGCTCAGAGGCCTCCTGGCGGCAGCCTTTATGCCCCCCCTGAGTAAACTAGGGGATGTGCAGACGGCTCCTAGCAGCCTGGCCCGGGCGCCCGGGAACCTGGGGCAGGGGTGTGCATCTCTTTACCCAGGGGACCCTCAGCTGTGTGGGCGCCGGTAGGCAGAGCACTGAGCAGCCTGCAACCCCCCAGCTGCCACGGCCCACACGGCCAGGCCGTGACCCCTTCCCGGGGCCAGCAGAGAGGGGTGCCCCTCTGTCTGGACCCCCTAGGGGGGCTTCCTTGTTCCCAGGTGAGGACGCTGACCGGGCCCCAGCAGCCCCCCTCCTCCCTGGGCACCCCCAGAAGTGCCACCTGCCAGCACTCGGGTCCCCAAGTCTGCAGCCTGGCCGTGAGGCAGCCTGGGCAGGTGGCGCATGTGCCGGGCCCAGGGAGAGCCCTTGTGGGGTGAGTTCTGTCCCCAGAACCTGGCTTTGTCCTGGGAGACAGTGGAGGCGGCTGTAGGCCTGTGGGGGTGGGGGACTGGCCATGGCCTGGTGGGAACCGGGGGGTGAAACCAGGGGGTGGAAGCATGGCCTGGTGGGCCCTGCTGCCTGGCAGGTGGGGACCCCCGAGCGGGCCTGCCGCTCCCCCTCTCTGGGCTCCACCCTCCACGCCCAGACCCCAACGCAGTCACTCAGCACTTGCCTCCCTCCAGGGTCTACTGGCCAGTCTGGGCTGCCCTGCAGTAGCTGGATGGGGGGACCCACCGCGTTCCCGTCCCCGCGTCCTGGGCACCCTCCCTGGCCCTGAAGCCGGTGGGCGCCTCCAAACATGGGGCGAGGGCGCCCCCGTGTGGCCAACTGGCCGCACTGCAGCAAGAGCCCAGGGCGCGCCCTCCCAGCGGTGCGCATGCGCAGGCGTGTGCAGGCGCGCGAGCCCCGCGGGGGCGGCCGGGGTCGGGGCGGCCGGGGGGTCCGGGGGCCTCGGGGGTGCGCGAGGCCCTACGCCCACGCTCCCGTTTCTTGAGCCCCTCACGGAGAGCCTGGGGTGTCCAGAGCGAGTGGCCTCTCCTCAAGTGGGGGTGATGCCAACAGCGCCTCTAGTGGGTTGGGGTACCCCACAAATGCACCCCACGAAGCTCTAGGGGCTGCGGGGAGGGGAGGTCTAGGCCGGGAGCCCAGGACAGGGCCGTGCGGCCTCCCGGGCCCGCGTTGGCCAGGGCGACGGGGCGGGGCGGCTTTGGAGGGGGGAGGTGGACCCTGGCTGGTCTCCCAGACCCGCGCCCCGCTCTCCGCACCCCGCGCCCCGCTCCCCGCACCCCGCCCCGCTCCGGGCGCCCCCGCCCTTCCGGGGCGTCCAGCATTCGGACCCGCGCGGCCAGCCCCAGCCCACGGGCCCCAGGGGGCTTCAGGGCCTGGGGGGACCACGGCCCCGCCACCAGCCCCGGGGTGCGGGGGTGCGTCGGGCCTCCCCAGAGTTCCGTGCCGGCCGCCCCAGCCCCCAGGAGCCCAGCTGTGCCTCTGCGGGCCGCCCCGGGGGCAGGGGCGGGCGCCCCCTCTTCAGCTTAGACCCTGCCCCCCACAACCACCCCCCCCCTCCCCCCGTGGGCCGGGAGGGCGCTGACCGCCGGCGGCCACGCGAGGGCGGCGAGGAGCTCAGGAGGGAGGCGGCGGGGTGCTGGCCCCCCCCCCCCCGCACCCGCAGGGAGGAGAGCTGGAGGGCGGGGTCCGCGCCAGCACACGCCACCCCGGAGGGCACCCCCATCCCAGCACACGCTGCCCGAGCCGCCCCCCGCGGGGCCCGAGCCCCAGGGGCGCCCCTACCTGCCGGCGTCCCTGACGGCCGGCCACGGGCGCCGGGCTCAGGCCTCCGCCTCCGCGCCTGCAGGGCGCACGCGGAAGTGACGCGCACGCACACCTGTGCCCCACACCTGTGCCCCACACCTGTGCCCGCACCCACCCACCCGCGCCGGCACACGCGCGCACCTGTAGCGCTTCATTGGCCGCCCACGACCGCGCTTGCAGACACCTGTGCCCGCATCCGCCGCACGCACGCACCTGCGCTCCGGCCGGGGAGCCAAGCGCCGTGCAGGGGCGCCGTGCAGGGGCAGGTTCGGGGCCCACCGGCTGGGTGGCCTGGGCAGCACGTCCCTCTGCCTCCAAACGGCCAGGCAGAGCCCTCACCGCGTGGACTCCCTTCCCACTGCCAGTGGGGACCAGGAATGGGGCCTCCGGTGCCCCTCACTGCGGCGCCTCCAGCCCAGCTCCCAACCCTGGGCCGACACCCCCTCTGCAGCCCACACCTCATCCTCCCAGCGCCCCAGCCCAGCTGGCCTCCCGCCTTAGCCTGGCACTCCCTGGCGGGGAAGCGGGTGTCACCTGCTAGGGTGACACAAACCAGGGCCCCTGCGTGGAGCGGCTGGAGTGGCTGCAAGCTCCGGGGTGCTGTGCGCAAGGGCGGCTGCTCCTGCAGAGCGCAGGTGCCACAGCCAGGGCCCCGCGGGACTCGGGCCCTGGCCAGGGGACGTGGCGTCCTCTGCCAGCACCGCCCAGCCACCGCCTCCTGCCCCCAGCCCCTGATCCACGAGGGCGGGGACACTGAGGCCATGGGCCTGCACCTGCCTGGGATGGGCCCCACGCACCCCCCTCAGCACCTCTCCGCTCAGAGGCAGGGGCTCTGTCTTGGGGTCCCAGAAGCTGCCCCCCTGAAGGTGGGCCGGGACCCCAGGCCCAAGCCCTTGCGTGTGGGCAGTGGGCTTCCTCGGCCATTACGCACGGGTGTCTGCAAAGCCCCTTTCCGGGCGCTTGCGGGTGTCCCTGCGCTGCTTCCTAGGGCCCTCTGTGCCTCTCCTGGAGGCACCCGCTTTCTCCATGCGTGTCTGGCGCTTTCTGCTCTCTAGGGGTGCGGAGCTGGGGAGCCACGTCGATGTTTCCAGTGAAAACAGGGGGCTGTTCAGTCTCAAAGGTGAAGACACAGACACGCCACCCACCTGACTTCCAAGGGGGCTTGGGGTGCGTTTGAAGACCCCTCCTGCTGTGTCACAGCCACCCCAGGGACAGCGGGCGAGGGGTGGCCACACCCCACCTCCGCGCCGCTGCTCCCAGGGGTGCGGGTGCTCTGGGCTTTCTCAGCCCCGGGCGCTGTCTCCGGATTGTCCTGTCCCTGCAATTACTCCCTGAGTGCGTGCAGGACTCAGCTCCCGGCCGCGGCCCCGGGGTCGATGCAGACAGATAAGAGACTCGAGGCGCCCTCCCTGCCCGCCCCGGCCTCCAGCTTCCCTGGCGGCGCACCTCGCCCTGAGCAGGGGCTTCCGCACCCCCTGGGGGCCGCGCCCGCGCGCCACCCTCTCCCCCCAGCAGCCCTCTGCTCGGGCTCCTCCCCCGTCCCCCCACAAGCTGGGGTGGGTTGTGGAGACCCCCAGCTGGGGTCTGCACCCCACGCAGCTGGGGGCACGGCAGAGGCGCCTCTTCTCTTAGTTTGCCCCTTTGCTGCGTCCTGGGCGGCAGCCCCTAAGGGGCTCGGGCGGGCTGGCCTTCCTCCGGGCAGCCGGGTGCTGCTGACGTCCTCTAGGGACCAGGGTCCTGGGGATCTGGTTCGGAACCCGGCATCCTCCCGCCTGCCTGCTGGGCCACCGCTGGCCGGGAGGGGGGGGCTCTGTCCCTCCCTGGGGGGCTGGCCAGGCTGTGTAGCTGGGCCCCTGCCCGGGGCCTCCCCTGCCCTGCAGAAGCGCGGGGAGCCAAGGGAGGCCGGCTCCCGGGGGGGGGGGGCCTGGCTCTGCACCCCTCCTGTCTGCACCGGGGCGGCCGGGAGCGAGTCTGCCTGGCCCGTGCCCGCCGGGCCTCAGGGGAGGGACAGCGGGCTGTGCCCCAGGGGCCGAGTGGCCAGCCCCAGCTCTCCGGGCCCTAGCCGGCCGCCCGGGAGCTCCCAATGTGCAGAGGGAAGGGGGGGGGGCAAGCAGCTGCCTGGCGAGCACCCCTCCCTCCCCGTGCTCGGGCAGGAAAGGCACACGCGTGCTCGCAGACCCAGGAGGGTCCCGGGCGAGGACCCCGGCCAGACCCCGGCCGGGCAGAAGCCGCCTGTGTGCTCGCCCGCCAGAGCCATCGCAGCCCGGCCCGGCGCCCCCCTTCCTGCAGCGTCTTGCAGAAGGGCCCTGGCCCCGCTTCCTCCTTCCAGGCCCCCCCCTTCTAAACAGCCCCAGGGGACCTGGGCGGCCATCTGCGGCCTTCCCTGGCCTGGCAGCAGGCCTCCCGGAGGGCGCTCGCTGGCGTCAGCCCCGGCCTGTGCGGCTCACCCCTGACGCCAGTCCGGCCACTCGCTGATGTCGCAAGGCCCGGGGCTGCGCCCGCGGGTCAGGGGCCAGCCCTGGGCGCCGGGGCGGAGCTCCCGCCTGCAGCGCTGGGAAGGAGGCCGGGCGTGGAGGGAGCCCCCCCCGCAGGCACAGGGGCCCTCGAGGGCGGGAGGGGAGCCCTGTCCCGCGGGGGCTCAGACATCGGCCTGCTGGGGCCCCTGGGCTCGCTGGAGCGTGGCGGGCACTGGCCGTGCCTCTTTGAGCCCGCAGGGCACGCGTGGCTGGGTCGCCCAGAGGCGCTGGCCGGGGCGAGGGAGCAGGAGGCCTGGGGCTCGGGTGTCCGCGCGAGCGCGAGGGCGTCTGTGGTGAATAAAGAGCAGAAGAGCCGCCGCCGGGCAGGGGCCGGGCCCCGAGTGCTATGGGGTGTGAGCCCCGCGGCCGCCCAGGATCAGCCGGGACAGGCCTCCAGCTGAAAATGGATTCCTGGGGTCCCGGCGCCCTGGTCTCGTCCCGGAGGCGCGGCAGGAGGGCTGGCGCAGGCCGTGCTGCTCAGAGCCGAGCGGGCAGCAGCCGCGGGGCTCCGGGCGCGGCGGGTACGCGGGGCGGCGGGCACGCGTGGAGTGCTCTTCAGCCCCGAGGAAGGCCGGGCCCACCCCGCTCCTGCACGGGGGCGCCGGCGACTCACCCGAAAGGACTGAGGCCGTGGGAACGACCCCCACGGCCCTTAGACTCGTCGAGTCTGGGGAGACAGCAAGGAGGTGGGGAGCGGATGCGTGTGGGGTGCGGCGCTTCAGCGGGGGGAGGAGGTTCCGAGAGGCCGGCGGTGAGGCCCCGGGGCGGGGGTGCTGGCCGCGCGCCTTGCACTCGGGCAGGTGAACACGGGGCACTTGGCGCCTGACCACTCTGAAAGAAGTCGGTATTCAGGAGGCGTTGCCCACGGGCGGGACGCAGGAGTGGGTGGCAGCCAGGAGCCAGCAGGGACACTGGGGTACCTGCAGCCCCCAAGGGAGCCAGGGAGCACCCCCGCCCGGGAGGGATGGCCGGCTTTGGGGGTGTTGGGAAGGGGGCGTGAGCGGACGGGGGTGCAGGGCAGCACGGACAGGGTGGAATGGGGGCGCGGGACACAGGCCCGGGGTCCGGTCTCGCCTAGGTTCCCCCGATTCCCCTCTGCTGGCTGGGCAGCTGCTGCAGGGATACCAGGAGCCCCTTGTGGGCGGCAGAGGGCCCAGGCCGGTGGGTGGGGTGAGTGAGCGAGCGGTGAGTGTGAGGACAGGAGGGGTGACCCGGGCCACCTTGGGGGCCCACCGCGTCCTGCCGGCGGGGCCTGGGTGTCCTGCAGCGGCATCCCAGGGGCCCTGGCCCCGTCCCCCGGGGCCCAGGTGGGCGGCAGCCGGGCTGGAGGGCGCCGGCTTAGGGTGGAACTTATTAAAAACAAGCTCAGGATTAGAGGCGCGCGGCGGGGCCGGCGGGATAAGCCTGCGCAAATGTCAGGGAGCGGCGGCGGGAAATGTCAGCGCGCTCGGGGCTGCCGGCCCAGAGGAGCTGCAGGCAGTGAAGCCAGTGGGGGTGCAGGGGTATGGGGTAGGCAGAGGGTGCTCGGGGTGTGAGTACACGGGGGTGTGGGGGTGCAGGGTGTGTGGGGGGGTGTGGGATGTGCAGGGGTGCGGGGAGTGTGTGGGATGTGGGGGTACACGGGGGTGTGGGGTATGCGTCAGGCGTGCAGGGGGCACAGGGACACACAGGGGGTCGCGGGGCTGGGGGAGGTGTGCTGTCCCCACCCAGGCACCTGGCCAGAGGCCCAGCAGACTTTGTGGGGTCAGAAAGGGGGCTCCTCTGCTGCCCCAGGCTCTAGGACAGAGCCTGGCAAGGGAGCCCCCCCTTTCCACCCAGGCCGGGCTGCCCAGGTGGGAGCTCGGCAGCTCCCAGCAACTCAGCAGCCAGCAGGCCTGCGGAGCCGCTTGTCCCACGCCGGGTGCTGTCCCCAGCGCTGCACCCCCCACCCCCCCACCGCCCCGTGCCCTGGCTCGCTGGCCTGTGGGGTCCACATGCGTCTGGTTCTGCACCCAGAGCTGCCCCCAAGCCAGAGGGGCAGAGTCGTCCAGGGCAGCAGACGAGGAGATCACCTTGGGGTACCCTGGCAGGGTCACAGCTCTGGTGTTGCACCCTAAGTGTCGGTGTCAGGGATATCAGGGCATCCCCAACTCTGGGCACCAGAGCCCCAAGGAGTCCCTGAGTGCCAGGAGGGTGGGGGCTTGGCCTGACCTTGTCCAGGGAGGTGCTGGACCCCCAGAGGAGCCGGGGAGAGCAGAGCCGGGGCCTTGGGGAACCCACACTGGCCTCCAGGTGGGTCTCTGGGAGGCTCCCCACTGGGGTCTGGCCCACATGGAGCAGAGCATGGCCGTCCCCTCCCCTGGTTTGGCCACTATACCTCTGGTAATACAGCCATGTGGTCCCACACATGCCGAGGGGCCCTCACCAGCTCCCCTGTAGAACAGGAAGAGAGGGGGTGGGGGTGAGATGGGGGACAGGGCTGCCCGCGCTGCTGGGAGCCTCGGCTCCCCAAAAGCGGGCACATGGGCGGGACCCGCCTGGAGCGCCAGGCTGAGGGCACTGGCTTTGCAATTAGACGTGACTGCTGCCAAGAACAGCTGCCACCGGCTGCCTCGAGTGACTAATGGGGATGTGGGGCCCTGCTGCTCTCCCGCTAATTGTCAGGCCGAGCCGGCGGGGGGGCGGGGGGGCTGACTCGCTGGCCCTCCCGGGGGTTGGCGGTTCCCAGCGAGGGGCCGAGAGCACCGGCGGGAGGGACAGGGAGCCGGGGCCACCAGCCTGCTCGGCCTCTGAGCCCCGACTGCGCGCCCCAGGGCTGCACACGCGTGTGCCGGGCGCAGTGCACACACGTGCCCACGCTCACAGGGCTCCTGCACACACAGGCCCAGGCGCACACCTGCTCACGCGCACAGACCAGTAAAGCTGCTGGTGGAGCCGAGGGGCCTACTCCTGGGGCGCACAGCAGGGGCCCCAGTTTCTCATCCGGCACCCTGGGTGAGGAGGGGGTGCCGGGGCGTGGCCCACAGGGGCTGCTGTGGGGCCGAGGGGCCGCCTGCCCGGGTGGGGCTGGTTGTCAGGGGTGGTGGAGACCTCTGGTGGCCGAGGCCCCTGTCACCTGTCCCTCAGCTCCTCCCGTCCCCCTGCTCCCCAGGGCCTCCAGCTACCCAGCCGTCCTCTGGAGCCCCAGGGACACACCTTCCCGCCCCTTCCATCCCCGCGGTGGCCCAGCCACGCAGACCCCACTGGAGGGCGAGGACGAGGACCCCACGGTAGAGGGCAAGAGCCTTTCTGGGGGCCCCCAAGGGCTAATCCCTGGTGCCGGCGAAGCCTGGTGCCCCACTGTGCAGCTGGGGACACTGAGTCAGCGGAGACCGCGCCCGGGAGGCGAGGCCCCTGCAGGCAGGCGGTGGGAGGAGAGGCAGGAGGGAGGCCTGCCTGGAGGCGGGGCAGCCCCAGGCTGAGGGTCTGCCCGGCTGTGGCCAGGGGAGGGACCCTGGAGCCCAGGCAGGTGGGGGCTCCCCGGCCGAGGCGCTCCCGCCGGCTGGCTGCGGTGTGACTTCAAAACGCCCCATTATCCCTGAGTGGGTCCCATCGACCGCGACTGCGGCGGGGCTGGTCCGGCGTGTTCTGGGCGGACGCCGCCTCGCCTGCTGCTCCCGCCCGCGGACAGCCTTGTTAGGGCTAATTGCTCTGACATTTCAGCTCCGGCAGGCGAGGGGGGCGGTGGTTCCAGCGGCGAGATTCTTGCTTCTTCCAGCGTGGGGGATGGTGGGCGCCACTCCCCGCCACCCCCAGGGCCCCACGGAAGGGGCCTGCGCCCCCAGGCTGGCCTCTGTCCCTCTGGAACTCGACCTCTGCAGGGTGGGGGGCAGGGGCCAGGCCTGGGGGTGCAGCCTGTGTGCCTGGGCTTCTGCGGGGAGGGGCCTCTCTGGAGACCCTGGCCCTCCAGAGCTGAGGGTGGCAGCCAGGGGGGCTACGTGGGTGTGCACACGAGTGTGTGCATGGGTGCGCCTGTGTCCCAGGACACACCATTCGCACACCTGCTGCCACTCACACCTTAGACGTGATCTTCGGCCCGGGTCAGAGGCAGCGAGCACAGCATGGACCCCGGAGCTGTGGGGAGCAGGGTGGCCCGGCTTGGGCCAGGTGTGGGGCGGAGCGGGCGAGCAGGGTCTGTGGCAAGCGGAGGGGTCCTGGAGCTCCGACCCCTGGGGCCGGCCAGGGCGCTGGTGCCCACGTGGGCATGAAGCCTGGCCGAGGCCTCCGAAGGCCTCCAGCTCTGCACTCTGAAGGGCCTGGCAGACTCTGTGACTGCTCAGGACCTTGTGGGGGCCACGGCAGGGCAGGGGTGCTGGCAGAGGGGCCAAGGGCGCCTGTAGGAGCAGGTGAGGGGGCCCTCGGGCCCAAGCGTCCAGATCCCAGGGCGCCAACCCCTGGGACTCCAGACCCTGGTTCCCTGTGCGGGAGCCCTGGCCCAGTTCACCCCGAGCGGCCCCACCCCAGGCCCAGGCCGGACCCTCTGAGACCCCCTTCAGCCTCCCCGGGCTCCGGAGGCCCACTCTGGCGCTGGCTTGGGGCCTTGTGGAGGGTCGCCTGGCCCCGGGGGAGAATTCCGGACACGCAGCCCCCACTGGCTTCCGTGCAGCCCGCGGCGCTCAGGCAGGAAAGGGAATTAAGAAGCAATATTTGTGCGGGTGGAAGACATTTGCCGAAAGGTTAAATCCACACCGGCTGTGGCCTGCACGTCGCGGATCTGTCCCCACCCCCACCCCCGCCTCAGCCCCCTGACCACAGGCCTGGGCCCCTTCGTCCTGGGGGGCGGCCGCCCCGCCGGGTGGGGTAGGAGCACAGGGGCGCTGAGGCATGCTCCAGGGAGCCGTGGCGTGCAGAGGCGGGGAGTGGCAAGGCCAGGCTGGGGAGGCAGAGGTGTGCGGTGCAGTGGTGGTTCCTGGGGGGCTCCAGTGCAGGGAGGTGGGCAGCGGTCACTCAGTGACCAGCCTGGGATGGACCTGTGGGGACGGGGGGCTCCTGCTGTGTGCAGTGTCACCTGAAACTTTGGGGTGCGGGGCTACAGGGTACAGGGTGGGGCTGTGGGGCTGCCACGTGGGGCTCACTCAGAGGGCAGGGCGCCCGGTACCCCCGGTCAGCCAGTCCTCTGCGTGGAGCTGTTGTCCTCCACGCTGGGCAGAGGGGGCCTCCTGGACACCTCGGGTCCTGCTGACACGCTTGGGAGCTGGGCGCAGTGGCCAGGGCCGGGGCCAGGCAAGGGGAACAGCCTGCAGGATCCTGCTGGGAAATGTGGCAACGTGAGAACCTTCTGGAAGAGCAGCCGCCTCCCCCGTCCGAGCGCTGAGGCTGAAGGGGCCTCCGCCCCGAAGGTGCAGGGTTTGTGTCCCTGCACCCGAGTGCCCAGAACAGCCCTCCCTGCGCCTGCCCGCCTCCCACCGGGGTGCGCGGCTGAGGGTCCCCGCATGCCCAGCCCGCAGGGCCAGATCAGGGATGATTCAGCGTCCCCGGCCGTGCCTGAGACGGTGGCTGCAATTAGATTTAATGGGACAGAGCCGCTGTCTCCGCTCTGCGCCCACCCACTCCCTCAGGCGGCGGCAGGCGGAGCGGGACGCGGGAGGTGGGAGGTGGGGGACCCAGGGGGGCTTTGACGTCAGCTCAGCCTATAAGAGGCGCTGGCAGAGGGCCGGAGCCGAGCCTGACCCGGCAGCGCCATGCCCACCCCCAGCGCAGCCTCGCCGCAGGCCAAGGGCTTCCGCCGGGCCGTCTCCGAGCTGGACGCCAAGCAGGCCGAGGCCATCATGGTAAGGGGGCAGGCCGCGCGGGGGGCAGGAGCCCGGGCGGGCCGCCCTTGCGGGTGCTTGAGCCCCCCATTGTGGCAGAATTGGAGAAAATCCTCCTGGGGGTCTTAGAGGCGTCCCGGCGAGCAGCCCCCGCGGTGGCCAGAGGGGCTGGTCCCCGCACAGAGTCTCCAGCCGCCCTGGTGGGCACACAGCAGCCCGGGGCCACCTGGGGCCAGGCCCCTTCCCGGCCCCGCCCGGGCCCAGCCACAGCTCAGGTGGAGGTGTGGGGCAAGCGGGGTGCGGACCCCGTTCTGCTGGGGTGCCCGGCTGGAGCGCCGGGGGCCCAGGCTCAGGGTGCCCCAGCCCATCCTCCGAGTGCCTCCGCCGTCCTGACGCCCGTCTGCACCCCACCACGCTCTCCACGCCCAGTGTCGCCGCCCGCCTGGGGCCGCACCTGCCCAGCAGCCTCCCCCCACCCCGACAGTTCCCAGCATCCTCTGCCTCTTAGGGCCCCCGAGTTCACGGGGACCGGTGACAGCAGCCCACGCGGCCCCTCCACGGGACTGCACACTGAGGGCTTTGCCACGGGGAGGGGGGCTGTATGGATCCTCGGGGAGCCAGGAGGGATGCCCCACTCCGCACACCGAAGCTGCCCGTCCACTCGATGAGGACAGGGCTGAAGGGACCAACCACCCGGCAGAGGCCCCCGGAAGGCATCCCGAGGCCCAGGACCCACTGACCCAGGCTCTCCCTGGCCTGGCGCAGCCAGGCTCTGCCCCACCCCAGGGTCGACTGGGGCTCCTGCAGCCCCAGGACCTCCTTGGAGGGTCTGCTCCAGGCCTGGAGCACCCGTCTGACCAGGGTAGGGGGTCCTGGGTGCTGTATTGGACATACTGGCCTGGGTCTCCCTGGGACAGACTGTGGCAGGCACCAGAGTCCCCAGGAGGGTGAGGGGTGGCTCTGTGCCCTGCGCCCCGAGAATCGGTCAGTCAGTGGATCTGGGCTGGGGTCTGGGACCAGGCCGGAGGCTTCCTCCAGGCGGCCAGACCCCACGTCCCCTGGCCCCTGGCCCTCTGGCTGCTGTCCACCCCCGGGCCAGAGGGACAGCAGCTGCAGCGCCTGTCACTGCTTCCTGTCACCTAATCCAGTTAGGGTCTGCGGGGACCAGAATCCCAGCCACCTCCCCGCCCCCTGCTGGCTGCCAGCAGCTTCTGGCCGCCCCCCTGCCACGGGTGGCGTGACCCCAAGTGTGCCCGGACCTGGTGGCCATCCCTCGGGGGCACAGTGGCCCCGAGGCAGCTGCGTCTGTCCCCACAGTCCCCGCGCTTCACCGGGCGGAGGCAGAGCCTCATCCAGGACGCGCGGAAGGAGCGGGAGAAGGCCGCGGCCGCAGCCGAGCCGGGGGAGCTGCTGGAGGCCGGGGTGGAGCAGCGGGACGGCCGGGCCCGGCTCAGCCTGCTCTTCACCCCGCGGGGCGCCCAGCCGGCCGCCCTGGCCCGCGTGGTGCAGGCCTTCGAGGTGAGGGGGCAGGGCGGCCCCGCCGGAGGGGCGCGGGGAGGGCCCCCGGTCACGAGGGGACAGGGGCCGGGAGCCCCCAGCTCCGCCTCCAGTCCGGTCCCCAGACACCCTCACACACGCCCGCAGCCCCCGGGCCCCGCCGCGCGGCAGCTGAGGATTAACTGCTCCGGCTGGCCGGGCACGGCGGGCGCTGGGCCAGCTCCGGGACACGCAGCGGCAGCTGGGCGGGCGAGACCCGGGCCCCGGTGCCGGGCTGTCGGTGGGGTCCCCAGGGCCCCGCCCCGTGTGAGGCCGCGGGTGGGGGGACGGTTGCTCAGGCGGCCTGGGTGTGGCCTCAGGACACGCGGTGGCATCTCCGCGGCCGGGTCAAGGGAGAGCCCCCCCGTGCCCAGAAGAACCCCAGAGCCACAAGCCCGGCCCACGTGTGGCCGGGACCCCAGGCTTCCCCCTGCTTCCTTGTCCCTCACCTCGTTCCCCCTCTGTCCCCCTCCGTCCACGTCTTGTCCCCCTCTGCCGGCCCCGCTTTCCTGCTTTTGCTCCCTAAGACCTTTGACACCAAGATCCACCACCTGGAGACGCGGCCGGCGCAGAGGCCGCGGGCGGGGGGCCCCCACCTGGAGTACTTTGTCCGGTGCGAGGTGCCCAGCAGGGACCTGCCCGCCCTGCTCAGCTCCGTGCGCCGCGCGGCGGAGGACGTGCGTGGCGCGGGGGAGCACAAGGGTGAGGCCGGCCCCGTCCCCCGTGCCACCCCGGGACCTCGAGACCTCGGGGGCAGGGGCTCCCACAGGGTCCCTGGAATGACGCCGGGACACTCTCCCCGCTGACTGGGCCCCCTCCCCCCCGCCCCACACGTGCCCCGCTGTGGCAGCCCCGGCCGACCCCCGGGGTGGGCGCCCCGGCGCGCGCTCATGCTGTTGTCCCCGCGCCCCTCTGTGAAGTCCTCTGGTTCCCGAGGAAGGTCTCCGAGCTGGACAAGTGCCAGCACCTGGTCACCAAGTTTGATCCTGACCTGGATCTGGACCACCCGGTGAGTCCCGCTGCCCGGGGGCTGGCGGTGCTGCGGGGTGCCCGGCTGGGGTGGGGGGCTGGGTCCCCGGCTCTGCGGGGTGGGGGGAGTGGGGCGGGGGGCGGGAGCCGGGATCCGGGGGTGGGCCGGGGAGGTGGGGCGGGCGGCCCCCACCAGCGTCCACTTGCCCGCAGGGCTACTCTGACCAGGCCTACCGCCAGCGCCGCAGGCTGATCGCGGAGATCGCCTTCCAGTACAAGCAGTGAGGAGGGGCCCAGACGTCCTGCCACCGAGCGGCTGGGGGGGGTCTTTGTCCCCACCACCACCTTGTGGCCAGCTGGGGCCCCGAGTCACGGCGAGGCGGCTGTGGCAGAGAGCGGTTGAACAGTTGGCCGAGGCCCCCGGGGCCTCACTGACCGCTGACCCCTCCGCAGTGGTGACCCCATTCCCCGCGTGGAGTACACGGCCGAGGAGATCGCCACCTGGTGAGAGACCGCTGGGGGCGGGCAGGAGGCCGGAGCCCCGCGCAGGGGCGCCCGCCGGAGGGACCCGAGGCCTGGCGCCGCAGGCTGGGGCCTGGGCTGGCTGGGAGCCCCTGGGAGGGTGGGGCAGAGCACGCTGGGGGCCGGGGCGCCCCTGAGACGCTCGCCCGCAGGAAGGAGGTCTACAGCACCCTGCGGGGCCTCTACGTCACCCACGCCTGCCGCGAGCACCTGCAGGCCTTCGAGCTCCTGGAGCGCTTCAGCGGCTACCGCGCCGACAGCATCCCGCAGCTGGAGGACGTGTCCCGCTTCCTGAAGGGTGCGCGCCGCGCGGCGGAGGCGGGAGGGGTGCGGGGCCCTGCCCGCCTTCGCGCCCCGACCGCCCCCCGCCTTGCAGAGCGGACCGGCTTCCAGCTGCGGCCCGTGGCAGGCCTGCTGTCCGCCCGGGACTTCCTGGCCAGCCTGGCCTTCCGCGTGTTCCAGTGCACGCAGTACATCCGCCATGCCTCCTCGCCCATGCACTCCCCCGAGCCGTGAGTCCGCGCAGGGCGTCCTGGGGCGCGGGAGGGTGCGGCCAGGCCCACACCCACCTCCCCTCCCGCCCCCAGGGACTGCTGCCATGAGCTTCTGGGCCACGTGCCCATGCTGGCCGACCGCACCTTTGCCCAGTTCTCCCAGGTGAGACCCCAGCCGTCCCCCAACCCGGCCACTGGCCAGGCCCTACCCCGCGGAGCCCCCAGGTGGATGGTGCCGGGATGGGCCTTGTGCATGTGCTGGGCCCACTTGGGAAGGCCACCTTATGAAAAGGAGGAGGAGGAATTCTCCAAGCCAGGGGGCCAGAGTGCGTTGGGGGGGCAGGGAGTGGAGTCACACCCCAGGCCTCTACTGGGCACATGAGGGAAAGCAGGACAGTCAGGGCCCTGACGATCCTGGGGCGGGGGCCTGCACCCCAGGAGGGCCCCTGCACACTGGGCCGCGCCCAGGGAACCCGGGGTGACCCCTCCTCACCCAGGGGTTGCCCTGCAATTTGCTGAGCAGAGCCCCTCAGCCGCCCCTCCTCCCGCAGGACATTGGCCTCGCGTCCCTGGGGGCGTCGGACGAGGAAATCGAGAAGCTGTCCACGGTGCGCTCCGTCCTGTGCAGGGCCCGGAGGGGTGGGGGGTGGGGCCTGGCTGCCCTGCTGCAGGACCCCCAGAGCCCAGCCGCGCGCCCCCACCGACCTGCGCCCCCACCTGCAGCTGTACTGGTTCACCGTGGAGTTCGGGCTGTGCAAGCAGAACGGCGAGGTGAAGGCCTACGGCGCGGGGCTGCTGTCCTCCTACGGGGAGCTCCTGGTGAGGCGCCCTGGCGGGCGGGCAGGCTGGCGGCCAGGGTGGGGGCGCAGGGCACGGCGCAGTGGGTACGGACGACCCACACTCCCTGCCCGCGCCCCCAGCACTCGCTGTCCTCGGAGCCCGAGGTACGGGCCTTCGACCCCGATGCCGCGGCCGTGCAGCCCTACCAGGACCAGACGTACCAGTCCGTGTACTTCGTGTCCGAGAGCTTCGGCGACGCCAAGGACAAGCTCAGGTTGGTGGGCGGCCTGCGCGGGGCCTGTGTCTGCAGGCACCTCAAGGCCCGGGGCTGCTGGCTGGTGGGCAGGTTGAGTGCCAGGCGGGGCAGCCTGCCGACCTCGAGGGGGGATGTCCACGCCTGGGGGTGCAGGGATCAGTGGCAGCCCTCCTGGGGGTGGCAGGGGCCGAGCAAGACAGCGCCTAGGGGCCTAGGCAGGCGCCTGTTGTCACAGAGAAAAGTAAGGGGCTGTGTGCCTGGTGTGGAGAGGTCGCCCCACGCGCTAGCTTAGGGACAGGGACGGGGCTGGGGCTCCCCAAGGCA
This sequence comes from Talpa occidentalis, assembly GCF_014898055.3. Classification (NCBI taxonomy): domain Eukaryota; kingdom Metazoa; phylum Chordata; class Mammalia; order Eulipotyphla; family Talpidae; genus Talpa; species Talpa occidentalis. The sequence continues at coordinate 52,127,574 of NW_023601754.1, read as the reverse complement.
CAGTCTGGGAGGGCTTCCTGGAGGAGGAGGCCTGACCGAACTGGGCCTGGTGGAGCAGGGAGGGCTGGGCGACCTGCAGGGGCTGACTGGGGCCGGGGACTGGCCGCCCCGCGTTCTGTCCGGCGGCTGGACCGGGCTGCCGGGGCGCGGGAGGCTCAGAAAGGCCGGGGAGCCGGCCCCCCACTCTGCCCACACCCCTACCCACTGAGGGCGCCGCCCTCTCCCAGGAGCTACGCCTCTCGCATCCAGCGTCCCTTCGCCGTCAAGTTCGACCCATACACTCTGGCCATCGACGTGCTGGACAGCCCCCGGGCCATCCAGCGCTCCCTGGAGGGCGTCCAGGACGAGCTGCACGCCCTGGCCCACGCGCTGAGCGCCATCAGCTAGCCCCGCCCCCGCCGGCCCCGCCCCCTCTGGCCCCGCCCCGCCGGCCCCGCCCCCGGCCAGGCCCCGCCCCCGGCCAGGCCCCGCCCCCGGCCAGGCCCCGCCCCGCCGGCCCCGCCCCCAGCCCGGCCCCGGCCCCGCCCCCCGGCAGAGCCCCACCCGGCTTCTGAGCTCTGCCTGGGGAGCCGTGTCCTCGTGCGCTGCCCCGTCCACCCACCACCACCAGCTGCCCGCCGGTCGCCTCAATAAAAGCGAGTGCCCAGGCACCAGCCCCTGGTGTGTGTGCTGACTGGGGTGCAGGCTCACCGTGGAGGGGCTGCACCCTCCCACCGCCGCGCCGTCCTCTGCTGCAGCCTCCTGGCCTCTGGCCCGGGCACAGGAGCCCCCAGGCCAAGCTCCCTGCCCCCCGAAGCCGGCCTGAGCCGAGCCCTGCCGCTGGGCAGAGGAGACCCCGCCCGCGGGAGCGGGAGGACCGGCAGCCAGGCCCTGTGCCTGGGGACCCCAGCAGGGAGGGCGCGCTCCAGGGTGTGGCCTGGCAGGGCAGGTGCGGACCCCTGCGCCCGCCCCACTCAGAGCAGCCCCCGAAGTGCTTGCTGACCGGGAGGCCGCTGGCCCCTTCCCAGCTGACCAGGGCCTGGCCTCCGGAGCCCAGTGGGGGTGGATCTGGCCACTGGGGTCTGGCCGTGGCCCGGCACCAGGAGAGGCCTCTGTCCCCCTCCGGCCCTGGAGACAGCAGCCCGGGAGGTGGACACTGGTGGTCCTCCAGGCCATGCCCGGCTGTCGGTGCCCCCACGCCCGAGAGGCACTGACTTCGGCAGTGGGGCCGCGGGGCCTGCACACCCCTGTCGACCTCCAGGGCCTCCCACCTCCCTCGCTGTTCCCCCCACCCTGGGGCTGCCAGCCACCCGTCTCCCTCCCGCCCACTGGCCCCTGGACACTGCCTGCTGGTCCCCGCTCCCCCAGGCTCCTGCCCTGGATCCCTGTCTCAGGGGTCCCCACATCTCCCTGGTTGCAGCTGTGAGCTGAGGGCTCACCCCTCTGTGCCCAGGTCCTCCCTGCTGGGGGCGCAGGCAGGGAGTGTGGGTCGTCCATGGTGTCGGGGAGCCTGTCCTTGCCTCAAGAGGGCCACAGACCCCAGTGCTCAGCGACGGGACAGGGGCCGGGGACCCTGCCCTTCCTCTGGGTGCCGGTCCCGGAGCCTAGGGGAGGCCAATGGCGGGGCCAGGCTAAGAGGGCAGCCCCCGGCAGAGGGGTGGAGGTCAAGAGGGTAGCTGGCAGGGGCATCGGCCTCCCCAAATGTCCCTGGATCCCTGTGGTCCCCATGCGGGGGGCTCTGCCGCCCCCACTTGAAGCTGAGAGATGGGGTGGCGGACCCCTCTCTGCAGCCCCGGGGAGCTGGGGGGGTCTCAGCCGGCCGCTGTGTGGGGGTTGGGGCCAGGAGCACCCCTCAGGCCTCGGCCCATCTGAGGGGTTCCCCAGGACAGATCAGCTCCTCCCGCCAGTTCCCCTGGACTCATGTGGAAATGGAGGCCAGGTGGGGCAGGTGCTCTGCCCCCCGCTGCGAGCTGGCCACCCTGGGGCCGCGGCACCCGCGGTGCTGACGCCAAGGAGGTGATCCTGCCGACCCAGCACCGGGGAAATGGCCCAGAAACTGCAGCCTCAGCCCCCCGCCATCTGCCACCCAGGGGCCCCGGCGGCCCGGCGCGGGGCAGGGGCTATAAAGGCGGTGGGGCCCGCTGCTCCCCGTCCTCCTGCCCAAGCTCCCAGGTGTCGCCAGCAGGTCTGTGGGGCCCCAGGCGTGCAGGGGTGCGGCTGGCCAGGAGGGTGGCGGGAGTGGGGTTCCCCCAGTGAGCCCTGGGTGAGGGTCTGGGCGCACCCCCTCCGGGCTCACCCCTTTGTGCCCAGGTCCTCCCTCCGCCATGGCCCTGTGGACGCGCCTCCTGCCCCTGCTGGCACTACTGGCCGTGTGGGGGCCGCGCCCGGCGCCCGCCTTCGTCAACCAGCACCTGTGCGGCTCCCACCTGGTGGAGGCGCTCTACCTGGTGTGCGGGGAGCGCGGCTTCTTCTACACGCCCAAGGCCCGGCGCGAGCTGGGGGACCCACAGGGTGAGCCGCCCCGGCCGGCCGGCCGCTGGCCTGCCCGCCCCGCCTTCCCCGCGGCCCTGCGACCCCGCGGCCCCGCTGAACTTGCTGCCCCGAAACTCATTCTGCTCAGACAACACCCCCCTCCGAGGACAGGGGCGTGTGGGGGGACTTCAGGGCCAGGATTAGCACTGGGCACTGTGTTGGGGTGATGGGCAGCCCCGGCCTCCCGTCCCCCAGGCCTCGGGGAGCTGTCCCGGGCAGCCTGGGTGCGGGAGAGCACCCCGCCCCAGGGAGTGGCGGCTGTGGGTGGGGTCAGGCGGGGAGACCCCTGGCTGGGCCCTGGGACCACCCGGGAAGCCCCGTGGGGCCCCGCTGGGGGCTGGGGCGCGGGGGCCGGGGCGGGAGCCCAGCTCAGCGGGGCGTCCCCTGACCGCCGGCTCCTCTCTCCCTCCCGCTGCTCCAGACTGGCCGCTGGCCGCGGTGGACGAGGCGGCGCTGGGTGGGGGCGCCGGCGCGGGGGCCTGGCGGGGGCCCCGCAGAAGCGCGGCATCGTGGAACAGTGCTGCACCAGCATCTGCTCCCTCTACCAGCTGGAGAGCTACTGCAACTAGCCCCCGCCCCCCAATAAACCTCGCGAGAGCCTGCGCCAGCGTCTGTGTGTGGGGGGCGGGCGCGGGTGGGGGCGCCGGCGGCCTGGGGTCCTGCCCCGAGCCCTGTCCTCTGCACAGGCGCAGGGACCAGCTTCCCACTGGGCGCCGGGACACGTGGCCCCCGGGCCTGCTGCCGCCCCTGCCGTGGCCCCGTCCTGCGGCCGCGGCTGCGCTGGGCGCACGGGGCTGCGGGGGCTCCACGAGGCCGGAGCAGACGCTCCTGGACCGACACCCCGACAGCTTTTCCAGGAGGAGCAGCATGGGCGGGGTGGGGGGGCCGTCCCTGGGGCTCCGGCTGCCCCCGGCGTGGGCTAGCGGGGAGGCCTGCAGGGGTGAGGAGGGGAGAGGCCCAGGGGTTGTCCTGGCCCAGCCGCAGCCCCTGCCCAGCCGCAGCCAGGGGCGCCCTCTTGCCCAGGAAGGGTTGGGAGAGGCCAGCGGGCACCCCAAGAGTCGGGCCCGGCTCAGACCACTCAGTGCTCAGGGGACTCTGGCTGTGTCCCCCAAGAATGGCAGCCGACAGGGCCACGCACAGGCTGCCCCCAGCCCTCCCTCTTAGCACAAGCCCCACGGCGAGGCCTGAGGACAAGGTCGCCCAGGGGCCAGGTCCGCAGGGGCCGGGCCTGAGGCCTCCTCAGCGCTCAGAGCGGCCCAGGGTGAAGCCGTCGGGCCCTGCCCACGCACTGCCCGCGGGCCAGGGGGTCCAGGTGGCCAGGCCGGGCACCTGAAGGGCCAGCGGGCGCCCTGGGCTCACCAGGTCCGGCCAGCCCGCCGGCCTCCGGGTGCAAACCAACCTGCCCCTTCACAGGAGCTCGCCAGGTGTGGGGGGCACTGGGACGGGGGACCCCACCCACCAGGGCACCCGCCCATGAACGCGGCCACACCCCAGGGAGTCACGGCCCAGACCAGCGCCGCCCCCGGAGCAGGGGCCAGGGCCAGGCCCAGGGCAGGGCAGGGCAGACCGGGCTGGAGGAGGGCGGAGGCGAGTCCTGCGGGGGGCACCGGCGGCCCCTCGGGCTCGGGCAGAGGCGAGGGCGCTCCGCGGAAGCCAAGGTACGCGGGGCCTGCCGGCCGGGCGCGGGCCAGCGCTGCCCTCGAGACCAGACCAGGGCGACCTGGGCGGCCCCTGCGCTCGGGCACCCACAGCTCCGAGCGGCGGAAGCAGAGCCCCTGGGGCCTGGGCCCCCGCGTGGTGGGTGCTGGAGGTGCTGGGGGTGCCTCCCGGGTGCCCTGAGCGGGGTCACGCCCATGGACCCGGAGGTCCGGCCCCCAGATCTGGTCACAGTGGGGTCGCCCTGGGTGCGCCCCCCAGCCCCCCAGCCTCCCCGGCCCTCGGCAGGACTGGTCCCGGCAGGACGGGAGCGGGGGCCCTCCCGGCCATGGGTGAGGTCGTGGGGCCCAAGGTCAGGGGGTGGCAGAGGCAGCTGTCTCCGGCCTGGCGCCCCCACCCCACCGAAACCTCAGCACCCCCGGCGCCGGGTCACCCCTGGGGCGGGCTCTGGCACTCGGCCCTGCCCGGACCTGCCCCTTCTGGGAATCCAAGGCCGGTGCATCCGGGGCCTCGCCTGCTGCCCTTGGACCTGGGCTTCCTCGGCCCTGGGCTGGCCATGGCAGGCACGGCGGGGGTGCGGCCACCCCAGGGGGGGCCCAGTGGCCCCAAAGCGGGAGGCAGAGGCTCCAAGGGTCCCAGCCCCCCCCGTGTCCCCAGCCCCTGGCCGGAGGGCCGGTCCCCCGGTGAGGCTGCCGAGGCACCCGCACTCCGCAGCTCAGTCCTGCTCACGAGTGGAGGGTGGGGACATGGCGCCTGCTCCTGGGGGGCCAGGCCAGACCGGGGTCCGCCTTCTGGGCCCACCCCAGGCTCTGCTGGGCAGCTGCCTCCAGGACACTGGTCTGCCTCCGCTCCCGGCAGGGCGAGCTGGCACCTGGCGGTGTTTGCCTTCTCTGCTGGCAGCGAATATTTGCCTTCCTCACTGTCCTCCAGGCCTGAGGGGCACGGGGCGGGTGGGGGGTGGGTGGGCGCAGGGAGGGGGCATCGGCCCCTGCCCTCGAGGGCCAGGGGTCTGGCAGGGAGCAGAGTGAACCCGGAACCTGTGTCCCCTGAACAAAGGGCTCTTGGCAGAGCCTGGGGGTCCCCAGCCAGAGTGAGTCCGGTGAGGCTGCGAGGGGCCAGCTGTGTCCCCGCCTGGGGAGCCGGCCCCACCGGCCTGTTGCCCTCCGGACGCCGGCCCAGGCAGCAGGGCTGCGGCATTCCACAGATGGCCAGCAGAGGGGGCCAAAGCCCCACTTTTGGGCTGCAGCGGCCCCTCAGCTCAGGCCTCTATGTGGGTCGGAGACTAAGACTTGTCACCTCTCACCAGGGACCCCACAGGGCTGTCCACCCTGCATCCTGCAGCCGTGGGGTCTACGCGGGACCCGGGTGAAGCCCCGGAGGCTTCGGGGGGGGGCAGCTGGACAATGCCTAGGAGGCCCCCTCCTTGTGGGACAATCTCCAGGGAGAGTCTGATTCTTGCCTTCAGGATCCCAGAGGTCTGGGGGGGTCCTTGCAGTGACTTCCCACCTCTCCCCCACAAAGCAGAGCAAACCAGGAGCAGAGGCGGAAGGCAGGCACCCCGGGGAATTGGAGGCAGGGGTGACGCTGTCACTGCCAGGCCAGGCGGCCTCAGGGCCAGAAGGTGGAGGCCGGCGCGCTCTCTCGCCCCGTGGCCCGCTGGCCTGTGCTGGCGCCCCACACCGCCCCCAGCCCTTGGCTCACCTCCTGCTCCCACTCGGCCCCCAGCCCTCCCAGACTCCCCACCGGGTGCCATCCGCTGCAAGTCTGAACGCAGACCCTCGGGGGGGTCTCCTGGGCCCCAGGGCAGGGTCTCTGCTGGGCTTGGGGGCTCACCCCCCAATTCCTATCCTCCAAGGTGCTGGGCTGAGGTGTGGCGGCACCTCAGGCCACCTCTGGGGATGTTGGACATGGGTCACTAGGGCTGGGTGGAGCTGGGTGCCACCTCCCCAGCTCTGTGCCCCCGGATGCTCAGAGGGACGAGGTCAGGCATAGCCCTGGGGCCACGGGCCAGGGTGTCAGGGGCTGAACCCTAGCACCGGGACCACACAGCATGGGCCTTCCGTCTGGAAACCCATCTGCCCCAGCCTGGGGGTCGGCTGCGTGCCCCACCGGGGACCAGACCGCTGAGCTGTCAGAAGTGGGGGCCAGGGACACATCCCCCCAGGCCTCACTTGACCTCCTCCCAGCCCATCTGTGCTTTCGGAAAGCAGAGCCCGGCGGCCCGCCTGTGTCCCTCACCCGCGCCCCTGCTCCTTGTTTTCCAAGCCCAGCCTCTCAGAAACGTACCCTCTGACCAGGCAGGCCCCCCGCACCAGCCGGCCCCTCCTACAGCCACCACCCGCTGCCGGGGGCTCATTTTCTGGCTCCTGCTTTTCTGTGTCTGAATTTCCAGGCTCAGGGCAGTTTCCTCAAGTGGCTCAGCAGGGCAGGGTGGGAGACTGAGACAGGAAACTGAGGCGTGCACCTGCCTCTCTGACCTCCCTGGTCTTCCCTGGTCCTCCCTGGGCCTTGCTGGTCCTCCCTGCACCTAGCTGGTCCTCTGTGACCTCCCTCAGTCTCCTTGTCCCTCCCAGAGAATGGACTTGTCCTGGCTGCCCGCTGGGGCTGCTCCCTGCACCTGCACCTCCTGGGAGAAAGGCGCGCAGAGAGAGGCCAGGCCGGAGGGGAGGAGAGCTGCGGAGCCACAGACGGGGGAGGAGGCTGGGGCTGCCACCCCAGCACCCGCTGTGGTCAGAACTCAGAACAGAGGTACCTGAGAACACACTGGCGCCAGCTTCCTCTCAGCTCCGCCGGGCTGCGTGGGGGCGGCCTGCGGGGGCCCAGGGCCAGGGCTGGGGTCTGCAGCGTGAGTTCAGTGCCTTTGGCTGATGGCGCCCGATCTGGGCCTTTGGGCCTCAGGCCACACCACGGGTTGGTTCTCTGGTGTCCGGGGAAGGAGGGAGCTGACTGTCTTCCTGGGAAAGGACTCCACGGCTCCTGATGGGATGCAGGGGAGCCCTGCAGGACAGTTCCCCAAGGATGGCCCGGGGGCTCCTTGTCCTATCACGGTTGGAGAATGAGGTTCCAGAGAGCAGGGCTGGGCAGGGGAACTTGGCGTCAGGTGCAACGCAGGGCTTCAGGGCTTCGGCCCCTCCTGGGGGAGGCAGAGTCCATCGCAGGCCCCCTCTGCCCAAATCCAGAGCCCTCTGGGGTTTTGCTGCAGGTTTTGCCTTTACCTTTTACCTGCGAGGATGGAGGGGCCCCTCCAGGCAGACGTCCTGGTTCCGACCCCGATGCTGCTGAGATGCCAGCCATCTAGGCCCCAGAATGAAGTTCCCAGAGCCAGTGTCAGGGCAGCGAGAGAACATCTCTCCACGTGAGGAGAGCACCGTCGTGAGCTACCTGTCCCATGCCAGACACCTGTCCATGCTCCAGCACCTGGGTGGTCAGAGGGAGGGGCCCGCCGAGGGCAGAGCTGGCACGTGGACAGGACCAGTCTCCAGGACCCTCCTGCTCATGTCTCTTCCATCTTCACCCCACCAGGCCTGGGCTCCCCAGGCCCTCAGGCTGTTGCCCGGCCACATTTGAGGTCTCCTTCTGCCCACCTACCAGAGTATCTGCCTATATATATGGTACCAGATGGTGTGGGGTTCCGGGGCATCTGGTGCATTCGGGAGGGAGTTCGGAGCTGCTTCTTCCTCTTTTCTCCATATACAAGGTACGGAAGAGTGGTCCTTTGCCATCTTTTTATTTATGGCTGATAGTTGCAGGGTTGGTAGGGGTGGCACAAGCTCTTCCGGGGTCTCCTAGAGGCAGACTTGGTTGATAGGAAAGCCAGTCACCTTCTGAAAAGCTGCGGCTGCCACTCATCCAGTGGCCACAGGGTGTCAGGCTCAGGCCAGATTTGGGAAGCCCTGGGGTTTGGGGGATGTTGCAGGAGTCTGGAGCAGAGGCCACCCACCCTGCTGGTCTCAGGGACTCTGCCTCAGGATGGGGGCCCAGCACTCTGCCCTGGATCCTCTCAGTAATAGACTGAATTTCATCTTGAAACAAATGTAGTACATAGTTTTCTAATTCTCATAATACACTGGATGCTTCAGGAAGGCATCCCAGGTTAAGGCTGTGCCTGCTGCATCCATCTTGCCATGTCCCCCTGGGCTCTGGGAACCCCTGCAGTGAAGAATTCCCTTGGATCTGCCTCTACTGCTCCATCTGTAATGCCAGAGTGGAGGCAGATACATGCTTCTGGTCTGAAAACAAAGATAAAGAGTCTACCTGAATCCCAAACTGCAGGGGTCCTCCCCCAAAGGGAGACATATTGTTGCTTTGCCCCCCAGACCTGTCTGAAGGGTGGTAGTGCCTGATTTTTGGGTTGTGATTCTCAAAGCAGTCACCAGGTGTCAGCATGAGGCCACTTAAACAACCCAGTGGTGTGGACCAGAGGCTGGGAATTCTGTGGTGCTCCAGTCCCCAGGACCCCAGGATGGATGATCGTCTCCCAGGCCTAAGAAGCAATGGGTCAAGGAAGTTCCGGGTATGAGGTGTCCAGCACCCTGCACCCCAAATGTACCTTTGGTGTTTCCTCCCACCACTCTTTACTTTTTATAGGCTACCTGTCTCCCCCATAAATCAAAGGAATGCAGTGCTAAGGATCTCATCCCTTACACCTGAACTGCTGACCTTATGTGACTCTGGTCCTTCTTCATGTTACCATGACTTAGCTAAACTCCCATGGACTACCCCATCCTGATCCCTTTTCTATGCTCCCCTCTTCTTAAAGTCTGGCTTCTAAGAATCTGATGGAATAAAATGATCCTGCAAATAAGAGTCCCTTTGTGACTGGGTCAGTAATGGGAACCCAGACTAGGGTAGGGGTCAGATGCAAGACACCATTATGGGGCTGGGAGTTTGGTCTGAGTGCCTCAGGCTACTTCCCTTTTATCCTCTTAGTTTCCCACCTCCTCAGTTTGGGGAACCATCAGTTGGCCTCCCATCCCCTCATCTGGCTTGGGGAATCCTTCACCTCCCTAGTCCCACCTGTGACTTGGGAAGTCCCAGTCAAGTCTTTCAACAGGGACCTGCCAGTAGCTTCTTGTGACATGCAGGCATCTTGCACAGATGCCAGGGCCCTGTGGTGCAAGCTACAAAGTTGCAACCTACAGAGGCCCAAATAAGAAACAGCACAAGCATGAGCAAATACTGAACCCCAGAAATTTTTGGCAGCTTCACACTAACTCTCCTGTGTGTGCCCCAAAGCAGTTTCAGGGCCGTTAGCATCCCTGCATCTCTCCCTGCCCAAGAACCCAGTGGGAGCCCCCACTTATCCTCCTCTTATGGGATGGTGTGGTTCTGGGGCAACTGCATCCTGTTTAGGACACCCCTTCATATCTGAGTCCCCCTCAAGTCTGACCCTGTCCCACTGAAAGCCTTGCTCTCCCCACCAGAAGCCCTATCCCTCAAGCTAAGGAAGGGAGTTCAGGTAAGGGCTTGGCAGACAAAGGGAGAGGGGAGAATCTAGCCCCAACAGACTGTCTGGCTAGGTTAGGTAACAGCAGAGTGCAGGTGGGTGGGGACCGGTGGCCTTCTGGGGTACACAAATTTGCCTCTTACTGTGTCTTCGCTCTGCCTCCTCTCTCTTCAGGCTCAGGGAAGAGGGCTAAACTTCCACCGAGATTTGGTTCAGTCAGCCCATACTTCTATCTGGACCCCACCCCCAGTTGCTGGCACTCTGAGCCTGTACATTCATTGGAATTTCAGCCAGTCTCAAAAGCCTGTGAACCCCAACCATCCACCCTAGAATGCCTTTGATCAGGACACTGAAGGCTGCTGTCTGCTGAAAGCCACTTGCAGCCCCACACACATAGTGGAGGGGTCATATCAGATGTGAGTGGTGAGGGGAGGGTGCTCCCAGAGAAGTTCCCTGTCCTTGGAAGAAGGGGAGACATGGCCACACTGTGCTGCAATTACACTGGGAGCAACAGGAAAAAAAAATTTTCAACCACCAGCGAACCCGGCTTCTTTTCCTTTATGCCCCGCCCCCATTTTACCCGTGGCACGCCCACCAGCGCGCCAGGGTGTCAAGTGACAGCCAAGTGTCACTCTAGTGGTGAAGCCCTGCCCACTCTCCACCCCCTCCGCATGTCCCACCTCCTAGCTGGCCAGGAGCACTTCCGGCTTATGCCCACGCCCACATGCACGCCCTTCTGCTGGTTCAGGGGTGGGCCAAGTCTCCACCCCCTCATGCAGCGTGCCCTTGTGTGGGAAGGTGCCACAGCAGCTGCCCCAGCACCACCGAGTTGGCGCAGAGATACCCAAATTTGGAGGGGCTCGGGGACAGGCGCGGAGGGGACGAGGAGGTGAGGGGGCAAAGCTAATTCCAGTTGGCATTTGAGCAGGTGCCGGGTTCAGCGGCAGAGAGGCTCTCCTGCTTGTCAGGGCCATTATCATGCACACTCTAAAAGTGCCCTTTATTGTCTCTTCAGCCTCAGCCTCGTCCCCCTCCGCCTCCTCCCCGTCGTCCACCCGGCTGGAGGGTCTGGGCACCACAGCCAGAACACCCCCTGCTTTGGCGGCGACTGCTAATATTGGCCCGGCCAGCGGATCATCGACCGGGCAGCTTCAGCAGAGAAGCCTGGGCACCAGTGACTCCCCAGTCCTCTTTATCCACCGCCCAGGCACTTCGGGGACAACGCAGCGACTAGAGTACAGGTAACTGGGCGTCCCAGCCCTTGTGCTGTATTCACTGAGTGTGTGCGAAAAGCTGTGTTCTGAGTTTTCAGGCACAGCTGGGCTGGGGGCTTGAGGCAGCTAACAAGGTCCGGATTTCTGCCAGCGGGGAAAATCTTCTGCTGCCGGAGGCCCAGGCAAGCTTTCTAAAAGTGGCCTCAACTTGGAAAGGGACAGGAGAGACAGGTGGGAAGGGGATTCTATAACTCCCTGTGCCCAGAGTCACAGAGGCTTTTGTGGAGAAAATAGATTTTCCTTCACTAATCCGCCTGGCAAAGTGGGAGGGGCGGGGTGGAGGGGAGGGCTGCTTTATTCAGCAGGAGTTCGCAGCTGTTTTTGCAAATGTCAAAGACAGGGTTTTTCTGTGTGAGAAGTTTTTCCTCTTGCTACACCCCCCCCCCCCAATCCCAACCAAAGACAAACAGGAGACTGTGCAGAGGGGCCAGTGGCCCGATTTTGGAGCAGTTTTTTTTTTTTTTATACCATTTTAAAAGTAAAGTTTCCCTCTCTTCCCACTCCCTCCACCTTCCGACCACCATCAAAGAATTCCACTGAAATGAGAGGTGAGGAATATGGTGAAAGGGCAAAGGCCCTGAATTTAAAAGCAACACTTCTCTTCCTGTGGTGTGCCTGGCTCCCCGTGTGCCCCACCTTGCCTCTCCTGGTGGAGGATCGGGGGGGCAAAGGCAGTTTTTCTATTTTCCCCTTCCAAGACCTGAGGTACCAGACTCCTCTGCCCACCCAGTGTAGCTTGGGGGAAGGGATTTATTTCCCCAGAGAAGCCCAGACCATCCCTTTTCCCCTTCTCAGTGCAGAGCTATGCCCTTTGGTCTGTGCCTGGCCCCCTTCTTGCTTCCATCAGAGGTGGGAATGTTAGGGAGAGGGCTTTGCATTTCGTGTCATGATTTCCCAAGGCAGGCTGTTGGTATGCAGCCACCACCCCACCCCTACCCCCAGCCCCAGTCAGGAGGGGACGTCCGTCTGACAGAGGGTCCTCTGCCTCTCAGGGCACATTTCAGGTTCAGCTGCTGGCGACTGTGGGCCATGCCCTTCTTCCCTTGTACTTTGGAAAGAGGAGTTAGGCAACCAATAGGGATAAGAAGGAGCCACCACCCAAGCCCCTCCAACAAGGACACCCAAAGACTCCCCACCGACACAATGGGAAGGGGAGGGACCAGGGCTCTGACTTAGGGGGTGTTGTTTTAAAAGAGACCATCTTCAGAACACTTTTATGCTTGTCCCCAGGGGTCGAAGAGTCACCCCAGGGCTGGTGGTTACCGGACCCCAGTCTCAGGACCCTCAGCCACCTGCCCAGCCTGCCCCCAGTCCCCAGCCCCAGCCCGGGGCCCAGCCAGAGGAGCAGCAGGTCAGCGACGCCCCAGACCCCGGCCTCCAGGTGAGCTGCTGTGGCCTGTGGCCCAGGAGAGCCCCACGCACTCAGAACTGAGAAAGCAACCAGTGCCACTCCCACTGAGGTGAGTGTCCCGGGACCCCAGGCAGGACAGAGGCGTCCTTGGCCAGCTCTCCAGTGCCAGGCTTTGAGTTTCTTTGGTTCCTTGGAGGCCCTGGTTTTAGTCCCCATCCTCCCTTTCACAAGGAGCCAGGCTCCCAGGGGCTGGGGTCTAATTCAGAGTCACACGTTTGGGATCTGGGGTGCAGCTGGTCGGTGGTTCCAGGTGCCTCTATTGCTGGGCGCCTTGGGTATAGGGAGGGCAGACCCGCTACAGTCTGGGTGGCTTCTTGCGTCCTCCAAGGGGAGTTCCTGTAGGGTCAATAGAGGGTAGGGGCATTGGCCAGGGGAGAAAGCAGGGGGTCCAGGTGAGGACAGAGTTGGAGGGAGGAGGAAGGAAAGGGTGGAAAAGAAGGAAAACTCGTAAGTTGGGGAGGAATCAGGAGACCACACGCAGCCCGGGCTCTGCTGAGCTGCCTGGCCCAGCCCACCCCACCCTGGGCTGCTGCTGGGCTGTGGGCCTTACCCCGGTGACCGTCCTGTGTGTCCCCACTGTCCAAGCAGGTGACAGCGGTAGCCTGCTGGTAGTCCAGAACGAGTGAGGCTTCCCAGCTCAGTGTCCTGGTTCCCCTGCGAAGGCCAGCAGGCTTTCCGGTGTACATGGGGTGGGGGCAGTGAGAAGGGCTCCCCAGCAGAGCAGCCTCCCACTGCTGGAGCAAACTCGTGGAGGTGGCAGGCGGATGATCGGTGCCGGCGGGCGCAGGCTAAGTGGCCCTGAGGGGCCTTGCACGGGTGTTCTGAGGCACGATGGGTGGGGTGGGCCTGTGTCCTTGAGCCTGACCTGCAAGCCACAGAGGCATTTCTCAGGGCCAGGTCTAGCGGATGCCCCCTCCTGGCCAGAGCGCCCGCCCGAGAAGCTGAGAGCTCTTGCAAAGGCGTTTTCAGTTCAGACACGAGAAACAAAACGCGACAGTAATCCCCGAGGCGAGCCTCAGCCCCCTCCCCGGAGGCCCTTCCCTGCACCCCCATCCCCACCAGACACTGTACCTACTTTCTGCTTCGTTGGCTTGTGCTGTAGGGTCCTGGGGCTCCAGCCGGGGCCATTGCGGAGCAGTGCAAGCCTCCCCGAGCAGAGCTCACAGTCAGGCCTTGTGCCCTGCAGGGGGGGGGGTGTGAGGGAGGGGCACTCAGGGGACCCTCAAAGAAGGAGTCAGGTTTGTAAAACCTTGGGCTCGGTCCCAGGGAGGGGGGAGCGGCCAGCTCAGAGTCAGAGGAGGAAACTGGAAGGAGAAAGGCCGATGTGCAGGGGGCTGGAGAGAGGGGAGCTGCAGGCCTGGGCCCTAGTTCCAGGGTGAGTCTGAGTCTTTAGGGGGGCGGGTTATTCTCTCTGGATGTAGGGTTTCCATCCGGAGGCCAAGCCAGTGCAGTGCCTTGCGGTCAGGGGTGGAGGGAGCTGGGGCGTGGGCTTGGGTTGCTGCCAGGCTGCCCCAGGCAGGAGACCCCGGTCCCAGGATAGTCTTGGTGGCTGGTGGGTCCCTTCCTACCTGGGGGGCCCAGAAATTGAGAAAAAGCCAGGGTGCTGGTCCTGGTTGGGGGCCGCCCGCACCCTTTTTGAACCCCAGGGTGACCCAGACCTGCCCCCACCAGGCCTGCCTCAGGCGTCACTATTGCCTAAATAAGGCAAGGGCTCAGCGGGCAGCCCTGGGGGCACAGCAGGTGTGTCCCCGCCCCCCCCACCCCCCCAGCCTGGGCCCAGTGCCCCGCAGCCCCTCCTCCGCCCTCCTACCTCAGGCCCCAGGCGCTCCAAGCTCTGGGCAGGGCTTCTCCAGGAAGGGCGCTGTGTGAGGCAGACAATGGGGAGGCCGCCCCCCAAAGGTGCTGGTGTGTTAGCCCCCAGAAATCCCCAGCAGAGGCCAGCCCACACTGAGCCAAGCTCCCCTCTGGTGCCCGCAGCAGAGGGGGGGGGGGCCAGAGAAGGGGGGCTGCCCGCGGGGACGGCCTGCTCTGCGCTCCAGGGACCCCGCACCCACAGACAGGCGCCTCGTAAATGCTCTCACCCACCCCCACTACAAGCTGCCAGGAAAGGGGGCGCCCTCAGGCCCAGGCCCCAAGCCCCACGCTGCAGCGGCTGCCCCCTGGGCACCGAGTGGCGGGCTGGGCGCTGGCTGGGGAAGGGGAGGGCAGCGCGGGGGAGGGGAGGGCGGCGCTGGGGGGAGACGCCAGATGTTCCTGGAATGGGAGGGGTGATGGATGTGGGCTGGAATTTGGAGGGGACATTCCCCACGTGCCTCGGGCTCTGGTGGAAAATGGACCTTCTTCCCTGGGGGGGTCCGTGCCAAGCCCGCAGCGAGGGCCGCCTCAGCCCTGCAGCCCCACACCTGCCCGGGCCTTAACCCCTGCCTGGCCGGCGCCGCCCGCCGGCCCTGCCCGCCCTGCCCGCGGCCGGGGCCCTCTGGGAGGCGAGGGTGGGGGCAAATCCTGCTCCCCGCACCGTCCTGGGCCCCGCCCCGCCGCTGCCGCCCAGCACCCCCTCTCCGGTGACCCCTCGATTTCCCTAAAGTGAACCCCAGGGTGACTCCCATCCCCAGCACTTCCCGCAAGGGGGTGACCGTGGGCAGCGCGGCGCCGGCGGCTCAGTGCCTGCCTTCTGCGCGCCTGCGGGGGAATCTGAGAAAACGAAAGGGGACCCCCGCATTCCCAGGGCGCTGTCCCCCACTTGCCTCCGCTCCCCGGCTGGCTCCCTTCCTTCCCCACTCCCTCCTCTCCCGCGTTACCGAAGCAAAATCGGGCTGTGGCCCGTTTGGGGGCCGCGGGGCGCCGGGGCTGCGGGGCGGCCGGGGGGTGCTCCGGGCCCCCAAGCCCAGCCAGGGAGGCGCCTGCCCGAGGCGGCAGCTCGGCCGCGGCTTCGCCTAGGCTCGCGGCGCGGGAGCACGTGGGGCGCGGGCGCGGCGGGGTGCCCGCGGGGCTCCTCGGAGACCGCCCGACGCCCGGGGCGCCCGCACCGCCGCCGAGCGCCGCCGCCCCGCGCGCCTCTGGGGTTTCCCCTCCGCCCTGCACGCCGGGGCCAGAGGCGCCCGCGGCGGCGAGAAGGCAAAAGAGAGGGAAGCGCGATTACATTCCACCGCGCGCCCTGGGGAGCCCCCGGGAGCCCCCCGCTACCTGCGCCCCCGAGGAGGGCGCCGCGGCTCCGCGCCTCGGACTCGGGGGTCTCCCGCGGCCTCCCCGCCCGCCCGCGCGAGGTCCCGGGGCTCGGCCTCCAACGGGGCCCTCCACTCCCAGCGCCCCCCACCCCTACCGAGCGCTTCCCTGCGCCCCCGGAACGCGGCCGCGACATTTCTGGGCCCTCCAAAAGCAAGCTTTGCTCTCTGGGCCGCCAACGCTCGGGTGGTGGCTTTTCTGGGACATTCGTTCCAGAGACCTCATGCTCAGCAAGCCCCTAGGGCTCCCCCAGAGAGGAGCCAGCTGTGGGGGGGGGCCCTCCAGAGAGAAGCCGGGGTCTGGGCGAGTCCCTCGCTCAGGCTGGGCTTCCTGACCTTCAGGCAGGCCGGGGCACTGGCCATCCAGCCCCCTGCGCCTCAGCTTGCCTGGCTCCCCAGAGTACAGAGGATTTTTCTGGGGCACTCAGGCATCATGCTCAGGACAAATGGGTCCCCCCATAATGGTGGACATTGACGGCAGGGTCCCCCAAGCTACCGCCCCTGCTCTGACTCCCCACACTGCAGCCCTGTCCCTGGTTCTCCAAAGTTTGGGGCATTATCCTTATCCTCTGAGTTCCACAAATTTATTGGCACCTATCTAGGTTCCCTAAATTTTGCACAAATAATTCCAGGTCCCCCCAATACACAGAGTAATCTCCCCAAGCCACAGCGCCTGCCGTGACTTGCCGTCCCTCCCCCCAAATCGGGACACTTCACCCCGGCTGCCAAGCCCTTTTGGAAACCCGTAAGCTGTCTACGCTCTGACTCCAAGTTCTTCCAAAGTGAGGGTGTGATTTCTGGTCCCCAAAACCTTACTGAGCAATTGTTTCTCTGGGCCACGTAGACACAGGGCATTCATTTCCGGTTTCTCCAAGCTTCCGGCCGCTCTCCAGGTTCCTTCAACTTTAGACACTGCCACCCAGGGCCCCCCCCAACCCAGAGCAATTAACCTGGATGCCCAGTTGGGATGGGGGCGTCCCGGTTTCTCAAACCACACAAGACCCCCCAGGTCTCTGGGTCCCACCACACACAAAGCAAACCCTCGCACCAAGCCGTGTCCTGCTACACCAACAGGCTTGGCCGGGCACCCCCAGCCGCCAGCTTCCCCGAGCATTTTCCTCTGCATCACAACAGTGTGAAGATTCCAAAGCCCCCGGGGCCCCACGAGCTGACTGACGAGAATTCAGGAAATTCAGACACTGACTTGAAATCTCGGGATGACACTGGACCCCGTGCCCAGTCCTCCCTCTGCCCCCCACCCCGTATTTGGACACACTGAGCTCCCTCCACCGTTGACCGCCCCGTCTCCGCCACCCCCAGCAATTCAGTGTCATCTGGGTCACAGAAATCTCGGGCATCAAAGCACCCAGGGCTGGTGACATTTCCCGGGTTCCCACGTCCTGCACAACCCCTGCTCCCCAGACTCAGCCTGGCTCCCCAGGGCCTGCCCACGTAGGAACACTTCGCCTTTCTCCTAAAACCTCGCTCACGGCCCCCATCGCCCCGAGGCCCTGAGCAGCTTCCCTAGCTCCCCAGGCTCAAAACTTACTTTCCTGGGGCCTCCGAGCCGAGGTGCTGCGTCCCAGATCCACGGCAAACTGAGGGTTTTCTGCCTCCAACAAGAACTGAATTTCTTTAGCACCTTGATTTATGGGTCTCGGACTTCAGAACTTCTGCCCTGAGTTCCCCTAAATTTAATCAACTTTCCATGGGTGCCCCCAAATGAAAATGTTGAAGGACGGAAAAATACTCCAGGATCCCGGAACCCTCAGGAATCTCGGGCCTGTGTCTTACAAGCTCCCGCTCAGCCAGCCAGGGCCCCCGAAATTCAGACACTGACCTCCACCGGGCAATTTCCACCGATCCCCAACACTTGGGCTGTTTTATAAGGGTTCACCAAATGCAGACAGCGCCCAGCCAAATGCTAGGATTTTTTTTTTTCTTGTCCACCCAATATACACTAAGTGAAATCAATTTTTAAAAATTAAAATGTCAGTAGACTTTGCTTTTCTGCCTTCCTCAGATGTACAGATCGCGCACCCCAGGTTCCCCAAATTTAGACCCAGGATCTAGAGTCTCGAAAGGTGATGGAGAGTTGCCTGGAAGTCAGTTGGGGAGGTCACTTTTCTGGGGTGCTGCATTCCCTCAGCTCCACTTTCCTCACGCACTGAGAGTTGCCTCGGCCCCCCGAGTGTGTCCTTATTTTTCTCCCCTCGCCTTTACACAATGTGCCACTTTAGCCCCCCCAATTTCATGGAGAACCTTTTCCTTGAGTCACTCCCAAACCCACCTCCCATGAGTTGGACTGGAATGCCCCCATGTGAGACAGACCCCACATCCCCTAATTGCACGAAGCAATTTCCCCTGGTCCCCCAAACTTGGTCTCTTTTTCGTCCCCAGCCTAGCCGTGGGTCAGTGCACCGCCTCAGGGGCGCGCCGCTTCGGGGCACACTCTCCAGACCCCTAAATCAGCCGGCGCCCCACGCGCCCTCCCGCAAGCCGCCATTGTTCCCGGCGCCTCCGCGCCCACGCGCTCTCCCTGTCGCCGCCGAGGCCCCCCGAGCTCCTCGGACTTTGGGGATTTCTCTGCGCTCCCGGGGCACGGTGGGCCGCAGCCTGTCCGCCGGGCCGCGCTCCTCCCGCCTCCAGGAGGACGGCCGGGCATTGCCCCCGCTCTCCCCCAAATTTGGGCATTGTCCCCGGGTCTTCCAACGGGCTGGGCGTTGCCCGGGACACCGGGACGGCCCCCGGGGTCTCGCTCACCTTCTGCAACGTCCGTCGCCGCCGCAGCGCGCTCCCTCCCGACCGCGGCTCCTCGTGCGCCCGGGGGCCTCCAGCCCGCGCCCCGCGCCCCGCGCCCCGCGCCCGGCCCGCGCCCGCCTCGGCCGGCCGGGAGCCCAGGGGCGCTGGCGGGGCCGGGCGCTCCTCGGCGCGGCTCTCTCGCCCGCTCTCCGCGGGGGCTCCGCGGGGGCAGCGTCCGCGCGGCCCGAAGCGGGGCGGGGGCGCTGGGCCGGCGGGGCGCCGCGGAGAGGCGCACCCCGCTCGGGCGCCGGCGGCGGCCGCGGGCAGCGGGCTCCGGGGCGGCGGCGCGGGGCGCGGGCCGCGGGCCGATGGCGGCGCCCGGGCGGGCGCGGGTTTCCGCCGCCGGCCGCTGCCCCTCCGAGAGCGCGGGCGGCCGGGCCGCGGGGCGGGGCGGGGCGCGGGGCGCGTGCGGGGTTTCCACTCCGAGAAGACCGCGGCCCGCGCGCCCGAGGAGAGGGTCCCCCGCCCCCAAGCGGCCGCGGCGCCGGCGGCCGAGTCCGAGTCTACGCGAGCCCAAGCACTGAGGACGGGCCCCACGATCCGGATTTTCCGGGTGGGCCCCAAAGGCGAGCTGCTTAGACGCACCCCGGGGCCGCGCCGTGCGGCCGGGGTTCGGGCGCCGCTGCCCGCTCCGCCTGCGCTCCCCGCGGGCGCCCCCCGAGCCCGCCGCCCCCCGCCCGCCCGCCCGCCCGCCCGCGGCCCTTCCCGAGCGCCGCACCTGGCGGCCTCCGCCGCGGCTCCGGCCACCGGCGGCACCGGGGGGCGCTCGGGCTCCGGCGGAGGCTGCAGGGGCTGCGCCTGCACGGACAGGTGACGGCCGCGCGCCTCCCCGGAGCCCGGGGACTTCCTGGCGCCCCCGGACCTCCCGGCGGGGTGTGGGGACCCCCCGACCCGCGCAGAGCCACCTGCCCAGCACCCCGACGGGGGGCCCTGGTCGCAGAGTCCCTTGGTGGGACTCGGGACCCCACCGTAGCTAGGGCCTGGGACGCCGCCCACCCCGCTCCCCGGCGCCCCGGCGCAGGGACCCCTGGACCCCCAGGACCCGAGAGGGGGCCCCCAAACTTTAGAACAGCCATTGGGACTTCTTTTGCGCGCTCCCGCTCCCTGCCCCCAATCCCGTCGCGCCCCGCGCACCCCACGGGCCCCTCCGATCGCCGCCCCCCCCGCGGGCCCCCCAAGCTCGCGCCCCCTCCCCTTGGCTCCTGTTGCCGGGGCGGTCCCGGGGCGGGGCGAGGGCCCCGCGGGCGCCCATTGGCGCGGGCGGGCGGCCAGCGGGGCCCGCGCGGGCGCCGAGCCGCGGGGTGGCGCGGCTATAAGAGCCGGGCGTCGGCGCCCGCAGCTCGCCTGCTCTCCGGCGGAGCTGCGTGAGGCCAGGCCGGCCCCGGCCCCCCCTTCCGGCCGCCCCCGCCGCCTGGCCCACGCCCGCCCGCGCTCGGCCCGCCAGCGCCTCCACCCGGGCTGGCGGCCCCACGCCGACGCCGTCCTCTGCTGCTGCCTCCCGTCTGGGCGCCGTCGGCGGGGCCGCGCTCCGCCGCGCCTGCGGACCCCAGCCGCCTCCTCCGTCTACCTCAGCGCCCGCCCCGCTTCGCCCGAGGAGGCGGTCCCCCCGCAGGCAGTCCGGCTCGCAGGCCGCCGGCGTTGTCACCCCCGCGCCCCCCAGCCCTCCCCCGCGGGCGCGCCGCCCGCCGCGCCCCTCCTCGCTGCGCGCCCCCTCCCCGGCCCGGGCTCGCGACGGCCGAGGGCTCCGTCGGCCCTAACCGAGCAGGGTGCCCGCGCCGGCCGCCTCCGCCCCGCCCCGCCCCGCCGCTGCGCGCCGCCCCGCCCGACGTCGCGCCCTGCCCGCTTCTCGCGCGCCCCGCGCCCTTCCCCGCGCCCTCGCCGCGGCTCCCTCCCGCGCGCCCGCCCGCCGCGGCCCCCGCCCCACGCCCCGGCGCGCGACCCGGGGACCTCGCACGCTTGCGCCCCGCTGCCCCCGCCGCGAGCCGCTCCCGGCCGCGGCCGCCCCGCGCGCCCCTCGGCCCCGCTGCCGCCGCTCGCGCCGCGTCCCTGGTACAACAGCTGACCTCATTTCCCGACACCCTTTCCCCCTAAAAGTACAACATCTGGCCCGCCCCGGCCCCGCAGACAGCCCGTCCTCCCTGAACAGTCAGAAGAGTCCCCCCCAAAACAAGCCATCCCCCCGTTCTGCGCCGTCGCACGATCGGCCCCGCGACGGGCAGAGCGGCGCTGGCAGAGGAGTGTCCGGCAGGAGGGCCCACGCCCGCTGTTCGGTTTGCGACATGCAGCAGGGAGGTGGGCGCAGCTGTGCTGGCTTCCAGGTAAGCGGGCAGGGGGCGCCCCGCCGGGTGGGGGTGTCTGTGGGCGCGAGGGGTGTCTGTGGGCCGAGCGCGCGAGGGCCGGGGTTTGGGGGCGCGCGGGCGCGAGTGCCGTCTGCAGAGGCGACTTCCTGGTCCCGGGGCGCAGGGGGTGCTGCCCGGAGCCTGCGATCTGCGCGCCCTCGCCTCCTCCTGCCCGGGCTGGGGGCGGGGTGCTGCCCCAGGGTGCTGGGTGGCGAGGGGGGCCCTCAGAAACCCACCGTGGTATGTTGGCCTCGCGCCAGCAGGAGCAGGACGGAGGAGAGGGGGTGGGCGGGGCCGGAGAGCGCGAGGGGGGCGGTTGGCAGAGTCCTGCCACATGCCACAGTGGCAGGGGCGCCCCCAAGCTCCCTTTCCCGGTCCCCAGCGCTTTCCGCAAGAAATCTGGGGAGAGGGGCCGCCGGGAGCTTCGGGAGGGCTGGAATGTGCAGCCAGGAGGGCACTGCCCCTTCCCCGTGGGCAGACGGCGGCGTTTCTGCGCGGGGTGGGAGCAGGCCCCTCCCCCCGCCCCTCACCCTGTGCCTAGATGGACGGGGTGGGGGCGCAGGATGAGGCCCCCCTCGCGGCACTTTGCTAGAGGACCGTCCGGGTTGGGGGCGGCAGGAGAGCAGGGGCTGGCTGGAAGGAGGGAGGGGGCGGGAGCAGAGGGGCAGGGGAGTGGTCAGCGGGGAGGGGTGGGGGTAGGGTGGAGCTCGGGCGGGGAGGAGCCGGCTCAGACATAAAAGCAGAGGCACTGACCAGCCAGCGACTGGACATTAGCTTCTCCCGTGAGCGGCCTTCCAGCCTCCTCCTCTCCTCTCCAGTCCAGCCGGCCTCCTGTCCAGCCACAGGTAACCCGCGGCACGCGGGCCCTGCGCCCTCCGGCTCAGCCTGCCCGGCTGCTGGTGGCCTGGGGCCTCAGCCCCTCCGGAGGGACCGCTGCCCGCTGCCTCTCCACAGCCCCCCCCCCCGCCTCTGCGCCCTCACCCCGGCCCCTGCCCTGGCCGCTCCTCACCTGGCGCGCACCTCTGCGTGCTCTGGGCTGGCCTGCCCCACCGCGGCCCGAGCCCCGGTCCCCACGCGGGTGGCCGGCTCGCGGGCCGATGGGGCTGCTGCTCGGCCTTGCTGAGTGCCGGGCCGGCCAAGTTTGTTCTTAGAGTGTGGAACGGGATGGCGTGGGGGCGGGGAGCTGCGGGTCCCGCCGGGCAGGAGGCGGCGAGGAGGGGCATTTTAGAGCCTGCCCCGCCTGGCCACTGTGCCCCGCCGGCAGCAGCAAGCGTCCTCTCGCCCCGCTGTCCGGTCCCAGGCCCCGCAGCAGCCCCGCGGCGCCGGCCGGCCTCAGGCGGAGAGGGGCGCCCAGGGGTGTGGAGCCCGGCAGGCCGTCCGGGCAGCCCCCCAGGCCCAGCTCAGGTGGCATCCCAGCCCCTGGGGCTCACAGGCCGGGCTGTGCTGTCCCTCCAGAGACGGCTGGTACCTGGGCTGCCTGGGTGGGGGGGGCACCCCCTCTGGAGGAGGCAGGGCAGCCTGCCAGGGCTGGGGGAAGCTGAGCCCCCCCCACAGAGCCCCGCCGCCACAGGGACTGCTGAGCCCTCGCGGGCCTGCGGCCACGTGGCCCCTGCCAGGGGGTGTGTCTGAGCGGCCTCTCCCTCCAGGTCAGGGTCCCAGGCCTGGTGTCCAGCGCCCGGGCCACCTGACCTGTCCCCCCAGTGCCCAGGGCGGGGTCCGGTGGCTGGAGAGACTCTGCTGCCCGGGCCCTGCATGCGGGTCAGGCCCAGGGGACTTGGGTGTCACTGAGTGTGTTGGGCTCCCGGGCCCACGGGCGTTGGACTGGGCGGGTCCAGAGAGCGAGGCCCCGGGGGCGTGGGGGGGCTCCCAGGGCACTAACCACTGGCCCCGGCGCTGTTTCTGCTCAGCCACAGACTGGGGGGCGGGAAAGGCAGCGGGTGGGGGAGCTGCGTGGGCAGCAGGAACTCCTGCTGCTTGGGGGGGTGCGGGGGGCAGGCCCTCCTGGCCCCCCTGCTCGGCTGGGCGTGCGGGGGAGGGGGCTGCTCATCTGGAGGCTCGAGCCTGGGTGGGGTCAGCTGCCATCGTGGCCGCGTGGGGGAGTGAGGGGGCCGCTGGCCCCGCCCATGATGTCTCGGGACCCAGGCCCGGGCCAGCGTCCTGGGCGCGGCTGAGCCCCGCACCCCACCTCTGCGGCCCCAGCCCCCACCGGGCGGCCCCTGGGACTGAGGACTGCAGACCCTAGAGGAAGGGCGCGGCCGCTCACCTCCCCTCTCCCGCAGATCCC
The DNA here is from genome assembly GCF_014898055.3 of Talpa occidentalis. Classification (NCBI taxonomy): domain Eukaryota; kingdom Metazoa; phylum Chordata; class Mammalia; order Eulipotyphla; family Talpidae; genus Talpa; species Talpa occidentalis. Next base: position 52,104,630 of record NW_023601754.1, on the reverse strand, counting down.
GATGGGGACCCCGACGAGGAAGCTGGCGCTGGTGCTGCTCTCCTTCTTGGCCCTGGCCTCGTGCTGCTTTGCTGCTCGCCGCCCCAGCGAGACCCTGTGCGGCGGGGAGCTGGTGGACACCCTCCAGTTTGTCTGTGGCGACCGCGGCTTTTACTTCAGTAAGTAGTTGGGGCCGCGGCTCCCGCAGACGGGGGCACGGCCTCAGGACAGGGGTGCAGGGAGGGGCGGGGTGGGCGCAGCCACCATCATGGACTTAAGATTCGGTGGACCTAAGGCCGACAGAAACCAGAGCAGGCCGCTGTGGGGGAGGGCGCTGCCCACCTGAGGTGCAGGACGAGAGACTTGCCCTGGGGACCTGGGGGGGGCTCCACCTGGCTGTCCTGTCTGCCCTGGGGGTGGGGGGACCCAGTGGGAGGGGCCTCCCCCCAGGCCAGGCCTAGCTGGGCGCCCTGCCCAGGCCCACCTGTCCGGCAGCCTCTCCTCCGGCCTCGTCCTCCCCACGGGCCTCAGGGTCCTCACTGGGAGGGGCCCAGCCCCCCAGGGCCAGGCTGGGGGCCGGTGTGGCCTGGGCATGTCAAGAGGGCCACGCCCAGCCCCGCCTCCCGCCTGTGAGGTGGGCACACACTCGGGCACACTCCTGCGCGCCATGCTTCTGGGGCTCCCCTTTCCCTCAGCTGCGCCCCCTCTCCTGCCTTGCTTGGGGGGCCCCGCTTGGTGGGAGGGCGGGAAGGAGGGCCTCTCCTGCCGTTTGGGGGGGCCCCGCGGGGCGCCTGGGGGCGGGGGGAGGGCGGGAGAAGGGAGGCGGGGTTTGTGCCGTCCTCACTCCTCTCCTCCCGTCTTCTCTCTGCCTCCGACTCGCCTGCCGCGGGGCTCGGGCGGGAGGCCGCCCTGGACGTCCAGGGGAGCTGGCCTGGGCTCCGCGGAGGGGGCGCCAGGGGCGGGCGGGGCGCGCGCCCTCCCCGCCGGGTCTCCCTCGGGCACCTGCCCGCACGCCGCGCCGCCCGCCCCCCGTCTGCGGCGCTGGCCGCTGACCGCTGACCACTGACCGCTGACCACTTGCAGGCAGGCCAGCCGGCCGCGTGAGCCGCCGCAGCCGTGGCATCGTGGAGGAGTGTTGCTTCCGCAGCTGCGACCTGGCGCTCCTGGAGACCTACTGCGCCACCCCCGCCAAGTCCGAGAGGGACGTGTCGACCCCTCCGGCCGTGCTCCCGGTAAGCGCCGGCCGGGCAGCGGCGGGGGCGGCCCGGGGCGCCGCCGACCCTGACCCCGGCCGCTCCGCCCACAGGACGACTTCCCCAGATACCCCGTGGGCAAGTTCTTCCAGTATGAGGCCTGGAAGCAGTCGGCCCAGCGCCTCCGCAGGGGCCTGCCTGCGCTGCTGCGCGCCCGTCGTGGCCGCCTGCTCGCCCGGGAGCTGGACGCGCTCAGAGAGGCCCAGCGTCGCCGGCCCCTGACCGCCGCGCCCGCCCCGGAGCCCGCCCACGGGGCCGCCTCGCCCGAGGTGTCCCGCGATCAGTGAGCCAAAGTGACCGCTCGCGCTCCTCCGCCCCTCCCGCCGGGCCGCCCACCAGGCCCACCTCCGCCCTCCCGTGCCGCCCAGCGCCCCCCGCCCCGCCCGACCTCCCCGCGCCGGGCTACCGCCACCGGGCTGCAGACCGCACCGTCCACCGTGCGCCCATTGGCCTCGACCCAAATCGCCCCCAGACTGCAGCCCAAATCAGACAGCCCCTCGGAACTGATTGGCTTTTTAGAAACACCAGAAAAGCTAATTAGCCTCAAAAACACCGAAAAAGTAAGATCGATTGGCTGGAAACACCAAAACCGAATTGGCTTAACGACAATTGGCAAAATAAGATGATTTGGCGCCCCCCCTCCCTTCTCCGCAGGATCTCGGGTCAAATTGGCCTGGACTTGAGTCCCCAAACATCTAGGAGAAGGGCAGGACCCCAATTGGCAGGACACGCATCCCCGCCTCTCAGCCACCTCCCTCCCGGGCCCACGAGACCCGGCGGGGCGCGAAAACCCAGACACGTGCAGGTCTGATTGGCACAGGACCCGCACCCCAAAATCTTACATCTTCACCCCCCAAACAGCCACACACACCTGACACACACGCACCCACACACACACTCACCACACACACTCACATACACAACACACACGCACTCACGCACACACCACACACACACATCACACACACATGCACCCACACACACACTCACACACACCCACACACACACATGCACCCACACACACACACGCACCCACACACACACTCACACACACACCCACACACGCACCCACACACACACTCACACACGCACCCACACACACACTCACGCACCCACACACGCACCCATCCATGCACCCACACACACTCCCCCCCCCCCCCACACACACACGCATGAAAGCCACGGGTGTCGGACGAGACCGCGGAGCCCGCTCCGAGCTCCACCAAGTCCCTGTCCCACTCGAGGTCCCCCCGCCCAGTGCGCCCGCCACCCCTCCCCAGACAGGGAGGCCGCCTACCACCGCGCCCGCGAGGCCCGAGTGTGTCACCTGGAGATGGCTGAGAGGCCGGCGTGTCCTGCCCGGTAGCCCGCCCCCTAGGTGTGCCCCCACAGGAACATCGGGGTCCCCGAGCACACCCAGGGGTCATCTTTGCCAGCCTCCTGGGGCCCCTGCTCAGAGCAGGGGCCCCAGGGGGCCGGCAGGGATGGCGGGGAGTGTGGGAAGTCTGGTGGTTGGAGGGGTGGGTGGGGGCATGGGCCGGGGGCCCTGGGCGGGACGTGCCAGCGAGGGTTGGATGGAGCCTCTGGGAGGAGAAGCCGAGGAGCCGCAGAGCCAAGAACATCATCGGACCCCAAATTCACGTCAATTGTTCTATCTCCCCTCTTTGATTCTCCTGGGGCATTTTTCCTTTTTTTTTTTTCCCTCCTAAGCTTTTTACGCGCTCATATACCAAATTAACGACCCCACCCCGTCACGGCAGCGCCGCGCGCCTGCCCACCCCAATCAGACGTGTGCCTCTGTCCCTGTCGCTTGGGTCAGGTTGAGAGTGGAGCCCCCGGGGCTGTAGCCACAGCGCCCCCGGGGATGAGCGGGCATGGAGAGGGCCGCTGCCCGGCCTGGCCCCCGGACCAGTGGCTGGTCCCGGGGGTTCTGGGGGGCGGAGGGGGGCGCGGGCGGAGGCTCCCCAGGTGTCAGGAGGGTGCTCGGAGGCCACCAGGATGGGGCCCCGGTGGCCGATGCCGCCGGGGGGAAGGGTCACGCTGTGGAGCAGAGGGACCCCATCGGGCTGGAGCAGGTGGCCGCCTTCCGCACACTTGGGGGGTCCTCCCCCCGCCCCTCGGGAACAGCTTGTCCGCCCCTCGGCACCCAGCCTCGCCCCCGGAGCCTGGCTCTGGGGGCGGCTGGGTGAGGTCGGGGAGTCGGGGAGGCCAGGAAGTGTGAGCCCTCGAGCAGGGGAGCTGCCCTGACCAGCGCTGGGCCGCCGGGGCCCGAGGCCACGGTCCGGCAATGCCGGCTCAGCCACCCTCGCGGCGCCCAGGGCTGCGGCGGGGCCCGGGCTGCGGGGAGGTTTACCTCACCCCCACATGTGCCCCCGCGCAGCCCCCCGCACAGCAGCCCCTCGGGCAGTTGCGAGGCCCAGGCTTCCGGGCCCCAGCGGCAGGGCTGGCTTGACACTGGGGGGTGTCCACGCCAGCCCGCCCCACGAGCAGAGGGCCCCTCGGCAGACTCCTGGGGGAGCGAGCCACTCGGACCATTGGAAATGACCAAAGCCCAAATTGTCCCTAGATTGGCCGCGATCCCAAAAGACCCCTCACCCCGAACTGTCCGCCTGCTCAGCCGGACGCCCTCCCCGCGGCGTTGGCTCCGGGGAGGCCCCGGGTCTGCCGACAACGTCCTCTGCCCCAGCAGCAGCTCCCTTGGGTCCCACCACCCGGACCCGGGCCCTGCCTGGCCTCCCGCGCCCTGGCTGTGGCCGCCCACCCGCCTCCTCCATGTGCCCCACGTCTTCATGGGACCCCCTCTTGGGTCCCCTGTGCCATCACCTGGAGACCCCCACGCGCCGAACACCCTTGTCACCCGCCGCTGCCCAGCGCAGCGCCGTGTTCGCCTCAACGCAGCCCTAACGTGCTGAGTTCCTGGCAAGACCCCGGCTGGGGCTTGTCTCTAACCTTTATCGCTCGCAAACCCAATAAAGCATTCAAATTCACCTCGCCGTGTCCTCTGCTCTGTGCTGGGGTGCGGGGGTGGGTCTGGGCTCCTGGGGGGGCAGGCCCCGCACCCTCTGCCCTGTGCCCCTCGGCCTGCGCCCCGCGCAGCGCCCGCGGTAGAGAGACCGAGCCGGGGCCCGGCCATGAGACGCGAGGGCCCGTGGGGGCCGGGCGGGGAGGCTCCCGTGGGTTGGGCGCTGGCTCTCGCCGGGCCTGGGGACACGGCTGGGGACACGGCTGGGCCTCTGGCCTTGGCCTCCAGTAGCCCATGCAGACATGCCCTGCCGGGAAGGGGGTCCCAGCGCCTGCCCTGGGGCTACCCTTGTCCAGCCGCAGTCCTGACCTCTGGCCTCAGGGCCCTGTGTCTGTAACATTCCCATCCTACCCCAGGCCTGGGCCAGCAGGGACCCCACTGTGGGGGCTGTGGGGCAGCCTTCCGCACGTGGGCCCCAGCCCGCGTGGGGGGCACAGGTGTGGGGAGCCCTTGCACCCCAAGTCCGCTCCCCTGCTCCTAGCGCTGGGTGCTGGGCTGTAGCTCGCTGCCCCCCCAGTGAGAACTGGTCTGAGCAGGCCCGGGCGGCCGAGGCGGGTCTCTCTCCGAGATGAGGAGGGCTGGGGGGTCAGGAGGCACAAGTTGGTGGGGGGCTTCCCAGGACCGCCCTGTGCCCAGGAGCCCTGCCCCACCTCCCCGGAGCCAGGGGCTGAGACAGGTGAGGCCAGTGGGTCCCCATGAGACCCCTGACACTTCTGGGGGTGGATGCAGACCCCGCTGGGGACCCGCTGAGACCTGGAGCTTCCGTGCCACCCGCCAGGCAGGACCCGCCGAGCCCTGCAGCCCTGCCCAGTCCTCACCAGGACCCTCGGGTGCGGGGCGCAGGGCCTGTGCCACCAGTGGGCTTGGACCTCATCATCCTAAACCCGCCTCTCCCCAGCCATGCGGGCGTCTCTGCGGCCCAGGCCCCTTCCTCTCCGGGGTCCCGTCAGCACCCTGCGGCCTCTCCGTTCAGGCTGCCCAGCCCACCCCGCCTGTACCCTGTTCCCCTGGACTCCCTGCTTCCCAAGAGCCCCACCAACCCCCCCACCCCGGCAGCCCCTCCCTGACCGGACCCCACAGTGGGCCCCGCTCTGTGTGTCCTGTGTGACGGGGGCACAGCCAGGGGCGCCTGCGGCCAGGAGGGCGCCTGCCGGGGCCTGGGAGAGAGGGGTCCTTGGACGCCCATCTGGGTCTTCCGGCCCCAGGTGTGGCGCAGGCTCTGCGGGGGGTGAGGCCCCGTTCGGCCAGGCCCCGGCCCGAGGTGGGCAGAGCAGTGGCTGCCCAGCACCCCGCAGACCCCCAGTAGGCTCCTAAATTTAGGGCCGGTCCCCTGACCCCTGGGGACAAGCAGAGGTCTCGTGGGGACGAGGAAGGCTGCCCACCCCACGGGCCGGCGGGCGCGTGCACGCTCCCTGGGCCTTGGCACCCCGTCCCGCCGGGCCTGCTCCCTGCACACCCCGGCCCTCACCACCCTGGACACAGAACCGCGCCCGCTCACGCCTCCCGGCCCGCCTGCCCTCATGTGCTGAGCAGAGAGAAGCCGGGCCGAGCGGCCGCTGCCATCCCACAACGGTCTTCACCGGCCTCACCCTCGAGCGGCACAATGACGCCTGAGTCCTGCAGGCCCCGACCGTCACGCCTCGTGGCCACGAGCCCACGCCACAGGCTCCTCTGACCCTCCAGCCCATCCAGGTGGTCGACAAGGCCCGAGATGCCCCCAAACGCCCGGCCCGCAGCGCCAGCCCCAGCCTCGCCCCACCTGCTGCTGTCCCTGCAGGGCTGCCTAAGGCTGCCAGACCGCAGTGTCCTTGCTCTCCTGGGTCCTCAGGCGCCCCCTCCGGTCCTGACACCTGCCCCGTCCCTGGCCACACAGGGTCCCCTCCACGGACAGGGCTCCCCTCCGCCCGCATGCCCCGTGGCGGCTCCACCGAGGGCCCTGGCCGGCGCCAGCACTGCTGCCCGGGGGAGGCCTGGGGAGTCCTCGGCCAGCCCCGGGCTCATCCACCCTCCCTGTCCTTCAAGGGAGACGCCCCACGTGTCCTGAGCCTCCTGGCCTTGGAGCCCTGGCCATCCCTCCCTCGGGCCTCACCGCCTCAACCGCCCCCGGGGTCCCTGGCCAGGCCCTGCCCGGCATGGCGTGCTCAGGTGTGGCCGGCAGGGGCGGGGCCGGCACCACCACCTGCTCCTGGCTCACCTGCCCAGCCCCCGCCCGCCCGCCTGTGGGCGCTGCCCCCGCCACCCCCGCCCGGCCAGCCAGCCAGCCCTCCACGGCCAGAAACCGAGGAGAACATGCCTGTTTATGCCAGCTACGCCGAGCAAAACAGTTTGTGGTTTGTGACCCAAATTTTTTGCCTTTTTTTCAGAACATAACAAAGCTCAAGACAACTCCCTCCCCCCGCCCCCCAGGGCAGACAGAAAGGATCTGTTTACGCTGGCCAGCACGGCCCTCTCCCCAGGCCCCGGCCAGCCGGCCCGCAAAGGGGTGCTGGCCTGGCCCGGGGCCGCCAAAGAGACATGGCGCTGCTGACCAGGAGCACGCGGGGGCCGGGGGTTCCTGGGGTGCCTCTCTGTGGTTGAGTGAACAGGAGACGGGAGAGATGACACCCCTGTTGCTCCCCCAAAAGGAGCCCCTCAGCCCCCTGCAGGCAGATACACAGGTGCCAACCGAGGCCCCTCTGCACGTGCCTGCCCCCTCCGCGCTGTAAGGCCAGGCCCGGGGCCCCGCTCGGCACAGCCACGCCCGCGAGGGTCCCACTCCGAGCAGGTGCAGCCCCGGCCACCCCGTGGGAGTGACCCACCGGGCAGCAGGGCCAGCCGGGCCGAGGTGCCCAGCCAGGAGGACGGCCCGGTCCCGCTCCTGCCCGCCGTGCCCTGGGTGTGGGATGCCCTCTGACTCCTGGGCGTGCCCAGAGCCCTGGCTCAGCCTGGCTCCCTTCTTTACCCCTTCCTCGGCCTTCACCCCCCTGCTCCCCGTCCCGGCATGACCCGTCAGCCCCCTTCTCCCTTGGTCCTGAGCTGGCTCCAGCCCCCCACTCCGGGTCTGGGAACCAGGCCTGTGAAGAAGGAGCCGCAGGGGCTGTGGGTGGGCGATCCCGCAAGTTCCCGCTGAGGGAGGCAGCCTCAGGGAAGCCACCCAGACGGGTACCTCCTGCGGCTCGGGGGCACGCGGGGGTCCTGGACGCGTGGCAGGCAGGGGATCAGCAGGGGCGTCTGGGGAGGACCTGCTGCTCCATGGGAGCCAAGGGGACAGTGGTCAGGGGTAGATGGCGGGGTGGGGCAGCACTCTCGGGACCTGGAACCGAACTTGACCTTGAGGAGCTCTGGGCAGCAGGGAAGGCCTTCCAGGGATAGTGGCCACTCCGGGCCCCTGGGGAGCACTGACCTGACCCCGGGAGGGGCTGGAGCCTGAGGTGAGGGGTGAGCCGGTGGGGGTGGGTGGGGGCAGAACTGGGAGTGGGGCCCAGCATACCACACAAGTGCTCCCCACCCCTCCCCCAGGCCTGCAGTGGGCAGGGCCAGGCTTCCCAGAGGTGGGGGCCGTGGAGACAATCCTGCCCCCCCAACCCCCCTGGCTGGGCATCACATTGGGAGGGAGGGCCTGGCCTGCACCTCTGCTCCCCTCCCTGTCATCCCTGGCCTCCCCTCGATCAGGAGCAGATGTGCCTCTGAGCAGGAATTCTAGCTATTTGGTTAACCAGTCCCTGGCGGGAGCTTCTGATAAGACGATTTGGTTCTCAGCAGATCCTGAGGGAGGAGCGAGGGTTAGCCACGCCCAGCCCGGGCTGCTCCCGCTGGGGTCTGCCCTCTGCCTCTGGCCACTCTGGAAGAAAGTTTTCCAGCACCCCCCCCCTTGCCCCCACAAGAACCGGAGTGTCTGGCAGGTGGGGGGGCGTGGCTGAGGCTGCAGGAATGGCCCCCCCAGTGGAAAGGGGTTCCGGGGAAGGGAGAGGTGGGGAGCCCTGAGGATGACGACCCCCTGTCTGCAGCCCTTTACATCCAGCCTGCCCAGGCTCCCTAGAGGACCTTGTCCAGCAAGACTGGAGAGCCCACAGCCCCCCAGGCCACTGTCCTTTCTGCAGCAAACATTTGTGCCAAGCTGCCGCCTGGCCCCGGCCCTCTCCCCCACCTTGGGTTCCCCAGGCAGCACTGAGAGCGCTTCCTGCCCAGGGGACTTGCAGTGGAACAGCCCTGCCCGGAGCTGGCCACACACCCTGGGGCATTTACTCCGGTGCACCCGCTGCATCCCAGCTCAGCATCTTAATTTGTTCTTGGTGTTAGCTTGTTGGCGCCATCTTCAACTTCTTGGAGGCTCTGTTTGTTCTTTGAGCACCCAAGGACTTGGCTCTTATGTCCCAACGTCTAGACCAGCGCCTGGGGCAGACTCGGGCCTCCAGCGTGTGCTCCCTCAGAGGGCAGATGCATGGGAGGATGAAAGGGTAGCTGTGTAGACGGGCAGGTGGGTGCACAGATGGGTGGGTGGGTGCACATTTGGATGGACGGATGGGTAGATGGACGGGTGGTGGATGGATGGAAGGGTCGGGGGGTGGGTGGACATTTAGATGGACGGATGAATGGGTGGATTGGAGCTGGGGGGTGGATTTTTGGTTGTGTGTACGCATGGGTCTGTGGGTGGACAGAGGCTGGGTATGTGGGTGGGTTCAAGTCAACATTAGGCCAACACATGTCTGTGTTCTTACCCGAGATGGTCCCGGGGATGGTGGAGAGCGAAGGGACTGGTATTTTTTGCAGCTCTGTTCTCACAGGAATTCTACGGGCTGACTTAGATCATAATCTACCCACCTCTTAGAGTGTGTGTATCGCAGGGATTGAGAGAGATCTGTTGATTAAATGAACTTAAAGGCCTTTGTTTAAGTGACCACAGGTCTGGAAATTATCTCCAGAGAAGCTAGAAAATCAGAGCTTGTTGACAGGCAGGTTCCCAACTGCAAGTCCTAGAACCTGCCCTAAAAAAAGGTCCAGGGCCCAGAGGGGTTTATGGGTGGGTTTTTGCTGACACTCGAGGTTACTCCTGCGCAGCACGACATCCCCAGCACAAAGGCCAGACAGACTCCCGGGCATTCTCCGTGTCAGCACGACCCGAGGCTGAGGCCCAGGCGTGTGGGCTCAGGGAGGGGCCACCCCAAGCCAAGCCCACAAGCGACGGTGGACACAAACGCCGTAAATAAAAGAATCAGCAAATTAAATCCAGCAGTGTGTTGAATTAAAATAATAACACTCCATGACCGAGTGGAGTTTATTTCCAGGAATGCAGGGGTGACTCAGCATGAGGAAATCCATTAATACCATCACGTTAGAAGACTGAAGAAGAAATGCCACATGATAACGCCGACGAGTGCCCAGAGCACAGCCACTGACATCCAACAGGCACCGTGATAAGACACGCTTAAGAGCATAAGAATAAGAAGAAACCTGAACACAGAGGACCCCACCCTCCTGCCACTCGGCCATCCAGTCCCCCTGAGGGGACCTCGCTCAGCAACACCAACATTCCAAGCACTTAATTTAAGGGACTTTTTTTCTTTATCTTCCTGGGTGTCCCAGGAGCATGTGCCTTGACGGGCCCCCACCCCCTGCTGAAACTTCTCCTGGTTGCATTTCCTGCATGGAGTGGTAAGCATCTGGGGCGCCAGGCTCCTCCTGATAATGGCCGTAAACCCCAGACAACAAACAGAACTGCCAAGGGCTCCAGAATCTCAGCAAAACTAGGTCATTTGCAGAAGGGCAGTCACCGCACTTCCGGTGTGGGCATCAAAAATCCCAGCAGAAACCTGACTGGAGGAGCAGAAAGATCTTGGGGCAATCGGGGTCGCCAGAGAGCAGGGTGGGGCACCCTGATTTTGAGTGTGAACTCTAAGTGCCTGGTGTGGGGCAGCCTGAATCACCTGTCACCTCAGGCAAGCAGGGTCTGTATGCGGAGCTGAACAAATGAATTTCCTGCTAAGATGGACACATCAGAGCTCTTCAGAGAAATACAACACATCCCAGAGTCTCCACACATGGCGTTCCGGGAGCCCTGCCTGCCCCCTGACATGTGCACAGGAGGGCGGTGGGGCCCTCTCCAGGAAGGGCTGTGTCCTGAGCCCAGGCGCGGCTGAGGGGAGCAGACAGGCCTGGCAATGCTGCTGTACCCGAACCCCTGAACACAAGAGAAACTCACTTGAGTGAATGGAAAGGCAAGAACTTTAGGCAGACAAACAAAATGCGCTAAAAACATCTTAATAAATGTGTAGAACTGAAAAACACAGTTTCCAAAATTAAGAGAAATAAGGCGCCGGAGGCTCCATGAGCCTGAAGATAGGCCAACGTCGTCTCCCCACCAAGAAGAGGGATCTCGGACACAAGCAGAGGCTTGGGGGCTGTGGACGGCGGGAGGACGGCTCACAGAGGGTGAGGCGGCCACGCAGGCCTCTCCAAATTGATTAAAACACCAACGTAGGGAGTCAAGAAGTTCGTCAAACCCAACAGGTGGTCAGTGTCAAGACAATCACGTGTCAGTTCATCAAAGGCAGGTTGAAAGAAACAATAAAAACAAACAAGGGCCTCCCCGGTGGCGCAGCGGTTGAGCGCTGGGTTGCGAAGCTGCCCGTGGCCTCTGCGGCGCCGGTTCGATCCCCGGCTGCTCCCCGGCCACCGGAGGAGGGTCCCGCATGGCGCGCAGACCTCTCCTGCCGCCCGCTGCTCCCCTCAGCAGTGTCCCTCGGTCCTTCTGCCTGCTCTGCTCCCCGCTCTGGCTCTGGTGGATTCTCTCACCCTCCCGCGCTTCTGACTGTACCCAGTGCTTGGATAAAACAAAAGAAAACAAACAAACAAACAAATAAATAAATAAATAAACATGCCTCTATTAAAAAAAAAAGTTTTAAAAAAAAAAAAAAAAGAAACAATAAAAACAAACAAGGGCCTCCCCGGTGGCGCAGCGGTTGGGCGCTGGGCTGTGAAGCTGCCGGCAGCCTCTGCAGCGCCGGCTCCATCCTGGCCGGCCAGCGAGGGTCCCACATGGCGCGCAGACCTCTCCTGCCGCCCGCTGCTCCCCTTAGCAGTGTCCTTCGGTCCTTCTGCCTGCTCTGCTCCCCGCTCTGGCTCTGGTGAATCCTCTCACCCTCCCGTGCGTCTGACTGTGCCCCGGCTCTCGTATAAATAAATAAACCTTTAAAAAACAACAACAAACAAAAGAAGAAAACCCTGAAAGGACTTACTCCTCACAGCTGCTGGGAGCGGCCAGGAGAAGCCACAGACTCCTCGCAAGATGCCCTGGGCCCAGCTGCACTTCCCTCGGAACCGGAACCAGAACCGGAACCGGAACCGGAACTGCCCTGCTCTGCAGCGCCTCCGCCCAGCCTGGGGGCGACCTTGCCCCTGCTCGCCCCCTAGGCCCTCCAGGAACCCCACATGGGACCCCAGCTCAGCTCACCCCATGGGGGCGGGCGGGACACAGGCCCAACATCTGCTCCTGTGCCCACTGGCCCTCGGGCCCCCTCCCCCGGTGCAGCCGGTGGCCCAGCCGCTCTGGTGCCCGGGCCAGGGTCTGGTGTCGGCCCCTCGCCTTCCTCGCGCATAGAGGAGCTGCTGGCTGGCCGGTCTTTCCACTGACCCAGCGGCTTCACCACCCAAGCACCCGTGACGGGGGTGATGGGGCCCCTGGGTGCTCCTGCTCACCTCCTCCGCAGGCGGACGAGGCTGCGAAGAGCAGGCTGGGGGCGGCTGCTTGTGAGTGCGGGGCAGGCGCAGCCAGGGCGTGGGGCCACCCTCGGAGCTCGCTGTCTGGAAAGAAAGACAGACAGACAGAGGGACAAGCAACGCGGCTTTCGCGAGCAGGTCTCATAAGCCCCTGGGGAGACAACAGGTCAGGGAGCGACTCTGACCTGCCTGAGCCCAAGGGTGGGCCTGGGGCCCTGCCAGACCAGCCTCCCGGGCACCCAGACGAGCCTCCTCAGGAGCAGTCTCAGAGGTGCGTCCTCAGGGACTCGGGGTCCCTAGAGCTGACTAGGCCTGGGCACCACGGGGTCCCAGCTGGGAGCTTTGGCCACTGCCAGGGGGCCCGTCCCCTCGCCCGCCCTGCAGCAGGTCAGCCCTGCAGCCCCGTTGGGCCTGGTCTCACTGCGGCTTTGAGTAACGCCTTGGACACATGCCCAGGCCCTCCCCTGGTGTGAAGGGCGAGGAGACCTGCCCTTTGCCGCACTCCCGGCGGGAAGGGGTGTCTGCATGTTCCCCGACCCCAGGGGTGCAGGCTCCCTGACGCCCAGCCTCCCTGTCCAGGCGAGGAGGCGGCCTGAGCGCAGGAGAGCAGGGCAAGCCTAGGGTCACCAGGGTGCCCACCTGGGAGGCTGCTCTGTGCCCCTGCCAGGCCCCCAGCGTCAGGCCCTCAAGCCAGGGCCAGGAAACCCCGCTGGGAACAGGCACGCCGGGCCCCAGTCCTCACGTCTCCCCGGCCTGCGGCGGGCGGGCGGCTCTGATGCCACCGTGAGTAAATGCCCAGGATGCTGGCTGGGCCCTGCCCTCTCTCAGCCCCGAGGCCCAGCCTCCAGGCCAGTGCCCGTGGCTTGCCCCACATAGGCGGCCCCCGCGGGCTGGGCCGGGGGCTGAGGTGCTTGCATCCCGCGGGTGGGGCAGTGTCGCCTGGCCAGGGCCACTTGTGGGCGCAGCTGAATGTCAACCCCTGGCGGAAGGTGCCGGGGTGTCCCCTGGGGGCGTGGCCCCTCCTGGCCTGGTGGCCCCCGCGGAGCGTGGGACCCTGGGACCTCTGGGAGTGGCAGCCCAGGGCCGAGGCCTCTGTGCCCAGGAGGCTCCTGCCCTTGCCAGCCCCGGGGCCCGCACGGCGCGGGACAGGCCTGCGGCACTGCAGGACGTTCATCCCGGAGCCCTGAAGGGGCAGGGCCTCGGGGCGGCCTGGGGCCTCCCCGGAGAAGGCCAGAGCCCCGCCGGTCCCGCGGCGCCAGCCCCAGGTGAGCGGCTGGCGGGAGCCTCGGGCCCGCCGCAGGACGCCAGGAGCAAGTGCCCGGGACCGGTCAGTGGCCGGCACAGGGCCCTCGCTGCAGGTCACCCGGGGGGGACGCGCCAGAGGGGCCGCTGGCCAGCACTGCCCCCGCCCTCCTGGGCAGGCCAGAGCCCCGCGCGGCGCCGCCCCTCTCCCACCGCTGCTCCGGGACTTAATCACCTTGTTTTCGTGGTTTGGGTTTTGCTTTTTAATAAACAAACGGCCGCTTGGCTGTGGGCCCGGCCCCGGCCGCCCCTGCCTGACGGGCGTCCCCCAAGGCCTCTGCCCGGGGCTGCGCTTGTCCCAAACTCCCTGCCCTGAAAGCGAGGCCCGGCCTGGCACCGAGGGCAGCCGGCCGAGGGGAGAGCGCGCGGGACCCCTGGGTGGGCCCTGAGGGCAGCAGCGGGGCTGCCAGCCTCGGGTCGGGCCCCGCCCTGAGGGCCTCAGCTCAGGGGCAGAGAAGGGGGGCGGGGAGGGGTGGGAAAGGGCGGGATGGGTGGGTCTTGGGGCGTCGCGTGGGGGGTGCAGAGGAAGGGGTTGAAGAGCGAGTTCTAAGAGGCCGACCTGTGGGTAGTTTCCGGAGGTTAAGGAGCCACGGGTGGGCGTGAGGAGGACGAGGCCGTCAGGGCCAAGAGGTGGCCCAGGTGTATCCAGGCTCCCACGTGCGGGTTCCTGCTCTGCCCGCCCCGCCCCGCCCCGCCCCTCCCTCCCTCTCTCCCTCCACCACTGCCCACCACGGGCCCTTCGGGGGACTCAGTGGCCGGAGCCCCAGGGCAGCCTCTTGTGGAGCTGGTGGAGGGGTGCAGCGAGGCGGGGTGCCCCAGCAGGGCAGCTTGGAGGAGCCCCCAAGAGACTGTGGGCCCGGGCAGCCGTGAGAGGGACGTGCCCCATCCCCGAGGTGGGCCCCCGAGGGTCTGACGTAGGTGTCAGGACCCCTGGGCGCTCAGGGGCCTGGGCTTGAGCTGAGCCTAGGAGGGGCCTGAGGAGCATCCTGAGGGGGCGGAGGGGGCAGCGAGACCCAGGAGCTGGGCAGCTCGGGTGCTGAGCCGGCAGTGGTGTGAGCCGGGCGGAGGCCAGCACGCCTGCGCTGGCCGCGACGGAGGTCAGGCTGCAGGGCCCGAGGCGGTCGGCGGCTGTTCTGCTCCAGCCGGGATCACCTGTCCCTCGGGTGGCCGCTGGCTGCCAGGGGCCTCTCAGAGCCTTGCCCGGGGGCCCACGGCCCAGCCTCCTGGTCACTGCAGAGCTGACCCCAGGCCACAGAGGAGGGCCGGGCCCGGGGTGCCTGCGGCGGCAAGAAAGGGCTAGTCTGGAGGCCTGACACTGCCCTGGGCACAGAGCTCTGCAGGGAGGGTGCCCGGGGCCGTGGGCCTGGGCCGGGCAGGCCTCCCCGCCGGCCTGCCCACCGCGTGCGGCCGGTTTCTATAGCACCAGCCCGGGACGGGGCTCTGAGGCTCGGGGGCTAATCCCGCTAATCCTAGCAACGACTTGCTCCTGCGGCCTTGGGGCCGGGAGAGGTGAGCGCCCGGGCTCCACACGGGTCCAGCGGGCGCGGGCCAGGATGCCTGAGGAGCACCTGCCCGGGCCCCTCCCCGGGCACTGGGGCTGCCCGGCCTGGAGGCCGTCAGGGTGGCGTCTGCGGCATCAGGCGCACTCCTGGGCATGGTGGAGACTGTGGCTGGGGGCTCTGGGTGGCCAATGTGGTGCTTGCCCCTCACACACTGCCCACTCGTTCACTCACTCACTCGTGCACGGGACAGCCGGGGCGCCATGCCTGGGCCTGCCCAGCCTGGGGGCTGCCGTGTCCTGAGTGGCACAAGGCTGAGCATGGTGGCCTTGGCCATGACTCTGCCTCTAGAGGCCTCCTGGACACCTCACTCTGCCGTCTCCCTGGGTACTGCCGGGCAGCTGACCCCAGTGTCCAGACCCCAACCTGCCGGTGGCTTGGCCTCGGCCACGGCCTGGAGTCCTGGGCCCCTGAGGAGGGCACTCTCTCCCGGGGCCCTGGACGAGGGGCCAGCCAGCGGTCAGCCTGGGCACTGTGGGGGTGGCCCGCTGGCCCTGGGTCTGGCCTGAGTGACCCCCAGCGGACGGCCTGGTTTGAAGAGCCACAGTTGGGGGTCACAGACAAGGCTGCCTCGGTTTACCCTCCCCCAGCGTCGGGAGGCGTCTGCGTCGCTCGCTATTGGTGAGGCCGCCCTCTCCCCGGCAGCGGCGGCCTGTGGGGTGTCGCTGCCCAGGCTGGCCAGGCGAGGGGCCAGGGGAGGGCGGGGCGGCCGGAGAAGAGGATGAGGAGGGGAGCATCGGGCCTGCACACGAGGACTTGAAGAAGGGCACCGGGCAGCAGTGTCCGGCCGGGCCCCGCCCCGGGAGAGGCCCTGTCCATGCAGAGCCCCGGGGCCCAGCCAGCTGCCGCCACCTTCCCACGGCCGAGTGCTGCGCACCCGCGGGCCCCCGTCTTCCCGGCTCCGGCCCCCGCCCTGCCCCCTCGTGCGGCTCGAGGGCCCCCACACCCGTCAGAGGTGGAGGCGGCTTGGGTGGAGCGTGAGGAGGGCAGGGATCCGCCGGGCCCATTGTTTAGAGGAGAAGGAACTGACCTCAGGTCCGGGCGAGGCCTCCCACCCACCGCTTCCTGCCCCCGGCTGCCCGGCAGCTTTGTCCGCCTTATTTGGGATTGGGAAGTGGCGCTGCACGTGTGGCCCTGGGGGCGCGCGGACCGGCTCGTGGGTCAGAGGCCTCGCCCCGCCGCCGCCGCCCAGATGCCCTGCAGGGGGACAGGCGCTGCCCGGCAGTATCCACCCTCCAGCGAGTGTCCTCCGAACCTGCGCCCACCCGCCTGCCCGTCTGCGCGGCAGCTGACCCCACCCCCGCACCCACGTCCACCCCGCAGCCCTCGCTGCCCATCTCCCCTAGGCCCTGCCATCCTCCATCCGTCCCCCATCACACACCCACCACCCGTCCACCCGTCCATCTCCCACCCACTCGCCCGCCACTCCCCACCCCTGGCACACTCGTCCATCACCGGCTCCCTGCTGTCCAGTTACCCAGCCGCACGCTTGTCTTGCGGCCCACCCGCCACCCCCCGCCCTGCCCCATCCTGCCCATCCGTCCACTCACCACCCTCTTCTCCATCGTAGCGTCTTCATCGTTGGAAACAACGGAAGCGTTGCTCTGTCCCCTGCAGCTCCTGCACCCTGAGACCAGGCCCAGCTCGTGGGGCTCCCTGTCAGGGCCCACCGGCAGGAGAGGGTTGGGGCCACCGTCCCACGGGGGCCGGACTGCTGGGCTGCCCTCTCGCATGCACGCTGCCGGTGCCGTCCTCTCCTTCGGCCTGAGCGAGCGCCCACACAGGCCGGACAGCTCTTCGTGCCCCCGCAGAAGCTGCCGGGGCGACTGTCCAGCCAGGACAGAGGGTTGAGGGCAAGGCAAGAGCCCATGGGCGTGCAGTGGACGTACAGGCCCGAGCAGGGAGCCGGGACCCACCGAAGCAGCCATGCAGGGCCTGGGGCCTGCACAGCCCCCCAGGGGGCTCGCACCTGTGCTCCTGCTCTGGCCAGAGAGGCAGAGGCGTGGACACCCGCTGACTGCCCGGTCTTGCCACAGAGACCAGGGCTGTGTCCGCTCAGCAGCCAGACTCCATGGCCCTCTGATGCCCAGAGCCAAGCCCCGTGCAGCCCCCGGGCAGCAGGTGCCAGCCTGGTGGCTGGGAGGGGCAAGGGAGGGTGCAGGCAGAGCCGAGCTCCCAGGGGACCCTGGCTGGCCAAGGTGCAGAGGACAGCTGGAGCCCGAGACCGGGGCTGCTCTGGGAATCGACCCCATGTCTGACCGGGAGGGGAGTCCGGGGCCGGGACCGGACGTCTACCTCTGCCCACCTCATCTCAACACCACGCGCCCATGAGCGTTGTCTGGAGGTACCGGGACTGGCCGGCTACCCGGCCAGCAGTGTCCTGTCCCTGGTGGCTGAGGATGCGGTGGGCTGGCGCAGCTCAGGGCCTGCAGAGCCTGGCCTCCCAGCCACAAGTTTCCCACGAGGCAGTCCGCGGACTTGAGGCCCTCCAAGGTGGGGGTCCCAGCAGGCCCCAGGGCCCTCACTGTCCAGTGTCCCCGCTGCTGGGTCAGTCTGTGCCCCGGGGGGTCAGGGCTTGGAGCGAGGAGACAGTGGCCTGGCCTGAGACAGTGCAGGGCGGGGTCACCAGGACCGTGTGGGGCACGTGGCGGTGGCAGTGGGGGGCCTGTGATCACCAGAGCTGGGCAGGTGGGCAGGGAGGAACGAGGTCCCTGGGTCGGGACCACTAGGCAGCAGGACGGGCATTGTGGGGGTAAGGAGGTGAGGGCTCCAGAAGCAGGGGAGGGCGGGGAGGTGGCCAGGCCTGGCCAGGACCGGGGGTTTCCACCACTGGGCCTTGGGGAGTGGGCCGGCCCTCTGCTTTGGTTTCCCCACCTGCAAGGGCAGCTCCAGGGGCTGCTGTGGGCCGAGGTCCGTGACGTCCGGGCCCGGGGCCACGGGCTGGCGAGGGCCCCACGGCCGAGTGGAAGCGTGGCCAGTGAGAGGCATCTGACACTGGACAGCACTTGGGCGGCACAGGGCGGGTGGGGCAGCTGCACGGGCCCCATGTCAGCACCGCCAGGGACGCCGAGGCTGGAGCTCGCCTGTGGGCAGCAGGAGACTCCGAGGCGGCTCTGCAGCTCCCGACAGGGGCCGCATCGGAGGCAATGAGGAGACACGGGGGCATGGCCTCCAGCCCCCTGGCTGGGGAACCTTGGGGGTCTCCCCTCACACCCTGCCCTGCCAGTAGAGGCCCCTGCCGGACAGAGGCCAGCCGCAGGCGGGGGCCGGGGCAGCTGCAGCGGGCGGGTGGCACGGCGGGCCCAGCTGAGCCTTGTGCAGAACGACAGCGGGACATGAGGGTCAGGCCTGCCAGGCCCTGCTGCCCCCCGCCTGCCCGGCGGGGCCTCCGGAGGGAGCGTGTGCCGTTGTCCCGCCACCAAAGCTGTGCGTAGTGAATTAATTTCCTGACGTAGTAAACATTTCGGAGGCCAAGGTCTTCCCCTTCCCGTGCGGGCGCCAGCCAAGTTCCCGAGCCGCAGCTTGGCCGAGGAGCTGACCTCCTGCGGGTCGCCCAGGCCTGTGGCCACCCCCGCCCGAGACCCCTCGGGGTCCAGCCACGGAGCCAAGATTTGGCTCCTCCTGGGGGCCCAGAGAGGCCAGGGTTGAATCCCAACTTGGTTCTCAGCACCAGGCCCTGGGCCTCCCTAGGAGGGAGAGGCCCCCTGAGTAGCCGCATCCGAGTCACCAGCGGGTGCCAGATACTACCCCAGCGGGGACCCCAGGTACCCCCAAAGTGGGGGCCCTGAGGTCCAGAGAAGGTCACGTGGGGTGGGGAGATCTCTGGGGAGAAGCTGGGGCCATGCGGGGATGCAGCCCGGGGTGCAGGTGGGAGATGCAGGCTTAGGGAGCATAGTCTGGGGGTGCAGGCTTAGAGGGGCAGCCGAGGGGCTGAGGGGCAGCTCTCCAGGCAGACGGGGGAGCCGCGGGAGGCCCGTGTCCACACAACGCTGCTCCAGGCGCTCGAGTCCCAGTGGCCCTCTGATAGGGGGTCCTCTGAGCTCTGACAGCCACGGCTACGTCCAGGGGGGAACTGCTATGACCAAGGTGCCCGCCTTGCCCTGTGGGCCTGAGCCCCATGGACAGACCAGGGACCTGCACCAGGGCCTGTGGGAGCGACGGACAGATGCCGCTGGCTCCTCTGGATCCGCAAAGGACATTGGAGGTGTGGGGGCGTGAGAGGAGACTGAGGCAGAGGGAGGTCAAATGACCACAGGCAGGGACCGTGGGGCTGAACCCTGCGGCCCGCCCCCCAGCCTCCCCTTGCGCCGGGGTGGCCGGCGTGCGCCTGCACCTGTGCCCGGAGCCGCGGGGCCCGGCGTGAGCGGCCGGCAGCGTCCGGCCCCTGTAGTCCCTCCCCACGGCTGTTTTCTTGGGCGTGTTTGGCATTTTTGGCTGCTGAGTCGGGGGGCCGGGGCCGGGGCGGCCGGGGTGGGGGCTGTTTGTGCCCGGCGCCCACCCGGCCGCGCATTCTTGTGGTGTGTCTTTAACTTGGTAAAAATTTGGGAAATTTCTAAATAAAACAAAACAAGGGGAAACATTTTCAAGGATTTCAAAACCGGCGCCGGCGCCTCCCCGTGACTGGGCCCAAGGCCGGTGTGCCCGAGCGCGGGGCTCCCACGTGACACCCGCAGGTGCCCATGCGCCCGGCCTGGGCGTCTCTGAGGCCCTGGGCAGGGGGTGGCCGGGTCAGAGTGGGTGAGGGCCCAGGCCGAGGCCTGCCAGGTGGGGCGTAGGGACCACGGCTGGGCTGGGGCCCTGAGCGTGCTGGACGTGGTCACCCCAGGGTGTCAGGTGCAGGCGTGGGCAGCGCCGTGTGGGGTGAGGACATGCCGAGCCACGGCAGCCTCGGTCCCGGAAGCCTCCCAGGCAGGCTGCTTCCGCACCCAGCAGGGCCCAGCACTCCTCAGGGCCGCAGCCACGGCCCCGGGGCCAGAGGCTGCTCCGAGCTGGCTCCAGCTCTGCTCCAGGCCGGGCCGAGCGAGGGCGCCCAGCTCACCGTGTGCCAGCGCTTCCTGGCGGCCAAGCCTCCAGGGAGGACGCGCCTGCCCGTCAGGCCCCGGTCCTGCTCCCCCACAGCTGCCCAGGCGCGGGGGCCCGGGGCGGCCCTGAAGCGGGACCTGCCGGGGCCCGGGTATCCCCAGGCTCCGCTGCCCCTGAGAGCGGGGGCCCGGCTCAGTCTCAGCCTCGGGTCACGACCACGGGGTTTATTGGCAAAGAGCAAATTGAGAAAAAGGACAACGATCCTCAGCCTGGCCACCATGGCCGCTGGGGTGTCGTGGTGCTGCTGCGGCCGCATGGCGGCCGGGGGCCGTGAGGGGCGCGGCTGGACGAGCCTGCGGTGGCGGCGTGCCTCTCGGGGCTTCTCGCACCCGCGGCCTCTGGGTCCTTTCCTGGCTCTGCTGTCACAGCGGCCAGCAACAGCCTCGCCCTGCTGGGCCTTGCAGGGGGCGGGGCCGGGCCAGACGGATGGATGGAGGCCGGTGGACAGATGGACGGAGGCCGGTGGACAGCGCGTGCCAGTCCCCAGCGCCAGACGAAAGGGCAGACACGAGCGCCACGCACGGGAGCTGGAACACCCGCGTTTCCAGCAGGGCCCAGCCCGGGCCGTCCAGCCGCTGCCGGCCCCGAGGACGATGCGTGTCCAGACCACAGGGGCTCGCGGGCCTTGGCCACGCCAGACGGTCCAAGACTCGAGCCCCGGCAAGAAGCGGGCGCGAGTGAGGGGCCCCGGGCCGGTCAGCCAGAGGGGGGTGGCCTGGCGGGACGGTGCTGCCCGCCCTCACCTCGCGCTCACTGGGTTGGCGCTGGGGCAGCTCGGGCCCCGAGTCCTCTGTGGGTGGAGAGTCAAGGGGCCGGGGCCGTCCACACAGGCCACAAGGGCCTGGGGCGCCCGCGGGGCCGGGACTGGCTCACGAGGGTGAAGCCGCCATCAGCGGGTCGCTGGCACCTGCGAGGCGGTCGGGACGGTCGGAACGGGGGTGCAGCCAGCGGAGGCTGGGGTGTGGGCCGGGGCGTGAGGCTGATCTGGTGAGTGCCTGCCGCGCGGGCGGGAGAGGTCGGCGGTGGTCAGGCTTCAGGGGGACAGCGGCACCTCCCGGCCGGAGCCCCGGCTGCTCCCGCTTGGTGAGAGAGGAGCAGGGAGACCCGGCGCCCTGCCGACCCCACGCTCACAGGGTGCGCTCCCGCACGTGGGAGGGCCCGGAGAGTGGGGCTGGCCCTCGGTTAGTCTTCAGGGTCCTGGGCTGGGGGCGTGTCTGGACATCTCCAGAATAGGAAGGAATCCGGGGCTTCCCTGGGGGCGCAGGGGTTAGTCTCAGCACCACGAAGCTGTCGCAGCCTCTGCAGCACGAGCCCCATCCCCGGCCGGGGAGCGACCCACATGGCGCAGCAGACCCCCCTGTCTCCCCGCTGCTTCCCTCAGCAGTGGATTTCAGTCCGTCTGCCTGTTCTGCTCCCCACTCTGTCTCTGGGGAGTCCTCTCACCCCCGCACCTCTGGCCTGTACCCCAGCTCTTGGATGCATAAATCTTTAAAAAAAAAAAAAAAAGAGTCTGTGTGTTGCTTCCCCCAGTAAAGGAGGGGTGAGGCCAGAGGGTCCGGGCTGCGTTCGGGGGTAGCAGCCCCCCAGAGGGGCTGGGGTGGACAAGGCCACGCCCGGGGCGCTGGGAAGGCAAACCCGGGTGTGTCCGGGTGAGAAGACGCAGGGGCGGATGTGGGAATGGCCCTCGGCCATCAGGGCTGCCCGCCCCCAGCCCGGCACCTGCACCCCGACCTTGAGGCAGGCGCGCTCCTGCTGGGGCCCTGGGGCCCTGAGCAGCTGCCCAGCCCCCTGGGTCCAGGCCAGTGGGGGAAGCGGCATCCAGCGGGCTCTGGGGGGGGCAGCACCACCAAGCCGGCCCGCAGGAGAGGCATGGACTCAACGCCGCCCGCCCCTGCCCGGCGCGACCCGGGCCCAGCAGCTCTGGGTGGGCGCCGGGTGGAGCCGCCGCTGACCATGTCTGAGAAGGGGTTCTCTGGGGTATTTGTGAGAAAACGGACCACAAGGTGGGGGGGGTGCAGTCATATTAGGAGGGGTGTTGTGGTGAGGAGCAGGGTGGGGAGCACGGGTGCACCCCTGCAATAGGACCCTGGTGTTCAAGGGAGGGGGGCCTCGTGGCATGGGGTCCCCAGCAGCTGGGGGGCCTGGGGTGGCATCAGGAGTCAGGGTCAGGCCGGGGCCTGGGGTGTCCTGGTGACCTGTGGGTGGCTGGGCTAGGGTGGAATGGGGGGAGCCTAGGGGCACCCGTGAGCGCCCCCCACTCCTCAGGGTGGGGGGGCTGACAGGTGGGCAAGGGGTGCCGGTCAAGGGTGCAGGAGGGAGGCCGGGGGCCACCATGCAGGGCGGCTGGGCCGGGCCGAGAAGACTGTGCTGCCCGGACCCGGGAGGGCTGGGCCCAGCCTGGGGCTGGAGGCAGGAGGGGCGAGAAGGGCCTCGTGGCCAGCCTCTGGGGAGGGGCCTCTGGGTGGTGGCCTGGGAGGAGCAGGAGTCTGCGCCCGGCCGGGGCATGTGGGCGCAAGGGCTGGGCGGGGGTGACGGTCGCTGGACAGTGGCAGGCCCTCCGGGAGACTCCTGGGGGTGGACGCGGCTCCCGGCGGACGCCATGGCTTCCCGCCGCCCTCAGCCTCCCCACCCGGCGCCCCAGCGCCCGCTCCCCGCCTCTCGCGCCCCCCTGCCTCCCACCGGGGCCTCCTCCCCACCCAGCCCTCCTGGCCTCCCGCCCTGCCCCACCCCACCTCCGGGCTGTTCCCACAAGCCGAGTCCTGTCGGGAGGATTCGCTGATGCGGAGAACTCCCAAGCACCCCACGTGCAAACAAACGGAGACCCTCGGCTGCCCCTCCCGAGCCCGCCCGCCCGGCCCCCGCCCCGCCCCGCAGCCCCGCAGCCCCCGCGGCCCCCACGGCCCCCGCGGCCTGGCAGGTGAGAGCAGGTGTGCCGGCCTCAGTGGCCCCTGCAGCTGGGTGCCAGAGGTGGCCAGTGCCAGGGGCGCCTGGAGCTGCCCCCCGCGGGGTGAAGGCCGCGTTTGCGCAGCCAGGAGCAAAGGCCAGAGAAAAGCAAACGCGCTGAGGCCGCTTTGATCCCTCCTCCCAAGGCCCCTCCGGGGACTGGCCGCGTGGCCGGCAGGGAGCCTGCCCGGCCCGCTCCCCCGCCAGGGCCCGGCCGGCCCGCCACGCGCTGGCCCCTCTGCCGCCTCAGCCCTTGCCCTGCCCCCGCGGCAAGGCCTGGGCACCCAGCAGAGCCCGCGCGGCCAGTCCCAGCACCCACCACGCCCCGAGGAGCGGGCGCTGGGCCCACGAGTGGGAGGCATCCCCCAGAGCCCTCCTGGGGTCCCCGGCTCTGCAGAGCGCAGGCCCGGCCCCCCTCGGTCTGCCAAGCCGAGGCAGCAGACAGGTGAGGCCTGGGCCCAGGCGTGCGGGCAAGGGGCAGCCCTGGCCGGGAGGAGGCCTTGGCGCTCAGGCCCGCGCAGAGCCCGAGGCCAGCTGGACGCTGGGGCCTCCGTGCCCCGACTGTGCCCACCACGGAGGCAGGCGGCAGGCTGAGGCAGGCAGCAGGGGTGCCCCGAAGACCCCCAGTTGGCCTCCCTGCCCAGGCCAGGCCCTTCCAGCTCCCAGCCCTCCTCCGAGCGGGGGGCTCTCCCCTCTGCCTCAGCCCAGCCCCGCTCCTCCGGCCTTCCCACGCTCTCACAGCCTCGGGGCAGCAAGTGCTGGCCCTGGGCGCAGAGCTGGCAGCTCCGGGAGGTGGGTCACCGCGTGGGAAGGCTGCAGGAGGGCAGCCGGGGTGAGGCCGAGCGGCAGCCCGGCAGGGGCATGGGAGTCAGCTGGGCACCGGGCCTGGGCGGGGGCATGGGAGGCACCTCCAGCCCTTGCTCACCAGCCTGCCCTGGCACCCCGGGACCTGGAGAGGGTCTGCAGCCTCAGCCTTGGACACCAGGCAGCCTCCAGGCCCTTGGGGCGCAGGCATCAATGCCCCCAAGCCTGCTCAGGCAGGGCACCCTCTCCCTGCCCCACCCCCCAAACAGTGGGAATGCCCCCACTTCTGGGCTCCCCCAGTCCCTGTACCCCCACCCGGTCCACCATCACCCCTCTCCCCAGGCTGGGCCTCCTCGCAGGCCACCCCAGCCTCCAGGCCGTGGCCATACCTCACTCCCAGCCCCTCCTGGGGCGCTTCCTTCCTGCCCCCAACTCTGCCCCAGGGTCACCCCGGGACCCCACCTAACCCACAGACTGATGGCCCTGCTTGCTGTGGGGTCTCAGCGCTGTGTAGATGGGCCCCGAGGCCCGGGCTGCGGGGAGGAAAGGGCTGCGGGTGGGCGGGGGAGGCAGGGGGGAGGGAGGTGGCCGGAGGCGCGGCTGCGGGCTGGCCTGGTCAGGGAGCGCGGCTGCAGGGCTGCTGGAGGACGGCCTGGGAAAGGGCAGGAGCCGCCATGCTGGGGAGAGAGCTGGGGTCCCCCGTAAACCATCTCTGGCCACAGGCTCCCCGTGGCCAGCTCCTGTCTGAGGGCGGCTGAGATGTTGTTGTCTCCTGCGCCCCCGTGAGGTCAGTGGGTCTCATGACACCCATTTTGGTCACCAAAGTTGGGCTTTTGGGGGTGCGGGTGGGAAGACACCCCACCCCCGGCAACCCCCAAGCTGGCCCCCCCTCTGGCTCTCCTGCCTAGACGGTGCAGGGGCTGGGGGGTCTTCCTAGGGAGACCCCAGGCCCCTCGACCCTGCAGGTGGTGGCCCCCTGGCTCCAGGCCCTCCTGCCAGCTTCTCAGCCCAAGGGCGCCGGGCCTGCTGGGCGCACCCCAACCCTGCCGCGGGCTAGGTCCCGCTGCCCTGGGCCCTGCCCTCGGCTCTCACTTTGTTGAAGGTGTGAGGGGCAGAGCCAGCCTCCACGTTGCTCCCTGCAGGGACCCCCAGAGCCTGGACTGCAGGGGTCTCGCAGGCCCCCCTCAGAAGCAGCAGCAGCCCCACTCAGCGGGTGGCAGGTCTGGAGTCCACAGCGCCTCAATTTGCCCAGCCCAGGGCCCAGGGTGTGGCCGTGAGCTGCGGAGCCTGAGCAGGCCCCGCGAGGGCGGGGGCAGGGAGGCTGAGAGGGTGCTGGAGTGCCTCCCAGCCTCCGGGGACCCTGGCCACACCGCCTCCCCTCTTGGAGGGACGCATGTCCAGGCCACGGGGTCTTGGCCAGGTTGGACGTGGCTGCCTTGGCTCAGGGCCGCTCAGGGTCTCCTGCTGGCCCCGCTGGGTGGCCGAGGCAAGCGTGAGCACGCACGTGGGCTCTGCGGGGCACCCGCCGCCCTTCTTTCTGGACGTGTGGGGCCAGGTGGGGGTTCAGCAATGGGGCTGGGGGTGTCGTGCTGTGGCACGGGCTCTGCTGTCAGAGCCAGGCCAGGCGCCCAGGAAGGCCACTCCTGAGGCTGGCAGCTGAGCCTGGCCTGGAGCGGCGGCCCCCACCCAGCTTCCCAGCCGCCCACGGGGCCCGTGCCGCTCCCCCGGCCGTCCTCCCAGACTTTGAGGGATTTCTTAGAAAGAGCAATTAGCCAGCCACAGGCCCGCCAGGCCCGGGAGGCTCCACGCTGGCCCAGCCCGCTTCCTCCCGCCAGGAACTCAGGGTTCCAGAGAGCCGAGGACGCAGGCAGCTGGCCGCCCCACAGCCCCAGGCACAGGAGCGGCCTTCCTGCCCGGGCGGGGAGCCTGCGTGGGGGCACTCCGGTGCGGGAGGCCAGGTCGTGAGCCTGGTCGGCAGCAGGCCCCAGGAAAGGGCGGCCCAGCCACTCTGTCACGCAGCCCCATCCCGGCCCCAGGGCCAGCGCCGTGCGGCTCAGCCTGGCTGGCCTCTCAGGTGGGGCCCCGAGCCCTGCGCAGGCTGCCGACCCCAGCGTGGGACCAAGGCATGCTGGGAGAGGGACAAGGCTGGGCGAAGCCCCTGGGGCACTGGGGGGGCTCCAGGCGGGGAGGAGCAGGCAGGCCAGAGCAGGCAGACCAGGAGGGGGCTGGAGCCCGGCCCTGCACTCCCAGGCCGAAGAGCCTCCCCTGGACCTGTCCACCCGGCCCCTTCTCCCCCTGCGTGGGGCCACCCCCTAAAACTCTGTGGCAATGGTGGGCCGCGGGCCACTGCGCCCAGCCCATCGCCCTCGGCTCCAGTGGGGGTCACCTGAGCAGGCCCCTCACAGAGGCCACGCTGCAGGGGCAGTGGCACCCGGCGCACCCGGGGTCCCAGGCTGGGTCACCTGCCCCAGACCGCTGAGTCCGCAGCGGGTGGCGGGGCCTCCAGGACCCCTGCTCCTCCCAGTCCTGCACGTACAGGCCCCAGCCGGGCAGCACCCCGTAAATCACCTCCCGTCCACAAAGCCGCCCTGTTCATGGCCTCAGGGCAACAAGCCTGCACTCAGAGCGCCTGGGCCTGGCCCCGCGCCCGGTGCTGGGAGGCCGGTCCCCGCTTGGGCAGCGCCCGCAGCCCTCGGCCTACGCCCCGACTCGGGCTGCCTCGCCACCGGGGCTCCCTGGACCCACTGTCCAAACCAAGACCCCAGAAGCCCTCCTGAGCACCCCAGCTCCCCCCACTGCACGCTGGGCCAAAGCGGGGCCCCCCGCAGGGAGGCTGGCAGAGGAGCCCCGACCTGAGCCGCCCCACGCCCCCGCCCGCCTTTCAAAGGAGGCCTTATTGACGCTGCGCCCAAGCCCTGGACTCAGCAGCCACAGGGACGCTCAGGGGGCCTGGCTCCCACACCCGGCTGGGACGTGTCTGGCCACACGTGTTTCTGAGCCCCGTGGGCCCAAGGGTGCTTGGGCCACCCAGGGGGCCTGCCTGAGACCCCAGCTCCACGACGGTGCGGGGACGGGCCCTCACTTGCCCCCTCCTCCCCTGGCCCCGGGGCTCCTTCTGGGCCTGCGCAGCCCCTGGGCACCGCTGGCCACTGGCCGGGCAGCCAGGACGGGATGCCCAACCCAGAGGGGCTGAGGCTGTAGCCGGCTCCGCCTGCCATGGTCCCCGACCCCCGTTTTCGGGGCAGGACCCTGAGCCCCCGCCACAGGCCTGGGCCCCGCCGCTCCCACCCAGCCTAGGCTCAGCTCTGCGGCCGGTTGGGCCGGGCTGGGTGCCCTCGCCTGGACGGTCGGGCCTCCCTGGCCCTCACAGGAGTCAGCTAAGCGCCCTCCTGCCGGCAGCCCCGGGAGGTTCAGCACCTGCCCCTCTGGGCCTGGAGGTGTTTGGAAAAGTGAGAGGGTGAACCCCAGACTCTGCCTTGGCTGGGGGGTGGCACCAGAAGCAGCCCTACCCACCCCCAGGGGATCCACCCTGACCCTGGGGCCCAGGTTGGGGGGTGCCCTGCCCTGCTTTTCCTCTGCAGGGCCCCGGTCCCTCCTGGCCAGGACTGGCTGGCCTCGGCCCCGCCTGCCCGAAACCCTGCCCTTCTCCCCACTCAGAGGGGCTGGTCACCCACCCCAGCCCGGGGGCAGCGCCGGGCCTCCTGGCCCAGCTCCTGATGGCTGGCGCCAGGCTGCCAGCTGGCCGGGCTTCTGCCCAGAGACGCAAGCCCCCTGTGGGCAGGCCGGCTGCTTCCCCTCCCCCCGGCCCCGACCGGCTGGGCTCCCACCTGGCACAGGCCTGTGCTCACAGGGCCCTGGCCCTGGCCGGCTGGGCTCCCCCGGGTGCCGGGTTGGTGGCGAGGCCTCTGTCCCAGCCCAAGAGCACGCCGGCCCCATAGGCTGCCCCCACCTCCTCTGCTGCACCGCTGGCCCGTGGGCAGGGAGGGCTGCTGACCTCTGTGCCCACAGCCGGAGGCGGGGAGTGCGGGTGGCCGGTGGCCGCGGGCGGGGGCAGAGGGACTTGGCGGCAATGCCGCTGGATGCAGCGGGCAGCCCGGCCCTCCTTCCTGGGGGGCTCGAGCCAGGGCCTCGGCTGCCGTCCGCAGTTTCCACGCCAGCCTGGTGCCCAGGCAGGAGCGTGCGGCCACCTCTGCCAGCTCGCACTCATTTCATGCTGCTACTGGATGGAACACAGGTCGCCCTCGGGGCCGCACCCCAGGAGCTCTCTCCAAGGTCCCCCCGGGAGCCACACTTCGGGGCGCCCAGAGGAGCCAGCATTCTCCCATTCACTGGCCCGTCCTGCCATCCATAGTCCCTGCACCCTCTGTCCACTGCCTGGTGTGTGGAAGGCCCTGATGTGGCCCCTGCAGCCGGTTTGGCTGGGGCACCTGCCAGGGACCCCACGGGCTGTGCAGGGCAGTGCCCCTGGCCAGGCCACCTCAGCCTCCAGAGGCTCCAGGGAAGTGGCCGCCCGGCCCACCCTGTGAGTGGGAGTGTCCCCCTAGAGTGGTGACCAGCCCCAAAGCTATATCTTTGTGATGGGGGCAGGTGTACCCCCAAAGGGGAGCCCGGGTGGGGGTGGTGGCACAGCCCTCTGGGCCCTGACCTGGGGACGGCCGTGTCAACATGGTGGGAGGCCGGACGCAGGGGCAGGGCGGCGGCCCAGGCCATGAGCTAAGAGGCCAGGGCCTCACTGCCCTCTCCAGGGTCCTGGCACCCGCTGGCACCCATGTGAACGGGGCCGCATTCCTGTCCCCTCTGGGCGAGGGCAGGGAAACCAACACCAGGCCTGAAATAGCCGCTGCTAGTGGCCCGCTGCCCACTGGGGGCTGCGCGGGGCCCCCCTGAGGGCCCGGGTGCCTGAGGGGACAGCCCAAAATGGTCAGTGTCCCTCCGAGCAGGGAGGGGCTGGCAGCGCGCCGGGTGGCCACAGACAGGCAGGAACAGCTGGTGAGAAGGGGTCATCCTGGGGGGCAGGCTTGGGGGGGCTAGAGCATGGCCAAAAAGCCAGGGTCCCCAAAGCTCGTCCCCAGCCCCCAGCCCTCGATGCCACTGGGTGGGCTGTGGGTGGGGGCAGCCTGGCCTCCTGGGCCTAGCGGAGGGAGGTGCCCAGGGCCCAGACGGAGTGGGGGCTCACAGGCAAGGGGGCGGCAGCAACCTGCCCCCAGCCTGCCCCCCTGGTCCACAGCCAGCAAGCCCCCCTGGGCGGAGAGCTGAGGTGGGCGCAGGCCTGGGGGCCTGAGTGGCTGCTCCCCTTCCCGGCCCCTCAGAACAGCGCCAAGGCGGGTGTGGACACCTGCGGCCCCAGAGGTCTGAGCGCTGCCAGCTGTGCCCCACAGCTTCGGTCCCCGGAGGCTGGGCCTGGGGTCCCCCAGCAGCCTGTCTCCACTCCCGGCCCATGCTCTCCAGGCAATCGGGGGCCGATGGACCTGCCCTGGCCTCGCTTTCCCACCAGCGTGGGCAGCGGGGAGGAAGGGCCCTGTCCCTGGGGGTGGCTCGTGGGGGCGGGAGCAGTGGGGTGCAGGGGAAGAACTTTGCTGGGGTGCCGGACGCCGTCTTCCAGGGTCCCTCTGGGAGGCCCACCCCACAGGCTCAGCCCTCCTGGGGGCTGCCGCCGTCCCTGCTGGCCGGGAGCAGGGCCAGGAGCGCGGGGTCCGGCCCGCTGCCCTCGAAGCCAGCATTTGGCCAGAGGGACGTCTGGAGACAGGCGGAGCTCCCTGGGCAAAGGGGTGGCCAGCAGCCTCCACTCCCACACGCACCCCGCGCGTGTGTTCTGGGTTGCAGCCCCCACTCATACCCCAGGTTGCGGGGAGCAGCGGCGTGAGGGCGAGGCCCTGTCCGGGAGCGCGGCCGGGTCCCCGGCCCGGAGGGACCCCATCTGGAAGGGCAAGAGGAAAACTGGGGCCTCGAATTTTCTCTTTGAAAAAACAAATAAAAAGGAAACTCGTTTTAAAGGGGAAAGAAAGATGTCCTTCCTGCCTCCCCACACTTGGTGCGGGGCCAGCGAGGTGGTTTCGGCAGAAACCCTCTCTCCCTCTATTAAATGTAACCAGACACGATCTCCGCGTGCAGATCACACGGGGCCCTGCAGACCGCGGGGCTCCGGGCCTCCCCGCCGCCCCCGGGACAGACAGGCGCCCCCGGGCGGCGGGGCCGTGTCCCCCAGGCCGGGCGTCAGAGGTGGCACAGCCGCAGGGAGGGGCCACGCGGGGCCCGGGCCTGGGCCTCTCACGCCTCCCCTGCCCCTGCTGGGGGACGCTCAGCCCCCCGAATGCTTGATGAGCTGCCTGCCTGGGAGAGCTGAGAAGCCAGGATGGGAAGCAGGTACTGGGGACCCTTAGTGACCCCCACCCCAGCTTTGTCGTGGCCCTGCGGCCTCCCAGCCGCTCCCCAGACCCCACCACTCTGCAGAGCTACCCGGCAGTCAGGGCCAGTGTCCCCTCGTCCCGGAGCGGAAGGGGGACCAGGCCAGGGAGGCCGCCGGGCCTGCTGGGAGAGCACTTCCTCGGAGAGCACACGGCACACACAGCATGCCCTCGCACACGCCCCGACACACACGTGTGCCTCACACCCACATGTACATGCACAGGCGCACGCACATGCACACACACGGGCACACACATGGCAGACATGGGCATGCCTGTGCACACGTGCGCATGGCACCAGGCTCGGGCACACGGGCCACCCCTTGAGCGCCCGCACGCGCACCGGCACGCATGTGCACTACGGGCCTCCATGCAGCACACACGTGTGCGCCCCGGGACACGCTGTTCTTTCCAGGCACGCAGCCCAGCCAACAGGCAGGAAGGAATAAATCTTCCAGCGTGCGCCTCCCGAGCCCCAGGGCGGGGGTGCCGCAGGCATCACGGAGGGGCTCGCCGCCAGCGGGGGCTGGGAGGGGGGAACCAGTGCGCCCCGAGGAGCTGCGCCTGGCTGGCAGCCTGCCCGGTGCGGGAAGGCTGGGGGCGGCCCCTGTGCCCAGCAGCCCACCCAGGAGGGGCAGACAGGCCCGGCCCGGCCCGGCTCTCAGGCTGCCACGTGGCCGCGCGAACGGAGGCCGGGGCCTTTTCCTGCCTCAAGCCGGGTGGCCCTTGGCGACCAGTGGACCCCGTCCAGCAGGGCAGCAGGAGGGCCAGGGAGTCGCGCAGAGGCTGGCAGGACTCCAGGTCTGTCCTGCAAGGGGCCAGTGCCTGTACCTGCTTAGTCGGGAGCCCTGAGCCCTCCCAGGGGCCTCCAGGGTCCCCACCCGCCCCTCGGCCCTGCCGCCTGCAGGGTCCTCCCTCATTAGCCCGCCAGCCCCAGGCCTACGCTGAGCTGGAGGCTCGGCCAGGGCAGGCCCTGCGGTGGAGGGCTCAGCGAGGACAGGGCCGGCTGCTGCCCTCTCGCCCTGCCTTGCCCCCACTTGCCTGCCCACACTGCCCTGGGGTCTCCGTGAGCTCAGAGCAGACCCTGGTCTGCTCTCAGGCTGGGCGCAGGGAGGCCTGGGCCCCATGTTGTGTCCTGCCGGTAGGGGACTGGGCGCTGCCCCGGAGCCGGCTGCGAGGCCTGGACAGCCCCGGCCCGCGGTCCCCCGAGTGGGCTCAGGACCTTCTGTGGGAGGTGATGTGCCCGACGAACGGGAGCCGGCAATTCCCACCAGAATGCGCTACGCAGAGAGGATTCAGCTCTCACTGGCCAAGGACAGGCCACGGCCAAAGGCCTCTGCCGTCCACGCCCGGCAGGCGGCCCGTCACTCCGCGCGGGTCACCGTCCGCGCACGGGAACCTTACAGGAAATCAGCCCTCACAGGTGCTGGGTGCCCTCCCGGCCGCCTCCAGCGAGGTGGGGCAGGCCGGGACGGGAAGCGAGGCCCAGGCCCCAGAGCTTCCCGGCCTGCCCTGCCCTGGTTAGGGAGCTCGGACTGGGGACTGCAGCCTGGGCGCTGGGTGGCAAGGAGCGTGGGCTGGGGCCGCCTGCTCCCCGCTCCTCCCCACAGCCAGGGCTGGGTCACCTGGGGAAAACGAGTCTGGGGGCTGGGGGCGCCCACATCAAGGAACAGGCTGCAGAGCCCCAGACGTCAGCACCCAAGCCGGGGCCCACGCCACCAAGGGGGTGCAGAGGGCCGGCTTTCCTGGGAGCTCGTGCCAGGGTGAGGTGGGCCTGCCCCCCCTTCGCCCCACCCAGGCCCTCCTGATGGCACTCCCGGGGCGCCGCTGCAAATGTCACTGTTACAGGAGCCATTTATAGGGTGCACTTTGTGCACACATGGGGTTTACAATCCTTTTACAAGCCATAAAAGGGGGGCCGAGCACTCAGCTCTGTGGAAGCCGCTGGCCGCATCCCACCCGAGCCCGGCCACGGAGCGTGCCAGCCTCAGGCCCTCCCGCTCCGGGTGGGGTGTCTTGCCCCCAGGGGCTGCCTCCACACCGTGCTGTCCCCCAACCTGCCGCCCAAGCGCCTTTTCCACCCAAAGTCAGAACTGGAGTGAGACCTGCAGCCCTGGCCAGGGGGCCCCTCCCACGCCCACTCGCCTAGAGTGAGCTCGGCCTTCTCCCGGGGGCCACGTCTGCGTGGCTGGGGTGGGAGGGACACTGCAGGGCCCCTCAGCAGCTCCTGACGCTGAGCCCCAGCTTCTCAGCTGCCCTGCCCCTCGCTTCTGCAGGCTGCGGGTGGGCACTGGGAGCCCGAAGCAACTGTTTCCTGCGCAGAGGCTGCCCAAGACCTCGACACCCCCGGCGGGGTCTGCGGTCACGCAGCTGGGCAGCACACGTGGGCACTGCCCGCAGGGCGAGGAGGCGACAGCCTCCTCCTGGGGGGCGGGGGCGGCCCCAGTCCGGGATGCCGGTCTGCGGGCAGTGAAGCCCTGGGCTGTTGGGGTTGGGGGAAGAGGGCTGGTGCTGTGAAGCCTGGGGGCTGGGGGTCCCCACTGGTCTCCCCTGAGTCCGGGGCCCTCACAGGCTCCCTCATGGTGCCAGTGGAGCCGGGCACAGCAGTCCAGCCTCCTGCCTGCCGGCCAGCCTGGAACTACATATTCACTGGGGGGGAGCACCCCACCTTCCCTGCGCGCACCTCCCGACCCCAGAGGCCTGCTGGGTCCCCCTGAGGCAGGGCCGCTGCCCCCTCCCCAGGGGCCTTGCCTGGCCGGGGATCCTGAGCGGGGCCTCTGGCTGGAGGGAGGGGCCGAGACTCTGGTGTCTGCCTGGAGGCGCCGGCGGGCGGCCCCGCCAGGTTTCCCTGCCAGGCGCTGCCTCCCAACACCGGCAGAGTTGGCCGGCCCGGCTCAGCCACACGCTAAATAAATCACTCGCGGGGCGCTAGTGCGGTGTTTTTGCAGCGGCTGTAATAATAATATTAATAACAATGCCCCTCAGAGAGCTGGCAGCGGCGCGGCGGCCCGCGGTGGGGTGCAGTGGGGGGCCAGGCTGGCGCCCCGGGCCTGGCTGGCCCCGCCACCCCAGCCGCCCACCCACCAGGCTCCACGGCCCAGGGACCCGCCTCCCACTCGGACTGCGGCCCCCGGCAGGCCTCCGCGGGATGACCTGGCCGCAGCGGGCCAGGGGCCTGTGGGGCCGGCGGTGGCAGCCGAGGCTGTGGGTGACCTCAAGACGGGGCTGGGGAGGCGGACGGAGTCAGAACTAGGCTGTGCCCAGGCTGAACCCCTCAGTTCTAAGCCCCACACTGGCTTCGGGGAGGACCCCACTCCAGCCCTCCAGGCCCTGAGGAGCCCTGTGGTGGCTCTGGGGTGGGGAGCAAGGGTCCGGGCTCCTGTGGGGCTGGCGTCCCTGCACCCAGAGTCTTCTGGGAGCTCCAGCGCCCTGGGAGGGGAGGCGGGGCCTCCGCGGGGGCCAAGGAGTCGGGGCCGCAGGCAGAGGGGCTGGCGCCCAGCACGGCCCAGGGCAGAGCTCGGGACCTTTCAAGGCGGCGGGCGAGGGACAGGTGGGACCACCCCGTGAGGCCTGCCCGGCGGCCAGCCCTGGGCCTCCAGCTAGAGACAGGAGGAAGGCGGCCCCTCTGGGCTCAGGTTCCCCACGGAAGGGCCAGCCCGCCCATCCAGGCCCTCGCCCCCCGCCTCCCCTGCCAGCCCCCCTCGGCAAGTCCCTGTGTCCCCATCCCCGGGTAGGGAGTTGGGGGCAGCCAAGCACAGTGGGCTGAGAGTGAGGCCCTTGAGGGGTCCCCAGAGGAGAGGGTGGCCAGATGTGGGTGCCACTCAGGGACCGGCTCTGGGCAGGCCTGGGGCTGAGGAGGGGTGCGTGGCTTGAGCTCCTGGCCAGATGGGGGTGATGGTCTAGCCTGGGCTTGGTGAGAGCAATGTCTGGGGACCCAGGAGCCCACAAAGGGCAACTTGTCAAGAGCCCGTTGTTGCCCCGGGGGAGGCCCCACTCCTGGGGGCAGGGCGCCCGTCCCCACGGAGCCGCCCGCTGGTTTGGGGGGATGACAGGAGGTGGGCAGGCAGGCCACACACCGAAGCTCCCTGGGTTCAGAGGTCAGAGGGTAGAGGGCGCCCCGCTGCCCTGGCCTAGCCTGCCCCTGAGGGAGAGGGCGCGGGAGACACCGCAGCCGCAGTGGACGGAGGAGAGTGGGGTCCCGAGACTCTGCGCGGCCTCCCCAGCGGCCGCCCCTCCCTGCTCTTGCAAAAGCATGAAAACAGGCCGCCGCCCCGCCCCCACCCCAGGCGGCCGGGAACGGGCCTCGCGGGCAGCGCCAGGCAGCCGGAAGGCAGATTCCTGCTTTATGATGAGAGGGAGGAGGGGCCGCCCCGCGCAAGGCCTGCCTGGGCACCGGCCCCCCAGCCGCGAAGGCTGCCCGGCCCGGCCTGGCACGGCGGGGGCACGCGTGGCCGGGCAGGGCTTCGAGCCGCTTCTCAGCAGCCACCAGGGAAGGGGCACGCGGCCGGCGTGGGGTCAAGGGGCAAAGGCTGGGTCACCCGCTAGGGCCCCACTGTCCCTGGGAAGGGACCACGTGTCCCGTGGAAACGGGCCGAAGGGACCGGAGCCCAGGAGACACGGGGTGCCCCTGACCCCCAGCCTCTGGGCACTCTGACTCCCGGGGCCTCGCTGGCCGGCAGGGCCAGCACCCGGTTGGGTCTCGGGGTGCTTCCCAGGAGCGGGAGCCTGACAGCCCTGGGGAGACCCCGGTCACACCCAGGCAGAGCTCCCTGGGCACCCGAGCCCCAGCCCCGGCCTTGGCCCTGTGCTCAGGGCGGAGGGGAGGGGTGGCCCAGGCAGCCTCCGCCAGCCCCCCAGCGCCGCAGGCCCCAGCATGGCCGCCCCCCACACGGACAGAGGGCAGGCAACCCCGCCGAGAAGGCCCTGCCCGGGTTCTAACAGAGGGACCCGGGGGGGGGTAAAGAGAGGGGGCTCCCCAGGGCAGGGGGCGGGGGCAGCACCCCAGCAAGGCCGGCCGAGGCGGGGGCAGAAGTGAGTCCTGTGGAGGGGCGTTTCCAGCTCCCCGGAGGGGGCACGCCAAGATGCGACGGCATGACGGGGAGGGACGTCACAGCAGGGTCCCGGGCCAGGGGCCAGGTCCCCCAGACTCTCCCGGGTGCGGACACGCGTCCTCCCCGCGTCCGCAGGCCCGTCCCTCTGTGCGGGTCCGGGTCCCGAGCCCTCCTCTTGGGGGTCTCAGTCCGGGGGTCAAGGCCTCCATGACCTCAGCCACCACTGTGAAGGGCCCTCCCCACGCACAGCCACTCTGGGGGAGCCCGCCTGCCCCCCAGAGCGCCCCAGCAGGCGGCGACGCCCCAGCGCCCAGGGAGGGCGGGTGTGGGGCCAAGAGCGCGCGGCCCCCTTGGCGGGGTTCCGGGCCCTCTGCGGGGTGGGGGTAGCCCGAGCGGGGCCGGCGAGGTCCCGGGCAGGGCGGGCAGGGGCCGGGGCCGGCAGCCCCCTCCCTCCGCTGAGACGGCCGGGGCTGCGGCTGGAGCGGAGTGTGGGAACCGGCTCGCAGGCCGGATGCGAGCGGCCCACGGGGCCGCACCTGCAGGGGCCTCGCGCCTGTCCTTGGCCGCGAGCAGACCCCTGGCGCCGGCCGCCGGCATCCTGGCGAGCGGGGCCGCGGGGGCCGCCGCTGACCGTCCGCGTGAGCTCAGGCAGGGAGGCCTAGGGGGCCCCCCAGAACAGCTCCCGCAGAGCCCGCCTCCGCGAGGCCTTGGAAGTGGAAGTGACTTCTTCCTGGAAATATGTGGCGTGAGGGGTGAGGCAGAGGACAGGCCCTGCTTCCTGCCCGGGACCGCGGGGCCACACACCAGCCGCCCTCCCGCGACCCCCGCCGCTGCCCCTTCCTCCACACCCTCCGCCCGCGCCGCTGGGCACCCGGGTCCCCCGAGGTCTGGGCACACCCCTGCACCCAGAGCCCGCGGCTGCCCGCAGCTTCGCCCTGGCACCTCCCGCCTGCTCCAGCGGGACAGCGGGCGCCGTCTGGGGGTCGGGCTCAGAGGCCGAGGTCCCCGCCCGCTCCTCCCGGAGGATGGCAGCCGCCCGGGGCCTGCAGGGCTGGAGACGCGTCCCCAGGGCGGGTGCTCGCTGCCCCGGCCGGAGCCCCTCCGCCCCCGCCCTCCTCCCGGCCTCCAAGGGGCTGCCTGGTCTGGGCAGCAGGGACGACCCCAGCCCTGCCCCTGGGAGCCCCGGGTCCGGGCAGGGGACAGGAGGGCGACGGGGACATCGGGCCACATGGCGTGGGGGAGGACAGGCGCGGGCCCTTCTCGGGCTGCCGCTCGGAGAGCCGGGGTCTGCCCAGGGAAGAGGGACCCCGACGGGGCGAGGCCAGAGCTGCGGGCAGAGACCCGTCTCCCGGCAGCCCGAGGGTCAGGCGGACGGGCGAGGCGGGGGCCGTGAGGGGCCGGGGGCCCTGGCCTGGCTTCCAGCCCCGAGCCCCAGCGCGTGGCCTCAGTGTTCAGGAATGTGCTGTCCGTGGCGGGAGCCGCCGGGAGGACGGACGGGGCCCAGTCAGGTGGTCAGGGCTCTGACATTTTCCTGGCCGAGGCCGGCGGCCCCGTGGACACCGTGCCAGTTTTGGGGGGCCTCGCGTCCGGGGGCGGGAGAGCGTCCAGGCCCCTGGCCCATCTGCTTGGCTCCCACCGGAGGGGCTGTGCTGAGAAGCCTGAATTATGTTTTCTAAGGGATTAACTTCCAGATGATTCTAGAAGGGGCCAGGCGCAGTCGTGGCTGGAGCAGGCGGCCTCCCTCCCTCTTGGGTGGGCTGGAGCGGGACGCACCCTGGACAGTGGGAGCGTGAGCAGTCTCCTCTCCCTGAGACCGGCTTGCTCGAGCCTCACCCGCCCACCCACTTGACAAACGTCTCCCCTCCAGCCCGGGCCTGGGCTGGGGCTAAGACCACTGAGGCGGCAGCCCCGGCGCACACTTTGGGGGCAGGCGGGGAGGGGCGGCACCTCCCCGCAGGAAAGTGCAGCGGGGGTCCTCCCCTTCTGTGGGGGTCCATGCTCACTCACTGAGATTCCGGTCACTGTGGCGGGGGAGAGGGCAGGGGTCAAGGAGAGGGTCTGGCCATCGAGGGGCCGGTCTGTGGGGCAGTCCAGGCCCGGCCTGGGCTGTCTTTGGGGGGGGCTCTGGCCTCAGGCCGTGCTTGTGGAAGGGTGACCAGGGAGACTGGGGGCAGGAAGGAAGCTCCAGCATGCAGGAGGAGGAGGGGTCCCCTGTGGGGAGCTCCTGGGAACCCTAGCTACAGAAAATGCCCCCCAGATTCCAGGGTCAGCAGACTCCCCCAGGCTATGAGGGAGGGCAGGAGGTTGCAGGGCCCCAAGCCAGAGGCAGGGGTGCAGGGAAGAGCCGTGGGGGCAGCGGGGGGTGAGGGGCCTGCTCTGCACGGCCGTCTCCTCTCACTCTCAGGAGCTGGGATGTCGCGGGCAACGGCACCGAGCCCCCATGGGGCAACTCAAGGACTGAACCGGGGCTGCTGGGGCTGCTGCCTCAGCTCCAGGGCGGCCTGAGCCCAGCAGGCACAGGGGAAAGAACCTGGGCAGGCCAGGGCCGTGGGGATGCCTGTCTCGCCAGCTCGCATGGTGGAGGCGTGGCCCTTGGGCACGTCCATCTGAAACCTGTGACCGTGACCTCGTGTGGATGAGACACAGTGAGAGTGGTCACTGGAGGAGGTGGCCCTGCCTGGATGACCAGGCCCCTAGGAGGAGGGCCCTTGGCCTCAGACACCCAGAAGGCCATTTGGGAACCGAGGTGGAAGGCACGGGGCGGGGGACCCCAAGGGGGCTGCTCTGGGGGCAGAGGCCTGTCAGAGTCTCCTTCCAAGGATCCAGCCCAGCCTACTCCTCCACTTTGGAGTCATGGCCTCCAGGGCCGTGAGGGACCTAACCCACGAGGGCAAGTCAGGCCTGCCCACAGCAGTGCCCCCACTCGCACCACCTCTGTGGGAGGCTGGTCAGGCAAGGGGCAGAGGCCTGACGCCAGGATGGCACTCAGGGCACTCTGGCCACAGATCAGCCCACACACATAGCTGCAAGGGAGGCGGGTAGCTGTGCTGCTACAACAACATACCTTCTAGAAGCTTCTAACAGAGAAGCCTCTTGGTGTGTAAGGAAGGGAGAGGGAAGGGTCAGTTAGCAGCATAAGGGGCTAAAAAATAAATCTGTGGGGTCCACCCAAACAAACATGGACCCTTGCCCAGCCTTCCTGGACCAGGATGCCCCAGACGGGGGCCAGCTGTCATGGGGCTCGGCCGGGGAGGCTGCGTCTCCAGAGGCAGAGCAGAGAAGTCTCCATGGCCCCACAGGGCCTGTGCTCAGGGACGCAGGGTCCTGCTGTGGTGCTCGCCGGGCGTGGGGCAGGCGGTGGGTGCTGTGGGGGACACCACGGACCTCGCAGCCCCACTGGCAGCTGGGAAGGGAGGAGTCCGAGGGGCTGAGGAGGCTCCATGGCCGGGGCCTGGCCCCTTAGGGGCAGGTCAGGCAGGGCCGGAGGCTGCGTCTGCAGACCGGGGGGTGAGTGGCCTCGACTCACGCGAGAGGGCAGCTGGCGGCGGGAGAGGGCGCAGGAGCCGCCAGAGAGCGGAGAACAAACAGGGGGTCCCTGGAACTCCCTGCGGGAGAGGGCTGGGGCTCCCTTTCATACCGTTTCGCAGGCTTCTCAGACGCAGCCAGTCTGGACCCGTTAGGCTGGGGTCTGGTCCCGAGCTCGGGTAGGGTCTGGCGTTGACCTTTGACACGGAACCAGTCTGCGGCTTCCGCCTCCAGGCCCTAGCGCCTGTCCCAGGGCCCGGTTCCCATGGCAACCTCCTCACCGCCCTCAGCTACTCAAGCCTCTCAAGCCTCTCAAACCTCCCTGGGGGGGCGGGACTTAGTTTTTAACCTGATTAAATGGCACCCCGATAGTTCCCCCTCTCCTGAGAGGACAATGACAAGTCATTGGAAATGGGGCGACACTTTACCCCGATATTACTCAAGGGAGTGCAGGGGCAGAGGCCACTGAGAGGAGGGAACCCCGGTGAGAGGTCAGCACCAGTACCTGCCTGAGGGGGATACCCGGAGGGGGCAGGAGGAAGGGGGCCACGGGGCGTGGGACAGGGTACCCTGTGGGAGGAGGGTACAGATGCGAGGGTGTAAGGGCAGGAAGGGGCAGGATCTCTACTAGCCGAGCAGACGGGGTAGGGAGGAGAGCCCTGGAGCCCTCAGTGGCTTTCAGGCTCCTCTTGTGATTTACCAGGCGCACGGCGGGCGGGCCTCCCAGCCCCCAGCGAATCTTCACTCTGTCTGGGCTCTCCGGCCTTCTCTGGAGGCCTCTGCTCTCTGCTCTTCTCGTGGTTCTTTCTCTCTGCGGGCGTCCCCGTGACGCCGCCCTTATAAGCCCAGTATGAGCCCAGGTGAATCCCATCTCCATAGGCCCACGCCCCGCTCCAGGGGCCGCCATCAGGCCTGCATCCGGGACCGCAGGGCTCCATCGTCCATCCTAATGGAGGGAGGGCAGAAAAGCCTGATACTTTTTTACCTTACCCTACAGAGGGGTGCTCCCAGGCAGACTCTGAGGCCTGGGGGAGCTGCCGCCTGTTGGCCCTTTGGGGGCAGAGGGGCGAATGGGAGGGTCTGTGGAAGCTTGGCCCAGAGGGCCTGGGCTAGGGAGCCTTTCCTGGGAGGAGGCGGGAGGCCTTAGAGATGCAGATTCCCATTTTGTATGCAAACTGCCCGGGCTTGGCTCTCCACAAACACCTCCAAACCCCTGGTGTGCTGAGAATGGTGAAAAAAAGGGGTGCCCTTGGGCCCCAGGAGAGTGGGGTCCCCGGGAGAGTGGGGGCACTCCTGGTGGGCCTCGCGGTGTGTGGAGCCCACGCGTGTGCTGGTTGGCCCTGGAGTCCGGGTTGTCACTGCCCCGGGGGCGGCACCTGACTCAGCTCCCAGGTCTCTGGGACAAGGACCCGCAGAGACGTGAGCCCCAGCCCCAGAGGTGGGCATGGCGGGCGGCCAGTCCGAGCCCGCTCCAGAGGAAGACCCTTCCTCCGGGCCAGCAGCAACGCGGCGTCCACGCTCCCCCAGAGGCGCTGGGGCGGCCGTGAGTGTGGAGACAGGGGCGGCCGCGGGGTGGCGGCACAGCCTCAGCCGTCACCGCGGGGCCGCTGAGGGTCCGCCATGCCGGGGCTGCCGAGGGTCCGCCATGCCGCAGCCCGGATCCGCACAGCGACACCGAGGCCACGCGGGCCATCGGGAGCTGGGGTGTCCCCGGGCTGCCCCCGCTAGAGTCCCCAGGACACGCTGTTGAACTGGGGGCAAAGTGACAGTTGGGCACAATGGGGGGGGGGGTGCCCACACGTCAGATGGCGAGGAGCTTGGCTCCAGAGGGAGACCCTTCCCGCGGGGCGTCGGGCGGCACGGGAGACCGGGGCGGCCTGTCTCGCGCGCGGGATTCCGGGGTGTTCCCTGGAGCAGGGCACTGATCGCGGGGCTGGGCACACCCGCAGCGGCGCTGGGCGGCCGTGGTGTGGGGACGGGCGCGGCCGCGAGGCGGCAGCACAGCCTCACACATCAGCAGAGTCGCGGGGCCGCCCGGGGTTTGCCCGAGCCGCGGCCCGGATCCGCACAGCGATACTGAGGGTCCACGCGGGTCATTGGACAGTGGGGGTGCTCTCTGAGCCCCCAGGTGCCAGGTTGAACTACCCTGTACCCCACAACCATAGTCCCCCCACACTCTGTACTCCCAGGCAAGATGCCACCAAGTCCTGGGAATTTGCGCTCCCAGCCCAGCACATGCACCCCACAACTCAGCCCCCCAAATGGCAGACCCCGTTAGACCGACGTCTACCTCCAAGGGGGACACTCAGCCGCCCGGCCCAGGAGCCAGCTGGGGGCACGGCCATTCCATCTGCTCTTTCAGATGCTAAAGAGGTGGGCGTGCCGCCGAGGTGCCCGGAGGCGCCCGCTGCCGCCAGGTCCCACTGAAAGAAGTGCCACCCAGGTGGGGTGCAGCGTCGCCCCATTGGGGGTCGGTAAAGAGTGGGGTCCTGATGGGACAAGCAAGCTCACGGTTGGTAGACACCGCTTCTCTGCTCTGGGGTCGTCAACAGCAGTGGAGGTGCGTTCCCCGACTGCGCCCTGGATTAGGGCCGAGTCACCCCCCAGCGAGATAAGGGGACACTTGGGGGTCACTTCCCCCATGGCAGACATGACGGGGAGCTCACGATACACAGGGAGACCCTTGCCCTAGTCCTCCAGCAACGCGGCGTCT
The DNA here is from genome assembly GCF_014898055.3 of Talpa occidentalis. Classification (NCBI taxonomy): domain Eukaryota; kingdom Metazoa; phylum Chordata; class Mammalia; order Eulipotyphla; family Talpidae; genus Talpa; species Talpa occidentalis. The sequence continues at coordinate 52,063,298 of NW_023601754.1, read as the reverse complement.
CTCACGAGAGGGTGGGGGGGCACGGGACACGGCCCCAGGCCGTCCACGCTCCCCCGGCGGCGCCGGGGCGGCCGTAAGTGTGGAGACAGGGGCGGCCGCGGGGCGGCGGCACAGCCTCAGCCGTCACAGCCGGGGCCGCCGAGGGTCCGCCATGCCGGGGCTGCCGAGGGTCCGCCATGCCGCGGCCCGGATCCGCACAGCGACACCGAGGCCACGCGGGCCATCGGGAGCTGGGGTGTCCCCGGGCTGCCCCCGCTAGAGTCCCCAGGACACGCTGTTGAACTGGGGGCAAAGTGACAGTTGGGCACAATGGGGGGGGGTGCCCACACGTCAGATGGCGAGGAGCTTGGCTCCAGAGGGAGACCCTTCCCGCGGGGCGTCGGGCGGCACGGGAGACCGGGGCGGCCTGTCTCGCGCTCGGGATTCCGGGGTGTTCCCTGGAGCAGGGCACTGATCGCGGGGCTGGGCACACCCGCAGCGGCGCTGGGCGGCCGTGGTGTGGGGACGGGCGCGGCCGCGAGGCGGCAGCACAGCCTCACACATCAGCAGAGTCGCGGGGCCGCCCGGGGTCTGCCCGAGCCGCGGCCCGGATCCGCACAGCGATACCGAGGGTCCACGCGGGTCATCGGGAGCTGGGGTGTTTTCTGGGTTCCTGGGCTGCCTCCGCTAGAGTCCCCAGGATGCGCTGTTGAACTAGGTGCAAAGTGACAGTTGGGCAGAGGGGGGGTCCCCACATCTCAGGTGGCGGCGAGGAGCTTGGCTCTGGAGGGAGACCCTTCCCGCGGGGCGTCGGGCACCATGGGAGACTGGGGTGGCCTGTCACGCGGGAGATTCTGGGGTGTTCTCTCTTAGTCTTGGGCTGATCCCAGCCAGCCCGGTGCGCCCCTGAATGGTGCCTGTTGGTGTGGGTGGGCAGGAACGGCCGCGAGGTGGCGGTGTGGACCCGCGCGCCCCAGCCGCGGTCCTCTGTGGCCAAGAGTTGGGGTCTGCCCCCCTACCTTGAGAGTCCCCCATGGCTAGTTCTGGGGTTTCACACGACAATTATGGAGGTACACCCAGGACAGAGGTTGGACGTGGCCTCCGCAGGGCACACCAACTGTCTGTGGGCACCGCCGCGAGCGCCCCTGGGGCTCCCTGAGGTGTGCTAGCTGCGGGAGCTCCGGCCCCTCGCCTGACTGCACCCCAGGGCGCGCCATCACCCTGTCGGGCGGGGTCCCCAGGAGGGTGGCAAGGGTGCGGTGCCTGAGCTCCCAGCTCTGCTCCGTCCCGCGGTGGCGGCGCCCGTGCAGCAGACACAGCCAGGGCCGGCCCTGGGGCTGCCGCGCTGCTGTCTCCGGAGCGCCCACGGCTGCACCCGGCAGGAGCTCGGCCGCAAGGGTCCTGGGTGCCATGCATGGTGGGAGCTGGCCCCCGGAGCCAGCGTGGCCGCAAGGCAGTGTGGGCAGCAGCTGCACCACCCCGCCCGCGGGCCCCTGGCACTTTCATCTGCAAAACTGAGCCCCGATGCCTCTGGCACGGCCGCCACCGGTCCTCTGGACTCGCGGGACCTGGGCTGCATGTGTGCGCCCCACCACAGCCTTGGCGGAGCAGGGCGAGCCCGGGGACCCCGCTGGGGCCGTGTCCTGGCTGCGCGCACTGCGCGGTGGCTGGAGACTGTGTGTGGCCGCCCGAGGGGACCCCATGTCCACCTGGGGGGCATGATGCCAGACCCTGCCCGCGGGCTCCGGAGGGGGTGGGGCGTCCTCAGAGAGTCCGGGGTGGTGCTGACGCATGCTGGGCGGCCTCGGGGAGGTGGGCCCGCGGTGGCCCCAGCACGGTCCCGGCGCCGATTGGCCGGCCGATCAGGGGCGGGAATTCGGGGCGGGGCCACCCCAGTTAGAAAAAGCCCGGGCTAGGGCCGCAGAGCTGGGTGAGGGTGGGGGTGGTGGGTGGGGTGGGGGGGCCGGGGGAAACTGGGGAAGCGGGGGTGCCAGGGGGTAACCAGGGAAGCGGGGGTGCCAGGGGGTAACCAGGGAAGCAGGGGTGCCGGGGGTAACCAGGGAAGCGGGAGGGAAGCGGGGTACAGGGGAGACAGGGCGCAGGAAGCCTGCGTGGGCCAAGGATCACCTTGGGCATCTGGAGTCTGGCAGGAGTGGCGCAGTCGGGGCTGCTGCGGCAGGGAGCGGCGGGGGAGCGTGGCGCGGGGCCCCAGACGTGTTGGGGAAAGGAGAACATCGGTGTGGGGTGTGCCCGGCCCAAGCTGGGGTACACAGGGAAGAAGGGGGAGCCAGACATTCATCCCGGTCAATTTTGGTTTCAGGGCGTGGCGGCTGGTGGACGAGGAGGAGCTGGAGAGGGCGCGGGCCTGGGGCGGCGCGGACGGCTGGCAGCCGTGGGCAGGGGAGGCCGCTCTGCCGGCCAGGTGAGTCCCCTTCCCTCCCTGGCCTTTGATCTCCGGCCTCTGGAAGACGGAGGTCCGGGGAGGAGGGACCAGTGAGGAGAAGTGGCTGCCCCCGGCAGGGCGGCAGGACAGGGCGAGGCGACCAGCACAGGAGACACCGTCTCGGAGGGGCCGAGACCGAGCAGGCTGGGGCCACGGGGCAGGAGAGCGCAGGAGCGGGCGGGAGGCCGGGCAGGGCTGCCAGCCAGGAGACGCCAGCGCCCGCAGGTGTCCAGCAGGGTGCGGGCACCCAGGCCGCAGCGAGGGACATGGGGGGACACAGGGAAGAGGCTCCCCAGCCGCCACCAAATCTCACCCACCGCAATTCACAGAGTAGGAGGCCACGGGTGGCCCGGCCGGGACTGTGGCCCGTGCCGGGCGTTGAGGGCCGGAGAACGGGACAGAAGGGCAGTGCAGGGTGTCACACGGGTGGCGGGCTGGGCTCAGGATTTCTGCAGCAAGGAGGCTGCTGCGGCCCGGCCCGCGGGCACTGCACCCAGCGCCAGCTCTGAGGGCCTCACAGCCATGGAGCGGGCGCTGGGCGGCGAGCACAGGACAGGACAGCACCAGGGGAGCCAAGGGCATCGGGCGAGACTAGGACAGGCAGGACAGGCGGGGCAGAGTGAGTGCATTTTCGGGGAGAGGGGTGCAGGCAGGCGACGGCCAGAGGGGCGCTGGCCTCCGGAGCCCGTGGCCAAGGCGGGCCACGTGGGCGACGATGGAGCAGAGATCGGCGCCCGGACGGGAGAACAGGGTGAGTGCCCGTCTGCTGCCCACTGCCGCCCGCCTCTCGCCCGCCCGCATCCCAGCGCCTTCTCAACCCCGCAGCCAGGTGTCCGTGGGGCGGATGGCGGCCAGCCGGGAGGCCGGACACGGGAGGTGGTCAGAGGGATGTGACATGGTCTGGTGTGACGGCGAGGACAGAGGGAGTGTCCGGCCCTCCTGGTAAGTGGGGTGCGGCCGGGGTGCGGGCGGGGTGGGGGCCGGCGGGCGGCCGCTCAGGCTCTGCTCCCCACAGACACGCGGCCGCGGGGCCAGAACAGCCGAGGGCCTCTGCAGCTTCCCTTCCCGAAGGAGCCAACACAGGTGCATCTGGACCCAGAACCCACAAGTTGCAAGGTGAGGCCCCCGCCCCGGGCCGGGAGGCGCTGCCCGCGGGCGCGCGCTCACGCCCTGCCCCCCGCAGAATTGGTGCTGCCCAGCGCACGCCTGGGCCTCGGACCCGGACTTCTTCAAGTCCCTCTAGCTCTGACGTGAGAAATGCTGCATTCGGAACCACCGCCGCCAGCGGCTCTGGAAGGTGAGCGGCCCCCCAGCCGCTGCGCCCCGCGCCCCCCGCGCGCCCGCGCGCCCACGAGCCCACGAGCCCACGCCCTCCTGTCTCCGCAGGACGCCGAGGCGCAGAGACCGCGAGGCCCGCCCGGACCCGGACGACCCGGCCCGACCCGGCCCGACAGCCGCCGCCGCCGACCCCCCCCCACCCCGAGGCGCCAGCCCGCTCCGCTCCCCGCCCCCCATTCATTTGCACTAAGTCGTTGCACTGGCCGGAGCGGGCGCCTCCGTGTGCGTGACGAGTGTGTGCGTGAGCGCGTGTGCGCGGCCCCCCCCCGGCCCGCCGCGGGGTGCAGGGGGGCCGCGCGCCCCGCCCCCGCCTGCCGGACCTCGAGACATTCCAGCGTCGCCTCGCCCGCCCGCCCCTCCCCCCGGCTCTGCCGGACCGTCAATAAACACATCACACCACCCTCCGGAATCCTGCTCGCTGGGGGGCGGGGGGGCGGGGGCGGGGGGCGCGGCCGAGGGGGGCCGGGAGGGGGCTGGGCCGGCGGGCGCCGCCTGGGGCCGGGGCGGGGCGGGCGGGCCCGGGCCGCGAGGGGCCGGCGCTGGGGCAGGTGCCACGTGGCCGCGGGCCTGGGGGGGGGCCGCCTGGCGTGAAGGGGGGTCTCCCGTGAGCCCCCAAATCCCCGCGCCCTGCTCGCGTCCCGGCCCGCCCCGAGCCTGGCCTGGGGTCCCGGGCAGAGCCGGGCTGGACACGTGGCGCACCCCGGCGGCTCGCCCTCCGCACCCCTGCGCGCGGGTGTCCCGCGGGCTCACACTCACTCACACTCACACTCACGCGGGGGCGGGGCTTCACACTCGGGGGCCACGGGGCCAGTGAAGACACAAGGGCGGGGCGGAGGTGTGGGGTGCAGGGGGCCGGGCTGGGGTGCTGGCCGGCAGCCTTGCCATGCGTCCTGCAGGTCGAGGCCCCCCCAGGGTGGTCCACACAGGGCAGCAGCTGGGCGATGCCCACGGCCCCCGCCCCCAGCCAGGCTGTGCAGCAACACTGAGGACGTGGCGGCAGCGCTTGGGGGCGCCGGGCCTGGCCCTGGCCGTGCTCACAGCCGGGGACACGCCTGCCCATGACCCGGGCCACTGATGGGAGGCGAGAGCTGGCCCTCGTGCCCCTGGCCACCCTTGCCTGCCCCTCCCCCGCCCCGCAAGTCTGGGCTCCCCTCCGGGCCCCCCTCCGGGCCCCTCTGCCTGAGGGTGCAGGCCATGTGGCCAAGGGTTCTGGGGACGGGGACCCCACGCTGCTGGCAGGGCCCGGCGGTCACCCTGCAGCTGGAGCTGGGGGCTGCAACCCCCTGCCCTGCAGGGAGGCCCCAGAAGCGCTCGCTGGGCTGCCCAGGCCCCGGCCAGCGCAGGCCTGGTGGGGCCTGCCCAGGTGTCAGGAGTCAGGGGGCTCAGCGCCTCGATTGTAAACACCGCCCGGGCCTGGTGTCTGGTCTCTGGTCTGCCGGGCCTGGGGGATGAAAGCAGCCACGGGGCGGGTGGGGGAGGGCGAGGGGGCGTCCCGGTGCTGGGCCCGAGCCCGGGGGGAGGGGCCCTACACCAGGGCATGGCGCCCCTCCGTGGGAACGGGGTCCGGGCAGGGGTCCTCGGTGCGCCAGGGTGGCGGGTGGCTTCCCGGGGTCACCCGGGCCCGGCCACACCCACACTCAGCCGGCTCCCACCCCGGGCCGGGTGGACGCGGGAAAGGCAGTGGATGGATCTGGTCTGGAACGTGGCCGGGCAGGGCCGCCCCACCCCCCGGGGCCACCTGGATGGACAGATGACCCGTGTGCCTCCCTGACCTGCCGGGCGCCCCCACGCCTGCCCCTTGAACGCGGCCGGACAGAGCTGCCCGCCCCTGCCCGCGGCTGCTCCGGGGCTGAGCGGCAGAGGGGCGCTGGGGGCTGAGTGCCTGAGGGGGGCTGCGGGCAGAGCCGGCCGAAGTCCCACAAACATGCCCGCACCCTGGGGCTGGTTAAACAGGGGTGGCCCAGCCGCCAGAGCCCCGGTGGCCAGGTTGGAATGTGTTTGCCTTTGGCCGACCCGATTTCCTGCCTTTTAGAAAAGGGGCTTAAGGAGGCTCCTTGCACAGGCTGCTGGCGCCCCCACACCAGAGGCACTCTGAGAACGCAGGCCTGCGGCAGCAGGGGCTGGAATTTCACTCCCAAAGCCCAGTGTGGGGTGGGGGCGGGGGCCTCGCCGAGTGGGGGAGAATGTGAGGGGCTGAGGCCAAATGGGGGAATACAGGGGCTGGGGTGGGGGGGCGGGGAGGGACACGTAGTGGCCCGGGGCTCCTGCAGTGTCCTCCAGCCTGCCAGGCGCCCAGCACAACCCCCTGGAGCCCTCGGGGAGCCCCGAGGGGTCGGGTGGGCAGTGACCTGTCCCTCAGCTCCCAGAAGCAGATCTCTGTGTGCCCTGTGTGTACCCGATGTGTGCTGTGTGTACCCCACGTGTGCCCCGTGTACCCCACATGTGCTGTGTGCGCCCTGTGTGTGCCCATGTACCCCACATGTGCCCCGTGGGTGCCCCGTCTAGCCCCACTCCCTGCCCCGGCCCGGCCCGGCAGCTTGGGTTTGGGGGCACGGTGTGGGGTGGGGTGCGGGGCGCGGGCGAGGCCCTCAGTCTGTGCTCTGGGCCTCGGGTGCGGGAGCTGCTTGGGCGCCGGGCCGGGTGGGCTCTGCCGCCCGGGGCTCCCACGGCCGAGCACGTCTACAGCGGACGCGGCCAGGCTGGCACGGGCACCCCGCCCTGGGGGCAGACAGCGCCAACAATGCAGAGGAAATGGGATCCTTGCGGAGTGACGTGGGTCTGACTACAATAGACCCTGGGAAGTCTCTCCCGCGGCGGGCTGGGCCCCACGGCGGCCCCTCTCCACACCCAGGCTCCCGGGAAGACAAATGGTTTCCTGCCCAGAGCTGGGGGTGTATCCAGCAGGGGAGGGGGGAGCCCCTCACGGCCTCAGGCCGGGGGCCCCAGGGCCTCCTCTCCTCACCCGCATGGCATGCGGGCTGTGCCTGACCAGCCCTGGCGACCTCATGACCCCGGTGGGGAGTGGAAGGCTCTGGAAGGAGCCGAGGCTGCAGCCCTGCTGGGGGTGGGGAGGCTGGGGTGAGCTCCCTGGGACGTGCAGCCACCGGCTCCCTCCCTCCGCCTCGCCCTCGCCCCCCTCCGCACCTCAGCCTGCCTGGCCACGGACAGGCTGGCCCCCTTCCAGGGCTGAGGGGCGCCCACCTGCAGGCCGGCTTGCTGGGAAGAGGCCGGCAGTGCGGCCGCCGTGTTCCTGGAAGCAGACACTGCGTCTTTTCTGCTCCTTGTCAGCGCGCGCTGGCCGAGGCACACACTGGGCCCTTGTCCCGGGGCGCGGCGCCCCATCACCGAACACCTGGCCGGCCGCGACGGGGGCCGGGCAAACAGAGGCCGGCGCCAGGCGGGGGCTCCGGCCGCCCAGCACCGCCGGCCTGCGGGGGCCGCCCAGCGCGCACAGGCACAGTCCAGGCCGGGCGGTCAGGCCGGGCAGCCCACGCCCCACACTTGACAGAAGCCCATCTCCAAAGGGGGACCCCAAGGAGCGGGGGCAGCTGACAGCGGGGGTTGGGGTGCGAAGCTGGGAGAGAGGGGCCCCCAGAACTCTAGGCTGTGATAACCAGTGCACAGACCCCAGGGAAGGGACCGCCCCTGCCCCTTCCTGGAGCGAGGCCCGGAGGCAGGGAGCGGGGAGGCCGCTGCGCATGGGCCAGGGGCGAGGGCCTGCCTGGGCTGCAGGCCTTGCAGGCTCGGAACAGAGGCCTGTGGAGTTGGGCATGGGCGTGGCACCCCAGGCCCAGGACGTGGGGGGCAGCTGCTCCCAGAGATGGCCTGGGCAGCAGCAGTGAAGGAGCAGGATCAGTCAGCTGGGCACAGGGGCTGGGGCTGAGGGCACCCGAGGCCCAGCCCCTCCTGCGCCTGCCCCCTCTCCTGTGAGCAGAAGGCCGGGTGGGCCATGCAGCGGTGGCTGGGGTGGGGAGCACAGGGCCCCTCAGGTTTGTTCAGGTGGCTCAGAGCACGCCCGGTACGTGGCAGGGGCCCCCAGAGGTCCCCACTGGCCAGCAGTGACATCACCCATGTCAATAACGAGACACCCAGGAGCCGCAGCCCCCCGGCACTGCCTCCGGCCCCATGCCCCACCCCCGGCCACACAGTGGCCCACTGTTCTAGGGTCTGGGGGCCTTGATGTGGCACCCTGGCTCTGCCTGCCCCCCCAGCACCTCACAGCCCCCTCTGGAGAGTGGGGGCGCAGGCCGGCCTCCCTCTCCCCCGCTCCGGGAAGGACCTTGGAGCCCTGGGACTCGGGCACAAAGCTTTTCGGGTCACAGGTCACCTCGATCTGGGGCCCAGGTCACGGGCTGTGGAGGGGCTCGTGGGTCAAGCCCACAGACCCCAGAAAGGCCAGAAGAGCCAGGACCACTGCCCTGGGCAGGGCCACCTGGGGAACACCCTGCCCCCCAGGTGACACCCCCTGGGCCCTGCCTGCCCCTCTGCAGGCTGACTGGCCCTGCTGGGGCAGGCCCCTGCTCCCCCAGCCCCAGGAGGAGTCTCTCTCCGCCAGGCCTGGGGGTATCTGGGGAAGTGCACCCCAGCAGCCCGGTGCTGGGCCCCGTCCCACCCTGCCCCCGTGGCCAAGCACTGCTGACTGCTTTCAAGTCCCTGTGCCGCCCCCCACCCCTCCCCGCTGCCCTTCCGGAGGAGTCTGGGGTCCAGATGGGGTGAGTCAGCCCAGACTGTAGGGGAGCGCGGGGGCACGCGGGCTGGGGGCAGCACTCTCCTGGGGTGGGGGGGCCCTGGCCTGTGGGGGGCCAAGCTGAGGGGCCGCTGCCCTGCCCACTCTTAGCCCCGGTCACCCGGCAGATTTCGGGCCCCTGAGCACCGGGCGGGCAGGGCTCAGGGCAGAGGGGCGGCGTGCACTCAACGGAGGCGGCGTCCGGAGGGATGGGGGCCAAGGGGTCCTGCCCAGCCGTCACCGCCAGCTTGGAGGGGCAGAGCCTGGCCCTGGCGTGTCTCCCCCTCCCCACAGCCCTCTCTGAGAGCTGACCCCGTGCCCAGACGTGGGCCTCAGCCGCTGCCCCTCCTCCGCGGGGTCAGCCTTGCCCGCAGCCCGCCCTTTCCCTGGGCCCCCAGAGGCAAAGGCCGGACGGGGCCAGTCATGAGGCCCCAGCTGCGCTGCCCCTGTGCAGGGTGAATGACCTCGACCTGGGCCAGGGCGGCCCCCAGGGACAGGAGGCTGTTTGCAATCCGGAGGCTGTGAGATAAAGCGGCTATTTCCCCAGTGGGCCCGGAGCCAGAGGGGCCGAGGGGCATCCTGTGGTCAAGGCCAGGCCACGCCTCGGGCTCCCCTCCCAGGCAGCCCACCCGCTAGCTGGCCTCCCTGCCTGGCACCCCCGGGTGCTGCCCCTGGCCCCCCAGACAGGCAGCCAGAGAGGGCCCAGGGAGAGGGTCTGTGGGTCCTCCTGCCACAGCCTCTTGAGGCCACGTTTCAAGGGCCCCGTGATCTGGGTGGGCACAGCCCTGCCCCGCAGCAGGCAGACGGTGGCGAGGACAATGGGGTGGAGGCTGCGGGCTCTGAAGTCAGGGACGGCTTCTGGGGGCAGGGGGAGGCGCCCGGCAGCGGCGGGCTTTGAACTCCTCCAGCCGCAAAGGCCTGGGGCGGGGGACAGACCCCCACCCCTGCCACCCGGCTCCGCGGAGGGCCCTGGGAAGCCACACACATGTCCTGTCCCAAGGAAATGGCTAAGCCGGGTCGGGCCCCCCAGGGGGCGGGAGGCGCTGAGCTGGGCAAGAGCAAAGGGGCGGCAACACCCAGCGGCCCCCCGGCGCTCCTTCCGCTCGGCTGCCAACAGGCCCTGCTCCCAGGGCCATCCCACGGCTGGCCTGGCCCTGTGGGGGCCAGGGTCCTGCCCACCTGTTCTTTCCCCCCAAGACCTGAGTGGGCAGGGCCCCGGCCTCCTCCTCCATGCTCACGGGGTCTCACCCAGGGCCGTGGGCATGCGGGAGGCCTGGGCCCACAGGCTAGGGGAGCGAGGCCGGCGCTGGAGAGCAGCGGGCACCCCGGGGGCGCTGCCAGGAGAGACAGGGAACGGTGAGGCCAGGGAGGGAAGGCCCGAGGGCAGCAGGGAACATGGAGCCACCCACGCCCCGTCTACCACACACTTCCCCGCTGGTCACGCCTCGGCTTAAGCTGGACAACGGGGAGCAGGCAGCTGGCTTGAGGGGCGCCCTCAGCAGCGGGGCTCCCCCCGGCCACCTGAGTGCCTGAGTGCCCTGTCCCCATCCAGACGGGGGGCCCCTGCCCACCCCTGCAGGCCCTGGGGGTGTCCCCTGGAGGAGCAGGGTGCAGGGCTCCAAGCTCAGGCTGAGCTGGTGCCCAGTGGCCACTATGCAGGCACCCTCTGAACACTCCCCTTCTGCAGCTGGGGAAACAGGCACAGGGAGCGCAAGGCACCCCAGCTCACGCTGCCACAGAGGGGACCACCAGGAGGGGCCCAGGCCTGGCCACCGCAGACGGCCGTGGGAGGGGGTGACCGGAGGTCCCTGAGGGCAGAATAGCCCTCCGTGGGTGCAGGATGCCCAGCAAGAAGACAGCCCTCCGGGGGGAAGAGAAAGGAGGCGCCTACGGTGGGAAGGGCTGCACGGGCCGGGGAGGGCAGTGTCCATCCCCACCGGCCCCCAGCCGGGCCAGGGGCTGCTGCCTGTACCCGGGGAGGCCTTGGGGCCAAAGTCCCAGGACATGGACCTTAGAGCTCAAATAAGGACCGCGGCCCCCCAGCAGGGCGGGGCAGGGGGAGTGGGGGAAAGGGCATCTGCTCTGGGGGCAGGGCCCCCCCACTGCCCCCCCCCCCCGGACCCCTGCGCCGTCCCCAGTCCTGCAGCCCTCCACGGCCGCGTTCACAAGGCCGGGGTGGTGCCGGGAATTCTGCGTGGGGATGGGTCGGCTCCTCCAGGGCCCGCCAGGAGCACCCTGCCTGAGACCCCGTCCTCTGGGACCAGAGCGCTCCCGTGTGCCCCAGCCCCGGCGGAACACGAGCGCCCCCTCTCCACACAGGCGGGCGGGATCCCGAGGGCCCAGGAGCTGCCGCCAGGCCCCACTGGGTGGGGATGGGCCGGTGTGAGGCCTCCCAGCTCTGCACCCTCCTCAGGCCTGGTCTGGCTCACCCCTTCACTGCTAAGAACAGAGGTTGGGGTGCCTGCACCCCAGAGCCCCCAAGGATCAGAGAAAGCCCAGAGACGACAGGGACGGCCAGGCCGACACCCCTGGTAGTCCCCCCCAGGCCCAGCCTAGGCTGGGGTCATGCCCCCTGCGGGGAGGGTGAGCCTGAGGCCCGCAGGCCTGGGCCATGCCCCAGTGTCGGGGAGCGGGGCATCCTGCCCCCACCCGCCACCGGGAGGTCGGGGCCTGCGGGCCTGCGAGGCCGCTCGGGAGGTCAGAGGCTGCTCTGGCCGGAAGGCCCCCAGCCACCTGGATCCCTGCTGCCAGCCCCAGCCCCCGGGGCCCAGGGCAATCAGGGAAGCCATAGCAACAGTGTTTATTTTCAAATGACATTTTTAAAGAAAAACAGCCTCTCCCAACGCTTGACCCTGAGCCTGGAATGCAGAGAGCAAAGGCTGTCCCCTCCCTGCACAGCCCCGTGGGGCGGGGGGCCGGGGGCAACCTGCGGGACTCTGGCCATCAGGTCATCGGGCCACTGGCTCTGGGGTCATTCCGGCCCCGCCGCGACCCCCAGGGCGCTCCTGCTCCCGCACGGCTTGCCGTGGCCCGGGGCCCTCGCCAGGGTGGGTGCCTGGACCCTGTGCACGTGCCTGTGGCTGGGGGTCTGCCCCTCAGAGCCCCCGCCTCCAGGAAGCCCTCGTGGAGCTCAGCGCCTTCGGGGGCGGCCGCACCCCGGCCGCTCTGCAGGCCCAGGCCCCCTGGGGGGTCCCGGGGAGCGCTCCCCGCCTGGGTCCCGGGGCCTGCTCCCCACAGCAGGGCCTCTGGCACTGCAAACCCGGGGCGGGGCAGAGCGGGCGAGGCTGCCCCCACCGCAGGCCCGACCCGGTCCTGGAACCTGCCTGCCACATCTTGCCTCCTGCTTTCAGGGGCTGACCCCTGACCCCAGGGTGTCCCCTGCCCTTCCAGGAAGAGGCCCTCGTTTGTCCAGGGGGGGAGGTGCGGAGAAAGCACACGGATGCCTCCGGGTCCAGTCAGCGCTGAGCTGCCCGCCGGGGGCCCCTTCCCGGTGCTGGCCGCTGACTGTGGTGGGGAGGGGGCGCCGGCCCCCGGCCCCCGGCCCCGGCCCCGGGGCCCCCGGCTTCCTGTTTCGCAGCCACAAGCACTCAGGCCTGACATCAAAGGCTGCTGCCGGACCAAGTGTGAAGGGGCCGCAGTGCTGCCCACGGAGGCTGGGGGGGCGCCCACCCACCAGAGGGAGGCCAGGGAGGCCTCCCCGCCCCGCCCCGCAGAGGGAGTCCAGGGAAGCCCTCCAGGGCAGCACACACTGGGACCCCCAAAGACGGCCCGAGAACTGGGATCTGGCAGGGGGTTACCCACACACGGCCCCCGCCTGCTGGTACCAGGCACCCCCAGGCCTACTGCCCTGGGGGTCTAGGGTGGCCTTGACCTTCTCCCCCGGGGTTCCCACCTCTGCCCAGCACTCACACTGGGGCACGTGGGACCCCCAGAACTAAGAGCCCCCGAGTTTCAGCCTCTGGGCCCTCAGACCCTAAGGAATCTGATGAGGGTGTGTTACGGGGCCTTGGGGAGCCCCTGGTGGGTGGAGAGGTGGGCGGCGCGGCAGGGAAGGGGCCAAGGCCGCGCCTGCCGGGTTATCTGTGTGGGTCTCTGCAGGCCACGCGTCCCGAGGCTGAGCAAACAGGGGCCGGGAGAGGCCCCCCGCCCACCTCTGCCGCTTGCTCTCAGGTCAAAGTCCTCCTCACAGTGGCCCTTGGGGACCCGGCGGTCCAGGGAGCCTGGTGTCCCCAGCATCTGACAGCCCAGCTGCGAAGACCCTCCCTGCAGCCCTGGAGCCCCTGTGGGGGGCGTCTGGGCGTCTGGTGCGCGAGCTGACCGGGCCAGCGGGCGGCTGCGGCCCTGACCCCCATTTGAGCTGGCGGGTGACAGCGTGGCTGAGGTCTTCTGAGCCCGGGCCCTGCGTGGGCCCTGAGGGAGCTGTGGGCGCCCTGAGGAGGCCCAAGCCCCAGGAGTGGGGTCTGTGGACAGAGGGAGCCAGCATAGCCGCCGGCCCAGCCGAGCTGCATGGGGGAGGGGGCCGTGGGGAGGGGGCACCCCAGCCCTGCCCCTCGCCCATCCGAGCAGCTGCTGGCTTAACGGGGCTCAGCCCCTGTGTGACTCTCCCCATAATCCACCATGGCGGCTTGGCCCGGCCTCCAGGCAGCGGCTCCCGGCACAGCTGCTGTGCCGAGTTCCCAGGGCCAGGCCACCGGGCAACCCCCACCAGCTGCCCTGCTCGCTCCTGGGGTGCCCTGCCTTGGCGCCCCAGAGGCCAAGGGCAGAGGAGACTCGGAGCCTGTGCCGGGGGGTCGGAGGGGCCCAGAGGCCCCTGCCATGAGGTTACACCCTGACCCAGTGTTCTGCGTCCGGCTGGCTCCGGCCGGCCCGCCGCCCGCATGGGAGGCTCCTGCCCCAGGCCTGGCCCGCACCTGCCTTCCCGCCGCCCCTGCTGATCCCCCGCGGCTTCTTCCCAAAGCTCCAGGCTCTTGGACGCATTTTCCAAATTCTCGGGCTTCTGCTGCTTCCTCCTCAAATTCCTTGCCCCCTCGCCCCCTCCCCACCATGGGAAAAGCCCGCCCTAGGGCCGGTTGGGGCGCAGAGCAGCTGGTGGGGCCCGGCAGCTGGGAGGTGTGGGGTGCCAAGGAGCAGAGCCCCGATTAGGGGCGTCATGGGAAAGCCGAGAGGGAAGGCTACCCAGAGCCTCGGGGGCAGCTGGGCCTCCCTAGGGACTGCTGGCTCCCAGTGGCGCTGGAGGGAGCCCCGGGCCGGCTCCGCCAGGAATGCCCATCTGCCCGCACGTCACCCAGCTCCGCCCGCAGCCCCTGCCTACCCGCACCCCAAGGGCGGCGCCACAGGGGCCTGGACTGCTGGGGGCGAGGCCATGTGCCGGCCACTGCGCCCCCCACCCCACGGGGCTGGAGGTCAGGCCGAGGCCCTGGGGCAGGAGGGGCAGCACAGAGGACAGCATCTCCACAGCCACAGGCGACCAGGCTTTCGGCCGGCTGTGGCCTGCGGTGGGCTTCGGGGACCGCGGCCTGCGGTGGGCTGGCCCTGGCCTGGCTGCCCCTCCCTCCTGGAGCCTATGATGGCAGCACCACAGTTTGGCTACTTCTGCTGTCCCCTTTGAGACTGGACACAGAATTCTCCCCACTCCCCCCTGTGTCCACCTCAGTGTCCCCTGACATTGAGCCAGCTGGCCCGGAGCGGCCTCCTGCCTGGGCCGGCCATGTGCAAAGAGTGACCACACCTGCTGTGCCCGCCCCAAGCGCCCCCCTTCCCATCCAGCTCCCCAGTCTCTAGAGGTGCCCCGTGCAGGTCACCCCTCGCCTCTCCAGGGTGCCGAGGCCTGTGGTCGGTGCTCCCGGGACCCATCTTGCCCACTGGCCAGCACTGGCCCCGGCCGAGGAGAGTGGGCCAGCCTGGACATGCGGTGTTGCTGGAGCCCCAGCCACGGTGGCTGCCTCTGCCCAGGGCCAGTGTCCAGCGAATCATGGTGGAGAGGCCCACGACCCCCACAGCCCAAGGCCGTGCGGCCGCCCACCTGCGGTAGGAGCGGGCGGCCCAGCAACCCGGGCCCCACCTCCCGGCCTCTGCTTGTCATTAGCGGCCGGGGGTAGGGGGGAGAGCGCCCCGCAGCCGGCAGGATCCAGGCGCACGTGGGGCCACCTGGTCCTCATTACGCCTAAGTGGTCGAGGGGAGCACAGCCCGCTGCCCCGCCCCCACCCGCCGGGGCTTGGGGCCTTAGCGCAGACCCCACAGGCCCACGGAGCCAGGAAGGGTCAGCCCAGCCGGACAACAGCTGGGGCAGGGTCAGATCCTGGTCTTCCCTCACCCGGGATGCCCTGGCCCTCGCTGAGGAGACCTGGGTGTTTGTAGCCACCACCCAGGCCCGTTTCTGACAGGTGTGGCCCACCCGCCCCCACGGGAGGACCCTCCTGGCCCACTCCCACCCAAGGAAGCCCCGGCCAGTGATGGGGCCAGGAGGGTGCTCAGGGGACCCTGGACCGGCCAACCTGAGATCCCAGTTCTTCCAGCCACAGGAGCTCCGGGGCCCCCGGGACCCCTCTGCTGGCAGGAGGCAGACTGAGCCCCAAGTGGGGAGCGGTGGGCTGTCCGCAGTGCAGAGGCCGGCGACCAGGGTGCTGAGCGCGGGGCTCGGGCCCGGCGGAGACCCACACTCCCAACCCATCCAGCCCGTGGCCCCCGACGGCCCCTGGGATTGCTGTGCAAGCTGGGGAGCAGCTGGCAGGGGCGGCGGCCCCGAGGAACCCCACCGCCCCTAGGCGCCCCCCCCACCGAGGGCACCGCTGGATGGGTGGGAGTCGCCGCCAGGGACGGTGGGTTCTGGCCTTTCCTCTTAATCCCTTGGCTTGGGCTTGCCCGGCCTGGGCAGCAACTCCGAGGGGAAGGCTGCCCAAGGGCACTCGGCGTCCGTCCGCGGACATCCGGGCAGTGACCAATCCTGCCACCCTGGCGTGCACCCTGCACTGTGGCTCTTCCAGCAGCCGGTGAGTCCGGGTGGCCAGCGTGATGGAGAGGCCCCTGGGGTCCTTGAAAGCAGCCCTCGCCCCACCCCGAGGCCACCAGGCAGGAGCCCAGATGGCCACCGGCACACCGCCCAACGGGGACAGGTCAGTCCCCAGACGTCCCGGATGGAGCTCATCCCCAAGCGCGCGGTCCCGGCAGGACAGGAGGACTGGGGGTGCCTCGGGCTCTGACCTCAGCAAATTAGAGCAGGAACTTGGAGGCTCAACAAGATCACCCCAGGAACCTAGAGATCCCCCTGCGCACCCCCACCTTCTCTGTCCCATGCTGCCCCCAGCCTCAGGTACCCGGCAGTGCTTGGCAACCCCTGGGTCTGCACACCCCTGGCCCCAGCGGGGGAGCCAGTCTGGGCAGACGGGCAGACTCTCCTTACCCCGGGCAGCACCGGGCACCGAACTGGGGGTGGAGGGTCCTGGAGGGGCAGGGGTGAGCGGGTGGCCCTGGGCTTCTAGAAGATTCTTCCATCTCTCCTCTGATCACTCCACACAGCCCGGCTGGGGTGCCTCCTCTTGGTTCGGGATGGGACCCTTCCCCAGGCACCCACCTCTGGCCACGGGCAGAGCCCTCTGGGACCCCAGTTCTCAGAGCCCCGCCCTAGTGCGGGGTGAGGACGCGGCCAGTGGCTTTGAGTGGCCAGGGGTTCCCGGGCCAGATGTCTGGGGACATCTGCCTCTTCAGAGCCCTCCCCGTGGCCACCCTGTCGCCCAGAACTGCCCCAGCGAGGCTGAGGTCGGGGGCGGCACCTCCCGTGGCCCTGGGGGGAGCTTGGGAGGGTCTCGGGAGGACAGGAGAGCCTAGGGGCTCTGGGGGCGCGTGGCGCTGCTGGCTATATGTGGGGTTTGGTAAATGCCCTGACCACTGCTGACCACTGATGAGTGCAGGCTAGGCCGGGGGCTCAGCTGACCTGTCTCCCAAATCTGCCAGGGCCCCGAGCCCCGAATCTGCCAGCTCTGGGCCTGGCCCGGGAACCCCTGGCCACTCAAAGCCACTGGCCTCACCACTGGGGAGGGGGCAGCGTCCACCCCTCAAGCGTGCGTGGTCCAGCCCCCACAGCCCCGCTCCGGGCCCTGGCCGCACACCCGCCCCGCGGGAGTGGAAGAGCAGGCCGGGAGCCAGCCTGCCTCCCGGGGCCCGTTCTCCAGACCCCCACCCTTGGCCCGGCCCCCCAGCGCCCCCGGAGGGGCTCCCCGACCACTGCCTCTGGTGCAGGCCCATCCCAGTGGGCCAGGGGGCCGCGGGGGCCATGCCCAGGGGCTGCCGGAAGGACCCTGGTGGGCTGTGGCCCTCTGATCCGAGCCAGCTGGTCACTCTTGGGGGTCCCGGGCGAGGCTGAGGCAGAAGGCCGGGACACAGGGCTAGTCCGGGGTCTGCCGGGGACCCCGAGAGTGACAGGGGTGCTGAGAGCTGGCAGGGGCGGGCTGGGGGCCTGCGGCCCATGCGGGTGCATCCTCCCCTGTGCCAGCCCCCGCAGACGAAGGCCCGGGTGTCTGTGCGCAGCGGCACGGAACCCTCCGTCCTGCCGGTCCGGGGGCCAGAGGCGTGGGGCTCCGGGGCTTGGAGGAGGAAGGCTGGGGGGCGTGACCGTGGGCTGGGGGCCTCCAGGGCTGGCTCCTCACCCTGGGGGCGGTCAGGTCGGACGCCCAGCCCATCGGCAGGGGCAGCGTGGCTGAGGGGTGGCGGCGAGGGGCGTGAGTGGGTGAGGGCCCAGGCCCGGTTGGGGCTTCAAGGGGGTGGGCAGGCCCATGAGCCCGCCTGGATTTGGGGTGGGGGCTCATGCTGTGCTGGGGCGGCCAGAGGACAGCGGGGGGGCCGGGAGCGCAGGGCCGGAAGACCCCCGCCCCCACCCCGGCTGCCGCCCGGCCGTCTGGGTTCTGTCAGATGTCACAGGGATCTGGCTGTGGCATAATGAGGCGGGCTGGGGTCACGGGGTGACCTCTGCGGCCCCAAATCAAAATGACCCACCCGACCAGCTCGGGCCTGGGTTTCCCCGCCAGGCCCCTCGGCACAGACACACCAAGGCCCGGCTGGGACCACCCCCGAGGCTGCCGGCCGGGGGTCCCGCCTGGGGCCTGGGGTCGGGACAACTGCCCAGCGGCCCTGCGGAGGACGACAAGGGGGCGCGTCGCCCCGCCAGGCCAGCGGGCAGCGCGCGGTGGGGCGGCTGGCAGGGCTGGTATGGGGGGAGGCTGTGGTGTGGGGGCCGCCCAGCAGGTCTCCAAGCCCCGGCTTGCAGGGGCGCCCACCCAGCGCCCTCCGGTTGTTGTTCTGAACAAGCACTTTTCAAGCCGCGCTGAGAGCCTCAGCAGGAAAGGCCAAGTCAGAACCCCCAATCCCTTTCCCAGGGGTAAGACGGGACCCCAGGAGGGTGGCGGGCCGGCAGGCGGGCTGACCTGCTCTGGGCGGGGGTCCTGCGGCCCACTCGGGCGCCCCCAGCTTCCCCCGCCCTGTGGCCGGGCTGCCCCGAGGCTTAGGCCCCGCCCTGGGTCCGTGTGGCGCCCTCAGACCCAGGCCGACAGCTGGCGGGGGCATGGCCACGGCCCGCTCCGCCTGCCCGAGGTCTGGCTCGCTTTGGGCAGCAGCGCCGCCCTGGGGCTCGGGCTGTGCACAGCCTGCGGCCGCGCAGAGGGACCCCGCCCACCAGCCACAGCCCCGGCCGCGGGTGAGCTGGGTGCTGGGGGCCGGGCCACGGCGGGCAGGACCATCAAGGCTGGCCTCAGTGTCCCCAGTGACAGACACACCCTCTCCAGCCGGTCCCCCACGGTCCCCAACCGCATGAAGCCCTCTGCCCGGAGAGACCCCAGACCCCTCTGCTGGCCGGTCAGGCCCTGCCCGGACCAGGGCTGGGCAGCTCTGGGAAGGAGCCAGCTCTGGGCCACGGTCCAGGGACCAGGCGGGCAGATGCCCGAGGCTGAATCGGGGGCTGCCGCATGCACCCCGCCCTCCCCACTATGGGCCCTGCTGCCCACGGGGGCATCCTCTGTGCTGACCCTCGGGCCGCCACGGGGTGAGGGGCTGCTGTCCTGTGGGCAGGGCCCAGGGAGGCGGCAGAGCTGGGGCTGCTGGTGCCCAAGTCCCTCTCAAGCGGCCCCAACACAGGGCCGCCCCGCTCACGCCGCCTGGCACCCTGGTCGGGCAGGGGCAGGGGCCCCGCAGCCGGGGCAGGGCAGAGCAGCGCAGCTGTTCCCAGCTTGGCAGCGTGTCTTCACGTTGTCCCAGCCCTCGAGGGGACAACTGGAGTTGGGGGCCACTCTGTTGTGAGCTGTTTATTGGCACCCGCCCGGTGTTGCCGTGGCGATGACCCAGGGTGCGGCCGGCTGCCGTGCCTCAGAGGTGAGTAAGTGGGCCTGCGCCCGCTACAGGCCCGAGGCCTCCCAGGGGCCCGGCCCACCCCGGCCCGCCCCGGCCCGCAGGCACTGGCGTCCCACTGGCCAGCGAGTGGCCCCTGCTGGCCGGTGCGGGGCTGGCGCGGCCCTACCCAGCTAGGGCGGCCACATCTCCCCGTGGGCGCGGCCCCCGCACCCCTACACAGTCCCCCGGCGCCCTGCAGTCCCGGTGCCGCCCTTGGGACACACGGAGGGGTCCTTGGGGCAGGCGGAGGCCTGCAGGGAGCAACAGATGTCAGGAGGAGCCAGAGGCCCCCAGCCTCTCCCGGACCCCCCTCTGCGGGCCCTTCCAGCCCCCGGGAAGCCCCATCAGTGGGTCAGGGCCGCGCGCTGGGGTCTCTTGACGGACGTGGCAGCTGCGCCCCGCCTCCCAGCTATGTGGGCTCCAGCGGGAGTCAGCGAGGGCTGGCACCAGGTTTCCCGGCACCGGCGGCCTCGGCGTCCAGATAAAGGGCATTCCTGGCCGCCCTCGTCACTGCGGACAGCTGTCGGCTCCCCTTACCCCTAAGCCCCTGGGCGGCGCCCGGCGGCGCTTCCCAACTTCCACCAGCCAGGAGGCCCAGGAGGGTTTAGCCGGGCGAGGCCAGGGCCAGGCCGGGAGGGGTGTTCTGGGGGCGAGGACAGGCGGGGCGGGCGGGACAGCAGCTGGTCCTAATCCCTCCGGCCGCCTTGAGGACGGGCCTGGTTTTTATTTTTAGGAGGTACCTTCTAGAATGTGGGACACAGAGACAAGTTCAGCCTGGTCACGTACCCGGCACCCTGGGCCCAGGCAGACCAGGGGGCCCGGCCCCGGGTCCTGGGGTTCTGAGCGGGCGCACCTGCACCTCACAGCCCCGCGCCCCTTCCCGCACACACCTCCTACCCGCAGCCCCAGGCGCCCCGGGCACCCCAGCTGACCGTGATGAACCCACCCCAGCCCCGCGGGGGCTCCTGGGGGCCGGGGCCAGGGCTTAGGAAAGAATGGGAGGCGTTGTCCACTTGAACAGGGAGAACACCGGGCAGGCGCACCCCAAGGCCACGGAGGGCAGTGGGTAGGGCCAGGGACCCCGGGGACAGGCTTGGCCCACACTCCCAGCCCCGCCTCGCCGGTGCCCCGGCTGGTGGTCAACACATGGGGCAGGTGGGCCGAGGACGTGGGCAGCCTGAGCTCGGGCATCGTTCCTGCACCCCTCCTGACCCCGCGGGCCCACACCGGCGGGTACCCTGGCCCTCCCGCGTGGCTGTGGCCAGGATTCCCTGACTGGCCACACGCTGCCCCACCGTGGCCGTGGGAGGGAGCTCACCCAACCGGGAGTGGCCGGGACACGGCAGGGCAGGGCCACAGGCAGCCACGGGGACAGGCCAGGCTGGCCTGCCTGGACGCCCCTGGAGGAGAGAGGGCGCGGGGCCCGGGCTGGGCTGCGGGCCCATGGGTGCTGCCCACAGCCTGGCCAGTGCCCACGCCATGTCGCAAACTACTGAGAGCACCGCCGCAGGAACACAGTCAGCACCCCGCGCCCCAGCAGGGTGGACACAGGACTCCTGCCCCTCGGCCTCAGCCAGGCCCCCTGTGCTGGGGGAAGCCCCCGCAAGCCCTCTGGGGCTCCCACGGCTCATCCAAGGTCCTGCCAGGGCAATTAGGAGCTGAGGGGGGGACACGTGCCCCTGGCCCCCTCCTGGCGCCGAGCCCTCCGATGGGCCCCCTGCCCGAGGTCCACGTGGCAAACCCTCCCGCCTTGCAGGACCCCCCGAGTGGCCTCGGGGCCAGAAGGCAGAGCCCCGTGGGCCACTGCCCCTGACCAGCCACAAGCGGGCGCAGCTGATGCGGCTTGGGCAGGAGGCCAACTGGCCGGTGCCCGTGGCCTGAGCCTCCAGTGGTGAGTGTGGGCTTGCTCGGGCCCCAGCGACCAGCCCCTGGCCAGGCTTTCACCCCCAAGGGCCAGGAGGACGTTCTCCACAGTGTTCAGGGTGGACGTGGGGGTCAGGCCATCCTGGGGCCACCGGGCACACTGGGCTGGAGGTTGGAGAGGCGGCCCCGCCTGTGCTCCCTGGGCCTGCTGAGAAAGCCCCACAGCGGAGACGGGGCTCGGCTGGGGCTCAGTGTGGAGCAGCCCTGTGCTCTGGCCACCCCTGCCCCACGCCTGCCCCTGGCATGGGCCCCGCCTTTGACTCCCGCCAGTGCTGGGCGCGTGGGGGACGGGCTCAGGCAGGGACCCAGCAGAGCCCTGGGCGTCAGGGGCAGCCCAGCACCCTACCCACCCGGAGCTGCAGGCACACACACGTGCACACACATACGTGCACAAGCACACGCACCCATGCGCACACACACGGCACATGCGTACAGGCGCACACCACACACACACCGTGCGCGCGCACACACACGCACACAGGCAAGTCACAGCCCCGTGGGGCCAGACCGCGGCAGCAGGCCTGGGCCTAGTAGGGCTGCAGATCTGACGGCACAGACTTGGGACTGACGGGACTTGGACGAGACGGTTCAGGGCCCGGGCGTGAAGCCCCACAGAACCCGCAGGCACCGTGTGTGCGCCCCAAGACCCCACCACCGTGTCAGGGAGCGGGAGGCCCACACCTGGTTCTGCTTAAGGCGCCTGCCTGCCCCGGCCGCCGCAGAGGCTCCTGGGAGCGCCTCCCCCGCAGGCAGGGCGGGCTGAGAGGGGCCTCTGGGCCGCCTCTGGGGCTTTTCAAGCCACCCCTCCCAAGAGCTGTGGGCACAGGGGTGCAGGCCCCCACCCGCGTGCCCTCCGCCACGAAGCTGGCCACACAGCGTCTGGCTGGTCAGCCCCGCAGCCACTCAGGGCCAGGCTACTGTCTCAGGGAATCCCTGGGCAGCCTCACCCCACCCAAGCGGACACCAGAGAGGGTGGACAGGCCTGGACCCTCGCCCCAGGAGAGCTGCTGGGGGCAGGCACAGGCCCTCGCTGGTCAGCCTCAGGGGCACTGTGAGCACTGGGGCCCTGTGACGTCAGGGTGCCACATCCACTACCAGCACCGGCCCCGCTGGCCAGCCGGAACCCTGGCTGGGGACCCCGGGTGCAGCGGTGGGGCTAAAGGGACGAGGCACCAATGGGGTTGCCTTCTGCTTGCGGAGCCCGGGCCTCAGGGAGCCCAGAGGGCTGTGCAGAGGCTCTGGGGTTCCCCACGTCTGCACCGATGGGAGCAAGAGCCAGGGTGAGGGCCCAGCTGGGCCAGCGGCCAGCGGCCTGCCCAGCCTCCACCAAGCTTCTGGAAGGAGCGGGGCTCAAGCGGGGACCCTCACACAGTCTCCAGGCACGAGGGACATCCCTGAGCACCGGGCAGAGGGCCCCGAGGTGTGCGGAGCCCCCTCTCCACCGGGGCAGTGGGGGAGGGAGGAGGAGGTGCCGCTCTGCCCCGAGAGGGACCCCAGGGAGGGGCGTGTGGGCCTCTGGGCCTTGCGGGTGGGAGCAGCGGGGAATGCAGCCGGGGCCTCCCGGCGGCTCTGGGAAGGCAGCAGCACCCGGAGGCCAGGCCTGGGCTGGGACGCAGATGAGTGGGGAGGGCTGGGCCCCCCTCCCCAGCCAGCCGCCCGTGGGGGGAGGCAGAGCCCCGCACCCCATCACGTCAGGCTCCAGCATCGGGGCCAATCAAAGCCAGATGTGGGAGCAACCAAGAAACGCTGGTTACTCTGACCGGGAAAAGCCCGACCGACAGAAATAATGAAGCGATTGGGGGATTGGGGCCGGGGCTGATCTCAGCTGAGGGGGTAGGCCTTGGCGGGCAGCCCCCAGACCACGCCAGGCGGGGGCCCCCAAGAGGCTCCCGGATGTCCACGAGGCCTCCGTCCTGGGGTCCCGGGGCAGGACGGAGGGGCACCCTTGGTGCTCGCGGCCGAGGGGGGTCCTGCCCTGGCCCCCTGGATGCTACGGGACCGGGCACAGTGTGCCGCCGCCTGGCCTTGCAGGGGCTCCCCAGGGGGCCGCGGGGCTGGGGCTGGTGCCTCCACACGCCCGGCTGCCAGGCCGCCCGGGGCTGATGGGCCCATCCAGGCCATGGCACCAGGGCAGGGGGTAACTCAAAGGGGGATGTGACCCCAATAAAGCTGCTAAGAAACAGAAAGAGCCTCCCGGTGCTGTGTCTAGGGGGCCGGGGAGGTGGGGAGAGGGAGTGGAGGGGGAGGGGAGGGGGCCAGGCCGTGGCCTCCCTCCGTGGTCTGTGGCACCCCCGAGAACCCACTGGGAAGGACAGCACCTGTGAGGGCCCCCATCCAGGCACGCACTCAGCCCCACCCCAGGGCCAGCCTTGGCCTCTTGGCCTGACCCCGGGGGCGCTGGTGACCAGCTAGCTGGCTCCTCAGCAGACCCTGGAATCAGACACGTGGTCGGGAGGCAGGAGCGCAGCTGGCCAGGGTCACTGGGGGGTGGGGTGGGGGGCTGGTCTCCTAAGTGCTGTTGCAAGGCCTGGGGGCGGGGGATGCTGAGTTCCTGGGCAGCCTCTGGGGGTCCTCGGTGGGGGCAGAGTCCAGGAGGTGGAGCCTGACTGGTGGGTGACCGCTGCAGGCTAGGGGCGCCACGTGGGCAGGCGGCTGGGGTGGCCACCAGGGCAGGGGTCATGCAGCGCTGGCCTTGCGGGGAGGAGAGGCCCCGGGCCTGTCACTGGGGTTTCTGCTCGGCCCACAGCCCCGGGGTTGGGCCGTGCCGGGAGCTGCTAGGGGCCGGGGTCCCAGGGAACCCCAGTGCCAGTCTGCTGTGGCCAGGAGGCAGCAGGGCGCCTGCGCCCGCCTCCCCATGCGCCCCCAAAGCAGGACCCTGCACTGGCTGCTGGGAGCCACGCGCCTGCCCCTTCCCCCCACAGGGAGCAGCTCCCCGCCAGGGAGGGGGCCTGGTATCGACACCCCCAGCACCCCCAAGGACAGGGGAGCCCTGTCAACGCTCCCCCCCAGTCCAGGGAGAAGGGGCGGCTCCGTCCGCGCCCTGGGCCGCTCCAAGCCCGCGGCCCAGGTGGGGAGGGGGCCCCCAGCTTCTCCGCAGCGCGGCGCCCCGGGTGGGGAGGGGGCAGGCCCCTTTCTGGGGTCCCGGACGCCGCCCCCACCCCAGCGCCTCCCGCCCCGCCCCCCGCCGCAGCCCGAGGCTGGGGCCACACCTGGGGGCGCCGCTGGCGGGGCGGGCGGCGCTGCAGCGGGGCGGGGCGCACCCCCTCCCGCGGGTTGGGGTCCGGGGCTGCAGGGCCCCATGAATTATTTCTCTAAGGAAAACACGGCGGCTCCGCGGGCTTCCGGCCTCGCCACTAAATCATGCGGCGCTGCCGGCCGCGGGGAGGGGCTGCGAGGGGCCCGCCGGCTGCCGCGGGGCGGGGGCGGGGCGCCCCACTTCTGCTTCCCCTGCAGACCCCGCGGGGGAGAGGGGCCTCGCCGGCCGGCTGGGCCCCTCCGTGAAGGCTGCGGGCGGCGCGGGAGGGGGGGTCCGGGCCCAGTGCCCCCGAGGCCCGAGCGCGGAGTGGGGGTGCAGGCCGGGGGCCCGAAACCCCAAGTTACGGCCCTCGGTCACCCACGGCCAGGCCCCGCAGCGGCCACGCGCCCGCCCACCCCGGGGCAGCCCGCGGCGTGTCCAGCCCGCGCCCCCCCCCAGGCCGGCGCGGCAGGG
This sequence comes from Talpa occidentalis, assembly GCF_014898055.3. Lineage (NCBI taxonomy): Eukaryota > Metazoa > Chordata > Mammalia > Eulipotyphla > Talpidae > Talpa > Talpa occidentalis. The sequence goes on along the minus strand of NW_023601754.1, from coordinate 52,038,805 downwards.
ACGGACGGGCGAGCCGGGGTCCGCACGGGCCTTTATTGGACGCGGGTCACAGGCCGAACCAGGAGGGGACCCCGCCCCGCCGGGGGTCGCGGCCCTCGCGCCGCCGCTGCTCCTCCAGCAGCCCGGCCCGCGCGGCCTCGTCCTCCGCGCCGCCCGCCGGGCCGGGGAACAGGTCCGGGAAGGCGAAGGTCCGGCCGTGCGCCTGCGGGAGACACGAGCTGGGCGCCCCGACTCCCCGCGCGCCCCCCGCGCGCCCCCCGCCCGCCCCGGGCCCCGAGTGGCCGAGCTGCCGTGGCCACTTGCTGGACTCGGCGAGGCTGCGGGAGGGGCTGGGGCGAGGCCCGGGGCTCCTGGGGGGCCGCGGCCGGCTGCGCGTGGACACCGAGGCCGGCCTGGCGTGGAGCGGGGTCCGGGCCGCCCGGGGGTCGCGGCGCGCTGACCGCCGGCCGGGCCCGCCAGGAGGACGCAGTGGTGCTTCAAACATGGACGAGAGGGCCTTTCGCAGCAGCTGGGGGACACCGGGGAGCCCTGGGAGCCTCTGGGGCTCGCCCGAGGTGGAGGCGAGGGCCGCAGGCAGGGAAGCCCGGGGCAGGGGCCGGCGGGCCCCTCCACTGCCCGCGCCCCGCGGGGACCCGGGGCCCCAGCAGCCCGCCGCGGCGGGTGGGGTGACCCCAGCGGCCCCCCGGGACGCCGGCTCCGGCCGGGGGGCAGGCGGGGTGCCCAGCGCAGCCGCGGGGGCCGGGGCTGGGGGCGCGGGCGCCTCAAGAGCCCCTTGTAAGCGGAGCCGCGGCCGGGCGCGGTGTGGGGCCGGCCCTGCGCCCCTGGCGCGGACGGGCGCCCGGCGAGGCCAGGACAAGGCTCCTTTATGAGGCCCACGGCCGCGCGCCCACCTGGGCCGCCCGGGACGCCAGGCCGCCCGCCAGGCCCCGCGCCCCGCAGCGCGCGCCCGCCATCTAGTGGCCGCCGGCGCGGGCGGCCGGGCGCGGCTCCCCGACTTCCCGAGGGTTCCAGGGGCGAGGCCCCGGGCCGGCGAGGGGCTCTGCGCCGGGGCGCCTTTGCAAGGGCGTGTCAGGGGTCACCGGGGCGGCAGGAGCCCAGAAAGGGGGCTCGGGACCGCCTTCCCGAGAGCTGGGGCGGGGTGCTTGCCGCCTGTGAGCGCTCTGGGGGCGCCGGACCCCTCCGGAGCCCCCAGCCGGGCCAAGGCCAGAGGGGGGCCCCCCTGCTCACCAGCTGCACGTAGGCCACCTTGTAGTCGGGCCTCTTCACGCGGCTGTTCCTGTGGTCGCGCTTCCTGTGGGAGCCTGCGGGGAAAGCAGAGCGGCCCCCGGAGCTCAGCCCTGCGGGGGCGGGGGGGCCCTTGCGGGAAAGAGGCATCAAGGGGGGCCAGGGCCTGGCCAGCCAGCCCGGGGGCCCCGCAGGCCCACCCTGCTCCTCCCCACCCAGCTGGGCCCCCGGGCGCCAGAGCAAGGCCTCAGCACTGGGCGCGGCCGGGCACAGCCTGCTGGACCCCACGGGCCGCCCGCCCCCCACACCCACCGTGCTGCACCCTCGTCCGCACGGCGGCCACAGGCACATCGTAAATGCGCTCCAGGTAGTTCCTGAGGTCCACCCTGGTCATCCTGGGGGCATGGGCAGAGGCTCGTGTGACCGGCTGGGCAGCGGCAGCGGCCCAGGGACCCCAGAGCAGCCCCCGGCGCTGGCGAGGGGCAGGCCCAGCTCTGCGGGCTCCTGGGGCTCCCCGCCCCGCACCCAGCCCCGACCCTGCGGGGCTCACTCCATGGGGATCCGGAACTGCACAGTGTCCTCGGGCTGGGCCGTGCCCGGCCGCACCAGCCGGACGAAGAAGTTGGTGCGGAAGACACGGAGCTGGGGGTTGCCCAGCTGGTACAGGGGGTACCTGCGGGGGATCCATGTCACACAGCTGGCCCCTCCGCAGCCGGCCGACCGGGGAGGGCCTGTCTGGGGGGGGGGCATGGGGCACCCCCACCCGCCCCTCCGCACAGGCCTCTGTCCAAGGGAGGACCCCAGGCCCGCGGCCTGTGCTGGCCTCAGCCGGGCAGGCCCTCCCCTGGCTGCGCCCGCCAGCCCCAGCCCCTGACACGGGCGGCTGGTCCGGAGGGCTGAGCCCAGCCTGGCACGGGGTGAAGAGTGCAGAGGGTGTGCAGGGGAGAGCTGGGGTTCCCGGGTGCCCACAAGTTGGCCCCCCCACCTTGCAGACACCCAGAGTGGGCAGAGACAGCTGCAGGGGGTTGGCCGGGCTCAGACCTGCTCTGACCGGAAGTCACCAGCCCATGCCACTGGGGGGGGCAGGTCTCGGGAGGGGGTGCAGGGGCTCGGCCGGAACCCCAGGGCCTGCTGACCCGCGTGCAGCTCGGGTGGCCGGCCTGGGGCTGCTGGGGCTGGGAGGCGGGTGTAGACAGCAGGCCCGGCCGGGCGGCAGGGGCCTGCGGGCTGAGGGCCACGGCCCGCGGGCGGCGCGGCGACAAGGGGACCGCAGAGCCTCGGGGCAGCGGGCCAGCCTGGTGGCCGCGGGCGGCCCAGGGCGGCGCGAGACGCTGCGGGCTCGGGCTGCGCGGGGCCCCAGGCCCGGCCGCCCCAGGCCCGGCTCCAGGCTGGGGGGGGCGCCACGGCGGCCCCGCAGGCCTCGCCCGGGCCCCGCGCGCCCCGCGAGGCCCCCCGGGACGCCCCCGGGGCCCCCCCCATCCCCGAGCGCCCGCGCGGGCGGAGCCGCGACTCCGCGGGGGGCGCCGGAGGCCGAGGGGGGCCGGGTCCCCGCGCCCCCCCCCGCGGCTCCGGCCCCGCGCCCCTCCCCCGCGCCCGCGCCCCTCCCCCGCGCCCGCGCCCCCCCGCCCGGGCCCCCCGCCGGGCCCGCCGCTCACAGCACGTTCCGCGCCATCGCCGCGCTTCCGGGCCCGGCGGAAGGAGGGGCGCCCGGCGCCGCGCCCGCACAGCGCCCCCTCGCTTCCGGGAGGCCGCGCGCACCTGGCCGCACCTGGCGCCGCACCTGCGCCCCGCCCGGGACCCCCGCCCCCCGTGCTCCCGCGCCCCCCCGCGCCCCCAGGCGCCAGGGCCGTCCCGCTGCCCAGCGCTGGGCCCTGGGGGGCGGGAGGGGAGCCCCCGCCCCGGCCGGGAGGCCCCTCTCCTCCCGGCGCCCGCCCCCAGCCTCTGACCCGCAGCGCCGGGCAGGCCCCCCGGACTTTGCCCCTCTCTGGGTGGCCGTTGTCGGCCAGCCCCCCCCACCCCCGACTCCCCCTCCCCCGCCTTCCCCACCCCGCCCCCCCCAGGCCCCGGGACTGGGAGCTGACCTGGGTAGGCCGGGGTGCAGGGGCATGAGCCCCGGGAGGCAGCGTGGGGACCTGGGCTTTGTCCAGGGTAGGGAGCCCTGAAGGGCAGCAGGGTGGGGCAGAGGGGGATGGCCAAGGGGCTGAAGATGGGGACAGGCAAGGTGGGGGGAGGGGACCAGCTCGAGCGCCCCCCCACCTTCCCTCCTCTGCAGCAGCTCCCGGGAGCCCTGCGCAGCCTTTGGGGGGACCACCCAGAGCACAGGAAGCTGGAAGGAGTCGTCCTCTGTGTGCCTCACGGGCCCCAGGCCTGCGCGTATACAGTGGGCACCTGGGGCCTGCGCGTATGCAGTGGGCGCCCTGGGCCTGAGTGTATAGAGTGGGCGTCCTGGGCCTGCGTGTATATATTGGACACCTGGGGCCTGAGTGTATACAGTGGACACCTGGGGCCTGAGTGTATAGAGTGGGCGCCCTGGGCCTGAGTGTATGCAGTGGACACCTGGGGCCTGAGTGTATAGAGTGGGCGCCCTGGGCCTGAGTGTATGCAGTGGACATCTGGGGCCGAGTGCATACAGTGGGCGCTGGGCCTGAGTGTATAGAGTGGGCGCCCTGGGCCTGAGTGTATGCAGTGGACACCTGGGGCCTGCGTGTATACAGTGAACACCTGGGACCTGCATGTATAGAGTAGGCATCCTGGGCCTGCGTGTATATATTGGACACCTGGGGCCTGAGTGTATACAGTGGACACCTAGGGCCGAGTGTATGCAGTGGGCGCCCTGGGCCTGAGTGTATGCAGTGGGCGCCCTGGGCCTGAGTGTATGCAGTGGGCGTCCTGGGCCTGAGTGTATGCAGTGGGTGTCCTGGGCCTGCGTGTATAGAGTGGGCGCCCTGGGCCTGAGTGTATGCAGTGGGCGTCCTGGGCCTGAGTGTATGCAGTGGACACCTGGGGCCTACGTGTAAACAGTGGGTGCCCTGGGCCTGTTGGTTAACCAGCAGCAGGAAAACCAACAGAAGTTTAGTAAGATGTCACCCGTGTGGCCGTGAGAGAACCAGGAAGATGCAGTCACCCCGGAAATGGCCCAAGACACCCCCTTAGGCAACTTCCTCAGCTCAAGACAAAGGCCGCTAGGGGGCTGGCGGGGGAGGGGAGTGCCCCCCGGGGTGGCGTTGGCAGGTTCCGGTCACCTGTCCTCTCCTCTGAGGCAGGGTCAGGTGGCTGTGCCCACCGTGTACCCTACTTGCCCAGGCCTTGTCCCTTGGCCTGCCCACTCCAGGCCTCAGAGCTGAGCTTCAGGCTTAGTGCACAGGTACTCCCTCACCTGCTCATGGCCGCTGCAGCCCACTCCGGGCCAGGTGGCTCCGGGGCCTGCCGCAGGGCGCCGCTGCCGCACCCCAGACTCCCTCACACGTGTGCCCTGGAGTGGCCGGTCACCCACTCCCCTTTCCACATGTGCCGGGCTGCCCTTGGGGCTCACCCAGACCTGGGGGGACAATACCACCTTACTCCCGAGCCTGGGTGTGTCCGGGGGCCTGCGCGAGGGCACAGGAAGAGGGTCGGACGAGCCACTCTCGAAGACGAGCCACCAAATCCAGGCCTGAGTGGCCGCAGGCCCGACGCCTCCCAGCACTCCTCGGACTGAGAGCAGCAGGGACGTAGGCTGCCCCCACGCCAGGCTGCCTGGCTCTCGCCGGGACAGGGCCACAGCCTCCCTGCCGTGGATACCGAAGACCAGTGTCTGCAGAACCGCACTCTGGCCACGTCCTCCTCAGTCCCCCCTTGGCAGACAGACCCCCTGCGCGGCCCCACCTCTGGATTTGAGGTCACCCGACGCCCTGCACAGAGGCTGGCCCAAGCCCGGTGGAGGGACCGCTCCAGGCACCCTGATGGGAGCAGGGCGGACTCCCCACACTCAGCTAAGACTGATAGGGAAGCCTGGAGGGAGGGGGATGTGGGGGGCACCGGCTGCCTAGGGGCCCCTGCGGTGACCTTGGAGAGAACCCCAGACCTCACTCAGGATGGACTGGACAGTCTCACTCGGGGCTAACACCCAGCTGCGGCCCTGCCCTGGGCCTGACTGCAGAGACTTGCATGGTCACCGGGGCTGGCCCCCAACCCTGACTCCTGGTGAGTGGGAGGATGGAGTGTGGGAGCTTGGAGAGTCAGCTGCGCCGAGTGGCTCTAAGTGTCTGTGCCCGGAGGGGTCCTGCTGGCCTTACCTCTTGTAGAGGACCTCCCCCCCCAAGGATGGAGCAGAGTCTGGCTGGCTGCAGCCCCTAGCAGGTGGACACCCCGACTTTGTTGGAAAGCCTTCCACCTCAGAATGAAGGGATCTACCCCAAGCCCAGTGCAGGGAGCTCAGTTGTGCCCGAGACACCCTCCAAGGCGGCCGGCCACCGGGTGCTGCGGCCACTGGGTGCTGAGGCCACCGGGCGCTGTGGCCACACGGGCGCTGCGGTCACTTGGACGCTGCGGCCACGGGCCTGGGGAGGGTCAGCCGTGTGGCTGGGGATGGCAACAGGAGGTCTGTGCTGCTGGGAAACGTGGTGGCTTCTTTCCCACCTCGGCCCCGCAAGGGACTCTCCCCTGGCCGGCCAGCGAGGTGGCGGGAAACCCAGGGAGAGATGGGCTCGGGGCGCTGGGGGTGGGGGCCATGGCCTGGGGCTCGCGCTGCCCGAGTCGTGCTGGCGGCCACGCAGGCCCCGGCCTATCTACTGCTTCCAGGACGGAATGTTCGTGCCGAGCCGGGGCTCACGTTGTGGGGCTGGGCGGGGGGCACTGGGCCCCTCGGTGACCCCACGGCTAGCTGCGCTGTCAGCAAGCACAACCCCGGGGTCCTGTCCACAAAGCGATCTGACGTCTGGGGACTCAGCTAAATCCCCTGTCCTGCGGGAAGAAAGCGAGCAGACGTCCTGAGGCCCGGGGGTCAGCGTGGGAGCGCGGATTAAAAGGATAAACTGAAAAGTGGGATTGAAGGAATCGCTGCTCAGCTGGTTTTCCGTCTTCAAGCAACACGGAACCAGCCGGCCCCCAGCAGCCTCCTTATCGCGCCGCGGCAGCTGGCGGCAGATGTGGCCGTGCAGGAACGCAGGCCCCCGGCCCGGGGCTTCAAAGACGGCATGTCCGCCGAGCAGAGCTCACGAGATACCATAAATCCCACCAGATGAGTCCAAAGGGAGCAGCAGGCCTGTGACGTGCGCTGCCAGCGTGGGAAGGCATGCAGGCCGCATCCGGCCGGCGGGGGCAGGGGCCGCCGGGCTCCCAGGGCACAGGGTGTGCGTGGGAGTGAGGCCCTGCAGGGCGCCGAGGGGCTCCTTCCCTAGCCCCAGGGTCCCCGTGCCCGTGGTTGGGGTGGGCAGGCGAGGGCGTCTCCCAGCCCCAGCCCCGCGCCAGGACGCGGCCGTGCGTGGAGAGGGTCGTCCCAGAGCCCAGCAAGGGAAGAGGCGGCCCCCGGGGGCGCTGGGTCGCGGCAGGCACAGGCCGGCCATGGGCTCGCGGGAGGACACAGGCTCTACCCGCTGCGGTGCTTGAGTCAGACACCCCAGATTCACGACACCCCACTCTGCCCAGCAGGCTGCTTCAAGCGGAGGCCCCGGAGGCCCGGGAGGAGCCTTGCTCTGCCCTAGGGGGCCGGGGCCGGGGCCGGAGCCAGCCGCAGCCCACCGCCGCGGAGGGTGCTCCCGGCCTCACTCCCGGCCTGGGCCCGCACGTGGGGGGCCTCCCCCTCGCCCCCCTGGGGCTGGCTGAAGGCTGGACCCGAACAGAGCCCAGGCGTCCCCCGCACAACAGCACCCAGGAGGGAGGCCTCAGGGCCGCGCCGGCCTCGGGAGGGGGCTCCAGCCTGGGGCAGCTGGTGTGGCCCAGGCCCCCCAGGGCAGGAACCAGCCCCTGAGGTGCTCATGATTTCCAGGCGTCTGTGCCCTAATTATTCTCCCCATTGTCCACTGGACTCAAGATGTTTCCCCAGGTTGTCATTCTCCGTTTAATGTTTTCAGAACAGCCCCATCGTGCGACAGGGGCCACGGGCCCGTGCGGCTCGGCGGCCCCGGCACCAGAGACACCTGGGGGGCCGCCGCCCCCGGTGCGGGCGCAGGTGGGACCCGTCCCAGGCTGGGGGGAGGGTCTCTCCCGCTGCCCTGCCGTGGGGCCCCTCGCCTGCCCATGCTCCTGACTGGCCCCCAGAGACCGGACCCCGCTCGCGTCACCCGCTCATCTGCTGATGGTCGCTTGGGTTCTTTCCAGTTTTTGATGGTTAAAAATAAAGCTGCTATTTACATCCATGTGAAAGTCTCCGCAAGGACAGACATTTCCTTTCTCCGGGGAATGTCCAGGAGCGGGAGGGCCAGCTGCCCGGCAGCGGGTCTGACTTTTTAAGGAACGGGGTCACTGCATGCTCGCTTTCGTTTCCACGGCCATGTTGGGGGTCAGTGTTGGACTCGGTCGTTCTGAGACGGGAGCGCTGCTTTCACGCCACCCTGGGGGCCAGTCGCCACCCCCGGGGCCACTGTGAGAGGCCACAAGCCCTCCGGCCCTGAGGCCACTCCCGAGCTCTGGTCAGCGAGTCTTGCGGGCCCAGCGCTTCTGGAACCCCCGCCTCGCAGAGCCCCACTGGGCTGCAAGCGCACATCTCCCTGCAGAGCGTTGCAAAGGGCAGCCCGGCCTTCCCAACGGCTCTCCGTGCCAGCTGCGTTCTCGGGCTGTGCTTGGGGAACCCTGGGGAGACCCGTTCCAGGGGCTTGTGCTCGACACTGCGTCTTGGTCCGATTTGTGTCGATGTTTAGACAGAGGTCGAGTGGCGGAGCCGAGCCCTCTCCTGTCTCCCGCCCTGCTCCCTGGCCCTCTGCGTCCTCCCGGGCGCTCCTGACTCTTCTGCCCTGGCCCACCTGGACAGCCCTGCCTAGGGTCACCCGGTGCGGCTTCTGTCCCCTCAGGGCGGCGCCAGGCCCTGTGTGTTCACCCCAGTGGCCGCAATGACCTGCGAGTGTCCCTCGACAAGCCGCTGGGACTGTGCTGGGCGTCCGGTCAAGTCTGTAGATGGATTTGCAGGGAAGGAAACCCCCAGCTAGGAAATGCCAGTGTGTCCGGGCCTGGCCTGGCCTACCGCTGGCCCTGCAGGCAGGCCTGGAGGCTAGATACGGGGATGGCCCGGCCGCCTGGGGCTGAGGCCATGAATCTCCGTGCGCCAGGATGACCGGCCCGCTCCGGGGACGCAGGAGCAGGGGCTAGGCCTATTCTGCGCCAAAGGCCAGCGCCCAAGGCCAGACCGCCCAGCTGGGCACTGAGACAAGCAGGCGCCCAAGCTGGAGAGCCCAGGGCAGAGCACAGGGACTCAAGCCTGTCAGGCGCAGACCCCGCCGCCCGCCCCGCTGCTCCCTCAGCAGGGAGCTCCCACAGCCCCGCTCTGTCCTCCACTCGGACTGGAGTCCCCTGTCGCCCTCCACTCGCCCGGGGCTCGTCCCCAGCAGCTGCCACAGCATCCACTGCAGCCGACCGCTCTGTCTGGTCCACCTCTCGACCCTGCCAGAGCTATGGCTTCCAAATCAGTAAAACTTTTGGAGAAACAGTTTTTAATGAATAAATGCAAAATGTGGTCCTTGAGTGCCCAGGGGCCACCCGCAGGCAAAGCCCTGAGCCTGGGCCGGGGTGGGGGGAGCCCCAAGCCTGGGCGGGTGGGGGGAGCCCTGAGCCTGGGTGGGTGGGAGGGAGCCCCAAGCCTGGGCGGGTGGGGGGAGCCCCAAGCCTGGGCGGGTGGGGGGAGAACCAAGCCTGGGCGGGTGGGGGGAGAACCAAGCCTGGGCGGGTGGGGGGAGCCCCGAGCCTGGGCGGGTGGGGGGGAGCCCCAAGCCTGGGCGGGTGTGGGGAGACCCAAGCCTGGGCGGGTGGGGGGAGCCCCAAGCCTGGGCGGGTGGGGGGAGCCCTGAGCCTGGGCAGGGTGGCTGGTCTGGCGCTGGGCCGCCTTTTTCAAAAGAAGAAACAGCAGGATACAATGCGGCCAGCAGATCTTCATATAAAAGCAATAGATTTTCTTTTGAAAAAGATCGTTGTTGAAGTGTTAGCCCCGATTCTTTTATGACTCGAGCCCCACCAGCACGCGGACGTTGGTGTGAGCCAGCACCTGAGCGCCCGGTGGCCGCCTGCCAGCCCCTCCAAGGCCTGCCTGCCCTCGGCCGGCCGGACACAGCTGGGCTGTAAGAGCCCCTTGTTATCTTTGAAACGTCTGCAAGACCCACGGCCAGCGCCTCCTCAGCCCTGCTATCAGCTGCCCCCCAGCTTGCTTAAGGTTCCCACAAGCCCTGACATTCCCAAGCCTTTGATTCTGGAGGCAAAGCTTTGCTGACTCGGCCTCTCTCTTGCCTTCCTGCCGTTCTGTCTAGGGGGCCTCCGGGCCTGCCCTCGGCCTCAGCGCTCCCCCGGCTCGGAGGCGGGTCTGCGGGACCTGAGGCCCGTTCCCCCGGGGCATGGGCCGTGGGTCCAGCCCCACGGCTGTGGGTGCAGGTGGCACCTCTGCCGGCCAAGTCTCCACCTCCTTGAGGGGTTAGCCCTGCAGAGAGCTGAGCCTCTGGCCTAGCTGTGGGCCTGGCCGCCCCCTCCGGCTCCCACAGTTTTGTTTCACGTGTGTTTCGGACTCCGCCGGCCCTCCTGCTGCGTTCGAGGCCTGCCTCTCGGGAGCACCCTGGTCTCCTGTCCACCCTGGCCGCCCACGGTAGCCGCCTCTGCCCCCGGCGTAGCTGCTCCGTCCGGGCGGTGCCCCTGGTGCCCTGGCGGCCTCTCCCCACCTGCCCACCGCCGCCGGCGGCGCTGGCACTGACCACGAGGCTCATGTCTTGCATTTGCGCTTCTGTGCTGGCTTCTCGGCTGTGACAGTTTTGTTGTGTTAGTTGCTCGAGGGTTTTGTTTACAGCTTTAACTTATTACACTTGGTTTTGATTGATTTTTTTCCCCCTTATGGGTCGTGTCTGCCTGTTTGATGATTTTTGATTGGATGCAGACATTGTGTGTTTTCCCTTAGTGGCTGCTGGATATTTTTATATTTTTATAAATATTCCAGAGCTTTGTTCTGGGATGTGGCTGAGTTACCTGGGCACGGTGTCATCTTCTCAGTCTCGTTTTCCTGATGTGCAAGGTGGGCCTGCGAGTGCTCCAGGGGGGTGCTCCCTCCCTGGGGGTGCTCCCCCCAGATTGGTCATTCCTGTGACGGGGCGAAGCTTTCTGAGCCACTGAGCCCCGTGAACTGTCTGTCTATTGTGATCGAAGGGGACGCCCTCTCTGAGGCCCCTCGGAGCACGTGGCATTGGCCTCTCGGGCCCTTCCAGTGTCCCTCTCCACCCTGGACCTCCCTGCCAGGCGTGTGTGGGGCCAGAGCGCACCCTGTGGCCCCTGCAGCCCTAGGCCCCCGCACGGCCACCCCCCATCCCCTCCCTGAGCCGTCATTGCCTTGGGTCCTTGCGGCCCTGCTCCCCTTCGTCCACTCGGGGCCACTGCCTCCCCTGGGGTCTTCCTGCCCCCACCCCCAACATGGACGCCCCCAGGGAAGGACATTGTCCCGGGTGCTTCTGTCTGCTCTTGTGTTGGGGTCTTTGGGGAGGAAGGTGTCCCTGTCGCTCCATCTTGGGCAGGAGTCCGAGTTTGCTTATGAGTGTCGAGACACTCGTGTCCACACCAGAAACTCAAGTTCTCAGCAATAAAACGCACGAGCGTCTCCCCCGCCCCCTCGAGGCCCGAGACCTCACAGCACGGACGCTGCTCTCCAGCGCCGAGGCAGAGCGGGCTCCGCGTGCCCAGTCTGGATCGGCCCCAGCACCCCGGCACCCCTCGGCCCTCTGCGCACACGGCTGGCCCCCCCTAGTGCTGTCCTGCCTCTGCCGTCTAGGGGCTCCAGGATGTGGAGTGGGGACACTGAGGAAGTAGAGGTGTGGGGTGCAGGCGGGGCCTGCCGCTGGCCTCCTCCCCACAAAGCCCAAGGTCGTGCTGTGACCTTGGGGCTGGCTGTGCCCACCCTGAGTGGCAGCCACTCTTCTGGAAGCCTCCGCCTCTGGGTGCGTTCCCGGCGGGCCTCGCTGTCAGGAGCCGCCTCCCCCCGAAAGCCTCGGCGTTTCCCCGAGTTTCTTAGCTGCTCTGGCCTGGCTTTCCTTCTGTGTGTCGTCCTAGGCCCGTCCCGCTGCCCCCGCCCGCTCGCCCTCGGCCCACCGCGGTCCTGCCGGACTCCGGCTGAGCTGGAGAACTGGCCCTTTCTGGGGGGCGGGGGGCTGGCGCCTGGGAGCCCCCCAGGCTCATGGAGAGGTTTCTTCTTCTTTCTCACACTCCTTCTCTGCTGCTCATGGGTCTGCCTCGTGCTTCCTACGGGGCCGAGGGCTCTTAGGAGAATCGTTGCTAAGGCCCCTCAGCCCCTTTGTTGTTTTGTTTTCTTTTGTTTGAGAAGGAAGAGTTTTTTCTACTTTATCTTCTAACTCATAGTTGCTAGAAAATAATACCAAATATTGATTTAAAATATGTGCTTTGCATCTGGCTGCTTTCCTGAGCTCTCTTGTTCGTTCTGGAAGCGCCTCCACGGCTCTCTGGGGGCTCCCAGGAATGTGGGATTCGGGGCCCTCTTTCCAGGGGCGGCCGCCTCATTTCCGTCCGCGTCCTTCCCATTGTCTTCGGTTTCCAGACCGCCGAGCAGCGACGGGAACGCAGGCGCGGCGTTGGCTTCCTGCCCGGGACTGCGCCCCGCGCTCCCCGGCCAGGGCAGATAAAGGAAGCGATTATTTATAGTTTTCTATAGTTTCTGGAGCTCTTGTTTTGTTCTCAGAAAGATTAACTGGAGGCGAATGCCCTGCCCCCTCCCAAACAGCCATGAACCCTCTGAGCCAGCAGAGGCACGAGAAATAGGAAGTGCCTCGGCCCCGCCGCTGCCCAGGCCTGCCGGCCGCCCGGCCCTCCCCGCCTGGCCACGGCGTCGTCGCTCTCAGGCCCCAGGCGCCGGAGGCTGGGCCCCCCGGGGCGCCACGCGCCACCTCCCCCCGCGGCGCTGCCTGCTGCCTCGTGGCCGGGGCCTGTCCACGCTCACGGCCTGCCAGGCGCCCTGGGCACCCCCGTGCGAGAGCCCCTGACCGAACCCCCGGCCTCCTCCTCGCTGCCCAACCACTGCCCCTCCATGGCCTCGGGGGGGGGTCTCCCTGGCCGCAGGATGGCCGCAGCCCCGCCCTCTCTACCCCACTGGCCTCAGCTCTCAGGGTGAGGGTGCGGTCGCCCCCGTGTCTGTCACAACACCGTCCCCTGCCCTGGACGCCCTGGTCCTCACTGCAGGACACATGCCCTGTCCACTCTGCTGACCCTGGAGTTTACAGCCGCGGGACTCCCAGGGGTGCCCGTCATACCAGGCTCTCCGCACACCCGCGTGGTGCCGGCGCGACGACTCCGCACCACCAGCGTGGGGTGACTCCCTTCGCCCCGACCTCCATGTTTTACAAACACGTCTCCCGGGAGCTCGCTGGCCCTCCCCGGCGACTGGCGGCTTCTCCCGGCGTGGCTGAAACTCCTCCTCTGCCACAGCGCCGGTGGCCAGGGCCCCCTCTGCTGGCCCTGTGGCTGCCGCAGCGGACCTGAGGTGGTGGGGCCCCGGCTCCGTGGCAGCAGGAGCCCAGCGCTGGGGCTTCACTGGCTCCCGAGGGCTGAGCCGCCTGGGTCTGCCCCCATCTCTCTCTCTCCCTGTCGTCTGGGAGCTGCAGTCCCTGTACCCCAGAAAGCCCAGATGTGCGTGGTCGTGTGAGGGGCCCGGCCCCCTCCCCAGCCCGGGACCCTGCCCTTTCCTCCACGTTCACCCGGTGTCCGGCGTCCGCCTGCGGGTGTGCGGGATCCCTGAAGGGCGACAGAGCCGCCCAGACGCCAAGATGGACTCCGGGGCACCAGGGGCGGCCTCCAGCTCTCGGAGGAGCCGAGCAACGACGGGCAGTGGGGTGTGTGCCCTCTGGGGACCGGGAGGGGACGGTGCCGGGCCCGCAGGGGGACCTGCCTGATCCCCGGGGCGTCTCTAAGGCAGGCCTCCCGCCCTCCCGCCCTGGGGTCTTTGACACTTCGGGGGGCGCTGCTGCCTCTGCCGCGGCCCGCCCGCCCATCAGGCTTATCAGGACGCGTTCTCGACATGTCTGTCAGCATCTCTCAGCCTAACTCCTGGTTTTTCTATTTTGTGCCCAAGCAGCTTTGGGGCGATTTGAGCCACGGCTTCCCCCGGCCCCCGCAGGCCTCCCAGCAGCCTGCTCTCGGGCACCCCGGCCTCTCCCCTGTTCGCGCCCCGCCCGTGGGAGCCGTGCCGGCCTGGCTCCTGCGCTCACAGGGCCCCCCCGCTCCCGGCCTGGGCTCAGATGCCCTGAGGGTGGCCGGTCCCGAGCGCCCGTGTCCCCTGGGCCCGGCCGGTGCCAGTGCGGGGCTGCGCACCCCGCGTGTCCCTGGGGGGCCGTGGCCTGCAGGCCCTGCCGAGGACGCCGCTCCCGGGCCCGGCCCGCGCCGTCTTCTCATCCAGCGTTCTTTATCTGCGCCTTCCTCCGCTGCATCGTCGCGCCGGATGCTGGGTGCTTCGTCGGTCCTTTCGCAGAACTAACGTGCGACTTCGCTGATGTGCTGTTAATTCTGTTTTTTAACTGTTATTATCGTCTTTTCTTTTCCTTATTATTTCCACATTTCTCTTTTTCTTGGTTTTAGTTTTTGTTCATTTTCTAATTTCTTGAATTAGATGTTTAACTTATTGCAACTTGGGGCCTGGCCCTGCCCGTGTGCGCTGCGCCTCCCCCGCTGCTGGCCCCGCTCCGCGCCCCTGGGGCCGGCCGCCGTGCGGGGCCTTGACGGGGCCTTGGGGCCCCTGGAGCCCAGCCCCGCCTGGACCCTCCTGGTACCTCGGAGACCCTGACATGTGCCGTCCCCAGCCGAGCCCCCAGCTTGGGGCACAGGAGGGGTCCCCGTCCCTGGGGCCCCGGCTGTGGTCGCGGAGCCACTTCATGTTGGGGGGTGTGGGGCACTGTACCTGGGGGCGCCGGCAGGCCGTGCAGTGGGGGTCGGGTTGACGCCGTGGGGTTCCGGCTCCCGCACCCCCGGTGGGCCCCACCACTGCCAGTGCCGTGCAGGCTGCGGGGGGGCTCCCACCTTGAAAGCCCCTCCTGGGGCTGGGCCGCCCTGACCCAGTCTCTGCTCCCAGAGCTCCACCCACCTGGGCTCAGACTGAGGGTGCCGCACACAGCCCCAGGGCACTCGTGAAGTTTGCCGCAGTGCACCCCAACAGTGAAGCTCTGTTGCCCCAAGACTGGCAGTGGAGCTGAAGGAGCGGGCACCCTGGGGCAGCAGGGAGGGCAGGCGTGGGCGTGGGGCCCAGGGGAGATCAGACTCTGGCCAGGCGGGGCTTCGGGGACCGGAGGGTGCCCTGGCCAGCGTCGGTCACCTCCCGAGCAGCCCTGATGAGCAGCTGGTGTCCCCGGGCTGCCTGTGGCCACTTGCATGGCCCCTCCCAACCCCTTCCCCACAGCGCCTCCATTATGAGCCAGAGCACACCAGGTGAGGGGGGTCAGAGCTTTATTCACAGACCCCGGGGGCGGGGGCAGTGAGGGCAGAGACGTGGGGTGCTCTGGGGCGGGCACCCTGCCCGGGCCTGAGGGCTGGATGCTGCAGGGGGCCCAGTGAGGGAGCAAGGGTCTCCACCTCTGGGCGCTGCTCCTACTTCCAGCGCCCACCGACCTTGCCCTTGGCGGTGGCCCCGGCCTTCTTGCTGCTGCAAATGGGAAGTGAAAGCGAGTTGGCACTGGGCCAGCGTGTCCAGGTGGCCGAAGCCCCTCACGTGCTCCCTCCAAGCCACGGCTACTCACCTGCATCTTGGGTGGGGCCTGGTGCCAGTCAGTTAGTGTGGTTAGGACAGTGCACCCCCCAAGCTGTCCGCAGATGGCCCCCAGTTACTTTGGCCTGGACAGAGTGTGCCCCCCGCATCGTGGCCTCCTGCAGCAGGTGTGTGTCCACCACCACCCGGCAGGCCTGGCCTGCTGTTTCATACCCTGAGGCCTCTGGTCACTCCACCCTCTCAGTCCTGTGGTCACCAGGGAGGCAGGACTCTGCAGCCACCCAGCTGTACCCCCAGAAGCCTGAGGCCCTCAGGAGCCCCCAGGGGGCCAGGGCCAGTCAGAGCACAGCAGGCGGGTCCTGTCCCTTTGCACACTCTGTGACCCACTCTGCAGGAGGCCCCGAGTCCACACGCACATGCAGCCACACACAGGCCAGCTCCCAAGGGCACAGCCCTGCCTCACGTGTGGCCCGGGACAGAGGTCGTTCCCCGGCCTCCGGGAGGAGGACATGCTTTCAGGGCACCAGGGAGGCCCAGGCCATGGAAAGGGCGCAGAAACCTCAGACCCCACCCTCAGGCCTCTGACCCCGTGCCCAGCCCCTCGGGGGGACACTGCCAATGAGCACAGGGCCAGTCGGCTTGGCCAGGCCCCCACCTTCCAGGCCTTGGCCTCCCGCCGGCCTGACCACTGTCCCTGGGGCTCTGAGGGTGGGCAGGGTCCAGGGCTTGCCCCGGACGTGCTGGCCTGTGGGGCCAGTTAGTCTTGTTACTGCTCCGCTCGGGGTGCCCCACAGGCCGCCTGGGGGCTGGCTCGAGTGGCCAGGCCCCGGGGGTATGTGGGAGCCCCGTGGGCTGTGCCCTGCGTGGAGCGGGCAGCGGCTACTCACTGCTTCTGGGCCTGGTCGATGCGGCTCCTGAGGTTGGTGATCTGTGGACGACACAGGCGGCCCGTGTGACGGGCGGGGAGGCCACCCGGGGCACGTGCTCCACAGTCCTGGCCCGCGGGCCCCGGGCTCGCGCCTGTGACCTCTGGCAGTGGCCGGGGCTGGAGACTGGCCTTTGACACAGCAGCTCTGGCGCTGGCCACTTACCTTTCAGCAGGCAGGACCTGGGGCGCGGGCTAGGGCTGAGGGGAGGCTGGAGCCGAGGCCCTCGCCCTGCCCGGCTGCCCCTGCCTGCCAGCGGCCAGAGGCCAAGCCCATCTGCCAACGAGGACAGTGGGCAGCCTGGCCGGGCCGGAGCGGGGCGGCGGGCGGGGAGGAGGAGCCTCTCTCCGAGCCCGCCACACCCGCCCGCGAGACCGTCTGCCATGCGGAGGTGCCGTGCACTGCACACGCGAGCCTGGTCCGAGCGGACGCGGCTACTTACAACTTGGCCAGCATCTCCACTCTGGCCCGGACATTCATGATCTAGAAAGACCGAGACGGTTACGGGCTGGGTGGACGGCCGTGGTCCTGGGGACCCGCCGTGGGGGTCCCTGCCTCAGCCTGCGGCACAGGTGGTCCGGGCTCCGTGTGGGCAGATGTTCCGCAGCCCGTGCTCCCGGGCCGTGGGGACAGGGAGGGCCCTGTGGCCGGCGGAGGGGTGCACAGCCCCTGGGGGCCTGGGAGGCCCGCCCTGGAGACGCAGGCACAGGAGAGCCTGGCACAGACTCTGGGGCCCCACAGGCACCCCAGCCTCCCTAGTGCGGAGCCCACCTGAGAGCAGTGCCCTGGAGGGGAGCGGGGCACACTGGTGCCCCAGGAGTGGAGACCCGGGTCCGTGGGGTCTGCTCTGGCCTAGGAGCTCCTCTCGGGGCCTCCAGGCAGTGACCCCAGCAGCCACGGGAGCCCAGCCGCTGTCCCTCAGTCAAGGGCTTGGAGGAGACTGGGAGGAGAGGACGGCCAGGGCCTGAGAGATGTGGTGCTGCCTGGGGGAGCCGCGGGACTCGCCCCTGGCCCCGGACAAGCAGGAGCTGGACCCCAGGCCGTTGCGTCCTGTGGCTCGTGCTGGCTCCCCGGGCAGGGGCTGCTGGATGGGCCCGCGTGGCCCCAGCGGGAGAGTGGCCCAGGCCAGCCTGCGAGGTCTACTGGGGGCCAGGCTGGGACACGGGTGGTGCTGACCGCGGGGCCCAGACTCACATCGTATTTCTGACGCTTCAGCTTCTCCGCGAACTCATACTTGTCCACCTCCAGCTGGTAGAGGGTGTCCCAGAGCTCCTTGGCCTTGTCCCTGGGGGCCGGAGCGGGAGGGGCCCGGTGAGCCCCGGAGGCGCCCGGGAGGGAGCCCCAGGAGAGAAAGACCCCCGGGAGGGAGCCCCAGGAGGGAGGGGGCCCCGGAGGTGCGGCCGCCTCCCACCTCAGCTTGTCGTCGCCCAGGTGGTCGATGTTGAGGGGCTTGCGTCTCTCCGCCAGGATCTTCTTCTTCATCTCGCGGGCCGTCTGCTTCTTGCCTCTCTTCTGGTCGGCCTGCGGGGCGCGGGGGGCGGGGGCTCAGCGCGGGCGGCGGGCGGCGGGCGGCAGGTGGCGGGGGCGGGCGCCTCACCTTGGCCAGGTAGCTGCTGTAGTTGGCGCCCATGGAGGACAGGGCCTTCTTCTTCTTCAGGTCGTCCTCCGCCCGGCGCTTGGCGTCTTCCTCCTCCCGCCTGGCCTTCTCCTCCTGCGGAGACCCCAGGCCTTCGGCGCGGGCCGGGGCTGCCCCTCCCAGCGTACTCCCCGGCCCGCCCGGGTTCGGGTCCCCGGAGCTCAGACCCCCGGGAGCTTGGAGCCCTCAGAGCCCCAGTCGGGGCTGCCTCTGCCGCCGGGGAGCCCTGGGCCGGTGCGGGGGGACGGGGGGCCCGCCGGGGGGCTCACCGCCAGCCTGTTCTGCCTCTCCTTCTCCTTCTCGGCGCGGATCCGCTGCTGCTCGGCCCTCTCCGCCCGGCGCTTCTCCTGCGGCCAGAGAGGGGTCAGCGCGTGGCCGGCCCGCGCCCGCCCGGCCGCCCCCGCCGCGACTCACGATCCGCTCCTTGAGCGCGATCAGCTCCTCCTCCTCCTTCTTGCGCGCCTCGAAGTGGCTGTCGATGAGGGCCTGCAGCTCCATCAGGTCCTTGTTCTGGCGCTTCTTCTGGATGTCCTGGGGGACGGTGGGCGTCAGCCAGGGCCTGCCCGAGCACGGAGACCCCGCCCCCACCTCCTGGGGCCCTCCAGGGGGCCCAGGGCCGCCTGACCCTGCAGCCAGCAGGACGCCCCCCCATGCACGGTTGAGCTCGCGGCACCCCTGGGTGCACTGCCTTAGCATCACTTTCAGGGACGCCTGCGAGGGCCAGGGGAGAGGGATGTGGTGGGTGAGATTATTCATCAGACAAGCAGACGTGTGGGGAGATGAACGGGTGGGCGGGCAGGGGTGGACGCAAGAGCGGGCAGATGAGTGGATGGTGACCGAGGGTGAGCAGGCGGATGAGGGTCAGAGGAAGAGGAAGCTGGATGGAGCGGGACGGGGAGCCCGGGGGTGGGCGCAGGGCGTGGGCGGGTGGCCGCACGAGCGGATGGATGAGCGTGTGGATGGCAGAGGGAGCCGCTGAAGGACTCACGGGTGGGGGAGCCCACGAGTGGGCAGGCACATGGACGGGCCCCGGGGAGCAGGGAGAGCGGGGCCTGTCGCTGCAGAGCCGCCTGAGGTCACGGTGAGTCTGGGCAGAGTTGCCCGAACCAGGATGCCTCGCTCGGGCTGCTCCGAGGGGCCGGGCTCCCCCGTGGGGGGGCAGGGCGGGTTCTGACCCAGCTCCAGCAACTTACATCGAAATCTACTTTCTCCCCTTCCGGGATCTTAGGAGCCGTGAGTCTGAAAGAGAGAGAGGCCTGTGAGCAGGGGGCCGGGCTGCGCCACCCAGGCCGGGCTCCTCCTGGCCCTGCCGTTCACTCTGTCCTCACGCGCCAAGTGCCCACCTTCGGAGCTCTCAGCCCCTCTCTGGCCCGGACCCCCGCTGTGCGGGAGAGCCCCTAGGGGCCTTTCGTCCTTAAGACAGGGCAGCCGGCCCGCCGAGGGCAGGGGCTCGTTGGCCGTGGGTAGGGGCATCTTGTTGCGCTGGCCTCGCTTTTGTCTTTCTTTCTGGGGGCCTCGAGGGGAGGGGCGCAGTGCAGAGAGCGTCTGAGGGGGACATGAGGCCCCGGCCGGCGGCCTACACGCCGCCCCCCACATTCCAGATGGAGCAAAAGTTAAAACAACAACGACCGTCCTAAAAACCCTCCCTGGACGAGTGTGGGGCTGAATATCGATCAAAATGCTGGGCGGGGAGATCCGGCTCTGCGCCCCAGAAGTCCTGCGTGGGGAGAGACGGCCAGATGCTCCCCTGCAGATGGGAAACTTATGGATGTGGAAAGAGGCAAAGCTGGAGGGGGAACCCACCCAGACTAGAAAAACATTTTCAGCAAATACAGCGGCTGCTCGCCTGTGCAAACCGACGACTAAGAAAACACAGAGCGGCCTCGGCCAGGGCCGGTGGGCGCGGGGCGAGCTCCCAGCGCCCCCAGCAGAGACAGGCCGCGGCTGGGGCGAGGGCTGCCGGGCAGGGAAGGAATGCAAAGGAAAACAAGGCCAGCTCGTCGGTGGCCGGCGGCGGAGAGGGTGCGGGCACGCCGCTCACGTCCGCGTGGAAAGCGATTTGGCAGGCGCCGCGGAGCCCATGAAGGCCCCTACTCTTTGGCCCGGCGGTTCCAGTTCTGGGAAGGCGGCCTAGGGAAATAGCCCCGAGACAGCGCGGCTCCCGCCGGCCTCCGCAGCAGAGTGAAATATGGCAGAGCCTGGCGGCCGGGAGCGCAGACGGCCCAGAAAGCCGGCCCGGCCGCGGATGGAATATTATGTGGCCATTCAAAATATTTGCGAAGCCGGTGTCAAAACATGGAAAAATGGTTAGAATCATGCCCGGTTCTAGAAAAGCGCAATTCAAGGTGCACAGAAGGACGGTGTTTGCAAACGGCTGGCGTCTTTTTTTCCACGCCCGCTGCATGGAAAAAGAGCGGGGAGAATACCCTCCTTATTCCCTCCGCTCGCCCGGCTGGCGGCGGGGCGGGAGACTACACAGGGCTTTTTTCTGCGTTTGACTTTTACGTATTTTCCAAATTTTCTTTAACGAGG
This sequence comes from Talpa occidentalis, assembly GCF_014898055.3. Lineage (NCBI taxonomy): Eukaryota > Metazoa > Chordata > Mammalia > Eulipotyphla > Talpidae > Talpa > Talpa occidentalis. The sequence goes on along the minus strand of NW_023601754.1, from coordinate 52,018,632 downwards.
TGCTGTATTTTCATAATGAAAGCACACGCGTTTTTTTAGAGCTAGAAACCATCTCGTGACCTGCAGCCCGACTTCAAGTTGCTGAAAAATAAAGCACAGCGGGCGGGGGTGCTGGCGGGGCTGCGGCCTCCGCTTCCTTTCGAGACCCCTTCGCGCCCCCCCCCCCCCCCGAGCCGGCACCGGCGGCGCAGTCTGGGCTGGACCCACCTGCAGAGCGGGGGCAGGGGCGGGGGCCGGCCTGGGAGGGCCAAGCCTGGGGCCTGGTGCTTATCAGGACCAGGCGGGAAACAGGATTAAGGGCAGAGCCAGGGCCTGCGCCAGGGGGGCGCCAGGGCCCAGGAGCAGCGGGAGCCGGTGGGGGGCCAGGGCCTCACCCCAAGGGGTCCCACCTTCAGAACTGTGTCATCTCCACGGCCCTGGGAGACCCCACAGCACAGCAAGTGCTGAGAGGGCAAGAGGGAGCTCAGGTCCCTGTCCCTGCTGACTCCCCAATCTCCTGGTCCCTTCCTTCCCTGGCCCTTAGTGCCCTCCTGCAGGAAGGCCTCCAGCTTGCACTGGCTGCCCAGGGCAGGGCCACACGCGGGACCTCCAGGGTCCGTCTGCCGGCCCCTGGGTGACAGCCCGGGAGGATCTGCCCAGCCTGCGGGGGTCGGCCTTCCGGAGCCCCTCGAGCACCATAGGGAAGAGCAAAGACACAGCCGCGTCCTCTGAGTCTGGCCCCCACAGGCCCTGCAGAGTCACCCCCGTGCCCTCTGCCCACCCACTCGCTGCCCGCCACACCCACCCTGCCAGCCACACTCACCTGGGTCTTGGCTTCTCCTCTGGCGGGCCCAGCACAGCATGGGGAGAAGGGGAGAGAGAGCGCGGTGAGCGGGCCCAGCCCGAGGTGCTCCCCGGGCTCCTCACTGGGCAGCTGCCCCGCCCGCCCGGCCAGCCCGCAAGAGGGTCTGGGCTGCGTGGAGGAAGCGCTGGGCGTGGGGCAGGGGCGCTGGAGGAAGAGGGAGCAGGGGTGGGGGAGAGGCCCTGGGCGAGGGGGCTGAAGGAGGGGAGGAGCAGCCCGCCCCGGCTCCTGGCCTGCTGGCCGGTCCCCACTGGCCACCCCTGTGCTGTGCGGAAGCCGGGCGAAGCAGCGAGGCCTGGCCCCGAGGCCGCGCCGGGCAGGGACAGACAGACAGGCGGGCGGCAGGCGGGCGGGCTTCGGAGGAGAGGAGCAGCTCGCCAGGCGTCCTCCGCTCCCGGCCCCTCCGCCTGAGCCCGCGGCGGCGCCCAGCGGCCTTACCTCCCTCGTCCTCCTGCTCCTGCTGGGCGGCGTCTTCCGGCACAAGCACAGAGGGAGAAAAGCTGGCGAGGCTGCAGGGCAGCGTGGGCGCAGGCGGGCAGGGGTGGGGCCCGGCTGGCCAGGGGGGCGCCTGGACCCCCTAGAGTGGCCGAGTGGGGCGCGAGACGGTGCAGGGACACCCCTTCCTGCGCGGTCGGGGCCCCAGCTGGCCGGCGGTGCTGCTCACGGTGCCTGTTGCTGGGGGTGGCCGGGGAGACCCTGCTCGGGAGCCTGGGGTGCTGGGCCCTGCCTCCTGGCACCCGCCGGGTTGAGGCCCAGCAGATCTGGGGCAACTGGGCTGTGAAGCCTCCTGGTGCCTGGAAAGGCCGGCCAGTCCCCACCCAAGGGCCCGAGTGTGAGTGGCCAAGGCCATATGTCCGCTCTGCCGCTCCAGTGGGCCCTGCGGCCCCGAGGGGACACCTGAAGCCCCAAGGGAATCTGCCCCCCAAGCCTCAAGGGGCTTCCTCCAGGCTTGTCTGTCAGCTGGCACCGGTGGTCCCAGACGAGGCCTGGGCCAGATTGACCTCTGGCCGCTGACCAGCCCTACCAGAGACCCTGGATGCTGTGGGAGTCCTGCTCTCTGGCCCTCAGTCCCTGCCCCTGGGCCTGTGGTGGCAAGGACAGTCCGTCCCTATGCACCGGCCTCAGCCTGTCTGGCCCCACGGAGGCCGCTGACCCAGGGAGGCTGGCTGGGTCTTGCCCCAGCCCCTCCCTCTGCGTGTGGCCAGGACGTGGGCTGTGGGTAGGGGGGTGGGCCTCATAGCCCCTCGCTGCAGAGGGCCGGGCTCCCGCTGCACCCAGGCTCCCATGCCATGCGGGCGCCAGGGCCTGACCCACCTGGCCAGCCCCTGGAGCGCGGCGGCTGGTGGGCACTTTGGGACGAGTCCCTGGGCTTGGCAGGGGAAGCTCCTCTCCTTCCGGGCTTCAGGAAGGAGCCCCTGGCCGGGCTCAGGCACGGTGTGGGGAGGGGAGTGGAGGCCCTTGGGCCACAGGTGCCCGAGGCCAGGGGAGGGCCCTCGCCTGGGGTCCCGGCCCACTGGGGCCCCTGCCCACAGCGAGGCATGGATGGGGAGGCTGAGCGGCCTCCTGGAACTAAAGCCCCCGCATCTGCAGTGGGCGCCTGCGGGCGTGTCTGGCGGAGGCCCAGGCAGGAGGGCCTGACTGATGGCTCCTTGGCACTCAAGGCCCAGGCTATTCCCGTGCCTGACCCCACTTGGGCCTCAGCTCTGCTCTGCTCCACCCCACGCGCCCCTGCAGCCCCGTGCCTGGCATTGGCCGCTCTGTGGGGCAGGCCTGCCTCTCCCTCAGCTCTCCCCAGCCACCTGGGGGGCAGCGGGTCCGAGTGGACCCCGGCACCATCCTCCAGGCCTGCACCGCAGCCCCTCAGCTCGGCACTCGCCCCCCTTCCCGCTGAGGCCCAGGGAGATGGCCTCCCCGAGTGTGGATGGGCACCCCCGGGGCCCAGCCGGGAATGGCGGCAGAGGCAGCGGCAGCGGGCGGCGGGTGGGGAGGGGGCGGCCAGGGGGGCCATACCTTCTTGGACTTCCTCTGCGGAGGCGGCACATGGTGGAGAGAGGGAGAAAGGCACGTGAGCCTGGGCGGGCGGCCCTGCTCCTGCTCACACCCACGGGCCACGGCGCCCACGGCCGCGCGCAGGCCACGGCCGAGTCATGCGCATACCTGGTTCAGGGGCTTCGCGGGGGAGGAAGACGTTGGAGCAAGAGGCAAAACCGCACACGGGTCAGAGGTCAAAGGAGAAAGGATGGAGGTGGTTAATGGGGTCGGAGGTCAGTGGCCAAGGTCAAGGGGCAGGCATGCAGGACATCAGCACGACCTGGCGGTGTCACTCCAGGCCCTGCAGCCCTCTCTCCGGCCCGGCGGAGGGGTCACTGGCGCCCGCTCCCGCCTCATGGGGGGGACACTGAGGCACAGAGTGGCCTTCGCCCTGCCCCTGCTCTGTTGCTGCCCGTGCGGCGGTGAGACCGCTGTGGACTGTGGCCCCTGGCCCTGGAGCAGCATACTTGCCCCCGCGCCCCTCGGCAGCTCCCCCTGAGGATCAAGGACTCCGCAGCAGCGGGTCCGGGCTGGGGGAGCACACAGGGCCAGGCCCTGCACTGCCCGATGCTGCCTGGGGGCCGGCTTGGCTGCCTGGGGCTCAGCCAGAGGGACAGAGAGCCCAGCGCAGGGGCCACCGCCATGGCCAGCCAGCCTGTGTCGGCAGCGCCTGGCCCTCAGGTCCTCCCTCCGGTCAAGCATGCATGGTTAGTGGTTAGTGGGGGCCACATGGGGGGCCCCTTGGCTGGCTGGCGCCACACCCTCCCCCAACGCGGCGCCAGCCAGGCCCCGGGCCCCACATGGGGACCAGAAGTCCTGTGCCATACCTTCCTCCTGGACTTCTGCGGGCAGAGGGCACCGGTGGGGGTGGGAGGAGAGAGGAGGGTCAGTCTGATGCACACACACGGGGCAGGGACTGTGGCCGGGTGGGGCGCGGGCAGGCGGGGGCAGCAGGATGGGGCCGGGGCGGGGCTCAGAGAGGGCCTGTGGGGCCGGGTCCTGGACCCCACTCACCTTCCTCCTGGGCTGCTTCTGTGAGGAGCAGCAGGGAATGGAGAGAGGAGCGAGGACAGGATTAGAGGCCGCCCCGGCGCAGGACAGGCCCCCTGGGTCGCCCTGAATGCCCGGCCCTGCCGTGGGCACCTGGGCAGGGCCACGCCCCAGGCCTGGGTGGCTGAGCCCCTCGGCCCTCCGGGCCTGGCCCCTGCCTAGGGATCCCCCACCCGGGAGGGCCTGGCTGAGGGGTTCTGTAGGTGCTGGAGGGGGCCGGGGCGGGCCATGTGTTATGGGCGCCCCTCTGCCCGGCCCCCCTGGGGGTGCTGCAGCACGTGGCCTCCCCAGAAAGCCCAGGACCATGCTCCCGGCACAGACATGGGCCCCCCGCCTGTCAGCAGAGACTCCTCCTCCCTGTCGGGGTCCGCAGAAATCCCTCAGACCCAGCACCCGAGGGCCCACGGCAGGCTGAGAAGTGCGGGGGTGCCCCCCAGGTGAGTGGGTGCCAGCAATTTTGGGGGCACTCCCATCTGGCCTGAGAGTGGGACGGCTCCCTGCCCAGACCCAGGCTGCACCCACAGAGCCGGGGGCAGGACACGCAGGGAGACAGAGGGAGGGGTGGCAGGGGGAGGCATGGCAGGCCCCCGAGGGTGGGCGGGGGCCTGTGGAGGGGCTGAGCATGCCCGGGGCGGCGGGAGCTGCCGGTCAGTCCATGCCGCGGCCCACAAGGTGGCCCGCGCTCTGGCGGCCACGTGGCCGGGCGGTCAGGCAGCCGTTACCTTCCTCCTCGTACTGCTCTGCAGGGACAGACAGACGCGAGTCAGACCCAGGCCAGGCGGCAGGCGGGGGGGCGGCTGTCTGGGCCCTGGACACCCACATCCCCCCACCCCAGACTGGCCAGACCCATGGGCACGCGGGGCCCCGGGGGGTCAGCCCGACGAGGCTCAGAGATGTGTCCCCCAAGGAGCTGAGGCTGCAGCTGGGTCAGAGGCCCCCCAGGAGGCACCCCCCCTTGGCTGCTGAGCGGGACACTTACCCTCCTCCACCTGTTCACTGTGGGGGAGAGAAAGAGCGAGTGAGGGGGGCTCGCGGGGGTGGCTGCAGGCCAAAGCGGGGGCCAGCGGGCAGGGGCTACTCACACTTCCTCGTCAGACATGGTGGGGCTTGTTCTGCAGAGAGGAGGGAGAGGGGCAGTTAGGAGCCTCCGGGCATAGAAGGGGGCTGGGGGCTCGGGGCACATCTAAGCACAGGGGTCCCCACTCATGGGCCTCCTGCTTGTGGGGGTTCCTGAGCAGCCCCCAGCTTCCTCCAAGCTGCAGGCTCCTAGGCCCCTTGTCCAGGCCTGGATCCCATCCCACCCCTTCCTGCCCTGGCTCCAAGCAGCCCTTGGAATCCCCTGCTGGACGGGATGTGGGAGGTCGAGGGGCCCCCTGGCCAGAGCAGACATCCTCTCTGTGGGCCCCAAGGGGGCCCTAGAGCAGGCTGAGACCCCGCGCCAGGGCGGGCCGACCACCGCAAGCCTGGGGGGCTCCTCGTAGTCTCTGCTCTGGGGCAGGGGGTGCCCCCAGACGGGAACAGCCTTCTTGTGTGACCCCACAGCACCCTTCTCTGTGGAGGCCTTCCTGCCACGGCCACCTTCCCCGGGCTCCCTGGCCCCACGTTGGGGAACTGGGCCCCTGCAGCTAAGGGCAGGCGGGCTGGGGGCAGGGCGGCCTCTCTCCTGCATCCCTGGCCTGCCAGAAGGAGCGGGCGGGAGGCCCCTCCAGCCCCTCCTTCCCAGGCCCGCGGACTCTGGACTTTGTCAGGCTTTGTCCACGCTGGCCTCACGTGTCCAGGTGTGGGCCTCCAGCGGGGTGTCCTCCCTTGGGCTGGCCCGGCCGGGGGAGGCCGGGGCAGCTGCCTCAGAAAGTTGGCCCGTTCCCAGCACATCACAGCTCACTTGAAGACAATAGTTACCCCCCCAGGGAGCCTCGTGCAAGAAAAACACAAGTTCATCATCGAAAAATGCGTCCGTACGGCCTCACTGAGGCGGGACTGTTTTCCGAAGCCTCTGTCAAGAATGTTGATTTCCCAGAGCACCTTCAGCTCCACGCAAGATTAACCAGCAGATCCTGGCCGGCGCCGCCCGCCTCCCGGCCCCACGCCGGCCCCAGATCCTGCAGGCGCAGCCCCTCCCGGCTCAGGCACTGTCCAAGGCACGGGGTCCTTGGTGTGACCACCCCCTGCCGTGCCCACCTCCACCCTGGCCAGGCAGCTGTTGGACACCAAGGAGGGCTATTTTAGGGAGCGGGGGCAGCTGAGGGATCCAGAAATAGGCACCCAAGTCAGCCCAGAAACCCAAGGAGATGGGAGGGCCACGTGAGCCTGCACCTCGGGGGCCACAGCATGCCCCCCCCGCTCCTGGGGAGCCATTCCCTGTCCTCCTGGCAGGGGTCCCCTGCCCTCCTGGTGGAGGTCCAAGGGCTCTCCTGTGGCCCCTGGCAGGAGGCAGCAAAAGCCTCTCATGGGCAGACCCAGGTCCTGGGCTGCAGTCCTTGGAGGTGCCTGCGGCTGCCCTGCCCGGTGGGGGGTGAGGGCAGAGTGGCCCTGGACAGCTGAGAAGGACAGCTGCCCAGTGAGGCACGCTCCCCGAGGGGGGGCGTGGAAATAGTCTCTGAGTCAGCGGCCTTGGGGACAGGCATGCCTTCCCAGGTGACCAGATGGGGTGGGGGTGTCCCTGCTGGCTCTGGCCCGGCCACGTGCCTGCACCGCCCCATCTGCGTGGGACAGCTGTGGACCCAGGCTGGTGCCTCTGGGGGGCAGCTGCACCCCAGCCCAGGGGGCACGGGGAAGGGTAGCTGGGACCAGGGCGGGCCTCTGGGAGCTCGAGCTCCTCCCAGCTCACACTCGGGGGTTCCCCGCACCCCTCAGGTCCTGCTGGTGACTGGGAGCAGCCCCTGAGCGGCTGTGTGACTGTGAAAGCAGCCAGCGCACCACCGGGGAAGAGCTGGGGGAGCTCAGGCCTTGGCTGTGGGGGGCCGCGGAAGGCCAGGCGGGTAGCAGGTGGCCGAGGCTGGGCTGCTCCCAGCTCTAGCCGGCCGGGCCTCGCCAGGGCCTTCCCCAGGAACCCAGGCGCCTCCTTCTCGCCGCGCCCCTGCCCCGAGTCTGGCCGGGAATGGGAGAAGGTCACCCCTGGCACCGTCCACCCCAGACCTGGGTGCTCCTGGTGCCTGGCTTGGGGTCCAGAGGCCGCCACCGCCTGCCGGAACCGTGGTACCCGGGGTGAGGCCCACCCAGCCCGAGGCCGTGCCCCGACCCACCTGTGGCCGGTCTAGGCAAGGACAGGCTCCCTGTGGACAGGACGGGCTCAGGCCCGCCCGCGGCCTGCCATGATATAGAGGCGCCGGGGCGTCCCCACAGCCCATTGGTCAGCCGGGCCAGGCACGTGGGTGGGCGGGGGCCGAGCCTGGGGTGCCTTACCAAGTATAGGAATATCGAGGCGGTGCGAGGGGTGAGGCCGGGGCGAGGCCCACCCCAGCAGTGTCAGCTTCTATTTTTACCCCCACCCCACGGTGGGCACATTTTTGATGCCTGAGGGTGAAGGGAGGCGGGGCCAGGGGGCGGGGGGGTGGGGGGGGGGGGCCTTCCCTGTGGGGGCTGCCCTGCCTGGCCAGAGTCCGTGTCCACCGTCTTCCCGTCAGGAGCTCCCGGAGACGCCCTGGGTGGGTGGACAGTGGAGGATCCCCTTGAGGTCTTCTCTCCCGAGCCTCCTCGGGGGCCAGCGCCAGCTCTCGGGGGGCACCGTCAGAGCAGGTGGACTGAATGGGCAGGACACAACCGGACACGGGGTGTGTCTCCCCAGGGCTGGCGTGCTCTGGCGGGCCACGCTCCTGCCCCCACCTGGAGGTCCCACGCCGGGTCTCTGCCCTGCAGCCTCGTGGCGCTGCCCACAGGGGGCGCCAGCACACCCAGACACAGAAGCCGCATGTCCCACACTGACCAGTGAGGCCACAGCTCCGGAGCCCCTGCCTGGGTTCAGGAAACCGAGGCTCTGGGTGGGGAGAGCAGCCTGAAGACACTGGAGACTCAGGCTGGACCCACAGGCAAGGAGGGGGTCTGCCCGCTGCCTGCCCCCAGGAGCTGGCCAGCGCCCAGGACGCCAGCTCAGAGGCCCCGGCCCCAGCTGCCCAACTGGGGCGTCCCAGGCATCTGTGGCCCCTCCTGCCACCCCACCCACCAGGGACAAGGCTGCAGGGGCCAGAGACAGCAGGGGTGTCACACAGAAGGGCCCGGCTGCCCGCCCACCGCCCAATGTCTGTGGCCATGGGGAGACCCCCTGGCCGAACCCCAAGCCCCAGTGATGCCTCCCCACCTGGCCAGGTGCTGGGTGGGACTGGACAGGCCAGCCCTGAGCCCTGGCCGCTGGGTGGCCTGCGGGACCTCTCTGGCCCTGGCCCGGGTTGGCCAAGGGCTCACCTGCAGGGCTCCGTCTGCCCAGAGGAGGCAGCTGCCCGCTTGCGGCCTCAGCCCTGGCAGGTGCTTGTGTGTGAGTGGCCGAGCCAGCGGGCCGCACTGAGGTCAGAGGGACGGGGAGGTTTTATTTTGGGTGTTGGCGACCTCCTGCCGGGGCTCCAGGACTCAGCTTGCGGCATAGCCGGACAGCAGCCGTGGGCACTGAGGACGGGCCGCCAGGCTGAGGGTCTGCAGCAGGTAGCTCGCACCTGGCCCCACCTGGCCTGGCCGGGGCGGGGGTGGGATAGGGCAGCAGGCCAGGGTTCCTGGGGCCGGGGACTGGGCTCGCCCCAGGGAACTGGGAAGGACGCTGGGCCAGGCCCGGCCCGAGATGGGGGCTTCTGGCCCGTGTGAAGCGGGCAGCTGGGGGCGGGAGGGGCTCTGTGTGCCCCCAAACCCTGGCTCGAGCAGTGCCAAGGGGCGTGGACAGGCCCCGGGGGTGGTGGGATGGGGGTGGCGGCCCCGGGGGACCTTGGGCTGACCGGGCCACGCTGCTGCCAGCTCCCCCTCGCAGTGGGCCGGCTGCAGCTCTGCCAGGCCCCAGATAGAAGCTGCTGGCACAGCATGGCTGGGGAGCGCTGGCCGAGCGGGTACGGGGGGGTGTCCCTGCACTGCCCGCAGCTGGGAGCGGTCGCAGGGCAGAGTGGGAGGCAGCGCCCTGACTCCCCAAGCCACACTTGGCCGGGACCCCCAGAGCTGCCCAGCCCTCGGCTCTGGCCGTGGCTGGACGGGATGGCACACAGCAGGACCTCCACTGCATCAGAGGGACAGGTCCGGGGCTGCGGATCCCAGAGGGCTGGCTGGACACCCCTGGCTGCCCTTGCTGGCAGCCCACTCGGCGGGGGTGGGGGTGAGCAGCGTGCACCCGGCGCTGCTGCCTGGCTGCAGGCCACGGCCCTGGATGTCCTGAAGGGGCATGTCCTGCTGTGCTGGAAGTTTCCAGCTGCCTGGACCCACTTTTCCCAGCGGGCGGCAGGCAGGCAGGCTGACCGTGACGCGTCCGGGAAGGTTCCGAGCGGACCCGGTCTAGAACACCAAGGTCCAGGGGCCTGCTCTTCAAAGGGGCTCCCCGGACTTGGGGGACCGATGTCAGACCGGATGCAGGTCCAGGGAGAAGAGGACAAGCTGGAGAGGGCCAGGGGTCCACTGCACCCCACCAGGGCAGCCGCCGCGCAACCCCTCCCTCACGTCCGTCCTCGCACTCCGCTTCCTCCTGCGCCCCACTCCGTCCCCCCCACGGCCGTTCCCTGCCTGCCTTTCTCCGCATGGTCGCCCACTTGCCCCTTCCTTCTCCCCCATGCACCCCCATCCATTCCCCCACGCAGCCTCCCACCGATCAATTATCCCTCGATCCATCCTCCACCATCCGCCATCCGTCCACCCGTCCGCCATCCATCCTCCACCACCCACCGTCCGTCCACCCGCCCTCTGTCGTCCGTCATCCACCGCCTGTCCATCCACCATCCCTTCGCGAGCACCCGCGGGGACGGTGGCTCTCCCTCAGGAGGGCAGTTAGAGGTGCGAGGCAGGCTGCACATGGTTTTAGGGGGCGAGAAGCGCCTCTCCAGACGGGCAAGAGGCCACCGGTGCTTTGGAAGAGGAGCCGCCCCACCCACTGTGTGCACCACCTCAGACCTCAAGCCCCACGCGGCCGGCGTCGGGGTCCGGAGGCCTGCGACCCCGCGGCGGTGTGGGTGGGGGTGGCTTTCCGGCCTGGCGGCCCCTCCAGTCAGCGAGCACTGGGGAGCCGGCACGTGGCCACGGGCAGCTTTATTGCACGGAGACTGCACGGAGGAGCCGGGGGGGAGGAGCCGGGGGGGGGGGGTGGGCAGCGCCCAAGCGTGCCAAGCAGCTTCGGTGGCTCTTGACCCCAGGTCCCTGGGGTGTGCTGGACGCTGGGCCTCTTGCTGCCTCGGCTGTGCCTTCCCGGGAGCTGGGGGTGCCCCGGTGGTCCCGCAGCCATTGGCAAGTCCCTTCCCTGGCCTGGCTCTGGGCGGCGAGTGGGGTGGGGGCACTGGAGGGCCGGGCCGCGGCTGCGTGGCAGCCGGGAGGGTCTGGCGGCTTCTTCAGCAAGCGGGTGGCATCTGGCTCAGAGCCTGGAGGCCCCGGCCTGCATGGCAGTCTCGGGAAGCTGGAACACAGGTTGGGGTGGGAGTGTTAGCCTGATTTTGAGGGCCAAGACCCTGGCGCCCCAAACCGTCCCCTACTCCACCGGCCGAGGCCAGTGGGGGCTCCCTCGGAAGCCGCCCAGGCCAAGCTCCAGGCCCGGGCCGCCCGCACACCCTCTCAGCAGAGGGAGGGCCGCCGCCTGTGCGTGCCGGGAGCCCCCAGGCTAGTCCTGGGGTTCCTGTGGCTCCTGGGGTTCCACGCCCGGGGTGGGAGCAGCTGCGCCATCACGGCAGCCCGGGCCCCCCCACCGGGGCAGGCTTCTGGCGGGCAGAGGCAGCCCGTGAGCCGGCCGCCCCTCCCCCGCCAGATGGTCTCCGCGCGGCCCAGACACCATTTGTCAATGTCCTCGCGGGCAGGTGGCGCCCAGAGCCCAGGGCGGGCGGCTTGGCCGGGACCACCCCGGCCGGGAGGGCTGTGAGGACCCTGTTCAGCGTAGCTCAGCGAAAATCGCTCCCACCTCCCAGCCTGTCTACCTCCAAGGACGCAGCCTGGCCTCCCGCGCCTCTGGCCGCCACCCTCCCCACTGGCTCCAGCGGACGCGCCTGTGGTCAGGCTGGCGACGGCGCGGCGTCCGCTGCCCACTGCGGCCGGGCGCCTTTCCTGCTGCAGGGGCGCCGGCCCAGCCCCCCAAGCCCTGCGCCCCACGTCCTCCGTGGGCAGCCAGGCTGGCCCACGCCCAGGCCCACGGGTGTGCGGAGGACGCGCTGGACCCGCTGGACGGGCCAGCCCTGCCTCGGGCCTCCTGCGCGTGAGGGTCGCGAGTCCCTGGGGGCTGGGACCGGCAGGGCGGCTGACTCCGTCCCTCCTGGCTCCAGGTGCTGTCATGCTCATCGCCACCACCTCCGCGCCCCCCGAGACAGCTGCCCATGGCCCCCTGGGGCCCCCCGGGCCCCCGCCGCCACTGCTGCCCAAACCTGGGAAGGGCCACCCGCGCCTGCAGAGACTGCTGAGGAAGGCGGCCAGGAAGAGGATGTCGGGGGGCCACCCCGCGGCCTCGGCCGGGGCCTTCCGCGCCTCCTTGTCCCCCGTGAGCGAGGCCAGCCACGACCAGGAGCCCACGGCCCAGCTCCGGGCCCCCCCCATCCCGGCGCCCAGGCCCCCTCGCCCTGCGGCCTCGCCGAGCCCTGGAGCTCGGTCTCTCGCCCGCCAGCCCCCGGGCCCCGGCCCCCAGCCCAGGCTCCAGAGCCTGCCCCAGCCCCCGGCGGGCCCGCAGGGGGCAGCGCCCACAGGAGCCAGACGCCGTCCCCACGGGCCGGGGAGCCTGAGCCCCCCAGGACGGCCCCAGAGTGGGGGCCTCCCCAGTCCCAGCCCCCGATCCCGGTGGCCCACATCCGCCCACTGCTTGCGGGGGCCCAGGCTGCCCACCCCCGGCCCGAGAGGCCCCCCGCGCCCAAGCCGCCCGCCGGCTTCCCGGCCCCAGTGTCCCGCGAGGCCAGCACCCGGGTCGTGGTGCCCATAGCCCCCACCTACCGCTCCCCACTGCCTCACGGGCCAGCCCCTGCACCCCCTGAAGCTGAACGCCCAGCGGGGCCTCCCCCAGCAGGCCCCGTGACCCAGCTGGTCTCCAGCGCCCAGGAGGCCTCCCTCCCCACCTCGCCGTCGGGGCCCCACCCGCGCCCGGGGCCTGACGTCGCGCCCGAGCCCCGGGTCAGCGGCTGGATGCGCCTCAAGAAACAACTGATGGAGGAGGCAGGGGCGCCCCCACCCTCACCCCCGGGGCCGTTGCCCTCGGAGCCAGAGGCGCCGGCCCCCGCCAGCCCGGCCCCGCGGCCTCCCGCCTCCCGGGCCTCCCGGCTGTGGGACGCCGTGCTGTACCGCGTGTCGCTGGCCGAGGCCCCCTGCAGCCCAGAGGGGCCCAGGGACGGACCGAGCCGCCCGGGCCACCTGCCCTTCCTGTGCCGACCCCGCTTCAACGCCCGGAAGCTGCTGGGGGCGGCCACCCGGCCCCCGCCCACCAGCCCCCCTGTGCTGGGGCTGAGCCCGCGGCCCAAAGACTTCAACCGCACGGCGGCCGGCTGGAGGGGGCAGTAACGGCCCAGGCCGGGCCCAGGGCTGCGGTGGGCAGAGCGGCCCGGGAGGGAGCCGGGACCCCGAAGAGGGCACCCGGGCGCCTGGGGTGCTGAGAAGGTCCTGGGGGCTGGGCGGAGGGCGGGCGGCTCCCACCCCGGCCCCCCAGGCGCGGCCCAGGCCCACGAGCATGCGCCCTGTCCCCCTGCCTGCCCAGCTCTGCCCCCTCCACCTGGTGGGCAGAGTGTGGGGGGATGAAGGGGTGGCTCAAGGGCAGAGAAGGGGCCCCGTTCACACTCCCGATTCCTGAGGGGGCCAGGCAGAGCCTTGGTGGGATCTGCGGCAACGCGAGGGTGCGGCGGTTCTAGGAGAAGCGGGGGCTGGGGGCAGGCTGGGGGTGGCAGGCGGCCAGGCCTGGCGCTCCGGAAGGGAGTGGGTATGGACGTGGGTCCTGGGGCCCAGGCCAGCAATAAAAGTGTGTCGCCATGCGTCCGGCCACCTTCCTGTCTCCACCGGTGGGGAGGGCAGGGCGGGGACCGAGAGGCCCTCGGCTGTGGCCAGAGCAGGACACTCAGGATCTGACACTTCAGCCCAGACCCTCTGCCCACCTACGTGGGGCCCAAGCTCGGGGCCTGTGTGGTCCTCCTGCTCTGAGTCCAGCCTTGCTGCAGCCAGGACCACCTCGCCTGCCCGAGGGGCCAGCTGGGGCTTGGCCCTGCCCAGAGCGGGCTGCTCTCCCCCGCTGAGGAAGGTGGGCAGCGTGGACTGTGGACGCGGGCGGGGAGCACCCCTGGGTCCATGTTAGGGTGTGGGCAGCGGCGTTTGCCGGGGCCAGGCTTTGGCCACCCCCTGCCTGAGACCTGGTGGCCAGGCCACCCTCACCACCGGCCCCGGGGCCAGTAGGCCCGTCTGTAGCCTGGGCCCCGCGCCGCTAAGCACAGGCCGCCAGACCCACCCAGACTCACCTAGGGTGCTGAGGCCGTGTCCACCGGCACCTTCTCGTACTTCCCATGCCCGGTGGCCACAAACCGGAACTTCTTGCCGGACGACGGGGTGCTCTGGGGAGACCGGGGCAGGGGACGTGAGGAGGCGCGGGAGGCTCCAGAGCGGGAGCACAGCCCTGTCCCACCCCCTGCACCGACCTTCATGGTGGACGAGGCTGCAGGGGCCCCTTTCTGCTCCCAGAGGCCCTTCTTGCTCATGTCTCCAGCCACAACGTCCTGGAGCGAGAGGAGGGCAGGTGCGTCACGGTGGCCAGACCCACTCGACTCCAACTCTCACTCCCACCACTGCGCCGGCCCCTGTGTGGGCACCCGGGCCCGCAGGCTCTCCACGCCGCCGGCCACGGCAGCCACCCTGGGAGACCAGTACCCGCCCGGCCCAGTGGTGGAGCCCAGCCAGTCTCGCCCCGCCTGCAAGGGTGCCCGCCCTGCCCGGGAGGCGGCTCGACCTTGCAGGGGGCACTCTTGGCCGCCGACTGGGCCTGCACCTCGCCACTCTCCCACAGACTCTTGGTGTTCGCGACGGCCATGCTGGGCAGCTCAATGGAGACCTGGCGGGCTGGCTTGGGGGCCCGGGCAGCAGTCTGCAGAGGAAGCGCCCCCAGGACCGCCTTAGTGGACAGTCTCGTGGGCCCACCACGGGGCTGCATGTCCACTCTTCAGAGGGGTGCTTCGCCATATACTGCCCCTGAAGGCTTTCCCAAGGGAGGCCTGGGCGGGTACCCCCAAAAGAGGTGTGCGCCTCCATTTGGGATGCTTGGGAAACACCCTCTCATCCCAGGTAGTAGTGGTGAGATGGCGCAGGCCTGGCCCGGGCGAGGTGGCACAGGTATTGTCAGATGCGGGAGCACCAGTGGGCGGAGGCGTGTCTGGGCGAGGGCGAGCAGGGGGAGTGCTGGTGGGTGCCTGTGGGGGCGCGGGAGGGTGGGGCTGTACCTCGACGGCCTGGGTGTACTGCTCCAGCCACTGGTCAATCTTGGAGGTGGGCACGGCCATCTGGGGCTTGCTCATGCCGCCGCTGGGGAGAGAAGGTCTTGTCCTACCAGCCTCTGCCTGCCGATCCCCCCAGTGTGCTCAGGCCCCCGCTCCAGCCCCTCAGCCCCTTTCCAGCCCCTGCTTTTGAACCCCAGTCCTGCCCGGGAGCAGGCGGACAGACCTCTTTGTGAGGGAGCAGTCCAGGGCCTCGGCTCCGCCACTGAGCTGTGGAGAGAGGCCAGAGCCGTGAGCCTCGAAGCCCCGGGAGAGTGGCCAGAGTGGCCGGATCCCCGCGAGTCTGTGCCGGGAGTGGTGAGCTGGGAGGGGCCCGGGGGTCGACCTACTTTGGTGCTGGGGCTCAGGGGAGGTGAGCCCTGCTCGGCCGTCGCCTCCAGGGCCAAGGTTCTGGGTGTCCTGGGCTCCTGGCATGGCTGGTCCTGGGTAGAGGCTGAGGTCAGGGACCGGAGGCCCTGTCTGCCCTGGCTTCGGGCCTTCCCAGCCCTGACAGTCCCTGGCCTGGGAGTCTCTGCCACAGGGATCGATGGGTCTGAGGGAGTCTCTGCCACACAGGGCCTCCGAACCCCACCCCTCTGAGAAAGTGGGGTGACGGTCTGGAGTGTTGGCTTCCTCTGTGGGTCTCACCACCAGCTGAGCCCAGGAGCCCCGCACCTGCTTCTCCGCCTGCGCCCCCAGGCTGCCCCGGGGGGCCTCCGCTGGGCCCAGCTCCTGGGGTCCAGAGCCGGGGCTCAGGCACAGCTCCTCCATGCCGGCCTGGGCTGAGCTCAGCGCGGGGACATCCTGGGCCCCACAGACATGCAGGCAGGGCCTGCGGGGAGAGGGAGGCAAAGCGGTGGTCACTTGCTGCTGAGGCGCCCCTTCCTGTCCCTGTGCCTCTGTGTCCTCATCTGTGAGAAGTGGGGGTTCGCAGGGGGGGTCTGAGGAACTCTAAGACCATGGCCTCCTGGGGGAAGCTGGCCCCTCTCCCTGGGCCCCTTGGGGCAGGGCCTCCTGCTGGGCAGTCTTCTCCCCAGGACACCCCCACACCCAGGCCAGGCGGGGCTCTATGGACAGTGGCCTCGTGCCCAGCTGCGGGCCGCCCTGGGGGCCTGGCTGGCGGCCCCGGGCCAGGGCTGGCTGGGGGCAGGGGCTGGGGAGAGGGGTCTTGTGCGGGGTGTCACTCTGAGGCTCCGGGGCGGCCGGCCTGGCACCCTGAGGTCGGGGGGCGCACTGCGGGGGCCGGCAGCAGCGGGGCCCTGGGTCTGAGCGGGCCTGAGCCTGGAGAAGCAGCGGCTCTCATTTTCCATGATTTCAGCCCCTCGGTGCGCGCCAGCGAGCCCCAGCCCCGCCGCCCAAGGTGGCCGGCGCCCGCCCAGCACAGAGGCCCATTCAGCCCGCGGCCAGGCAGGTGCGGGGGCGGGGCGGGCCGCGGCTCCCGAAGAGCCAAAGCGCCCCCTGCCGGCCGAGCGCGGGAGCGCGGGGCTGGGGCGCCCGGCCCGCAGGTCTGAGAAGTGGGGAGCACACCCGCTCCCCAGGGCGGGCGGGAAGCTGGGGTGCCGCAGCCCAGCGGGCCCAGGGTGCAGCGGGCCCAGGGTGCACACGGGCCGAGGCCCCCGGGCGCTGGCGTCTGCCCTTGGGGTGGGAAGGGGGCTGCCCCTCGGGAAGGGGCTCATGTGGAGTTGAGGCTGGTTGGGGGTCTTGTGGGGTGCAGAGATGGGGTCTACTGACCCTCAAGGCAGGGGGACCCGGGTCTGAGCCCAGAGCCCCGGAGCAGAGCCGGCCCCTGGCTGGGCAGGGCACCGCCGAGGCCGCAGGCTTCGCGGGGTGGGAGCAGCCCCCACACCGGGCCCCGCGCACCCCCCCAGCCCGCGGTTCAGACACGTCTGCACATCTGGAAAGCTTGTCCCGCCGCCGCGCCGCCGCCCGCACATCTGGAAATACCTGCTCCCGCCGTGGGAATGGAGGCCGGCCAGCCCCGAGGGAGGAAGGGCGGGCCAGGCCGCCGCTCAGTGGGCTGCAGATGTGACAACACCCGCCGGCCACAGCTGGGCTGGCCGCGGCCCAGGGGCCCTGGGGAGCCCAGGGATGAGATTTCCTCCCGCCCCTCCCGGGCCCCTCGCGGCCGCCATGCTGTCTAGCCCTCTTCCTCCCTCCCCGCTCCGGCCTCCCCTCCCAGTCACAAGGGCCTTTTGGGGGGCCGCGGGGAGCGGGCGGGCGGGCGGGCAGGGCAGGAGCGCCACCCGGTGGCCGCCAGCACTTGCCTGTCGGGCTGGGCCTGCACACCGGGGCCCTCGGGCTCCCCGGGCCCCCAGGGCTGCTGCTGCTCCGGCTTCTGGGACCAGTCCCCGAAGCCCTCGTCCTCGTCGGGGTCCGCGGGCTCCAGCCTGCAAGGGGCAGGGAGCAGGCTGGCCTGGGCAGAGACCCCCCCATGGCCACATCTCCTCACAGTGCTAAGCCTCCCCATCCAGCCAGGGTGCCCCAAGAACAGGGCGTGCCTCCAACAACAGCGCTCCCTGAGGCCTGGTGGTGTCTCCCCCATCAGTGGGGTGAGTCTCCCCATCAGTGTGGGGCTCCCCAAGGCCGGGCTGAGTCTCCCCATCAGTGGGGTGAGTCTCCCCATCAGTGTGAGGCTTCTCAAGGCTAGGCTGAGTCTCCCCCATCTGTGGGATGAGTCTTTCCATCAGTGTGGGGCTCCCCGAGGCCGGGCTGAGTCTTCCCCATCAGTGGGGTGAGTCTCCCCATCAGTGTGGGGCTCCCCGAGGCCGGGCTGAGACTTCCCCATTAGTGGGGTGAGTCTCCCCATCATTGTGGGGCTCCCCGAGGCCGGGCTGAGTCTCCCCCATCAGTGGGGTGAGTCTCCCCATCAGTGTGAGGCTTCCCAAGGCTAGGCTGAGTCTCCCCCAACTGTGGGATGAGTCTTTCCATCAGTGTGGGGCTCCCCAAGGCTGGACTGAGTCTTCCCCATCAGTGGAGTGAGTCTCCCCATCAGTGTGGGGCTCCCCAAGGCCGGGCTGAGTCTTCCCCATCAGTGGGGTGAGTCTCCCCATCAGTGTGGGGCTCCCTGAGGCTGGGCTGAGTCTCCCCCATCAGTGGGGTGAGTCTCCCCATCAGTGTGGGGCTCCCTGAGGCCGGGCTGAGTCTCCCCCATCAGTGGGGTGAGTCTCCCCATCAGTGTGGGGCTCCCTGAGGCTGGGCTGAGTCTCCCCCATCAGTGGAGTGAGTCTCCCCATCAGTGTGGGGCTCCCTGAGGCTGGGCTGAGTCTCCCCCATCAGTGGGGTGAGTCTCCCATCAGTGTGGGGCTCCCCGAGGCCGGGCTGAGTCTCCCCCATCAGTGGGGTGAGTCTCCCCATCAGTGTGAGGCTTCCCAAGGCTAGGCTGAGTCTCCCCCAACTGTGGGATGAGTCTTTCCATCAGTGTGGGGCTCCCCAAGGCTGGACTGAGTCTTCCCCATCAGTGGAGTGAGTCTCCCCATCAGTGTGGGGCTCCCCAAGGCCGGGCTGAGTCTTCCCCATTAGTGGGGTGAGTCTCCCCATCATTGTGGGGCTCCCCGAGGCTGGGCTGAGTCTCCCCCATCAGTGGGGTGAGTCTCCCCATCAGTGTGGGGCTCCCCGAGGCCGGGCTGAGTCTCCCCCATCAGTGGGGTGAGTCTCCCCATCAGTGTGAGGCTTCCCAAGGCTAGGCTGAGTCTCCCCCATCTGTGGGATGAGTCTTTCCATCAGTGTGGGGCTCCCCAAGGCTGGACTGAGTCTTCCCCATCAGTGGGGTGAGTCTCCCCATCAGTGTGGGGCTCCCCGAGGCCGGGCTGAGTCTCCCCCATCAGTGGGGTGAGTCTCCCCATCAGTGTGGGGCTCCCCGAGGCCGGGTGGAGTCTCCCCCATCAGTAGGGTGAGTCTCCCCATCAGTGTGGGGCTCCCCGAGGCCGGGCTGAGTCTCCCCCATCAGCTGGGGCCCAGATGTGGTGCTGAGTCCCCCTCTGCCCCCAGCTGGCCCAGGGCATGGCCCAGCCCTCCCCTGTGGGGGTGCACTCTGCAGCCAGCCCCGCAGGCCCGAGTGCACAGGGGTGCTGCTCCCCCAGCCTGGCCTGCTAGGCCCCGGACCTGGCCTGAGGGTCTGTGACCGCTGCAGCACCCCACCCCGCCCGGAGTTGCTGACTCGGAGAAAATGGAACGAAACAGGGCAGGGAGGAGGGGGGAGGCGCGGGGGAGAAGGGGGGCGTCATTGGAAAAACAGCCCAGCCCAGCCGCAGGCCTCCCGGGCCGGGAGGAGCAGGCAGCCGCCCGCCAAGTTGGACCCGGCCTCCGTGAGTCACCGGCAGCGGGGAGCCGGGGGGCCGGGCAGGCCACGCAGCTGGGGTCAGCGCCGGCCAAGCAGGGCTGTGTGGGGCGCCAGAGAGTGAGTCAGACCCCAGGAGGCCGCTGGCAGGGGAGGCTGACGCCAGGGCCAGGGGCCGTGAGGACCCCACCCTCTGAACCCCAGCCAGCCTGGGGCGGCCCCGGGCCCCACGCTCAGACCCCAGCCCCGGCCTGACCAGCAGGGTGCCCTGCGGGGTCGGGGCAATGCTCACAGCTTCTCCCGCTCCGGCCGCTCAGGGCTGCTCCGGCCGCCCCCGGCACCGGCCTCATCTTCCTCGGCTCCGGCCTGGGCTCGTGGGTGCCGCTCCCGGGCTGCCTCCTCCTCGTCCTCCTCGCTCCACTGGGCAGTGAGCCTGGGGGCACAGGGAGAGTCACCCCAGCCTGGACCCACCTCCTGCCCCAGCAGGCCGCTCCCCAGCCCCGTGGGAGGGCTGAGTCAGCTGCCACCCCTGCTGGGCCTCAGTTTCCCCCTCCGAAAGCCCGTGGGTGGCCACAGGAGCGGGTGGGGTGGGTGCCCCGGGCTGGGAGGCCCATCTGGACAGCGTGTGTCCCCTGGCGTGTCCACCCGGGCCTGCGGACACCCAGGGAAAGGGCTTCAGGCTGTGCCTTCCTGCCCTGGCAGCGGGGCCTGGTCAGAGCCAGGCGTAGGCGGGGGCACCCAGGCAAGGGACGAGGGCGAGGGGGTGCTGGGGGGCAGCGCCGCCAGCCTGAGCTCACAAGGCTGCGGCCTTGGCTGCCGGGCACTGCCCAGCCAGGCTGGGGTCGGGTCAGGCCGTCAGCAGCAGTGACTGCACGCCCTGGCCAGCCTAGGGGCCGTCCCTGCCTGCTCCCCCAAAGTGTGGCACAGGGGCAAGGAGGGGGCCCCAGAAGAGGGCCTGTGCCGAGAGCAGGGCTGTCTCCAGCCCCGCAGCCACCACCCCTCAAGCGGGAGCCTGTTCTCCACGTGCCCTCGGCGTCTCGTGGGCTGCCTCGGGTGGGGAGCGGGGCCCTGCGAGCCCCACTCGCGTTCAGGGGCACGCAGGACTTCTCGGGGCCCCTCACCCCGGGCTCTGGAGAGCAGGGCCAACGCAGGCGGGCTCGGAACGGGGGTCCAGGCCTTGGCTCCAAAGGCCTCAGATGGTGAGTCTGGCCCCGCCGAGGGCCCCCGCACGCGGAGGGGGTGCCGGGGCTGTTTCTGCGGGTCTCAGCCCTGCCTGCGCGTCGTGTCCGCTGCCTGAACTCGCAGCCCCCACCCTGGCCGCCTCCCGCCAGCGCATGATCTCACCGCCCCTCCTGGGGCCTCAGACGAAAGCCAGGCCCCCGCTCAGCCCGCGCGGGCCTCCCGCTTGGCCACAGGGCGGCCACGCAGGCTCCGCGTGCTTGGCCCGCCCCACCCGCACCCCGCTCCCCGCTCCCCAGGAGGCAAGGCCGGAGCTCTCGCTGGGGGGACCCGGGTCCCCGCAGCACCAGCCCCTCAAGTGGAAGGCACGGGCACGCAGGGCCTGGGCTGTGGGGACGGGCCTCCTGGGGCGCCCACAGGGGCTCCCGGGCCCCCGCGCCTGGCGCGCGTGGTGGGTGCGTGTCCTGCTCTGTCTGCCCACGGGCCTGCTCGGGCACCCCGGACCCCCCACCCGGGGCTGTTCACCAGCACAGACCGCAGAGCCCACCCGGGGCTGGTCGGCCGGGGCCAGCGCCACCGTGTCCCGGCCCAGCCTGCTCGCACGTGCAGGCCGCTCGGCACACAGGCGCCCGCGCCGCTCGTGGAGCCCCCAGCGCAGCGGCCATGCGGTGCACCCAGCCCCTCACCCCGGGGGCTCCGTCACCCTCTCCCCGGGCTGCACCCCAACTTCAGCCCCGCTCAGAGCCAGGACGTGGCTTTCGAGAGCACTGTGCGGGGGGCGGGGGGCGGGCCCCGAGGCGCCCCCGCCCGGCGGTGGCTGCAGCCCCCACGCGCTCACAGCTCGTGGGCAGGGGTCTGAAAGGCAGGGAGGCCCCCAGCCCACGGCCCCAGCCCTGACCCCGCGGCCCCCAGCCTCCTGGCCGCCCCCCGCCTGCCCCAGGATGTGAGTCACACGGCCCCCGCGGGCCCCTCCCATGACCTCACCCTCCTGCCGCACAGCTGGACTCCGTTCTGGGAATGGAGAGGGGGCGGCCTCCCGGGGTGGGGTGGGGTAGGGGCCTCTGGCCTGGGAAAGGCGCCGGCCGCCGGCCCAGACCCCTTGGCAGGCTCGGCGGGGCTGTCAGGCGCTGATGGGCGGTGAGGCCCCGGCGCGGCCGCGCCAGCTGCAGGGGATTTGCTGTCCCGCTCAGCGCAATTAGGCCACTTCCTGCGTCTGCTCGGGCCCCCGCGCGGCCCCGGCCCGGCCCGAGGGGTAGGGGGCCTGGAGAGGGGCGCCTCCTCCCCACGCCAGGCTCCTCCCGGGCGGTGGCCCCCGCTCCCCGCTCTGAGTGGGACCCCGCTTCGGGGCCATCCTGCCGGCCGCGTCCACCGCCTCCTGACCCCGGGTGCCAGCCCCCCACTCCTTCCTCCGGGGTCCACCCCACACCCGGGGTCGGCGGTGCCAGTGCCCGGCCTGGCCTCCCTGCCCTCCCAGCTCCTTCCTCCTCGCCCACCCGGCTCTGCCCCGCGGGCCCCGGCCCCCCTGCCCTGGCCGCTCTGTGCCCAGCCTCCCGGGCCTCCGGTGTGGCACGGGCCTGAGAGTGGCCGCGGCGCCCGGCGAGGACAGAACATGGAGGCAGATGTTTTGGGGGCCGCACCTCACCCTGTCCCCTGGCCAGCGGGGAGAGGGGCTTTGGGGTGAAGGCAGGGCCCTGCCCGGCAGCCTGGAGAGGGGTCTGCGGGCCTGGGGCTGGTGCCACACCAGGGAGAGCCCGCCGGGGACACTGAGCAGCGGGTGGCTGGGGGGGCAGGGAGGGGCCTGGGGAGGTGGCTGCAGGGAGCTGGGGTCGCCCACCGCCCCTGCACGGCCCAGCCCCTCCTGCCGGGCCGTCAGCACCCCCTGGTGTGTCCATCCCATGGGGCGGCCCTCCGGGTCATGGCCAGGTAGACTCCTGCTGGGCAGGCCCCGGGCCCCAGCTCGAGCCGGGCAGCCGCCTTGGGGTGGGGGCTGGAAGGGAGCAGAGGCGCGGGCCAGGAAGGGGTGAGGCTGTCGCTGAGGCTTCAGGCCTAAGGGAAGCACTGGGGGACCAGGGCGCACGGGCGCCGTGGGGGGGTGGGGAGGGCGTCGTGGGTGGCATCTGGGGGCCGGCTGTGTGGGAAGAAGCCTGGAGGCTGCAGGGGCCCTCAGGGGGCAGGTGCCCTGCTCAGCACGGGGTGGAGAGGGGTGCAGGGGGCAGCCTCCTGGACGCCTGCGTGCCCCGGGGCCCGGGAGGGTAGGCTGAGGTGCTGGGGGCAGGCATGGGGTGTGGGGCCTTGGGGAGACACCAGTAGTGGCTACTGGGGGGGCATGGGTGCTCATGGGGTCACCCTGGGGGCAGGGAGCAGGCAGGGGGGAGGCGGGCGGTCGGGAGACCTGGAACCTGCAGACCCCAAGTCTCTGTGGGGGGTGCAGGCAGAGGAAGGGGCTTCCCCTGGCCAGCCTGAGCCCCAGACCCAGCCTCAGGCTCTCATTGCAACAGGCCCACGTGAGGGCAGGACGGACCTTCCCCAGGGCACCCCCCACCGCCACCGCCCTGGCTCGGCCTGTGCCCTTGGGCTCTGACAGAGGATCCCAGCCTCTACGCAGGAACCTCCACGGGGAGGGTGGCACCCCAGCACCCCAGGGCCAGGAGGAGGGCCGGGTTGGGCACCGGGGGCATCCTGGGGGTGGAGTGCCGCGTGCCCCCTGAGCTGGCACTGGTCTCTGAGGGCCGGGCTGGGACTCTCTCCCCGACACGCCTAGTTTTTCACACGTCACATCACTTGAGGGGCCCCTAGAGGCCCCCTTTGCAGAGCCCCCAAACCTGAGAACCCCCTGCACATCCTTCCTAGGCTGCCTGGGTAGACCGAGGTGGCAGCCTCAGCCTGGACACCTGGGCCTCTGCCCCGTGGCCACCGCACAGGCCCCGTCCAGCAGGTGCAGGTGCCCCGGGCTGTCCCTGCCTGGTGGGGCTCTTTGCCCCCTGACAACTGGGGGTCGGGGCTGAGAGGAGCTGCTGGGCGGGGCGCCCCTCGCCGGCACCCACATCTGCCCCAGGCTCACGACCTCCCGGCCAGCACCCTGTCTGTCCGCCCCTGACCTCGGCCCGCCTCCCTCCCGCGGCCCCTCCCCTGCCTGGTGCTCCCTCCTCCCTTCCCTCGGCTCCCTCTCCCCTCCCTCTGCGCCCTCCCCCCGCCCCCCGCCTCCCCCCTCCTCCCCACTCCCCGCTCCTCCTCCCCTGCTCTCCAGTCCGCAGGTGCTGGGACCCGAAGGTGGGTGACGGCTCCTCCGGCCCCTAAGCCCGGGGGCTGCCAGCACAGCCGGCAGCGCCCGCCTGCGGCAGGAGGCAGAGGGCACCTGGCAGCAAGCCTGTGCCGTGCCCCGTCTCCAGGGGCCTGGGCCGGCCCCACCGCAGCGTCTCCCTCTCCTGTTCCCCAAGGCCACGCGCAAAGTCCACCACCCTGGGCAGACCCGCTGCACACCCTAGCCGGCAGCTCCCGCGTCCCCCCACCGGGCAGCATCCAGGGAGGAGTCTCCAGAGCCCCCCACCACCCCTGCGGGCTCCACCTCCAGCCCCAGGCATCCCCACAGCACAGCTCTCCCGGTGCCCAGCCCTGCTGCCCACCGCCTGTCCTCCCAGTGTGTCCAGCCCCAGCCCCAGACAGCTCCGGGGGACCACCGCCCAGCCTACCCATCGCACACCCTGCCGCAGAGGCACCCAGGCTGGCCGAGGTGCCCCAGGGGCTCTGGATCCTCCCCGTGGGCCGCCCGGACACTTTGGCTAGCCTCAGGCTTCGGCCCCAGACCCCTCTTGCCGCCCCCCCACGCACTGGCCATGCACCCACCACAGTCCTCGCGCAGGGGCTGTCACCTCCCCTGGCAGGGGGTCCTACCTCTTGTGATGTGCTCCATGGTCAGCCGCCCGGCCCTGGGGCCGCTGCTCTGCTACCTCTGCCCCATCTGCCCTGCTCGCCTGCGCCAGGCCCGGGGTCGGAGGTCACGGTCTCACCTCCCTCCATCCACCGGCCTGGGGACCCAGTGGGACTGCAGGCGCTGGCCGCTCCTCCCTCGGTCCAGCACGCTGCTCCTCCTGCGAGTCACTGACCACAGCACGCAGGCGCCCCCACCCCTAGCATCCTCGCATCCTGGTGGCCCTGCCCCTCCACAGGCGCCGTCCCAGGGGACCCAAGAGGGGGCCTGACCACACGGCGCCCCGACAGCCCCGAGCCCCCGCCCGCTGCGGCTCTGACCCGGTCTCCTCCTGGCACCAGACGGCCCTCCGGGGAGCGTCGCTCGGAGCCGGCTGGGGCTGCCTGGCAGTGCTCGCGGGAGCTCACGAGGCCAGATCTGGCACACTCCCAGACACGCGGCAAGGGCTGGCATGGCGAGCCAGCCATCCCGCCTCCCGCCCGGCCGGCCGCACCCAGGCCGTTCCCCTCCGGCCCGCACCCCTCGCCAGCCTGCCCCGCTGGCGTCCAGGCCCAGGGGCTGCCCACCCTTCCCCCTGCCCCGGGCTGGCCGCGGCTCCCGCACCCCACCCCCCACTCCCGCCAGGCCCTGCACGGCCGCCGCTCGGCTCTGCACCACAGCCCGGACCCTCGGGGTCCCCGGGCGCCCCAGGGCAGACCCCCGGGGTGCAGGGATGGGGAAGGCTGCGCGGCTCTGACCCAGGGGGCGCCTGGGTCACCTGGGCTGTAGCAGGTCCCACTGCTTGCCCCCAGCCCCTGCTGCCTGCCCGGCAGGACCTGACCGCCTCTGCCCCTCACCCCTGCACACAGGGCGTGGCCGGCCCCGGTTCGGGAGCACCCTGCTGCCGGCTGCGGGGTCAGGTGCCACCTGCCACCCTGTGCCCCTGCCCAGCAGCACCCACCGTATGTGCCCGCCGCGTGTGGTCTGGCCCCGGGCCCCACAGGCAGGAGGCGAGGCCGGGAGGGCAGGTCACAGGGCTCACCTGCAAACGAGGCCAGGGCGCAGCTGACTCGGGGCTGCCAGGGCAGGAGCACCACCTCCCCGGGAGTCCTGCAGGTGTTGGAGGTGCAGGACCCCAGCCCGCCACACGGCGCTCGCTGCCAGCCCTGCCCAGCCTCGGGGGGCAGCTTGGGGGGCCATGGCGGGGTGGTGCGTCCCCCGCCCCCGCGGCTGGTCCTGCCTGCCCGCCCTGCACCTCCACCCCCGCGCTGCCTTCACGGTGGTCCCTGCCCCGGCTCTGCTCCGCCGCTCCCCTCCCCTCCCACGCCGCGGGACGGCTCCTGGCCACGGCCCACCGCCCCCCAGCGGTCACGCGCACCATCCTGCTCACGCCCGGGGCCTCACCCCCTCGCCTGTCTGCAGCCACGGTGCCCTCCTGCCTGCGGGCACCTGTGTGGCCACCCTGGCCACCCACCTGTGCTGAGCAGCTCTGAGCCGGCCAGGTCCTCCTGGGGCCGCACTCTCCGGCCATCCTTCAGGCCAAGCCCCCTGGTGCCACCGCAGGCTCTGCCGAGCCCCGGTGCCCGTGCACCCTGGCCACTGCCTCTGGCCGCTCTGCCCGGCACTGGCTCTCAGGCTGGGGCTGGAGCCTGGCCTGGACCTCAGCGCTCTGGGCTCTGGGCCTGACACCCTGCCCAGGGCCGGTCCCCCGCTGCCGGCTCGCCTGGGGTCCCGGGAAGCGCCCGCTCTGGCCTACCCGCCACCCAGTCCCATGGCGGCACCGCCCACCAGACAGACGCCCGGCCTCTGCCAGGGCGGGGGCCGCCCCACCCCCAGATCCGGGCCTCGGGTGGGTCCAGGGCAGCCACACCCCTTTGGACACTGCGGTTTGGAGGCCTGGCTTCCCTGCCCCCCGGGCTGTCCCAGCGGGCTGCCCGCCCCGCCCGGCCCCGCAGCCGCAGGGGGGTCCTCGAGGCTCCAGGGCCGGCCCATCCGGGTGGGGCAGCACCGGCCCGCAGGGGCAGGCACCGAGAGCGGTGGGGACGGGGGCACCAGCTCCGAGATGGCCTGGGACCCAGCCCTGGCAGGGACCTGGCAGGACTCCGCAGCCCCCCACTCTGAGCCGCCTCTCCAAGCCCAGTGCCCCGGCCTAAAGGCAGCCCACGTCCCAGCAAGCCCCAGACGCATTTTCACCCTGACGTCCCCAGCACCAGGTGCCGGGCAGCCTCGGCTCTCTGGGGGCAGTGCTGTGAGTGCAGCCTCCTGGAGGGCAGACCTTGACGGGGTGGCCCCTGGGGGTTAGCCTGGAAGCTGGGCACGGGCAGGGGGGGAGCCCACTCTGGGCGCCCAGCCCGTGGAGGGTCACGTGGGGCAGGGAGGGCCATCTCCCCACTGGCCACGGCGTCGCTCCGCTCTAACGAGATTAAGCGGCCATACTGCTCCGTGGGCCCTGCTCCGGCCCCTGCTTGAGGCGAGAACGTCCCCTTCCCACCCTGCGTCCAGAGGGGCGCGTGGCCGGGGGTGCGGCTGGCTGTGTGAGCTGGGCCTGCCGGCCAGGCCTGAGAGCACCACTGTCATCCCGGCTGTCCAGGGCCACGCCGCGCCCAGGGGTGCCCCAGCCTGCCCTCCTAGCCTATGTGGCATGAGCCCTGGCCCGACACTTGCCCAGGCTCTTCCTGACACACCCCAGGGGGCTGCACTGCCCTCATGGCCTCAGTTTCCCCATTTGTTAGGTGGCACCAGGGAGGCCAGGGGTTTGGCCTTGGACACTCAGTACCCCAAGGCTCAGAGCTCCTCAGAGGGCAGCAGTGCCCCTGAGTCACCCTGCTCAGGGAGACAGGCACTGGGGCCACTCTCCATGTGGGGGCCTGCCTGGTCAGCGGCACCTGCCGGGCAGCCGGGGGAATTCTGGACAGGATGGGGCGGAGGCAGGAGGCAACATGCGGGCAGGCCCAGGGGCAGGCAGGGGCTGCAAGCCGGCCAGCAGGGGCCCACTCATGCCGCACCGGGCCAGGGGTCAGGAGAGCGCCCTCACCCGCATGAGACCGCCTCACTGTCCTCCGCACCACCCTCCAGGGCCTTGGTCCCGAGTGCCCGGCTGGGCAGGCCTGGGGACACTGCCCCACACACCACCGGAGGAGGCAGGGGCAGGCCGGGGGCAGGGAGGGGAGGGCAGTCCTTGGCTCAGGAGAAGCCCGGTCAGGCTGCCTGGAGGAGGCAGCATTTCAGCTGGGCCTGAGATGCATGGAAGGGCTGAGGAGGAGGAAGGGCGCTGCAGGCGGCTCAGAGGCCGGGCAGGGACCGCAGTGGCTCTGAGATGGCCTGTGGCCGGCCAGGCAGGGGCCACCACACCCCTCCTTTACAGAGGAGGAAAGGGGGCAGGGCTGTGATGCTCGAAGGTGCAGGGGCCGGCAAAGGCCCACGTGACTCCGAGATCCGCTCTCACCGGGGCCCCTGCAGGGCCAGCGCCTGAGAGCAGGGCAGCGAGTATGGCTGAGAGTCCAGTTTCAGCACCTGTGAGGTCAGGGGTGACCAGAGGGTCCCTGGGATCAGCAGGACCGCGGCCAGCTGAGTGGAGGACGTGCTGCCCAGGTGCTCAGGGAGGGCCCGCGGGCGGGAGTCGAGCGGCGGGAGCGGCTGTCCACCCGCGTGCCTACCCCGACAGGGCCCCAGCTAACGCGGTAGCCCTGGGCCCTGTAGGCGGCCGCTCGGGCACCGGGCCTGGCCGCAGCAACCTACCTCGGAGGCTCTCCAGGCCCTGTCTGCGGGGTCTTCCGCGGGCGCCCGGGGCTGCCCATGCTGCCGGTGCCCAGCGCTGACCCGGCCTGACCCCGGCTCTGGGGACGCTGCGGCTCTTCTTCAGAGGCCGCCGCCACCGGCCTCTGTCTGCGGCTGCCTCCTCCCGCTCCTCCGGGGCCGATGCCCCTCGCCCCTCCGCTCCTCTCCCTCCTCCTCCTTGGCTGCCCCGTCCCTCGCCCGGGCCCTCTCGGCCCTGTCTGTGCCTGGCCTCGCCGGGACACCCCCTCCCTGACCGCGACCTGCGCCTGCCGCGGAGCGGCTCCTGCGGGCTCCGGGCAGCGGCCCTGCCTGTGTCAGTGCCCCGGGCCCTGCCCACGGCCCCCAAGGCTGCGTCTCGGCCCCGTCCTCCTGCAGGACGCTGCGCAGCTGCTTCCCTCGTCCCCCAGCCCCTCCTCCGGCCCAGGCTCCTCCACCTTCACCTCCCCTCCTCCCAAGGCCAGTAAAAGTGTCAGAGAGAAACCCTCCCAGCCGGCGGCCCTGGCTCGGTGGGACCCCGTGGCCCACGACGGGCAGAGTCGAGGCGGCCTCCCGCCCCCTCAGCCCGGCCTCCCCTTGCCCCCTGGGCCGCGCCCGCCCGCGCCCCCCTCCAGCATCGCCGGCTCGGCCCCCACCTGCCCTCCATCCTGGGCGCGGCCGGCCGGGCCGCAGGCCGCCTCCCTCCCCCTCGGCTACCTGTGGGCCCGCACCCCGGCCCTGCCCGCTGGCCCCGCCGTGCCCGCGCCCTGCCCCACGCCCGGCCCTCTCCTCCCGGCTCCCTCTGGAGCCTCCGTCCCGTCTGCCTCCCTCCCTCCGTCCGTCCCTCCCTCCTCCTCCCTCCTCCCTCCCTCCCTTCTCTGCTGTTGCCCGTTGTTTGTCCCGCCTGCGCCTGCGGTCACCTCGCGGGAGCGGCCAGGGCACCCCCGGAGTCCTCGCTACTCCCCAAATGGGGCGGCTGCGGCCCTCACTGCCCCGCCCCGCCGCCCCGGGAGGTCAGAGTGGCCGGGCCGAGCGGCAGAGACAGGCACGGCCCCTCTAGCCTGGAGGGCCGCGCGCCCGGGACGTGGCCCGTGGGCACAGGTCAGCGGGTGCCCTGGCCGTGGCCCCTGCCCCGTCCCGGCCGTGGCCCTGCGCAGCCCAGCCCGCCGTTCCCCCGGTTGGGCTGAGTCGCCGTGACTCACGCCGGGACCTTCGGGCAAGTGGTCCGGGGGACCGACTCTCGCGGGGTGGCCGGGCCAGCTCTGTGCCTGCTGGGCGAGCTGGCGTCCAGGGCCCCGCCTGCCCCGATGTGCACGGCCGCCCAGAGGCGGCCCCCACGCCCACGCCCGGCGGGCGGCCGAAGCTCAGGCAGCAGCCCTGGCGCCCGGGGCCCCAGCGCCGAACCGCAAGCCGGGCCCGGCAGCTGCCCGGCACTGCACAGAGAAGCCCAGCACGCCCTTCCCCGCAGGGCGGCTTCTGGCCGGCAGCGTCGGGGCTGGAGGGTGGCACGTGAGTGCCCAGAGGGCGAGGCTGCCTGATGTGAGCCCAGGGAGAAGGCGGCAGGCAGGCGGCGGCCACACGGGGCGGCGGCAGGTGGGCACACTGGACACTCCGTGCGGTCCGGGCACCGCTCAGCTCCCCTCACCGCACACGGCAGGTTGGACCCGTGGCCAGAGCTGAGGGAGCCTGCAGCCTCCCACACAGCCCGGAGGGACGGGATGCAGACACACCAGCCCTGCCTGTCGCCCGCCCAGCACCCACGGAGCGGCAGAGGCCTCGGGACGCGGAGGAAGCGGAGGCACCGGCGGCCGCTGCCCACCAAGGGGCCGGCTGCCTCTCCTTCCCAGCCCCTCCTTGCTGCTGCCCCCAGCTCTAGAGTCCAGCCACGGGCCGCCAGGGGGATGCACGGCCGGTGAGTACTGTGGTTCCAAAAGAGGACAATGTTCCCAGACGGCCACGGGGGTGGAGGGGCGCCCGTCGCTCGGCATGTGAGGAGCCGCACGGCCATCTTCAGACTCGCCAGTGGGTGGGCGTGGCGGGGGGCGGGTTGGGTTGCGTCCAGCTAGGACATGCGATAGGAGCAGGAGGGCAGAGCACTTGACATCGACTGTGCTATTGTCCGTCCACCCGCCCACCCCCACCCCCCCATCTGCCACCTGCCACCCCCACAGCCGCCACCCCCACCCATCCAT
The DNA here is from genome assembly GCF_014898055.3 of Talpa occidentalis. NCBI lineage: Eukaryota > Metazoa > Chordata > Mammalia > Eulipotyphla > Talpidae > Talpa > Talpa occidentalis. Next base: position 51,988,823 of record NW_023601754.1, on the reverse strand, counting down.
GCGTCCCCCACAGAGCTGTCTCCCCGGGCGCCGTGTATCAATCCATCGCTTTCTTAGCGCTTCTCTCCAGCGGGCGTCCCTGGCAGCACGGCCTGCCCTTCCTGGGTCCGCTCAGCCCATTCACGCGTCCCAGTGTCCATCTGCCTCTCGAGGACACCGAGTGCTCACCCACCTACCCATGGACGTCAAAATCATCAACACAGAGAAGACCCTTGGCGGCGGCGGCAGCCCCCACCCAGCTGGAGCGTGACGCCCGCCAGGGGCGCGTCGCCGGTACCCGCGCCCCCAGCCCGGGCCGTCTGTCCGGCCACGCGGCCGGCGCGTGCTCCTTCCTGCGTCCTCCCGGCGCCCTGGGCACCCCTTCCTGGCCTGCCGCCCCGCCCAGGCGCTCAGCGCCCACCCGTCCCCGTCCGATCTGCCTTCGACACTCGTGTGCGCTCTCCCACCCGGCAAGGGCCGTCCTGTGGGCGCAGCGCCCGTGGGCCCCAGCCGCCTGCCTCGCTCTCGGCTGCGCGGGTCGGGTCCGTGCAGCTTCTGCCAATGTGAGTGGCTGTTATTTTCAGCATCTGCTCACCCCTCGCCCCCCCGGCCAGGCGTCCGCTCCCCCGGTGTGGGGTTTCTCCACCCCCCGCTGGGTATTTCCAGCAAGGGCGCCAGGCACCCGCTCTACCCAGACGCGTCTTAGGTGCTAAGGTCGGCGCCCAGAACGTCCCGCTCTCCCTGCTGGTGTTTCACGGAGCACAGAGCAGACGGGCCAGTGCGGCCCTGGCCTGCCGGGGCGGTGGGCACAGCAGCGTGCGCGGCTCAGGGGAGAGAGAGCGTGGGGGGCCCGCCTCCGAGGCACGGCAGCCGGAAGCCTCGAGGGGCGGTGGGGGGGGCTCTCCTTATCTGAAAAGAGAGAAAACAAGGGAACGGACCCTCGAGCACAGGGAGACGGGCCCGGGAGGGGCAGCAGCGCCCGGCCTCCAGCCGTCTCGCGGCACCGAGCTCCTTTACCTCCCTGGACCCATGCCCGGCGGCACGCACCGTGGGCCGTGCCCGGCTCGCCACCCAGAACCCACCTGAATGGCTGCGATTCTAAGGGTCCGAGCCGGGACGTCCCACAGGCTGACGTGGGCGCCCGCTGCTGGTCAGTGCCCTCGTTGCCCAGCCGACCTGCGCCCGCTCACCCACCGCCCGGCTGCCTGGGCATCGGCCCCTGCTCTGCACACGTAACCAAGCACCCACCCACTGCCGCGCAGCTCTGGCCCAGCCAGCACCCGGCCAGCTGGCCCCATAGGGCCTCTCCTCGCGGCCGTCCTTCAGCACGCAGCCCGCAGAGCTCTGAGGGGGGCTGGGTGCAGCTCTTGGGGGCCGAAACACAGAGTGGAGGGTCGTGCTCAGACACGACAAGCAGCCCTGCCCCCGCCGCGGCCTCCACACCATCTCCAGGCCACTTGTGCACACACGCATGCATGCACATGCACGCCCAGTGCACACACCACACACACGCATGCGCACACCTAGTGCACACAGGTGCACATATCGCACACCAGGCACGCAACATGTGTACACACAATGCACACACGCACATGTGCACATGCACAGACCTACACTCAGGCGTGGGTTGCATGGACACACATGCACGCCCAATGCACACGCGCGTGTGCACGCCTGCACACACCTGCTCACACACACGCAGGGTTCTTCTGTCCACCCCTCTCTTCACCCGCCACCCCCCCACCCCGCTGGCCCTGCTCCCTGCTCCCTTCACCCAGCGTCGCTTCGGCACTGCTCCCTTGGAAAGCAGGTGGGTGCTCGTCAGCAAAGGGGGGCGCCCAGCCCAGCAGGAGGGGGCCTGGGTAGCAGAGAGAGGCTGGCGCCGGCGTGGGGCCAGGAGACAGGCCGAGGCGTCTCCATTCTCCGCAACCCACCTGCCATCACACCTGCCCAGGCCGGCCTGCGGGGGGCGAGGGGGGGCACGGCGGGGGGCGGCGCCCGGGAGTTACCAAGGAGCAAACCACCCAGGAGCGCACGGGGTGGGAGGAGGAGCACATCCTTGCAGGAGGTGGGGCTTGCGCCCTGGGTGGCGTCGAGACCCCCTGGTGTGCATGCTCGCAGGGGGCCAGGCACCCCCCTAGTAGGAGGGCGGGGCCGTGTGGGGCTGCCCCGGGGCCCGCCCCGCCTCTGAAGCCAGAGGCCCAGGCCCCGCTCCTGTGAGTGCGGCAGCCCTGCCCCTGTGGGACCAGCCTGTGCCCCCGGCAGCTCCCAGCTTCCAGCTCTGGGGCAGCTGGCCACGGAGTGGGACAGGCCCGGCCGGGCCCCAGGAATGCATGGGGTCTTCCTGCCCGGGCCCCCCGTCTCCGGGCAGGGCGGGGAGACCTGCGGCTCCCAGTCCTCTGTGCTCCTGCGGCGCCCACACCACAGGGGCCCCGGCCCTCTCTCCGCCTCCGGGGTATCTGGGGCGCGAGGCTGGCTCCCGAGCCATTGTGGGGCCTCGGAGTGTGGCCTCCCCCGGCGGCTGCTTTCTGTGCATCTCCACTCCAGACCGGCCGGGGGGCCTGGTCGTATCGGACCTGGGTTCGGGAGGCCGGGAACCCTGGACCTGGGGCCTGGGGGCCGGGAGCCCCGGGAGGGCTTGCGAGGCCTGGAGAGGGAGTTCGTGATGGAGGCTGCTGGGGGCTGAGGGCTGGGGTTTGGGTGGGGCTGGGCGGGGTGGGGACTGAGGGTTCCTTTCTAGAAGTCTCTGGAAAGACCCAGCTCCTTGGGACAGGGCCAAGTTCCATTTCTGCTTTTGGGGGAGACCCCGGTCTTCTGAGCACGGCCTCTGCGGAAGGGGGCTCAGGGCAGCCCAGCGCAGGTTACCGAGAGGGGTGCCACTTCGGGGTCCCCTAAGCATTGCAGGGTCCCCGGCCCCTGACCGGGAGTCTCCAGGGGCTCCCCGAGCCCCTGGCCGGGAGGGGAGTCAGGAGCACGCTCCCAGCAGGCCTGGGCATGTGCGACACTGCTGGCCCCCGGCCCGTCCAAGCGCGAGTGGCCAGAGGGAGCAACGCGGGAGAGCTGGCCAGGGCCGCGGGGGCCAGCCGGGGTCAGCGCAGGTGCGGTCTTGCCCCGAGCCCCGTCCCTTCCTCCTGCCCCCGCACGGGGACTCGGAGCTCCCGGGGCAGCTGGGGCGAGACAGAGGCCGGGGAGCAGGGTGGTAGGACAAGCGTGCCGGGCAAGGGTCTGCCCGGGCCCACCTGTCTGTCCCGGCCCTGCTGGCCCCGCCTGCCCAAGGCAGATGGCCGAGGGGGAAGCACCGGCCTGGCCTCCACAGGCAGAGGACATCCTGCCCCTCCCGGCTCTTCCGGGCTCCAGGGGCCTCTGGCCTGGCAGGGGGTGGAGACGAGGTCTCCAGGTCTCTGGGGCCCAGGCCTGACCAGCTCTGAGCAGCCCTCAAGTCTGGTGCCCAGGCAGGGCTGGGGGAGGCCCCCCGCGGTGTGGTCCCCCCCCCCCCCACCCCCCCGCTTCTCCCCAGCAGCGTGGCTGCCGCTTCGCCCAGCCCGCCCTTCCTGGGTGGTCTCCGGCGCGGGCTGCCTCTGGGGGCGCCAGCCTGTGCTGGGACAGTGGACGCCACCCAGACCCGACTGCCGGGCTCCTCCCCCTCGGCACCCCGGGGCCAGGAAGAGGAGGGCTTCCCTCCAGCCGCCGAGCTTCACCCCAGCTGCCGGCAGTGCTGGTCCCAGCCTCTCCCGGGAGACCAGGGTCCCTAAGAGCAGGATCGAGCAGGCCTCCAAGGGCACAGGCCCAAGGGCCCTCCGGGCGGCCCCCAGACCCCCCGCCAAGGGAAAGTGATGGGGGTGGGGTCAGAGGCTGGGGCAGGGCCCAGGCCGGGCGGTGCTGACCGTGGCTGTGGGGCCTGTGCCGAGGGAGACAAGGCAAAGGCCTGGGCTGGACAGCGTGGACGGGCCTCCAGAGCCGGGCGGGTGGGCAGCCAGGGGGGCCGGAGAGCCACGACTCCGGCCTCTTCCAGAGCGGGAAGGGCTGGGCACACCGGGAAGAGGAGGGAAGGGAGGCCAGCGCAGCTGAGCAGGCCCAGGGTGGCCACCGGGTGGACATTGCTGCCCTCAGCGGGGGCACAGGGGTCCATGGGGACCAGGGCGCGGCAAGTAAGGGAAGGTGGGGCGTGAGCAGGGGCCAGCAGAGGCCAGTGTTGGGGTCCCCCAGTGCCACACTGGGGCCTCCCGCGGCCCTGACCTCGAGTCCCGGTGGGGGCCGGGGGCCTGCGGCCGGGACACGCTGTCCTGAGTAGCCTGCAGGGCGCGGTCGGCCCTGGGCGCCTGCCACCCTGAGGGCCCCGGGCAGCCTTCGGGGCCCAGGGGTCTCCCCTGCTCAGCAGGCCCGTTCTCCCATCCTCGGCCTCAGGGGGCGCCAGGGGCTTCCCAGCCACAGGGCACTGCCCAGCGCGGGAACCCCCACCCAGCATGGCAGGAAAACCCCTGCTCCTTGGGACCCCGCCCGCCGTGGTTCTCAGTTTCACTCTGAGAGGCCGGAGTCCCACATGCGGAAGGGGGGCGCCCGTGGGGCTGGGGCCAGCCCGGCTCTCCCCCCAGAGACGGCCCCTCGTGGGGCACCTGCCCCCAAGGCGCCCCGGGGAACGCGGGGTCACCCCAGCACACAGCCACCCCGCCGCCGCCCCGCAGAGGGACAGCTGGGAGGGCGGGTGGCCCTGCGGCCCGGGCGAGGCCGGTGCCCGGCCAGGCCCCTCTCCTGCCCTTCTACGGGCATGAGAACCGGGAGGCCGGGCCCCGGCTCGGGCCGCTGGCGTGAGGCCGTTTCTGAGCGAGGACGCAGCTGTCCTGGTCACCTGCTGGGCCCCGAGTGACCTGCCCCTCCCCTCGCAGGACTCGCCGTGCCCAAGGGCGCACAGCGGGGGCCTCCCGCCCCCTCGGCCCCGGGACCCCACGGCTGCGGGCAGCGCGGCCCCAGCAGCCCCGTGGGACACTCACAGGCTGAGCCACACCCCCCCCAGCCCCGGGCCCCCAGGGTGCCGGGTCTGGAGCAGGCTGGGCCCACACAGGCCCCCCTTCTGGGGAAGGCGTCCTCACGGTCGGGGCCGGCCCCAGCCCAGCCGAGCGCCCAGAGCCCGCTTCCCAGGCAGCCCTGGGCACGGGGCCCGCCCGCAAGCTGCTGAGCCGGGCCCCCAGTCTGCGTGCCCGCCCGGCTCCCCAGCGCCGGCCCTCGCCCCTGCCTGCGCCCAGACGCCCTCGCAGCTCTCCCGGGACGAGCCCCGGCGGACCCGCCTCCCTGGCCGCCCGCCCCTCCTGGCCAGCACCGCCGGGCACCGCGGCCCCAGGGCAGTGGGGTTCCCAGCCCCTCCTGCTGCTCAGGTGGTCCTGCCGGCCCCACCCGTCCGCCCGACCACAGGGCCCCCCCGCAGCCCCCCAGCGGGACCCGCCGCGCGCGCCTCCTCCGTCAGCTCAGGCCTCCTCCTGAGCCCGGCCCCCCGACTTGCCTTCTGGCCAGGGCCCCTCGCCCCCCACCCCGCTGTCCAGGCCACATCCTGGTCCCCGCGGAGACGTCCGGGCCTCGCCCTGGGCTGGGGCCCGCGGGTGGTGCCACTCGGCGGCCCTGCCAGTGTGGGAGCCGCACCGGCCCGCGGGCTGGAGGGTCGCAGACGCCGCCCTGAGCCTGGCCCGGGCCCGGCTGGGTGGGCGAGGCCCCCACGCAGACCCCCTGGCCGCCTTACCCCGGGCCGCGCTCGGGTGCCGGCTGGTCCTGCTCCTCGGCCTCCGCCATGCTGGCCCAGGCGCGCGAGTGTGGCCAGGTGCGCCCCTAGACCTCGCGCCCGCCCGCCCGGTTTCACTTCCCCCCGCCGCAGCCTGAGGTTTGCAGCACTTCGGGGCTCGGCCGGGGGTTGTTTTTTAATCTGTTGCTGCAAGTGGGGGGGGCGCAAACCCCAAACCGGTCCTCAGGAAGTCTGAAGCAAGCTGCCGGGGGCTGCCACGCCCCGGCCCTGGGGTGCGGACTCCACACCTTGGCCTCAGCCCCACACGCCGAGGGGCCGGCGGGCAGCGCGAGCTGGTGCTCGAACAGGGGGTGCCGCCCAGGCCTCGGCCCCCGCCCCGGCCCCCGACTGGCCGAGCTGCCCAGGCGCGCCGGGGCCTGCGTGGGGTGCCCCAAGTTCTCACGCCCAGCGTTGTCCGTGATCCTTCCTTACCACCTCCCTTGCCCCCGACTCTGCCCCGACCCTGAACCCGGGGTGCTCAGAACTGACAAAGACCTCAGGGAGTGGGGGCAGCTGAGGCTGTGCAGAGGCGCCGGGACCAGGACCGGGGCAGGGACAAGAGGGGCCGCGCCCCCCTCACTGTCCTCGTCAGCGACTCGGGAATCTGAGGTGTGACAGGTGGTTTTGGGGCCAGACCCCAAAGCCCGGGATCTTAGGCCACCAGGCCAGGCTGGTCCAGCCACGGACGTGACCGGGAGGCCCTGACAGGCCCAGGCTGGCCCCAGGTCACCAGGGGAGAAGGAGGGGAGGGGCGGAAGGGCCAGGGCCCAGCGGCTGGATGCCCGGGGGAGGGGCAGGACCCCGCCCTGCCTGACATCACAGCCGAGACACCCCGAGGCGAGATCGCGGATGGGGAAGCGGTCTGGGCCGCAGGTCAAGCCAGGAAGCAGGTGGGGGTGGCCACGGCGAGCTGGAGCGCAGGGTGGGGGCTGCGTGGGGCCAGTGGCTGATAGGAGGCGGGCAGGGCAGGGGCTGGCGGGGCCGGGGGGACGGGGGAGCCTGCCGCCCTCCACTGCTGGCGACCCACTGCCCCTGCAGCCACCGGGCCAGCCTGGGCAGAGGCCAGCCATGTGGGCAGCAGCCCGTGAATCTGCAGCACCCCTGACCTCCCGCTTGGGAGCTCTTTGGAGAAAGTCTTTGCAGACAGTCAAGTTAAAGTGGGGGTCCCCCAACCCCAAGAAGGGGGCTCAGAACCCGGGTATGCGCAGAGGGACGGCCCCGAGGACGTGGAGGGGCGCCCATGTCCGGGAGAGGCCGAGGCCTGACCCGCCAGCTGTCCCAGTGATGGGTCCCTCTGGTGCAGAGTGGGGGGGCCACGTCGTGGCCCGAGGCCCAGGTGGGGTGGGCCCTTGGTGCCACCTGGTGCTCCCCTAACTCTGCCCCCTGGTGTCTCAGCCCCCCTCATCCCCCACGGCACCCACCAGTCTCTGGAGGGCGCCCGGACCCCACCTCCGCCAGGCCCCTGCAGCCCAGGTGCTGGGCCTCGCCTCTGCCCGGGCCTCCCCGGGACGCGGGCCTAAGCCTGGCTGCCCTGCTCCTCATCCACGGGGCCTCTTCAACAGCTCCGGACCCCACCGCTGTGCTCCCCTCGCCCCAGCCTGCTCCCCACCCTGCACAGACCTTTCCAGAAGCAGAACCCTAGAAATGCCAGGCCCTGGGTGTGCACCCCCAGGAATGGCCACAGTGCAGCGTGGACGTGGTGTCCCAGCAGGGCAGGGGCCTGGCGGAGGCAGACGGTCGCAGAGCCCGCCGGGGGCTCCGGTTTTGACATCTGCTTGTTGGTTGGATTTGGGCGCCTCCTTTTACTTCACTCATTCACTCACCCACCCCCTACCCACCCCCTACCCACCCACTCACCCACCCACTCACCCACTCCTCAGAAAGCGCAGCAAACACCTGTAAATCCCCATCCAGACTAAGCGACAGGGTCCCCAAACCTACATCGACCCCTATAGGTGCTCCCTCTGTCTGCATCTGCCCCTGGGGGTCACTGTTGGGAACTTGGGGCTGGACGTTCCCCACCTTTGCGAGGGCGCAGGCTGCTCCTGCGTGCGGTCAGCTTAACCTGCAGGGCTGGCGGCTCCGCCCCTGGATGCCCTCCTGCTGCCCGGGGTGGGCTCCTGCCCCTGCCTGGCGGGCACACCCCAAGCTACGTCGTTCACTGGGCGGGTGCAGAAGCCCAGCCCCAAGTCCAGCCCCAAGCCCAGGTCTGCGGTGCCTGGGCGGCCCCAGCCCCTCACCTCCGGCCCTGCGTCCGGCCCACCCGAGACCTCACCGTGCACAGCCCACCCCAGGAGCCATGCCCAGGCCAGGACCCCGTGTTCTCGGGTCCCCGTGCCAGACAGAAACCCCGGCACTGCCAGTTGTCAAGTGTGCCCCCCAAGGGGTGAGGGGGCACCCCAGGCCCGGCCCCCGCTGTTGGATCGTCCCCTCTGGGGAAGGGTGTTGACAAGATGGCTCCGGCGGGGCCGGCCGGAGCCGGGCTGGATAAGGGCTGACGGGTGGCGGCTCCCCGCCCGCGCACAGACCTCGGCCCTGGAGCCCAGCGCGGCGCGGGCAGCCCCCCATCCCGGGGGCCACAGAGGCCCAGCCCAGGGACCCCGGCTCCCCCAGCGCCCTCACATGGAGGCTGGCCCGGCCTTGGTGGCAGCCCCACCCTGCCCCGGGGGACAGCGGGCACGTGACCACAGGGCCGGGCTGGGCGTCGTCAGCCCGCAGGCCCCTGCCCTGGGCGCGCCCTGGGGGGGGGGTGGCAGGAGGGGCGCCAGACCAGAGCACTCGTGGGGCTGGAACCCTTTATTGAGAGTCGAGAGGGCCCCCCCCGCGGGCGGGCGGGCGCTGCGGGCGGCCGGGAGCCTAGGACTCGGACTCGAACATCTTCTTGCGGCCCTCCATGCCGGACTTCTCCTCGATGTTCTTCCTCCAGTCGCCCACGTCGCGCAGGTCCCGCTCCTGGAGGGGCCAGAGTCAGGGGCGCGAGGGGCGGGCGGCGGGCGGGGCGGGGGCGGGCACACCTGGGGGCGGGGCGGGCGCTGCTCGGGGGCGGGGCCAGGATGCGGTGGGGCGGGGCCAGGATGCGGTGGAGGGGCGGGGCCAGGATGTGGTGGAGGGGCGGGCCAGGATGCGGCGGGGCGGGGCCAGGATGCGGTGGAGGGGCGGGGGCGGGCACACCTGGGGCGGGGGCAGAGGCTGCTCCGGGGCGGGGCCAGGATGCGGCGGGGCGGGGCCAGGATGCGGCGGGGCGGGGCCAGGATGCGGTGGAGGGGCGGGGCCAGGATGCGGTGGAGGGGCGGGGCGGGCGCTGCTCGGGGGCGGGGCCAGGATGCGGCGGGGCGGGGCCAGGATGGGGCGGGGCGGGGCGGGCGCTGCGCGGGGGCGGGGCCACGATGCGGTGGGGCGGGGCGGGGGCAGGCACACCTGGGGGCGGGCACACCTGGGGGCGGGCACACCTGGGGGGGCACACCTGGGGGCGGGCGCGTACCTTCTCGGTGTCCTCCTTCTTGACCTGCTTCAGGTTGGCCCGCAGGTCCATGCACACCTTGTGCTTGGAGCCCAGCAGCGCCTTGAGCATGGCGTCGGCCGACATGCGCACCCGCCGCAGGGGCGGGCGCTTGAACTTGCCCCTCAGGTCGAACAGCTTCTGATTCATGTCCTCCAGCTGCGGGGCGCAGGGCTCGGTGGAGGGGCGCCCCGGACCCCCGCCCAACCCCCCCCCCCCCGCCCGCTCCCCGCCCCCCCCCCCCCGCCCGCCGCTCACCTCCTTGGTGCTCTTCTGCACCTTCACCTCCATGTCGTACTTCTCCTCCTCCGCCTCGTCGATCTTGGCGTGCAGCTGCTTGCAGAGCTCCTGCGCGGGAGGGCGCGTGGGGCCCGGCCGCCCGGTTCTGACCGCCCCGCCCGCCCCGACTGGTGGGGACCCTGAGCGGCGCACGGGGCGCTCCCTGGGCGGGGATGCTGGGGGCCCCCAGGTCAGTATGCTCCCGGGATGGGTTGCTCTGGGTCAGGGTGCTCCCGGAGCGGGGGTGCTCCTGGGTCAGGGTGCTCCCGGGGTGGGGGCCGGGGGCGGGGCGGGGTACCTGCACTTCAGACATGGAGCCGGGGATGTGCAGCGGGGGGCAGCGCTCCGCCAGGTAGTTCTGCTTCTCCGACTCGCGGCGGCCCACCTCCTTCTCCAGCTCCGTGGCCGCGATCTGCAGCATGACGCTCTGCGGCGGGCAGGGGCAGGTGAGGGCACGCCGACCCCCGCCCTCCCGCGCCCCCCACGCGCGCCCCAGCGGCACCCACCTTCAGGTGCTGCCTGCGGGCCGTGATGGCCCTGTTGCGTTTCTGCAGAAAAGGAGCAGAATCAGAGCAAGGCCGCCGGGCCCACACCTGTGCACCCCCCGCCCCTCCATGCTCCCCACCCGGGGGCTCCCAAGGCCCTGAGAGCGAGGCAGGGCCCAGGACAGGGCACTGCGGGGACCTCTGGGGCCCAGGCTGGAAGGAGCAGGGGTGCGACCAAGGCCGGCCCGGGGCGGTGGCCCAGAGCGGGGTCATCCTGAGGACGAGGCGGCACTTCTGGGGGCCACTTCCCGGCGTCCTTGCGTCTTGGAGGTGGCAGCCAGGGCGCTGGCCTCAGGTCTCGAAGGCCTGACCACGCTGAGCGGGCCCAGGCAGGTACTCACCTCCTCACTGTCCCGGGAGGGCGGGCGGGGAGAGAAGAGAGAGGTTAGGCCATGCCGAGGCCTGCGTGGGTGGGGGACGGGAGGTGGGTGTCGAGGGACCCCGGCCCCCGTGGGGTGGGGGGGCTGCAGGGGCAGGGATTAGGGGTGCACTTACTCCCCATCCTGAGATCTTGGGCCTAGAACCTGTGAGGAGAGAAAGGTGGAGGCGTCAGGGCCACAGTCCCTGCCAGTGTGGGGCCAGGGCTCCCCTCGCCCGCGCCCCCATTCTGCGCTCCGGCCTCCTTAGAGGGACACGGCTGGGAATTCCCCAGGGTGAGAAGAAAGAGGAGAAAGTGTTCCCGAAATGTCCTGGGCAGGCCTGAGTCAGTGCAGCTGTCCCCGGGGGCGGCGGGGGGGGGGCAGGCAGGTGGCTGCCAGGGCACCCTGTTATTTTTAACTCTGCTCCTTCGACCAACTCCAGGCCTAAGAGTGTGCAAGCAACTGCTCCCCAGTTTGGTCTGGGGACACAGGCCTGGGCCCCTCAACCCACAAAGCCCCCCTCCGGGTCCCAGGACAAGGCCTGGTCACGAGGGGGTGTCCGAGCCCCTGTCCACAACCCACCTCCCAGCTTCTCTGTCTCACCCCCGCCCCGGCTGCATGGAGCCCCCAGAGAGGGCCACGGGCAGCCCCCAGCCCCAGCCCCGGGCCCCGCCCAGGTGCCCCGCAAGGCGGCCCACGCGGCCCCGGCCGGCCGGCCTCACCGAGCTACGCACGACGCTGGCAGGAGGTCAGGCGGCGGCAGAGTCGGGCTGGTGGGCCGGGGAGGGGTATAAATGGCCTCCCCAGCTGGGCCCCTGCTCAGAAAGGGCATGGAGCGCTCCTCAGACCAATGGGGGCACAGGGCCCTCCCCACCTGCCCAGGCCGCTGGCCCGGCCCAGCTCCAGCCTGCTGCAGGCCCGGCTGGCCATCTAGTCCAAGAAGTCTTGGGGGGGCGAGGAGGGGTTGCTCTATTTAGGGCTCAGTGACGCGCGGGAGAAGCCGCCCGGGTCTTGCAAGGAGCCGGAGGGCAGCTGTGCGGCCTCGCTGGCCTGCGGCCGGGCATGCAGCTCAGGGTCAGCTGAGTGGCCACTCGGCGCCCAGCCGGTTCTGTCCCAAGTTAGGGTCCACACACGGTCCCCTGGCTCTGCTCCCCGTGTGGCTTCCTGGGGTGCTCAGCCTCTCTCTGCAGCTCCCTGCACCCCTGGAACCAGGCATGGGGGCGTCCCAGACCATATTCCTCCCTTCCTCCAAGCTGGCTCCCAGGGTGGAGGCAAGGCCTAGATCCCAAACATGGTGCCCAGACCTGTGGCAGCATCTGGGGTCTCTGTGGAGGGCGGGCCTCTCTTGGGATGAGCCCACCCCCCAGCAGCCCAGCCCAGACGCCCTGCCCAGGGCCCGAGTATAGCTTTTCTTGTCCTTCCACCAGATGTGGGCGCCGCCTCCCGGGATCCCTCCCTGGCCCCGGGCCGGGGCCTTGCTGCCCGGCAGGCCCGCCACGGCTCTCCCACCCAGGACCGGCCTTCCCCCCCCCCCCCCGCCTGCTCCCCCACCCACCACAGGCATCTGGGGACCATGACTTGGCACCCTCTGCCTGGGGGGGCCGCTGCTCGGGGGCGGCAGGGAGGCCCGAGAGAGAAAGCCTTCCAGATGTGCAGGCAGCGGGCGGCCGGCTAGGCTGCCCCAGGAGGCCCGGCGACTTCTGAAGGCATCTACTGCCCCCTGCCGCCCAGCGGGAGGCCCGCCACCCCAGCCCAACACGTGGGGCCCCCTCCCTCCACTGTCAGCACCCCCCAAACACCCCACAGGTGCTGGGCGTCCCACCCTCACCCAGGGGTCAGGGTCGGCGTTCTCCGCTGTCCCCACGGTGGCCTCCGCTCTCCTGCCCCTGCGCAGACGGCTGGGGCTCCCTCATGCCAAGGGGCCCTGCGGGGCCAGGGTCAGGCGTGGGGAGAGGCCATAGGCCTGCGGGGCCTGGAGGAGACCCTCTGCCCCCTCGGGTCGTGCGGCAATGACAGCAGAGCCCCGGGGGCCAGGAAGGACGGCAGACGTGATGAGGCCGCACTTACTACAGACATCCCAGGCGCCCCGGGTCTGCTCGCGGCCTGGGGCAACCGAGGCGGGGTGGCTGCCCCCAGGGCCGGAGGAGGGCAGGAGCAGCCCGGCTGGGCCGAGGCCCGGCCCACCTCAGGCAGTGCCACCATAAACTGGCCCCAGGAGAGGCCCAGCGTGTCTGCCCAGCGCTGCAGGGCTGTGGCCCAGAGGCCCGCGCCCAGCGGGACCCTGCCGTGGGCCCAGACGGCCAGCACCGCGTCCCGCCCTGGGCGGACGAGGCCGTGGCAGAGCCGGAGGGGCGGGAAGGTGGAGAGAGCTGGCCCACCCCTTCCTCCAGGCCGCCTGCCTGGGCCCAGTGGGAGGCAGAGGCCGGTGACGGCCCCCAGCGGGGGCCCTCAGCCATGGTCCTCCTCTTCCGCGCTCCTGCCGGCGTGAGCCCTCGCCTAGGGCTCTGGCAGGCAAGGGGGCGGCGCCAAGCGTGAGGTGAGCATGGCCTCTGCCCCCGCGGAGCGCAGGGCTGGCTCTCGCCGGCCACTGGGCTCGGGCTCCAGGCCACGCGGTCAGCAGCCCAAGCTGGGCACACTCGGGAGCGAGGCGCACGCACATGGCCCGCTCCACTCGGGTGAGAGGCCCTGTCCGGGAGTGCGCGGCCGGTCAGGGCCCCCCACAGTGCCCGCAGGCCCAGAGGGAGCCGGCGCTCCAGGGCCTGGCGTGGACGGGGGCGACAGGCGGGGCTCACCCCCGAGGACGTCCTGCGGGACGCCGGGGCAGCTCCCCCACAGGGCCGGGGTGGTGGGGGTAAGTGCCCGGCCCACAGCTGGCCAGGTCCACGGGAGCAGCAGGCCTCGCAGCGGGCAGGCAGAGCACGCCACGGGCACCTCGTCTAGCTCCCAGCCCTGCCTGGCCGGAGATGCCCATGTGGGCCCCGCCCTCAAGCCCGCAGCCCGCTTGAGGGCAACTTTGACCTGGAAGCGAGGGGGTCAGCGCCAGCGCAGCGCACAGCACCTCAGGCCCCCGCCTGCCCGCTGCTCCAGGAGCCCAGCAGGGCCCTGGCCTCCTGGCTCCCGTCACAGTCCGGGGAGGGAGGTGCCCAGGCTGCCTTCATTCGTCCCCCAGTGTCCCCTCCCCCCCAGGAAGACCCTCCCCAGGGCCTGGACTCCACCTGGGGCCATGTCAGTCCCCACCACACCCCTGCTGCCGCCTCGGGGTGCAGCCGCGCAGGGGAGCCCAGCTGCTCTGGGCCTCGGGACCGGGCCACCTGGGGCTCTGAGGGCAGGGGCTCTGCTGGGGTCGCAGGGGCCAGCGGGCGGCGGGGGCTGCTGCAGGGGGTGCTGGATTCAGCAAGCCCAGGCCGGGGCGTGCCCAGGTGCAGGGCCAGGTGGGGGCAGGTAGGGCACGGGGGGTGGGAGCGGCCAGCGTTCCTGCAGCCTGACTCAGCGCCCCACGGGGCTGCCACCTGCCTGCCTGGCCACCCTGGGTGGGTTGAGGGGGCGCTGCCCACCTGCCCGCAGGCGGGGGAGAGAGCACACCTGGCAGCTGGCTCACCCACAGGCCAGCCGGGCTCCGAGCGGGGGGCACGTCCCAGCTGCTCCTGCCCCTCCTGCGGGAGTGCCAGCCACTGAGGCCCCGACCTGCCCCGGCCTCCTGTCACAGGAGCCTGCCACCTGCCTCCCTCTGGTCTTAGGGCCTGGCCCCAGCACCCCCAGGAGTAAACAGGGTCGGGAGCCCCACCGCTCCCCAGGAGCAGGGGTTCAGGGCCGGCTCTCAGGCCCGTGCATTTCCGCGCCGGCTGCCCGGAAAGCGGTCATCCTAACAGGCAATCAGAGCGAGCGGAGGCTGCAGCCTCCCGGGCACCCCCACACAGCCCCACGCCTGCCGGCTCCGGGTCCACAGGGCGCCCCTCCCCAGGCAGCGCGGCTGCTCCTGCAGGGGCCGGCCTGGGCGGGGCGGCTGGCCGGGTGCGGTGTCCGAGTTTGGGGCGAGCGGTCAGCATGGCCTGCATCTGTGTGTGCTGAGGGCACACCTGCGCTGCGAGCTGCCTCGCACACGTGTGGCCGCGTGGAGCCACACCTTAGGCCGAGATAGGTGGGCGCAGGGGGGCTCCCTGGTGCCGCTGAGCCCGCAGGACTTCTGGGCCGGCCCGGCATAGGCCCCGGGGGGACCTAGGAGGCGGGCCCCCTGGGCCCCGGGGTCACCAGCCACCTGCGCAGAGGCCCTGCGGCCTGGGGAGGCGCGGGGTCCGTCAGGACCCCTGGGGCTCCCTGGTGGTGAAGGCGCGGCACCGCTTGGCCACCAGGTGGCGCCATTCGCCCCGCGGCCCTCGGCAGCAGCCTCCGCACCCAGGCGGCTGGGCGTGGTGACCCTTAGGGCTGCCCGCTCCCCCTGCCCTGGCCACTGCCCTTGCTGGCAGGGGCTGCCTCTGGGCAGGGGCCTTTCTGTCACAACTAGACGGCGGGACGTCCTTCCTGTGGATGGTCTTCTGCGGTCCGGCCGGTCACTTCGGCCTCCCTTCCGGAAGGCGGCCTTGCCACCGCCCTGGCCCAGCTCCACCCCTGAGGCAGGATGGCCCACGACCCAGGGCAGGCGGCTTCTGCCCAACTTTGCTCCTGCGTCCGGCCTGAGCCCTCCCTCCCCAGCCCATCCCACTCGCGACAGCTCCTCCAGGGAGGCCTCCTGGGGCTCCAGGCCACGGGCCCTGCCTCCTGCCTGGGGTTGGTGCTGGCCTCTCCCGTCAGGTCCCGGTGCCCCAGCAGTGGCCACTGGCCAGCCAGGGCCAGGCACCGTGACAGCCTTGCTCCGCAAGCCTCCTGCATCTAACTTGGGCCTTCAAGGGCAGCGAGTTTCTGTGGCCCTCCCACTGGAAGAGCCAGAGTCCCCCAAATGTTGGGGTACAGCCCAGGCATGCAGGTTCTCACCAGATGCCTGCCCTTCAGGGCCCCCAGCTTCGGCCTCCCTCTGGGGCCTGGGCATCCGAGGCCTATCAGACAGTGGGCAGCCCTAGGAGGGACAACTTTGAGCGGGGGACAGGACCTCAAGACCCCCATCTCAGGCCAGAACTGCTGACCTCTGGAGCTTGGGAAGCCCCTGGGAGGAGGCCCAGGCCCCGGTGCCCTGGCCTGGGCCTTCCTCGGAAGATGGGCTGATGCCCTCTGGGCTGACCTTTGGGTGGGGTGGCAGGCAGGTGTCAGACTGGATACTCGTTTGAGGGTGCATGGCCTTGGGGGCTACAGGGGTTGGGGACAGTGGCGGGCACTGCAGGGACGAAGCACAGGCGCAGGCCCTTGGGCTGTGCTGCCAGCCAGGTATGCCAGGTAGAGCCCTGTGCTGGGCCTGTGCTGCCTGGGCTTCTGGAGCTCAGAGAACCTTCTGGAGCCTTGGCTGCACCTCAGCTGGGCTGCCCAGCCCCTGGGCTCTGAACTCCCAGCGCACCAGGGCCGCTTCCCCTCCCAGCTAAGCTCAGTGCCTCTGGCTCCACTGGGCCGAGCAGGGCTGGTCACCTGGGCCCACACTTGCTCCAGCTGGTTAGTCTGGTCCACTTGCTCCCGGCCAGGCCCCCCCCCCCACCCAGCTCTGAGTGGCCCTCCCAGGCCAGGCAGCTCTGGCCTGGGGTGTTGGGGTGCAGCCCAGGCATGCAGGTTCTCACCAGATGCCTGCCCTTCAGGGCCCCCAGCTTCAGCCTCCCTCTGGGGCCCGGCCTCAGTTTCCGGCCGGACCCAGGGCTGGTTAATGCTGGTGGGGCAGGCGGGCACCCGTGGGAGGGCTGCAGGGGCTGTGGACCCTGGCACTGAGGCTGCTGCAGGACCAGTAGGCGGGGCGTGTGCCCACGTGGGGGTGCTGGCCACCGGTGGCTCTGGATGTCGGGGAGTGCCATCCCTTGGGGCGCATGTCCCCGGACAGGACCTGGGTCTTTCTCTGGTCCAACCCAGCAACCGGCGTTCGAAAGATGCAGCTGACACCAAGGGGCCAGGAGCGCCCCACGTTCCCGGGTCCGTGGGGACAGCTGCGGGGCGGCCAGGAGCGGGCGCGTGCAGCACGCGGTGGCCCCAGCCCCACTGTAGCTCTTTGTGCGCCCGGCCCGACGCCTCCGGCCAGACCGGCGTCTGAGGTTCCCGGGCAGGGGGAAAGCCAAACAGAGCGGCCGCCCCGAGCCAGCCCTGCAGCGCAGACAGCGGCCGCCGAGGGGCCCTGGCGGGGCGCCTGGACGGGGCGCTTCCGCTGAGGTTGCCTGGAGAATGTTTGAGGTTGGGACTCATGGCACCCGCCGGCGGGGGGAGCCCGGAGTTGCTGGCACGACACCCCGAGACGTGCCGGGACGGACGCACACACGCTGCCCGCACCCGCCGCCTGCCCCCTCCCCAACCCCCATCATGGGCACGCTGTCCGCTGCCCCCACCCCCACCTCTGACAGTCCCACGGTGGGGCTGGTCCTTGAGGCTCCTCTTTCGGGGTCCGCTCAGCTCCCCAGCAAGCACACTCAGGGGTCTGGCCCAGTGTGGCCACTTGCCTGTGTCCAGCCAGGACCATCGGCTCTCTGTGGCCCAGACCCAGGGTCCGGCCCCGCTATGCCTGCCCCTTGGGCCTCCCTGAGGTCTCAGGCCCCACAATGAACCCCCAAGCTTCATGGGCCCTTCACCTTCACTCGGGGCCCTGTTCTGGGGGCTTCCTGTTCCCAGGGGTGCCCTTGTTCTGGGGGGGCCCCTTGTTCCTGGGGATCCCTTCTTCTCCCTGTTCTAGGAGCTCCTTGGTGTGGGCAGAACCCCCTCTTCCAGGAACACCTGGGGTGCACCCCGAGGACTGTGCAGCTGCCTGACCCCACTCACTGGACCCCTCAGAGGCCTGCATGCCAGCCAGCTGGGGTGCCCGCCTCGCAGTGTGGGCACCTGGTGCTGCTAGGGCCTCGTTTGCCTGCACCCGGGGGGCCCGAGTCCACTCTCCGTGCACCAGGCTGGCTGCTGCCCAGGTATCTGCAGCACGTACCTGTGTCCCCAGCACCACTCAGACACATGGGCCCTGCACCCCACTTGTCTTTCTGCTTGGGGTGTGGGACCCTCACCCCATTAGTCGAGAAACTGTACCCCATTCATCTGGGTGTGGAGATCTGTACCCCATTAGTCAGTAAACTGCACCCCTCTAGCCTGGGTGTGGGACCCTGTACCCCATTCACTGAGAAACCATACCCCATTAGTCTGGGTGTGGGGCTCTACACCCCATGAGCCTGAATGCCTGGTCCCTTGAACCCCGTTGTGGGGCATCTGGCCCCTGTACCCCCTCTGCTGAGCTCAGCCCTCAGCCGTGGGCCACTTGCAGGCCATGTCCCGGGGCACCAGACTGCACCCCACTCCTGCAAGGCTGCAGGCCCCTCAGCCCTTTGCAGCCTGAGGCCTGTGGCGGGACAGGGCATAATCCCTGCTTGAGAGTCAGGGACCCCCACTTCTCTGGTCCCCCCACTTCTCCGGCCTCTGCACAGCGTGGACCGCAGGCCGGCGCGCGAGGCCCGCCGGGGCAGCTCCGCGGGTGCAGCACCTCTGCCCCCGCCGGTCCCCAGGCTCAGCCACAGGAAGACCTGGTACCCCGCCCACCCTAGGGCCCAGGGCAGCCTGCGGCCCGCACCCCCCACAGCAGGCCCTGCTGCCGGCTGCGCCCCCGCACCCCGGCCCTGGCAGCCGCCCGCTCACGTAGGCCACGTCCAGGTGCGCCGGGGCCAGGTCCAAGTTCCACTGCGGCTTGGCCGCCGGGCCCGAGGGCAGGGGCTGTGTGGGCCTTTCATGCAGGCTGTGGCGCCACGGGGGGCCCAGGGGCTCTGGCCCTGTGCCCCCTCCCAGGATGAGGCCTCCCCGCTTGGAGCAACGGGGTGCCGTGGACCCCACTCACGCCAGGACCCCCCGGGCCCTGCACTCACCCAGGGCAGCGACGGCCGCACCCACGCGCTCCGAGCTGGCTGCCAGCCCGCCCATGGTGACGCCCCCCAACCTGCACGCCCCCCTCCCGAGGGCCGGCCACAGGCGCCCCGTTCTGCTGGGCCGCGTGTGCCTCGGCGCCCGCTCCAGGCCCATCGCCCCCGGCCCAGGTGCGGCCCGTGCCGGTGCCAAGCCCCACCGCGTCCTTGGCGGCCAGCGCCATTCACGGCGCCGCCCGCTCTGCCCATTCGCGCGTGGCCGGGCTGCGCCGGCCGAGACAGGCCGCCTTTGTGGCCCCTGTTCCAGGAACAGCTGCCGCGCGGCCAGCGGCACATTCCGGGCTGGCGCCAGGCCAAGGCAAACCTCAGGCCCGGCGCTAGCGGCCAGCGGGGCACCGGGTGGGCCATGGGGCGGCTGGGGCGAGCGGGGACCCTGGTTTGGGGGCAGGGATCAAAGCCCGCCCTGCTCGGCCGTCCTGCCAGCACATTCCAGGGCCCCACCCGCCGCGGCCTCCTGGGGCCCGGCGCCCACCCGTGGGCCGGGGGAGGAGGGCCCGCCCGGCGGCCAGGCTGGCCCACACGGCCGCTGGGCGGGGGCCCGGGGCCAGGCTAGGGCTGGGGGCATAGGCGGTGACAGGGGCCACCTCTGGGGGCCGCATGCCCTCGACCCTGCGGAGAGCCCCCGCGGCCCGTGGGGGCCGGGAGATGGCCTTGGGGGGCCCGTCCCCCTGCTGGCCGCCAGGGCCTCTCCCCGCTGCCCCGCCTGGCATCAGACACGTGAGGCGCCGTGTCCTCTCCTGGGGTGCAGGCAGGGTCCTGGCTGTCCAGCACCCCCGGAGAGCCAGGGCCGGCCACCATCCGAGGCCCGGTGTGACGTGGCTGTCCAGGCTGCGGGGACCTGCGCCGGCGCTGCGGGGGTTGCCCGGCTCTGGGGGCAGTTTTGCATTCCCTGGGGCATCTCTGGGCCTATGTGTGGGCTCCCCTCTCTCAGGGCCCTGGAAGTTCAGGCACCCCAGGTTTGAGAGTTGGACAACACCCGGCCCTGCCCAGCCTAGCTGGTTCTGGGGGCCACAGTCCTGCCCGCTCTGGCCTGGACACCGGCCCTGTCCGACCACGGCCCCGACTCCCCTGCCCGTGGTGGGCCCAACTGGGGGTCTGGCAGGACGCAGGCAGGAGCCCCTTTCCGGCAGGCGGGGTCCCTGGGGGTGGCCGCGGTGGTCCTGCACCCTGGTGGGCAGCAGTGGGGACGAGCCCAGTGGGCACCGCGGCCTGCGGAGCGGCCCGAGCCAGCGTCCGGCCCCCACGGCTGCACCGCAGTCCGCAGGGCTCGGGCCGGGCATGAGGGCGGCCGCGCGCCGGGGCTGGCCACCGGCCGTCTCGCCTCCTGTGGCCGCCCTGGGCCGCGAGGGGCCGGAGGGCGAGGACCCCACTGGCACCCCTTGGCGCGCTGGCCGGCGGCAGGGCCGGGCCCGGAGGCGCCTCAGCCGGGCTCCAGGCGCCCCCTGCTGTCCGCGCGGGGCAGGCGCCGGCCCCCCCGCTCCCGCCGGCCCCCCCCCCCGCAGGCCTCGGGCGCCCCCTGCCGGACACAGGCCTCCCCCGCCGGCCCAGCCCAGGGCACCTCGGCCCTGGACACTGACCCCAGCGGCGGCCGAGCCCTGCGCGGGGGGCGGGGGCAGCGGGAGGCCGCGGGCCGGCCGGGCCGTGGGCGAGGGGCCGGGCCGCGGTAGCCCTTGCTGTCCCGGGGTGCAGACTCGGGGTCCGGGCGCCCCCACTGCCGTCTCGCCGGCCTGAACTCCTGCTCAGCACCTGCAGGGCCTGGAGGCGGGACACGGGGCACTGGGGGTGCCGGGGCACGGCCCCACCCCCAGGCTGCCCCCAGCTGTCCACTGCTGCCGTGCGGGAGCCAATGTCCTGACGAGGCTGCAGCCCAGGGGCCCTGGGCAGGGCGGGCTGGGCTCGGGCCCTGCAGGGTGCCAGGGGCTGAGGCTTCGGGGCTGGGGCTTCAGCTGCTGCTCCATACCCCTCCCGTGACTGCCCCGCTGCTGCACATGGTGGGGTGCAGCCGGGGCGGGCTGGGGCGGGCTGGGCGACCCCCCCAAGCTCCCCCCATCTCAGCCGGCCCCGCGGCCGGGGCGCGGGCAGGGCAGGGCAGCCTGGGGGACTGGCCCTTTCAGTCGCTGCCCTGGATGCTGGGAGAGTTGTCTGGGGTCTGTCATCTGTTGGGGGGCTGCACCACGGCCCCGGGCTCTGGTGCCCTCCATGGCCACCCTTCCCTCTGGCTCTCCCCCCTGCCGGCCGATCCTGAGTGCTTGGGGCGTGCACGGCCCCCTCGCCCCTTCTGGGTGCCACCCCGGCGCTCTTGCAGGTCTTGCTCGGTGCCTGGAGTCATGGGACGCCGGCCCCCCGCAGCCCGGCCCGGAGCAGGAGTCCCCGGCCCGCTGACCTCCTCTGTCTGCTGGGGGGGTGTGGTGAGTACGGAGAAGGGGCGCTGGGGCTCGGCCCGCGTGTCCTCTGTGCCCCACACGGCCGTGTCTGCCGCGAGCCTGCGCCTGCCGTCCGTCAGCCAGTCGCCACACCCCCATCCCAGCCGCCCCATCACCCCCCGTCGCCACCACCCCAGCCATCGCCCCTCACCACCACCCCCACCCCCTCCATCCATGTCCGCTCAGTCCCCGTCCAGCCGTCCACGTGGCCCCTGCAGGCCCCTGGCTGCCCTGCCTGCCCGGGGGCTCAGGGTCCCTCTCCCGAGCCAGGGCCATGTTGGGCAACACCAGGCCGGAGGACGAGCCGGGCGGACCCTCCTGAGGCCAGCCGGGGGTGGGGCTTGTGCACACGACCCTGCTGGCCTGGCTCCCCAGGGAGTGGCCGCGGCAGGCTGTCCCTGCAGAGCTGCCGCCGGCGCCTGGACACCTGGCACCCTGCTCCCCGCGCCGCGCTCGGGGAGACGCCAGGTTCCCATCCACCAGGGGGGCCGTGCCACCCGGGGCCAAGGACACAGGCGGCCAGCACAGGGCTCGCCCGGACCCCGGCTGCAGCCCCTGGAGACCCCGCCACGGGGAGCACCGGGGGGCACGGGTGCCGGCTGGCGGAGACGGCCCCGGCGCGGGCCAAGGGGCTCCTGCTGCTCATGGGCCCCGCTGGACGGGGCATTCCCGCCTGAGCTGCCGGGCATGGCCCTGGGGGTCTGGAGGAGCTTCTGGACCCGCTGGGTGATGGGGGAGTGGGCAGGCTCCCCCCCTCGCTGCCAGGGTCCCCAGGGCTGCCCCACAAGCTGAAGCCCGAGCAGGGGATGCCTGACCCAGCCTGTCTCTGACGGCGGCTGGTTTTAGCCTTCGTGGGAGATCTCCCCGCGGGCGGAAGCAGGGGGGCGACCCCCCTACCCAGCCCCGACCCGCTGCCTCGCTGCGCTCTCAGCCGGGACGACCCCAGCCGCTGCCCGCTCTCCCCCACTCCTGGGCTCTCAGGACAGGGCTCCCCATCTCGCAGCTAAACCCGCCGGACCTCACACGTGCCCGAGCCCCTTCTGCGGCCCGTCCCCCCCAGTCCCTGTCATTTCTCTGAAAACAAGAGCTAGTCTTAGGGAACCCCGCCGCGTCTCCTGGCTGCGCCCCGCGCATCTGCCACACCCTGAGGGCTTGTCTGGCCAGCCGGGCTGCTGCGTGGGGGGCGGCTGCAGAGCCCACGGCCAGCGGTGCCTCCAGGAGGCTGTCCCGGCAGGGCCGGCCCTCACCCTCAGCTGCTGCGCTCCTGCAGCCCTGGCGCTGGCCCGGCGGGGCGGGCGCTGGCCCAACGGGGCAGGTGCGGACCCGCAGGAGCCCGGGCTGGGTCTGCCCACGGCCCTCTCCCGGTATTCAGCCCGCCCAGCCTCCCCCGGCAGGATGGCTGCCCGGCCTGCGGCCCACGGCTGGCCGTGACCATGACGTCCTCGGATGGCCATTCTGCTGTCTGGCTCGGAGGACCCTGAGGGCGAGGGGCTGCCGGTTGGCCCGCCCGGAAACAGGACGTGATGGCCTCACCTGACCAGAGAGCTCTGCCCGCGGCGGGTCGGAGCTGCCCGTGGCCTGCCAGGCGCGGGCCGGGCTAGGGCGGCGGGCAGCGCGGTCCTCCCTGGAGCCTGCAGGGGGCGGCACGAGACCTGCCAGCGCAGGCGCCGGCTCTTCAGAGACCGCCCGGCCCGCGGCCAGTGGGCGAGGTCCGGCTGCTTCGCGGCCCCCAGCGCCCCGCGCAGACGGCGGTGGCCCCTCGGCCTGTGCTGGGCAGTGACCGCGCGCTGGAGGAGGGCGGCCCTCGCGCGGAGCCGGAGCAGCTCTCTGGCTGCCCGGAGCAGACCGCCCCGACCGCAGGTGCCTCCGCCGAGAAGACACGGAGCGGGAGGCGGGCGTGAGGGGGCGCCGCAAGGCCCGGGCCCCGCAGCCACGGTGGCCGGGGGGGGGGCTGCGTCCTCGGCAGGGGAGGCTGTTGCCCGGGGCTCACGCAGAGGCCCAGGAGCCCGCTGGCCCTGGAGCCGGCTATGGAGACCCTCGCGGTCCTCACCGCCGCCCAGGCAAGGCCCCCGCCCCCTGCTCCCCACCCCACATTTCCGCTTTGGGGTCTGCTCTTCCTGCGGCCCGGCCAGGAAGGGGGTCAGCGGGGTGGGGCTTTGTCTCCGCCCTCCCGTGAGGACCCGGCCCAGAGGACAGGCCGGCGCTGGCCGTCACGGCCCCACGTTCGCAGCTGCGACTGTGTCGGCTGGTCACACAATGGCCGGCCCCGTGTCCCCAGTCACACGCAGGGGTCCTCAGCCCTGCACCGGGCGTGGCAGTGCCTGGGAGGGTCTTCCCGGGGGCAGCGGAGGTCAAGTGTGCTCACGGGGGCCCTGACCCCAGGACTGTGAGCCCCAAGAGAAGGGCTCAGGACCCAGGCATGCACAGGGGAGTGGCCTGAGCACGCGGGGGTGGGGGGACATGTCCACGCCTGAGAGAGGCCGGGGGGACCCTCCTGGGTCCAGCCCGGGACAGGCACTTGCATGCGGGGTCACAGCTGCCTGTGGGGCGCCATATCAGCGACCTGAGGTGACCGGTGAGAGGCGCCGCCGTGTCCGGGGCTCTGGGGGCAGAGGAGACCCCGCAGTTGGGCGGCGCAGGGGGCGGGGGCTGACCCCCAGGAGCTGGGAGCACAGGGCGGGGCAGGTGGGGCGTGTGTGTTCACGCGGCTGTGCCGCCGCCTGGACTCGTGCCTGGTCACGCCCAGTAAGGGGGTCGAGCGTAGCCCCCGCAGGGGCTGGACGCACGTCTGCGCCGTGTGGCTGGCGCATCCCCATGGGCACGGCCGGGCCCCAGGGGCAGGCCCGGGAGCGCCCGCGTGGGGGGGCGCAGACCGCAGCACCAGTGGGGCACCCCAGAGTGAGGCTGGGGCTGCGAGCCCAGAGAGGGGGCGCAGGGAGGGCGCGGGCAGCGAGGACCGGCCACCCTGGCTCTGTCGCGCGGGTCCGCGCGGTGATTTGAGGCTGGCGGGCGAGCGGCACTTCTCAGACCCCGGACGCGCGGGCGGGGAGCGCGGCCGCCGCGGGAAGCAGGATCTGGCCCGTCCCCAGCTTCCTCTCTGCGGTCAGCCCTCCCCCGTGACCTTGGCTCCCGGGCGCTGGGTCCCGGCTGTCACCTCCAGAAGGCCCCCTCGGGCAGCGCGTGGCCTGGCCAGGCCGTGGGGCCCCGTGGCCACGGGTGCGAAGAGGCTCCTCTCCCGCCAGCGCCCGGCCTGGGCCCCGCAAGGCGGCGCCGTGGACGGGCAGCCGCGGCCTGCAGCTGGTGTGGTCCTGGCCTGCGCTGGGCGTCCAGCCCCGCGGACCCTCTTCTGGCTCGAGGGGCCCAGGGGTGCCCGGGGCAGGAGGTGACAATGGGAAGGGGGCGCAGGGGCCTTTCTGGCAACTCCTTTCCGGCTGCTGGGACCTCATTTGGCACCCCACGTTGCCCTCCAGACTGGCCCCCACTCCGGCCCCTCCTCTGCCAGGCTCCTCAGCCGGGTCTCGCCCCTGAACCCAACCTGGGTGACCTCGCGGCCCCAGGGGGCCTGCGGCAAGCCGGGGCCCCCCGCACGCCTGCACCTCAGAACGGGGCCTGGCAGGCTGAGGGGACCCCTCATGGTGGCCTGGGGACCGCCGTGGGGGGAGGACAACACGGCCAAGAAGGGGCCGGCGTGCAGGACAGAGGCCCCGAGGTGCTCTCGTGACGGCCGCAGCAGCGACGCGGGAGGGAAGGAAGCTGCCGTCCGGCTGGGGAGGCGGCACCGCCGGTCATGTGCGCGGCCCCTCGGGCAGGACACGGGGTGGCCCGAGGCGGAGCAGCACCGAGCCCCAGGCCGGGGTCTCCTCTGCCCGTCCACCCCTCTCTGGCCTTCCCTGGAGTCCAGTGGGTCCTCGGGGTCGAGAGCTGCCGCCTTCGCCTCCTGCAGGGCCCCCAGCATCAGAGCAAAGTCCTGGGGCGGCCCCTCCTCGGCCCCTCACGGCCACTGTAGACACCCCGTGGCCAGCAGATCTTCCTGCCCAGCTGCCCCCTCCCAGGCCCCCTGGAGTGGGGGGGCGCCCCTGGTCCACAATCCCACCCCCCAGGCTCCTGCCCCGCTACTTCAATCCTGCCTCCTCTCGTCCCCCCAAGTTCATCTGCGTCCCAGGACCTGGGCCCGTCTGTCCCGGAGCCGGCCCTCGGGCGCACAGCACAGCCCGCCCCACCCGGCGCCGTGCGGCTCCCCCTCCTGGGGGGAGCAGGGGCTCTGGGGCGCAGGAGCCGGCCCCATTGCCCACTAGCCACGGGCGACGCGTCCTCCCCGGGACAGAGCTGGGTCACCTGGAGGCCGCCTGGCCGCCCCACGCGGGGAGCGTCGGCGCTGCTCGCGCTGCGCAGCCGGCGAGGCCTGGTGAGGGGGGCCGGCCCGGGCACACTCAGCTCCCCCCAGGCTGCTCTGTCCACGCCGGGACACGGGCGCTGGCCCCTCCGGTCGCCCGGCACTCGCTGTCCCTGGGGGTGGCCCTGCCCCCTCCATCCTGCTCCGGCAGGGGCTGGTGCCACCGGCGGGGCAGGCACCCCGGGCAGGCGTGCGGACCGCCAGCGGCCCACAGGGGCTGCCCAGGAGGCCGCGGGGGCGGCGAGGGCTGGGGAGCGATAGGGGCGCGCCGGATGGGAGCGGCTGAGGCCGGCAGGCAGGTTCCCCAGGGAGGGACCCGCCCCCTCCCACCTGCACCGACACCCTGAGGTCATGCCAGGGTCGCCCGCCTCTGGGGTCAGGGCTGGGCCGGGGCCATCCCCCGGGACATCCCTGAGTGGCCGAGGGGC
Source organism: Talpa occidentalis (assembly GCF_014898055.3). Classification (NCBI taxonomy): domain Eukaryota; kingdom Metazoa; phylum Chordata; class Mammalia; order Eulipotyphla; family Talpidae; genus Talpa; species Talpa occidentalis. The sequence continues at coordinate 51,963,142 of NW_023601754.1, read as the reverse complement.
CTGGAGCCAGGTGGCCATGTCCCCAACCCCTCAACCCAGCCTTGCGGGCGCCCCCCTCCCTGCTCTGCCCCGACTCCATCACGGGCCTCAGATGTGGGGCTCCGCTGCCAGGCGGAACTCCTGCCGGGCTCCCCTCTCCCGAGTCACCGGGCCCCCGGCCTGCGGCCCAGCCGTGTCCATCACTGGCCAGGGGCTGGGTTCGGGTCCAGTTGCGGGTCTGCACCTGTCCTGCCCACCGCAGGTGCAGGCGGCAGCTGGAGTCCCTCCATGCAGGGGGCACTGTTCAGAACGCAGGCGCCCCCCACCATGCTGGGGCGCCGTGAGGCCCTGCACCCCTGTCTGGGTTCAGCGGTTTGACAGTGGGCTGCTGAGGCGGGCCCCGGGCCCCTGGGTGACCAGCTGGATGGCCAGGAAGGAGGAAGGCCACTGCCCACGGCTGCGTGAGGCACCTGCCCCAGGGGCCGGGGAGCCACTGCGCCTGCTTCTTGCAGGACACTGGGCAGAGCCCCAAGATGCGGCTCCGCTTGCCCCCTCCGGACTGGCCTCGGGCCGGCCTCCGTCACAGCCCCCGGAGGGGGCGGGCAGCTCAGCGCCCCAGCCACGTGCGAGCGGGGACGCCCGCTCCCGCAGCGCCTGCTCTCACGCAGCCCGCAGGCTCCTGCCCAGGCAGCAGCTGGGCAAAGCCGAGGGCACCGGGGCACAGGCCTGGGCCGGAGCGTGGGGCGGGGACGGAGTCTAGTGGACAGTGCGTGGGGTCGGGCAGCTTCACCTGCCCTGGTCCCTGTCCAGGGCGCTGGGTCACAGGCCCTGACAGGGAAGCTCTGAACAACAGTGCCCCCTCCCCGGCCCCTCCCTTCCCCCCCCACAGCCCACAGTCCCTCCCCTCCCCGGGGCCTGCACCTCCCCCTGCCCCCCCCCCCCCCCGCCCCTGATCTGCACCCCCTGCCCCCCCTCCCCTGCCCTAACTGCCAGGGCTGTGGCTCCCGCCCTTCCCCCACCCTCCCGCCTGCCCCAGCTCAGCTGACCCGCAGCCGGTCTCACGCGGCCGCCTCTCCCGCTGAGCAGAGCTAATAGCTGGGGCCGGCCCGGGCCCCAGGGTGCTACACCCCCACCTTCCTGCTGGGTGCCGTGCTGGTGGCCAGTGAGCCTGACAGCGGGTGACTCAGGCCCGGAGGGCGGGGTGCGGCCCAGAGCAGGCAGGGGTGACTCAGCACCTCGGACCCCCATGAGGAGGACCCCCTTCCTGCGCCCCAGCCGCCCCTCGGCTCCAGGCTTCTCTGCGGACCCCCGCCACGCCCTGCCCACCCCCGCCCTCCAGCACGTCAAGGCCTGGGGTGGCCGGGAGTCACCTCCAGGCCTGGCACTGGGCTGCTGGGGCTGAGCCTGCAGGCGGGCCCGGCCCTCCTCTCTGAGGGGTGCACGAGGAGGCAGTGCCTGCCACAGCCCCACAGGGGAGTGGGGCTCCCCTCACTCCCCGGGGCTTTCCTTTGGGGTGAGGGCCGCTGGTGCTGACTGGCCTTGGTAGACACAATGCAGGCGCCCCGCCCCCCATGGCAGGGCCCAGGGCCAGCCCCCCCTCCTCAGGGCCCAGGGCACCCTCAGTTCAGAGCCACTGGCCCGGTAGGCAGGGGCTCCCCAGCTGCGGCTCCCTGTCCCCTGCCTGCCCGCTTGGGGGGGTGCCCCTTCCCGTGTCACCCCCGGCCCTGGGGGCTGCTGCTGGGGCTGATTCTTGGGGGAGTTTGACAAACACAGCTGGTGGGGCCGGGCCAGGCAGCACCTCGCCAGGACAGGACGGGCTGGCGGGGGGCTGGGCGCGGTCCCTGCCCTGCAGACAGACCTGGCAGCGGCCCGTTCAGTTTACTGAAGACCATGTGGCCACGCCGGGGGGATGGCGGGGGGCTGCGTCTAGGACAGGCTTTGGGGGGCCCATAGACCTGCAGAGGGCCAAGGGCGCCCACGCGGTGTCCCAGCTTCTTCCTGGGGAGTCTCCTGGCTGGGGGTCTGGTCGGGTTGGTTCCTCTCAACAGATAATCCTGTGACCCCACCTCGCTGGTTCCGGCAACTTCCACAGCCGGTCTAACCACCGCTCCTCTCCCCGCCCCCGCCGCTCCTGCCCACAGACCTTGCACCTGAATTTCCCTCCTCAGCTCCCCTCACTCCAGGGGTGGCCGGGGCTGCCAGAGTCCACGAGCAGGCCCCTGAGTGGGGGGACCCTCCCTGCCCCCGCGTCTGGCTGGCCCCCCAGGGCGCCCAGGCAGGCTCCCGGCAGCTGGGCCCGGGGCGGGGGAGCCGGCACCATCAGCTGGGAGGAGGATGGGGGTTCTCCGCAACACCCCCTCTCTGACAAGCCATCTTTATGTGTAGCGTAAACATGACGTCACCCCTCCCTCTTGTCATGTGGCCCCCACCCCCACCCGAGGTCCCAGATTCCTGCACCCCACGCCCCATCCTGGCTCAGCCATGTGGGCTGGGCTCCCCCCCCAGGCCGCCCCAGCAGAACTGGGGGGCTGGGGCTGCCCGGGCCCAGCGGGGGACACTTCTCACACCTTTGGGTGAACGCCCAGCAGACGGTGCTCTGGGGGCTGCTCCAGCACCCCCACGTGGGGGCGGGGCTCCCGGGCGCAGGGGCCTGGGGCGGTGACGCCCCCACAGCTGCCTCCCTGGGCCTGTCTGTCCAGTTCTTCTGCCCATTTGAAATCGCGGCTCATTTTCTGATGTGTGACTTCTAAGTGTCCTTCCCTGCGGCCGCCTGCGCCCCCCCACGCCCGCGCCCGCTGCTCTCCCCGAGGGATCCTCCAGGGACACTCGGCTGGCCGGGGCTGGTGTCCCCCCACCAGGCGGCTGCTCCCTGCGCCGGGGCCACCCCCCCGGGGCCACTGGCCTGCGCAGACAACCGGGGCTTTGTGGGAACCCTTGTCGCTTCCACCCTCTGCTCCCCAACACCGGGCTCCAGCCTGCAGCGGGCCCCGCCTCCCTCTCTCCCTGCCTCTCCTGTCCCAGGCTGGCACCCCTCAATTATCTACGAGTTGCGGTGCCCGGGCTCCCTTCTTATCTTCCACACCTCACACTTGCCCTCCCCGGAGACTCCTGCACACACTGCGTGGAAAACACAGACGCCAGAGCCCACCCGTCGGGGCTCGTGTCCCGGGGGCTGGGGCTGGGGCACGGGCCAGAGGGGCAGGGCCAGGCATGGCACAGGCTGCGCGCTCTGCGGCCAGGCGGGGGTCTGGGCCTGGAGGGCCGGGGGTGCTGGCCAGGAGCTCCAGTCCCTGGGAGAAGGGAGGCTGACCTGGGGGCGGAGGGCGGGTGGGGGCAGGGGAAGGGAGGGGCTCCACTTGGGCCTGGCTCCTGCCTTCCCGCCGGCACCTGTCTGTCTGCCGGCACCATCTCCAAGCGGCCCCTCTAAGCGAGCTGGGCCTTCCCGGAGCCTCTGCCCGGCCGCCCGCACACGCCCTCCCGACCTCTCCACGCTGCCCGGTCAGCGCGGCCTCCCCAGCGTGGGGCGACGACTGGCCCTGCCTCCAAAGTGCTTCCGAATCCGACAGCCCCCAGGCCTGGCCCCTGGTGGCCTCCGCTCTCCCCCTCCCGCCCCCACCCCAGCACCCACCCTGCTGCTCCCAGGCGGGTGCGTGGAAACAGGGCGGGGAGGGCACCGCGCCGTGGGCAGTGTCGCAATGGCAGCGGCCTCGTGAGCAGACTCCAAGGGGGTGACGGGTCAGGCTCTGGGGGACAGGCCTGGCGAGGAGTCAGCTGTGTGGAGGAGGGGGCGGGACAAGGTCAGACGTGGGCCCTTGCTCCCAGGCGCTCCAAGGCGCCCCCGGCATGGCTGGGGGGAGCTGGGGCTGCCCTAAGCACGCGGCAGGCTCCCCAGGGCGGGGCTGAGGCGCCCTCCTGGCCACAGGCTGCGACTGGCCTCCACTGCCTGCACCAGACCCCCGCCCCCCCCCCCGAGGAAACCCCGTGGCTCAGCCAGCAGCCGCCGGGCGGGCTGGGGTCTCTGCTCTGCCTCAGCTAAGCGCCAAGGGGCCCTCCGAGTCAGCGACTCCATCAGGGCCAGCGCCAGGCAGTGTGCGGTCCGGGGGCCACCCAGGCCCGAGGCGTCTGGCCTCGTGCAGGCCAGGCAGCGGCTCCCACCAGCTAAGCAGGTGCGGCCTCCATGGCTGCGGGTCAGGCCAGGCCGTCCAGTCCAGGCCCTGGCTCCACAGGCGGGAGGGTCCGCGGGGCAGTTAGCCCACCAGAGGGGCTCGGAGGCTCCTGGACGGCTGTGGGCCCCGTGAGACCGGCCCCGCTCCCCCACGGCCGGGCAGCACGGAGGGCGTCTCCACTCCCGATGGGACAGGCCGCGGCCTTACGGGGGCCCCAGAGGCCCCTGTTCCGCAGCTCCCGCTGGCTCCAGGTCGGGACCAGCCAGGCTGCAGCAGCCCCCCCTGCCAACCCGCTGCCCGGCCGCTGCCCTTCTGCCCCACTCGGGGCGGCCTGGCCCCTGTGGAAGCAGCAGGTGGGACAGGCAGGTGTGCTGCCCACGCCTGGGCCACAGACCCGGTGCCCAGCGCGGGCGTCCAGCCCCAGGGCCCTGGCCTCTCCCGGCACGTGGGGGTGGGGGGTGGCCAGGCGGCTCCTCCTTTCGGCGGCCGAGGGCAGGCCCCGGCTGCAGTGCCCCCCCAGCGCTCCGCGCACCGACGCTGCAGGCCCAGCCAGCCCAGGGGCCCCCGGCGAGGTGGGGTCCGCCCTGGGGCTCCGAGCCGGGCGCCGGGGCAGCCTCCAGCACAGTCCCCGCTTCTCTGCTCCTCCGAGGGGGGCTCTCCCCGAGGCCGCGCCCGCCAGCCCCGACGGCCAGTGGGCAGCGGCCGCCCCGGCCAGCAGGCCGCGGCCCTGGGGTGCCCCCTCCCGGCAGGAGGAGCGGGCGCGGGGCCGGGAGGGAGCCCCGGGAGGGAGCCCCGGCGGCGAGGGGCGGGCGCCCGAGGCGGAGGCGGGGCGGGCTCGGAGGGGGGCGCCGGGGGGGGTGGCGCCGGGGGGGGGGTGGCGGCGGGGGGGCGCGCGGGGGGGCCGAGGGGGCGCGCGGGGGGCGGCGCGGGGGCGGCGCGGGGGGCGCCGGCCGGGGCAGGGGCGGCGGGGGACCCCCGAGGCCGAGCGCGGCCCCGCCCCGCCCCGCGCCCGCCCCGCCCCGCGCACGCCGCGCCCCACGTGACCGGCCGGGCCGCCCGCGTCAGCTGACCCGCCGCGCCGCCGGGGCTATAAGCCGCGACCTCGGGCCGCCGAGCGCGCCGCCATGCAGCCCCCCAGCCTCCCGCTGCTCCTGCTCGGCCTGCTGGCCGCGCCCGCCGCCCCGCTGCTGCGGTGAGCCCGCCCCGGCCCCCGCCCCCGCGCGCCCCGCGCCCCCCGCGCCCCCCGCGCGCCCCGCGCGCCCGGGGTCCTCCCGCCCCGGCCTCCCGCGCCCCCCGCCTCCCGCCCCTGCGCGCCCGGGGTCCTCCCGCCCCGGCCTCCCGAGCCCCCCGCCGCCGCCCTGCGCGCCCGGGGTCCTCCCGCCCCGGCCCCCGCGCCCCCCGCGCCCCTGCGCGCCCGGGGTCCTCCCGCCCGCGCCCCCCGCCCCCCGCGGTGGGGGCCGCCTCGCCGCCGCGCGGGCCCCCAGGACGCGCCCTGGGCCTGGGACGGCGGGAGCTGCGGGGCCCTGCCGGGGCGGGGGGGGCGCCTGTCGCGGGCGCGGGCCGGAGGCCGGCGGTCGGGGTGCGGGGCCGAGACCCCTGCCGGGCCCCGTCGCCCCCCCAGCCGGCGCCTCTGCGGCTGAGGGGCGCGGCCGCGGCTCGGTGGGCGTCTGGCGGGGGCTGGGCCGCGGCTTCCCGGCCGCCCCGCCCCGCCGCCCCGCCCCGGGAGCAGCAGCCTCCTGGGGGGAGGGACCTGCCCCCCCCCCCCCCCCCCGTGCCGGGGGAGCCGCCGGCCTGCAGCCCCCGTGCGCGCCTGCGGGGTGGGCGGCCGCCTTGGGGTCCCCTAGGCCGGGCAGCCCCAGCGCGGCGGGCCGGGGCGGCGGGGAGGTCCTCGCCTGGGCCCCCACCCGGGCCGGCCGGGCCTGCGCGGCGGGGGCGGTGGCGCCGGCCGTGCCGCCTGCGTGGGCCTCTCCGTGGGCAGCGGGCGAGGAGCCTGCCCGCCCCGCCCACCGCCCGAGCCTGGCCCGGGAAGGGCCTGGGGCTTCATGGGGCGGCAGCCGAGCCAAAGCCCCCCGCGCCCCCCTGGCGCCTGCAGAGGTGGCCCCCGCCCCACGGGGACCGAGGGCTTGTCCTGCCCCCACACTAGCGCCGGGGCGCCGCGCAAGAGCCCCGTCTTCCCGGGCACACCCCTGGCCTGGGGGGCCAGCGCCACCTTGCCAGGCGCATGTCACCAGGTGGTCACCTTTGCTCCTGGCCTGCCTCCTGGTCCACTGGGAGCCGGAGGAGGTCCCCACTTTCCCCTCCGGGTTGTGGACACCACACCCAGCAGAGCCCAGACCTCTGACCCCAGTCTGCACCCCCCTTGCCGGCACGCCCACGGCCTCGCAGCAGGCCAGCTGCCGGAGGTGGGGCTCGGAGGGGGCGCGGGGGCCTGCTGAGGGCAGGCCGCCCCGGTGTGGTGGGGGGACAGCGGCAAATGGACTGTCGGGGGCCGAGTTGCTGCAGCTTGTGCTGCGAAGGGGCCAGGCGGGTGCTGGGGGCTGAGCATGGTCGGGGATCCCATCCGAAGGCCAGGAGCCGCCCCCCTGGGCACAGACCGACAGCTTCAGTGCCAGCCTGGAGGGGCGTGGGGTCTGGGTGGACAGCAGCGGACAGCCGTTAGGCCAGGTGGTTGGGGTGTCCCGAAAGCGTCATCCCCAGGTGACGGGGCCACTGTGTGAAGGAGACCGGGGGCAGGGGGAGGGGCAGCCCTGCTGACCCAAGGGGCCACCTGACAGCTGCTCCCCTTGACAGAATCCCGCTGCACAAGTTCAAGTCCATCCGCCGGACCATGTCGGAGGCGGGCGGCCCCGTGGAGGGCCTGATTGCCCCGGGCCCCATGACCAAGTACACCCAGGGGGCGCCCACCATGGCCAGTGGGCCCATCCCCGAGATGCTCAAGAACTACATGGACGTGAGTATGGGGTGAGGGGGGGCTGGGGCGTGTGCGGCTTGGGGAGGCGTCGCCTGCCGCGTGGGCTGGGGCGACTGCTCTGCCCGCTTCCCGCTCCCTCCACTGCTGGCTCACGCCTCCCGGGGCACAGCAGGCACCCCTGCCGCCCAGGTTCCCCTCGGCTGCCGGGCGTCCCTGGCCATGTCCAGCTGTGCCCCTGACGGTTGGCTCAGCTCTGCAGACCTGTGGGCCTGGGGCAGTGCGATCCCTGGTGTCCTCTGGCATCGTGGCTTGGACATATGGGTAGTCGGTCTTGGGCATCCCCAGGGCAGGGGGGACCCTGCATCCTGTAGCTGGACCTCTCGGTTGGCCTCCCTGGGCTAACTACCTGTCCATCCTGCCAGCAGGCCTGGGCCACCATGACCAGTCCCCACGCTCCACCCTGGTCAGAGGCTAGTCCTGACCGAGCCCGCTGTCCCTTGAGGGGGAACAGGTGCAGGCGGGACATTCTGGTGGCCACAGCAGACTAGGGCCAGCGGACCCAGTCCCAGCTCCAGGGACAGGCCCTGGCCACCTCCGGGAAACCAGGTGACAGCCACCTTGCTGCCCTGCCCTGGTCGTGGGGGCTCCACACCTCCTGCCTGTGTCCCCCTGGCTGGGACGGGCGCCATGTCCTGTCCTTCCTGGCTGGAGGCCCAGCCGTGCCGGGAAGCTGGGCCTCACGGGCATGTGACAGGGCTGGTGAAGGGGGGCCGTCTGCTGGGGCCAACTGACCAGCTCTTGGCCCCCCAGATTTGCTGAGTCATTCCCCCCCCAATCTGGACACTTGTCGGGGCTGTGACTCAGCAGCTGCTGGTGTCCTTGGAGCCAGTGGCGAGGGGGGGGCCGGGGGACCGGCTACACAGGCTGTTCTGGGGAAGGCCCGGACACCGGGATGCCCCTGTTCTGTGACCATGGGGGCCGGGGTGAGGCCCTTTGAGGCCCAGGGGGCATGCAGCCCTCGTGCTCCCTGCTGGGCACAGGTGGGGGCGCAGGCCCAGGCGGTGAGGGCAGTGCTGGTGGTGGGCCCAGGGGCTGCGCCTCTCCTCAGCCGCCTCCACCTGGGACCTCATGCAGCCCCGACGGGCCCCCCGGGGAGGAGCTGCAGGAGGCACGGTGGTGGCGGCCCCGCCCACGGCTGTCTCTCCAGGGGCGCCTCATGCCCTGTGCGGGCAGTGCTGCCATCGTGGGCCTGGGGGCAGGGGTGCGCCGCTGGGATGGCTGGTGTGGACCTGGGCCCCCTCGGTCAGCTTGCAGGGGGGGCCCTCCCTCGGCCTGACGCACCCGCCCCCCCCAGGCCCAGTACTACGGGGAGATCGGCATCGGGACCCCCCCACAGTGCTTCACAGTCGTGTTCGACACCGGCTCCTCCAACCTGTGGGTCCCCTCCGTGCACTGCAAGTTACTGGACATCGCCTGCTGTGAGTTGCACGGGTGTCTGGGTGGGGCGGGGCACGCCTGACGCCGGGGCTGGCAGCAGCGTGGGGGGGCCACGCCTGATGTGGAGCCGGCCTGGCGCCCACTGACCCCCCGTGGTCGCAGGGGTCCACCACAAGTACAACAGCGCCAAGTCCAGCACCTACGTGAAGAATGGCACCACCTTCGACATCCACTACGGCTCGGGCAGCCTCTCGGGGTACCTGAGCCAGGACACCGTGTCGGTGAGTGGGGGGGGCGCGGGGCTGGGGCGAGGGTCCCTGTGGCTTCTGTGGCTTTGGGGCGACCCCTGGCCGGGCCTCTGTAGAGGAGAGGACCGGCCCTCCCCAGGCGCTGGCCAAGCTCCTTGGGGGCTGAGGCGCGGGCCTGCAGCCGCCCAGCAAGGCCTCCCTCGCCGGGCCCGGGCTGGGGGCTGCTGCTGCGGCCTGAGCCGGATGTCGCTCCCTGGCGTCGCTCAGAAGCCGTTGCCGCCACATCCTGCTGCGCCTCTTATCTCCGCGGCCTGCGGCGGGGAGGGCAGCGTCTGCTGGGGCTGGCGATAACCTGGTGCTCACCCTGCAGCGCCACCCACTGCAGGGGCCCCCGGGGCGCCCCTCCCTGCCCCCCACCCTCACTGTCCCCGGCCCTCCCCCTGCCGTCCCTGCGCAGGGTGGCGGCCAGTGGGCGACGGAGCTGGGCTCCCTCCCCGGCCGCTCACCCGCCTGCCCGCGCCCGCAGGTGCCCTGCAAGTCCGAGGCGTCCGGCGTGGCCGGCGTCAGGGTGGAGAGGCAGACCTTCGGGGAGGCCACCAAGCAGCCGGGCATCACCTTCATCGCGGCCAGGTTCGACGGCATCCTGGGCATGGCCTACCCCCGCATCTCCGTCAACAACGTGGTGCCCGTGTTTGACAACCTGATGGAGCAGAAGCTGGTGGAGAAGAACATCTTCTCCTTCTACCTGAACAGGTGGCGTGTCCGCGCCCCCGACCTCTGCTTTGGGGCCTGGGGGCCCCCGCGCCCTCCCGTGCAGCCCCTCATGGCCCCGCCGCCCTCCATTCCTGGCCCGGCCCGGGCGCTGCTGGGCACTGCCCTCTGGCCCTGCCCGGGCATGGGAAAGACTGCTCAGCGGCCCGCTGGGCTCAGGCAGGCGCGGCGGAGGGCACCTGCGGTCTGGCTGGGTCCGGGCTCCGGCGATGGACTGGGGAGAAAGGGGTGGGGTGGACAGGCCTGACCCCGCCCTCCCTTTCAGGGACCCGAACGCACAGCCAGGGGGCGAGCTGATGCTGGGGGGCACCGACCCCAAGTTCTTCACGGGCCCCCTGGTGTACCACAACGTCACCCGCAAGGCCTACTGGCAGATCCACATGGACCAGTGAGTGCCGGGGCGGGCGGGGGCGCTCGGCCTGCGCTGGTCAGTGGGCCCTGGGGGCAGGTGGGGCAGTGGCCCTGGGCCTGGCAGGGCTCAGTGGGCCCAGTGCCCCAGCCCTGTCCCCTGGCCTCCGGCGGGCAGCTCTCGACCCTCTTGGCCTCGGCTCGTGCTGCGCTGCAGCCGCGGCTGGGGAGGAGAAAGACGGGCCTGGGTGGGATGCGGGCCCCGGCCGCCGCAGGCTCACGCCCTCCCCCGCAGGCTGGAGGTGGGCAACGGCCTGACCCTGTGCAAGGGGGGCTGCGAGGCCATCGTGGACACCGGCACGTCCCTCGTGGTGGGCCCCGTGGCCGAGGTGACGGAGCTGCAGAAAGCCATCGGGGCGCTGCCCCTGATCCAGGGCGAGGTGAGTAGCAGGCCGTGGGGCCTGGGGGAGTTGAGGGGGGACTCGGGACCCACTGTGTCCTTCCTCCCCGCCGCAGTACATGATCCCTTGTGAGAAGGTGTCCAGCCTGCCCGAGGTCACCCTGAAGCTGGGAGGCCAGAAGTACACGCTGTCCGCCGAGGACTACACGCTGAAGGTGGGGCGGCCGGAGGGCGGGGGCCCGGCGGGGCGGGGGGCGCAGCCGGCCAGGGGCGGGGCTGGTGACCGCTTGCTGACCACCGCGGCCCCCCAGGTGTCGCAGGGCGGGAAGACCATCTGCCTGAGCGGCTTCATGGGCATGGACATCCCGCCGCCGGGCGGGCCCCTCTGGATCCTGGGCGACGTGTTCATCGGCCGCTACTACGCCGTGTTCGACCGTGAGGAGAACCGGGTGGGCCTGGCTCAGGCTGCCAAGTTGTAGCTGCCGCCCGGCTCGCACGGACCCGGGGCCCCCGCCCGCCGCCGTCTCACACACACACTCGCCCGCGCCCGCGGGCCTCTGGACGCCGCAGGCCCCGCCGGCCTGCAGTTCTGTTCTGTGGTCCCCCCCTGGTTTCAGGAAGGCCGGCTGTGCGCGCCTGCCCGCCCGGCTCCCCGTCCGTCTGCCCGTCCGTCTGGGGCGGGGCTGTGGGCACAGATGAGGGCCGTGCCGCCCACCCTGCCCCAGCCTCCCTCCCACCCGTGCTCCCCGCCCCCCTCCCTCCCGAGTCCCCGCTCCTCCCCGGCTGGGCCGCCCCCGCTGTCCTCTGTCCCAGCCTGGCCGGTGGGGCAGCTGCGGAGGGCCGGCTGAGACCAGAGGACAGCAGGAGGGAGCCGGGCCTGCCCAGGGCGCCCGCCAGCCGAGGGAGGTGCGGCGCTGGCCTCTCGGCCGCCCCTGCAGCCGCGGGAGCCACAGTCGACATAAAGCACAGCTGTCCGGCCTCTGTGTGTTGGTGTTTTGCGCATGGGGACGGGGCTCTACATCCTGGTCTGGGGACGGGGCTGGCCCAGTGGTGGCCGGACACTGGCCCAGCAGGGCCGATGCAGCCGGCCGGGAGCGCGGAGGCGCCGCGGCTCCAGCCAGCCTGGCCCGCACACGGGCGGGGGTGTGGGCAGGCTCCTCGGCCTCCCTGGGGGATCCTCCCGTGCCGGGCCAGACACCGGCAGCGGGGCGGCCCGAGGACCCTGTGGGCCCCGGGAAGGGGCCGATGTGGGCCCTATGTGCAGGAGCAGCTGGCCTGGGGTGACCCAAGGTGGGGCTGCTGAGCGGCTGGCCCGGGGCTGGGAGAGCCCATGGGCTTTCCTGAGCACGGGCTCCTCGGGTGGGGTCCCCCGCCCTGTGGGTGAGGGGGCATCGCCGTGGCCCTGGGGCCTTTGTCTGCAGGCTTGGCCGCACCGGGCTGGCCAGGGCTTGGGAACCGCACCCAGAGCCGAGCGCCCTGCATGGCCTGGAAACAGCCCGGAGGGCGGCCTGCGGCCTGGGGTGGGGCTGAGGGCACAGCTGAGAGGAGACCGCGCTGGCACCGCCCAGGGCCGCTCTCCCCCTCCCCCAGCCACAGCTCCCTCAGCCCACCAGCCCGCGTCCCTCCCTGCGCTGGCGCACGGAGAGCTTTGTTCCTCTTGTGGACCCAGGGGTGGGCACCCCGGAGCAGCCCCGGCCACGTTCCCGCCCTGCAGGCCCTGAGCCCCTGCCCAGAGCCCAGGGCCAGGAGGCCGCATCCAGGCCTTGGGTTCCGCAGACCCTGGGGTCAGCCTCTGGGAGGGCACAGGGGCACCCTGAGCTTGAGCCCGGCCTGTGCCCTCGGGAGACGGGGGCTGCTGGTGCCCCCAGCTGCAGGCCTGGCACCGCCCAAGCTGGACCCCCAGCTGGTGGGCGATTCCTGCCTGGAGGCTGAGCCCTGGCTCCCCTGCTGAGGAGGCCAGAGGGGGGCAGGGGTCATCTGCTCCCCCCACCTCGCAGTGGGGCTGTGCCGGGAGAAAGAATTTGGGGCCTCGAGGACATCTCCACAAGCACGGGGGCCACCTGTCAGGGGTCAGATTTGGGGTGAGGGCAGGACCTGTGGTGCCAGGGGGCACACAGGGACCCCCAAGGCTTCCCAAAAGCCTGGACTTGGAGGGCTGGGGACGTGGGCTGGAAGGGGGCCTCCGCGGCCTAGCTCGGGACCTGGGTGGCGTCTGGGGCCTTGGAGAGGCGCTGCCCGCCGGAAGAGGCAGAGACCGGAGGTGGGGGTCTGCCGGGCGCCTGGGCCAGGCGGTGCCGCCCCCGGGGTGGGCCGGAGGGCCAGTGGGCGCGAGGGTGGGGCTGGCGAGGGGACGGGCTGGGGATCTGGGCCCTGGGGGCTGTGGGGCTGGGCTTCTACGGGGGGGCATGGGCTGCGGGGGAGCCCGGCGGGGGCGCGGGCGGGCAGAGCGGGGCAGGGCGCGGAGTGCCACCCCCGGCAGGCGAGGGGGCGGCCGTGGGCAGCTGAGGACAGAGAAGGGGCGGCTCGCCAGGGAGGGGCCCGGCGGGAGAGGGGCGGGGGTGGGGCAGAAGCGGGTGGTGCGGCCACCGGGCAGGTGGCCCTCGGGACCCCCTGGGCAGCCCCGCCTCTCCGCAGGGCGGCCCCACCCCCACCCCACCCCCGCGGAGGCGGGGGAGGGGGCGCAGCAAGGCCTGAGTGGGGGGAGCTGTGGAGGCGCGCGGGAGAGGGGGGGGCGCAGGCAGGGGGTTGTCCCGCAGACAGGGGGAGCCCGCAGGCGGGGGGGGGGGGGGGGGGGGGGAGGACCGCAGACAGGGGTGCCCGCAGGCGGGGGGGGGGGCTGCGGGGGGCCCGCAGGCGGGGGAGGCCGTAGGCGGGGGGGGGGGGGGGGGAGCCTGCAGACAGGGGTGGCCCGCAGGCGGGGGGGCCGCAGGCGTGGGGGGGGGGACCGCAGACAGGGGTGCCCGCAGGCGGGGGGGCGCGGGGGGCCCGCAGGCGGGGGGGGCCGCAGGCGGGGGGGGTGCCCGCAGACAGGGGTGGCCCGCAGGCGGGGGGGCCGCAGGCGGGCGAGGCCCGGGCGCCGCCAGCCCCCCCCCCCCCCCCCGCGCGCGCCCGCGGAGCCCGGAGCCGGCCGCTGGGGGCGGAGCGCGGGCAGCGGGACCGGCAAGGACGCCCTGAGCTCGCCCGCGCGGAGTCGCAGGAGGTGGGGCGCGGCCGCGGGACGGGGCGGAGGCCGGCCGGGTGCAGCCCCCGCGCCCGCTCGCTCGGGCAGGGCCGGTGGCGCTCGGGGGCGGAGGGGGTGCGGGGGGCGGGGTCCCCTCGAGCTCCCTGCGGGTCCGTGGGGCGCGGGCGCGGGCGGGGGCGGGGGCAGCCCCCCCCGCGGGTGGGGGCGCGCGTGGGGTCCCGCGCCCTCTGGCGGGGTCGGGCGGGGCGAGCCCCCAGCGGGGGCCCCGCGGCCTGGTCGGCCCGGCTGGCCCGGCCCTGGCCGGCTGTTTACGGCGAGCGCGCCCGGGCTCGGGGGGAGGGTGCCCTGGCACGGCCCGGGCTCGGGGGGAGGGTGCCCTGGCACGGCCGCCCGCAGCGCCCGTCCTGCCCGCTGGGGCCGAGGCTGTGGGCGCTGCGCACTGTGGGGGCTCGGGCCGCGGTCAGCGGGGCTCCCGGAGCTGCCGAAGGTCTGTGGGTGGATGTTTGTGCGCAGAGGGCAAAGCGCGACCAGCGGCTTCTGCTGGGCTGGTGGCACGGGCTGTGGCTGCTGCTGTGGGGGAGCGGGCGCCCCGGGGGCTGCCGAGGGGGCTGCAGGACACGCGGCCGGCGGGCAGAGCCCCCTCACCACTCTCCCCCTCGCAGGCCCGGGGCCCGCTCGTGCCCAGCCCTGCTGGGAGCCCCGCCAGCACCACGGACGGCGCCCAGGAAGCCCGCGTGCCCCTGGACGGGGCCTTCTGGATCCCGCGGCCCCCGCGGGCTCCCCCAAGGGCTGCTTCGCCTGCGTGTCCAAGCCCCCAGCGCTGCAGGCGCCAGCGGCCCCCGCCCCGGAGCCCTCGGCCTCGCCCCCCATGGCCCCCACCCTGTTCCCCATGGAGTCCAAGAGCAGCAGGACGGACAGCGTGCGGGCGGCCGGCGCCCCCCAGGCCTGCAAGCACCTGGCCGAGAAGAAGACCATGACGAACCCCGCCACGGTGATCGAGGTGTACCCCGACGCCAGCGAGGTGAACGACTACTACCTGTGGTCCATCTTCAACTTCGTCTACCTCAACTTCTGCTGCCTGGGCTTCATCGCCCTGGCCTACTCCCTCAAAGTGAGGCTCTGCGGCTGCTGGGGTGGCGGGGGGCAGGCTGAGCTGGGTGAGCTCCGGGCGCTTTGACGGGGCCCTGGCCGGTCCCTGCACAGCTGGCCTGGGGGCAGCCGGGGGCCTTCCCAGTGGGGGCTGCACAGAAACCTGATGCAGCTGCCGGGGCCGCGGGGCTCGGAGGGTGGGGGCCTCCCCACCAACGGGACGGTGGGGCTGGGGTCGATGGGGCCCTCTTAGCCAAGCCCCCGCCAGGAGCCTCACAAGCACGCAGGGGGCTCTCTGGACTGCTCCCCGGCTGCTGCTGCCCGCCTGCCCACCTGCCCGCCTGGCAGTTCTCAAACGCCGGCCCCGGCGGGAGCTCTGGGGGAGGGGGAGGGGCGTGGGGCCACGGGGTGGGGGCAGCCTGCCTTGTCTCTGCATCCTGAGGCCCGCCCTGCCCGCCACGAGCCCCGACTGCGCTCCCCACCCCGGCCCTTGGCAGCCGGGTCACGCCGTCTGCGGGCGGCCGGGGCACGTGCGGGCCTGGGCAGAACCGAGTGGCGTGTGCGGTGTGTGTGCGTGAGCGCGTGTGCACGCATCTGCCCTGCGGGCAGCCAAGGCGTGGGGTCCCGGGGTGGAGGTTGCAGGCCCGCCTCCACCAGTGCCCCTGCCTGGGCTGCCCAGCCTGTCCGGTTCCCGCCGTGCGGCCCCCGCGGGCTGTGCCACCTCCTGGCCCGGCTCGGCGCGGACGCAGGCCGGGCGGCCCATCTGGCGCGGCTGTAGGTAGGTCAGGGATCTCTGAATGGGCAGCTGGCATGGGGCAGGTGGAGGAGTTGCAGCCCTGCATGGGGGACTGTCCCCTGCGAGGGGCCTCGGTCTGCTGGCCCCTCGTCCTTCCTGGGCATTCCCAGGGCCAAAAAGGCTTCGGGCTTTCCTGGGAGGTGCAGGGGGGCTGCCTCCACGGTAGGGGGAGGAGGCTGGCCTGGGCCCCGCTGGGACATGTGTCCGTGCGCCCGAGCGTGCATGCCTGCTGGCCTGGCCTCATGCCGAGGTCACGGCACATCCAAGGGCGCCCGGTGGACGTGGGGTCAGGAGACCTTGGCTAAACTCCCATGTGGTCCCTGGGGATGGGGGCCAGGCTTGTGCCAAGCCCCGTCCTCACCCCCTGTCCAGCGGCGGCACAGCAAGGCCAAGCAGCACACAGGGGCAGGGAGGGGGCCCGTGTCCCTGCTAGTCCGCCCCGACTCCCACAGGCAGGTGGCCCCTGCCCCGGCACCCGCTGGGCCCGGCCCAGCACCGGCCAGGTGCTCGGGGACAGCCGGGCAGAGCGTCGCGTGGCCAGGAAGCGGCGAGGACGGCGCGTGGGGGACGGTGAAGGGCGGGGCAGGAGCAGCCAGTCCAGCTACCAGCACCCCTGGGGAGCTCGTGCCCAGGCCCGAAGGGGAGCCAGGCCTTGGGCTGCGCCCTAACCCCTTTGTGCTCTGAAACCCCCAAGACCGGGGCCGCCAAGCCCACCCCCGCTGCCCGCCCGGCCCCTGGCCCCTGCTGGCCCTTCTGCCCGTCTCTCGCCCTCCCTCCCGAGCTGCTCCCAGGCGGGCTCTCCCCCAGCCCCACCCGCCTTACCCCCTCCCGCCCGCCTCCACGGGGCCCCCACGCCACTGTCTGCCGCGACTCAGCTCGGGCCACCTCGCCCCGTGCGGAGCCCCCTCCGTGCAGACATGGGGCGTCCCCGCTCCTTGTACCCCTGCTGGGAACAGGCTACGTGCCCGCTGGTCAGAGGCACCGCTCCTGCCCACCCCCGCCGCCGCGTGCCCGCCTCCACAGGCCCCTCTGCCCGGTGCCCGCCCCGTGGCCCAGCTCCGCGGCCCCCGCCCCCGGCCCGCCCGGCCACCGGGCCCCGCCTGCCCTCCGCGGCGGCCATCACTGCCCGGCGCCCGGCGCCCTGCCGCCCTCCCGGCCGCCGGCCGCCCGCGCACCCGCCACCTCTCCGCGCGTCCACTTGCCCCCTGCCCGAGCCCGGCCGGCCGCCCACGCTCCGCGGCTCAGGGACGCGGCTCCTCACCCCCCGCTTGGGCTTTTCCTCCACCCGCCCCTGCCCGCACCCAGGCGCCTGCTGCCCACCCTCGCTGCCCCACGGCCCTGCCCGAGGCGCACCTGTTCCCCTGCCCCTTCACCCTCCTCGTCCCATTACTTGGCCACCCCGCATGCCCCCCGGCCCCCTCCCGGCGCTGCCCCTCCCAGCCCCCCCACCCCCCTGTGCCCAGCGCAGGGCGCCCGCGTGGGCTGCACTCTGGGGCCGGACGACCCTGGCTCGGAGTCCGCGGCGGGGCAGGGGGCGGCGAGTGGGCTAGGAGGGGTGCTCGGGCAGGCCGGGCCCTCCAGGCCGGGGTCGGGGGCAGCTGGCCGGGCCCTCACCGCCCCCCGCCCCGGCTGCAGGTGCGTGACAAGAAGCTCCTCAATGACCTGAACGGCGCCGTGGAGGACGCCAAGACGGCGCGGCTGTTCAACATCACCAGCTCCGCCCTGGCCGCCTCCTGCATCGTCCTGGTCTTCATCTTCCTGCGGTACCCGCTGGCCGACTACTAGCCGCCGGCGCCGCTCCCGCCGCATCCCGACCTGCGGGGTGCAGGCTGGGGTGCAGCCGGGTGCGGCCCGGCCCCCCAAGGCTGTGAACCGGCAGCGAGGCCATCAGAAGCTCTTCGGGGTGCGGGGCAGCCCCCCGGCCCTCGCCTGTTCTGAGGCCTGTGGGTCTCCTCCTGAGTTGCAGCACCCCAGCTTCCTCCCTGCCCTCGCCTGCTCCCCAGACCTGACCCAGCAAGAAGGGCTTCTGTGGGAGCTCCCCATGATGGGGGGCTGCCAGCCGCTGGGGACTCACTGTGCGCCACCCCCCCACAAGCTGTGGCCTGCTCCGAGCTCCGAGCTCACGCCCCCGCGAACACTCAATAAAACACCTGCCGGCTCCGGCACCTCCTGTCCGGGCCTGGGCGGGGGGCTCTGTGCACAGTGGGGGCCCCTTTCAGGCCTGGCTGGGGTCTGGCCCCATGGCAACATCCTGGCTGCCTGCCAGCAAGCTTGCTCTGCAGACCTGCAAGATGGGAACGGGGGGGGGCGTTGGGAGGGCACCCCGACTCCAGCCTTGGAGGATCAGGTGGCTGCCTCGGGCACCAGGCCCAAGGCGGGGGTCTGCAGGTGGGCGGGTGGGGGGCAGGACACTGGGCGCGCCGGCCCCTGGCCGGAATCTGTCGGGTCCCCGGCCACGTGGCTGAGCGGGAGGACAGGGACGCACAGGCGGGCACAGTGGGCAGCAGTGGCGGGAGACCGGCCCTTGGGGGGAAAGCGCCGGGTGAGAGGTCAGGGAATGGGTGTGGGATCCCGCCCTGTCCTCTTGCCAGGCTGGACACACACAGAGGCGGCTCAGCAGAGGCTTCTGGGAAAGCAAAGGTCAGCCGGGGGTGGAGAGAAAGGAGACGAGAGAAACAGGACCCCAACACCCGGGGGCTTCCATCCAGTCACCCCCAGCTGGACCCCAGCACAGCCCGAGCAGGCCCCAGACAGGCCGGACCCCCACGACAAGGCCCGGGGCTCTCACCGCGGCTGCCGTCAGGCCTCAGCGCCTGGCCTGGAGTGGACGCAGGTCGGCGCCTCGCGCGGCACAGTGTCTTTGCGGAGCCCGCGGAGGGCGCCCAGGGCAGGCGGCGGCTGCCACCTCAGACCCCAGCACCCCGGGGCCTCGACGCCAGAACCTTCCGCGGCTGTCCTGGGGGCCAGCGGCCCGGGGTGGACTCTGCGGGCGGCGGCGCTGGGGCCCGAGTGGGTCTCTGCGACCCGGCCGAGGGCTCCTGAGTGCGTGTCCGCATCTGGCCTGCGAGCCGCCGGCTCGGGGCACCGGCAGGTCTCGTGGGTCCTGCCCGCCCACGCGGCGCCGCGCCCTCTGCCCTTCTGCTGGGAGACACCGCGGGGCCCGGGCTGTTCTCGCGGCGTCGGGAGCGGGAGGGCCGGGAGGGCCGTGCCCCAAGGACACCCCGGCGGGCAGACCCTGGGGTGGCCGTCTTTGGTCTGCTGCCCCCCGTCTCTGGTGACCGCACTGGACCCCTAACCCCTGGCTGTTACTCATCTCTCCTCTGCAAATGCCACAGCCACAGCCGTGGTCTGCCGCGGGGACGGCCGAGACGCTGCGTTGTTTGTGACCTGTTGGTTTTTATTTTATTTTTAAACATTTTTAAAAGGTTTATTTTATCTATTGATGCACACAAGAGCCAGGGTGCAGGCCAGAAGTGGGGGGTGAGGGGACTCCCCAGAGGTGTGGGGGGTGAGAGGATGCACCGGAGACAGAGTGGGGAGCAGAACAGGCGGGTGTACTGAGATACACTGCTGAGGGGAGCAGGTGGGGAGACAGGAGGGGTCTGCTGCGCCTTGTGGGTCACCTCCCTGGCCAGGGATCAAACCTGTGCTGCAGCGGCTGCCGATAGCTTCATAGCACTCAGAATGAACCCCTACACCCCCAGGGAGGCCCCCTGGTTATTTTTAATTGGCACGTGCACCACGGCACCCCAACTCCAGCGCCTGTGCCCCGCCACCACCGCCACCAGCCCCTGCCTCTGCCAGCCAGCTGGAGAGCAGCTCCCTGGGTGCCGGCCCTCGCCCGCTCCACCCGGACCAGCCTTCTTCTCTGGACATTGGACTCAAGTCCACTGTCTGCAGGAGTTTGTCAGGCTTCTCGACCAGATACGCAGGGTCCAGCTGTGGCTGAGGCTGGCCCCTGAGCCCACGGGGCAGCAGTGCAGACCCTCTGCCCGGAGGCGTCCCCCACTCTGTGCTCACCACCCACCGGGCCCTCCGCTTTGACATGGCCCAGAGGTGCTGCTCTGCAACTGCTCCTCTCCACTCCAGAGGGTGAGGTCTTTCCCTTTTTGCCCTGGCTGCTAGGGAGCCCCAGCAGAGGCCGCACTCTCAGGCAGTCGCCCCGGGCCCGGGTGCCACCACTTCCTGTCGCTCTGCTTCCTTCCTGTGCGTGTGCGAGGGGTCATTTCCTTCCTGAACGTCTGCTCTGGGTTAATCTACAACCGCTGGGTGAGTCGGCCGGCGCCCACAGCCGGGGAGGAGAGACTCTGGCCTGTCCCGGCCCTGGACCGGACGAGTCTTCCCTGCACCCCGTCCGTGATTGTGCCCTAGGAGAGTGGGCTGCGTCAGCCAGGGCTGGCGCCGGGGCCCAGCGGGTTACCCCACTCTAGGCTGATGTTTTCACGTTGGGGGCCCAGCGGGTTACCCCACTCTAGGCTGATGTTTTCACGTTGGGAAACCCACCGCGTCAGGCCCCGCAGGCCTGGCCAGGCCAGGGCAGGCGGGCGGGCGGGCGGAGTAGTCCAGGCCCAGGCCTGCTCCTGGGGACAGGGGCTGCAGGCAGCCGGGCTGGAGGGGCCGGGAGGAGGTGCCCTGTTCTGCGCATGCCCCCAGCCGGCGCCTGCTCCGGTGGGCCTCAAGGTCACCAGGCAGAGGCCGTGATGAGGGGTGTGGGGCAAGCAGGCCTCTGTCCTGGGGGCCCAGAGCCGAGGGGCCCTGAGGAGGAGGAGGAGGTGGGCAGCTTTGAGCAGCAGCTGCAGGGCCGAGGGGCTCGGGACGTCCAGCCCGGCGGGGCCACCACACGGAGGGGCCACCACACGGAGGCGGGGCCACCACCTCCTCAGGCCAGCGGCCTCCTCAGGGCTGGCTCACACTTGGGGCTCCTGCAGTGCCAGGGCCAAGGAGCAGACCCCCTGCCCCAGCACCCACACGGCCTCCTGATTCCCCCGGACGCTGGATAGGCCTTCCCTAGGCCACGGGCCCGGGCGACACCCCCACTCTGCTCCCGCACCGCCCAGCCTGGCTGGGGAGGCCACGCTCCAGGCTGCTGGGCCCCGGGAGGCGCCGTGGTCTCCAGGCGCGTTCCCACCGTCCCCTGGGCTCCCCGCACCTTTCACAAGCCCAGGCTCCCCGCACCCCCTCTGCACCCTCCCCTGGGAACTGGCCCTCCAGAACCTCGGGCCCCCGGGAAACACAGGCCCTGTGGAGCCCCCGCCCCAGAACACGAGCCCTGGTGTGGGCTGGTGTTTGCTCAGGACAGAGTCCGAGACCCACGGGCCCCCTGGGGAGAGAGCCAGGCGGGGCCGCTGGCAAGGAGCAGACAGCAGTGGCTGAGAGAGTGCTTTATTGGAGGGGCGAGGCCCAGCCTCCCTGTGCCCAGGGCAGTTCAGGGGGCATGGGGGCGGGGGTCAGGGATCGGGGGAATGGGGGGGCGGGGGTCAGGGATCGGGGGCATGGGGGCGGGGGTCAGGGATCGGGGGCATGGGAGGGCAGGGGTCAGGGATCGGGGGCATGGGAGGGCGGGGGTCAGGGATCGGGGGCATGGGGGGCGGGGGTCAGGGATCGGGGGCATGGGGAGCGGGGGTCAGGGATCGGGGCACGGGGGGGCTGGGGGTCAGGGATCGGAGGCAGGGAGGGGCCTGGTCCGGCCAGGCCAAGCGGAGGGCTGGGGGAGATCCAGGGTGCAGGCGGCCTGCGCAGAGCAGCCTCCTGTGGGGAGAGCCAGGGTTGTGGCCCAGGCCCGCCCCGGACGGGCAGCTCTTCACTCTCCCATACTGCTCCTGGGCGCAGTGGACGCTGGACTGGAGATGGGGTTCATCACTTTCCAGGGAGGTGGGACTCCCCGAGGTTTGTGGTCAAAGCCTCAGATCTTGCACTGGCAGCAGACAGGGATCTTGCACTGGCAGCAGACGGGGGCACAGCTGCACTGGGAGCAGCTGGGCTTGCAGCAGCTGGACTGGCAGCAGCTGGGCTTGCAGCAAACGGGGACACAGCAGCTGGACTGGCAGCAGCTGGGCTTGCAGCAGCTGGACTGGCAGCAGACGGGGACACAGCAGGTAGATTGGGAGCAGCCACAGGAGCCGCAGCCCCCACAGGAGCCGCAGCCCCACAGGAGCCACAGCCTCCCTTGCAGCCCCCACAAGAGCCACAGCCTCCCTTGCAGCCCCCACAGGAGCCACAGCCTCCCTTGCAGCCCCCACAGGAGCCACAGCCCCCACAGGAGCCACAGCCTCCCTTGCAGCCCCCACAGGAGCCACAGCCTCCCTTGCAGCCCCCACAGGAGCCACAGCCTCCCTTACAGCCCCCGCAGGAGCCACAACCCCCCTTACAGCCCCCACAGGAGCCACAACCCCCCTTACAGCCCCCGCAGGAGCCACAGCCCCCTTTGCCACAGCTGGCGCAGGGGCAGGCGGGCACACAGCAGCAGGCGGGCACACAGCAGCAGGCGGGCACACAGCAGGAGCCGCAGCCCCCGCAGCCCCCGCAGCCCCCGCAGCTGGAGCCGCAGCCCCCGCAGCCTCCGGAGCAGCCACAGCAGCCCATGGTCGTGGTGAGTGCGAGTGCGGGACGGAGCGGGTCAGAGGAGAGGAGAGAGGGAGGGTGGAGTGTGGGGCCTGGCGGGGGCGGGGCCTTTATACACCTGCCGGCCAGGTGCGCCTGCACGCGCCCTTCCTGCTTCCTGTTTGTGCCGGTTCCTCAGAGCTATTTTATTTATTTGTTTTATGGTAACGTAACATCCTGGTCTCGTAGTCGCAGCTCTGCGCCTTTTCTTTACTTCCCGGGTTTCCTTCCCAAGTTCCCTGAAATAACAGGCCCACAGTGTCCCTGGGGAGTCCTGGCCTTCGGCGCCCTCCCCCGCCCCCGCCCCCGCCTCCTCTCCCCCACCCCTGCCCCCGGCCCCCCACTCCCCTCACCGCCTGGACTCATTTTCGGGGGGCTGCTGGAGCACGTGCCCAGGAGAGAGGGGGTTCGGTGGCAGAAGTGCGTTTTCCTAGGGCTGGGGGCTCGGAGGGTCCCTTGGGCCTCTTAAAGCTGCGTGGCTGCCGGCAACCCCGACTCGTCTCCCTCTTTCTTCAGTTAGGACACCAGCTCCCCAGAGCCGAGACACCTGCCGCGCAGCCGGTCCTGAGTGAAGCGCATCTGCCAGGCCCCACTCCCAAAGGGCTGGGGGACAGCACTGGAGGGACAGGGCTCAGGGGACAGGACTGGGGGGACAGGGCTTGGTGCAGGACTGGCGGGACAGGGCTGGGGGGACAGGGCTTGGGGGACAGGACTGGGGGGACAGTGCTGGGGAGACAGCGCTGGGGTGACAGGGCTCAGGGGACAGGCCTGGCGGGACAGGGCTGGGGGGACAGGGCGCAGGCTACAAGCGAGGTCCCCCGGCCTCTGGAACCTGAGTGCCTTCTTTGGGAAGGAGCGGTCAGGCCGAGGAGCCGGGCCTGTGGCTGGTTTCCGGGGTTTGTGGGGCTGAGGCCGTGTGTGAGGACACAGGCAGGCGGCAGGGCGGGGGGCAGTGGGGAGCTGGCTGCATTCACTGGCAAGCAGGGGCCAGGGCTGGTGCGCGGGAGCCCGGTGGCCAAGGCCTGTCTTCGCTGCGGTGGCCCGCCCTCGCCCCCCGCCAGCTCGAGGGGATGGGGGATCCTCGAGGGAGTCACCCTGTCTCTGGCAGCCCTCAGGCCAAAGGGACCCCGCTGCCTTGTCCTCCGAGGTGGCGCTGGCAGGAAGCCCCAGGACTCTCGTCGGCCTGGACCGGTGGGCAGAGGGCACAGCCAGGTCCTGAGGGGGTCGGGGCCCGCGGCAGTCCTGCTGGGAGCCCCGCCTGCGGCCCCATGACCGGGACTTTGCCCAGGGGAATCGACTCCGCGCCCCCAAGCCAGACTGCGCCCCGCTGCCTCCCGGCCGTCCCCCCGCCCCTCCAGCCTTCAAGCCCTCCTCCGGGACGCGGGCAGAGGCTGCTCCAACCTGGGCCTGGAGGCCGGTCCCGCCCCACAAACCCCGGAAACCAGCCACAGGCCCGGCTCCTCGGCCTGACCGCTCCTTCCCAAAGAAGGCACTCAGGTTCCAGAGGCCGGGGGACCTCGCTTGTAGCCTGAGCCCTGTCCCCCCAGCCCTGTCCCCTGAGCCCTGACACCCCAGCGCTGTCCCCCCAGCACTATCCCCCCAGTCCTGTCCCCCGAGCCCTGTCCCGCCAGCCCTGTCCCCTGTCCCTGGCCCGCGCCCTCTCCCTCCCGGCCCTGCGCCCGCACTTGGCCCTGGGCTCCAGAGTTGGGGGCTTCGGGGAAGACCCTGGAGAGGGAGCAGGGCCTGCAGCCCAGGGTCTCCCCCCCCACCCCCCACCGTGGGAAGCCAGGTCAGCGCCTCCAAGGCCTGGGCAGGGACACGGGCCAGCTCGGCACCCCAGCCTCCCCACTCCCCCCTCAGCCCCCAGCACCACTCCGCCCCCGGACACTCCCGGTCCCCCCTCCCCCAGCACCCCCGGGCCCGCCCCCGGGAGCACAGCAGGGGCACCCACGCTGCCCCCCTCGCCTGGTGGCCGGGGACCGGCCCTTGTCTGGAGGGGCTGCCCAGCCACGTCGGGGGAGCGGCCGGGGCTCCTCCCACTGGCCTTCGGGCAGCCCTGCGTGAGGCGGAGGCGCTCCCGCGACCCTGGCCAACTCACAGGGCTCCCTGAGGCTCCTCTCAGTCTCGGAACCGGCACCCCGCTCACCTGCCGCGGCCCCGAAAACCGGCGGGGCTGGAGGGCGCCACCTGGTGGCCGCGCGGTGCACAGCGGGCGGCGGACCCGGGACGGGGCGGCGCGCTCCTCTGGCCTGCGGAGGCCCCAAGGCTGGGTGGACCGTCCAGGGCCGCGGAAAACGCACCCAGCCCGGCCCTGTGCCCCCAGCAGCCGCCCCCAGCTTCGTCTCCAGACGCGCCAGCTGCCTGCCTGGGTGGGGGTTTCCAAGCTGTCGCGGGAGGGAGCCGGCGCCGGGGCTGCGGGGCAGAGCAGGGGCTGGAGGGCGCCTCTGTGCCCCAGGCCGAGGGGCGTCAGCTGTGGGGACGCTGTGGTGGCCCGTGAAGTCCTGGCCCGCACCTCGGTGGGCTCCAGTCCCCTCTGAGGTCGGGGTGCAGGACAGTGGCAGGGATAGTGTCACCTGGGGATGTCCACACGGGAGGCCTCAAAGGCGGTGGGCAGAGGGAGGCCAGGGCTGTCTCTGCCCTGGGCCTCAGCCCCCCAGGCGGTGCCCCAGGCCCCAGGGGCTGGCGGGGGAGCAGGCCAGAGCAGCAGGGGTGGGCGGGCGGCCCCACCCAGACCCCGGGCAGCGCCCCCAGCCCTGTGGCTCCGCGGGCCCCAAATCCCTGGTGCCAACCCCGGCTCCGAGTGCTGTCTCCACCGCAGCGCCGCTCCAGGGGGGTTGCACACCTGGCCGCTGCAGGGGGCTTCTCAGCCTCAGGGACAGTCCCTGCCCCGGGGCCCGGCTCAGCATCCGCGACTGAGTACACAGAGGGGTTCCCGGGCCCCCGCTGGGATGGAGAAGGCCCCGGCCTCCCTGGCCCCACCGCCTCTCTGGGACCGAACCAGCTGCCCAGACGGTCCGTAATCAGGCAAAACCAGCCCTGCTTCCCGCCGCAAGGCCCCGCCACCGCTGCGTCTCACGTCTTCTCAAAAATGAAAATTCAGTCATTACACGACACAGGCCCGCGCGGCCCGGAACGTTCCCGGCTGGAGAACACCCAAGGATGCGACGCTGGTTTTCGGCCTCCTCGGCTGAGCGGGAGCTCATCTGCCCGGAGGGGCGCTCGGGGCGGGCACGTCCGGCTGGGCAGTGGCCTGAGTCCCCGGAGGGAGGCCCCGCCGTGGCTGCTGAGTGGCAGCACCAAGGACAGTGGCCTTGGCCCAGGGCAGGAGGTCAGTGGCTCCTGCCCGGGCTGGTCCTGCCCCCTAACCTGCAGGGCCCTGGACTGCCTGGGGCAGGTGGCCGGCTGGTGGCTGGCCTGCCCCACCTCCAGCCTGGCGGCTCCCCCACTCACCTTCCACCCCGCACCCGGGCCCAGGCTGTCGGCCCAGGGCTGAGCAGAGCGGCCACAGGCCTTGCGTCCTGTCTGGGCAGCGCCGGGGCCTCCCCTGGAGCCCAGGGCCTGAGGGTGCCCCGGCGCCGCCGCAGCCCAGGTCTGGGGCCTCCAGGGGTTCTGGTCCAGGACACACTGTTCTAGAGCATTCACTCCCCAGGAGCCACGTGGGCCTGGGGTCCAGGGCCCAGCGCGCCCATGGAGGTGGAGGTGCCTGCGCGGAGCCGGGCTGGCCCTCTGCCCAAGGGCCTGGTGGGAAGCCGGCCAGGGTCTGAGGATGCGGCTCGGGGAGGACCGGCCTGCGGGGCACCCGCCCTCCTCCAAGGCGGGCCGGCGGGCACTGTGGTCGCTCGCAGGAGAAGGACCCTCGCCCGTTGTCTGGGGGACAGCGGGCCTCTGGGGAAGGGGCGGGGTCTGGGGAGAGGCCCTGGGAGGGGGCGGGGCCTTGATGGGCGGGGCCTGGGAGGGGCGTGGTGTTGGCGGGGCGTGGCCTGTGGGACGGGGACGGGGTGTACCAGGGCGGGCGCTGGGGGCGGGGGCGGGGCGGGGGCGGGGCGGGGGCGGGGCGGGGCCGGGGGCGGGTTTGCGCGTGGGCCGGGCCGGGCCGGCTGGTGCTGCCCCGACACCGGGAAGGGTCGGCCTCCTGGTCCCAGGGAGGGAACCCGCGAGAAGCCGCCTCCCGCCTGCGCCCCCGGCCCGGCCCGGCCCGGCCCGGCCCGGCCCGCGCTGCGCCCTCAGCAGGTGGGGCCGCAGGTGCAGCCCTGGCCCCGCAGCCGCCCGAGCCCCTGCCCAGCCCGGCCTCTGCTCTGGGCCCGGGCAGACAGGCCCCGGCTGCGCCATCGCACTCCAGCTGAGCCCCGGCGCGGAGCCCGGAGGCGGGGGTGGGGGGGGGGGGGGGGGGGGGGGGTGTCTCCGCTCCCTCGGGGGCGCCCCGGCTGCTGCGGCCGCGCCTCACCCGGAGGCTTCGCTCCGCCCGCCCCCCGGAGGGGCTGGGATCCGGCCCGCAACAGGCGCCCCAGGCCTGCCCTAGCGGCTGGGGAGACTGGGGGGCCCCCGAGGGTCTGCGCAGCCGCTCCCCGCCGCGCGCCTGCTGGCTGCCCTCTGCTCCCATCCCTGTCCCTGGCGTCCCTGGCCTGCCCTGCTCCCCCAACTCGTGGGGCGCCTGCAGCCGGCAGCACCCCTGTTTGGGGCCGGTGGGATTTGGGCCACG
Organism: Talpa occidentalis; assembly: GCF_014898055.3. Classification (NCBI taxonomy): domain Eukaryota; kingdom Metazoa; phylum Chordata; class Mammalia; order Eulipotyphla; family Talpidae; genus Talpa; species Talpa occidentalis. Next base: position 51,936,517 of record NW_023601754.1, on the reverse strand, counting down.
GGTGCCGGGCCGGTGCTGCGCCACTCCCCAGGGCCGCCGCGGCATGGCCTCGTGAAAAAGCAGGCCTGGGGGGCCCTCGTCCTGGCTCAGCTGGGTGCTGCCCACCCCACAGGGCCCCGGCCCCGGCCCGGGGCTGCAGAGGCTGCGCCAGACAAGAGGGGCCAACCTTGCCCTGCACAGCCCTGGGGGAGCCACGCCCTGGTGGACAGGGCAGAGCTGGGCGCTGGGCTGAGTGGGGCGCTGGCTGCGCTGCCCGCAGGGCTCTCCGCAGGACGCCACTGGGCAACCCAATTAATCACGGGATGTTAATCCGGACAGCCCCGGCTTCGGAGGCCGAGCTGGGGCAGGGTGGGCAGCGGAGGCAGGGACAGGGAAGGAGGGGCCTCCTCGTGAGCAGGGATTCCCCACCCGGGCCGGCAGCCCCGGGGCCTCTGCTCTGAAGTCCACTTCTGCTGACCTTCCTCTGGCCTCACAGCCTGGCCAAGGACCTTCTCCTGATGAGAGGACCCTGGGCACCAGCCGCCGCAGAGCCTGCCCAGGTCTTGGGTGAGAGAGGGCCTGCCACGTGGGGGCACCCTGGGACACAGTCCCCACCCACGTGCGCAGAGCCGGGGCCCGGGGACCCCACGCGGATCTGCTTCAGGGACACAGTCACCCCCTTGAGCCCTCACCGACAGCTGGGCAGGGAGCAGAGCTGGGAGCCGGCTGGCCCCGCCCAGCGCTGCACGACTTCCTTCTAGAAGGACACAGGCGCCTGAACCCGTGGTGCCGCCAGTCATGTGGGTGACGGGGCTATTTTAGGGGTAGGATAAACAAGACAGTTCCTCTGGAGGGCGGCGGGAACAGCCAGAGGAAGGGCACGTGCAGGCGCACCTGGCCGGCAGGTGTATAAAGGCCCCGCCCCCGCCAGGCCCCACACTCCACCCTCCCTCTCTCCTCTCCTCTGACCCGCTCCGTCCCGCACTCGCACTCACCACGACCATGGGCTGCTGTGGCTGCTCCGGAGGCTGCGGGGGCTGCGGCTCCAGCTGCGGGGGCTGCGGGGGCTGCGGCTCCTGCTGTGTGCCCGCCTGCTGCTGTGTGCCCGCCTGCTGCTGTGTGCCCGCCTGCCCCTGCGCCAGCTGTGGCAAAGGGGGCTGTGGCTCCTGCGGGGGCTGCAAGGGAGGCTGTGGCTCCTGCGGGGGCTGTAAGGGGGGTTGTGGCTCCTGTGTGGGTTGTGGCTCCTGTGGGGGCTGCAAGGGAGGCTGTGGCTCCTGTGGGGGCTGTAAGGGGGGTTGTGGCTCCTGTGGGGGCTGCAAAGGAGGCTGTGGCTCCTGTGGGGGCTGTGGCTCCTGTGAGGGCTGCAAGGGAGGCTGTGGCTCCTGTGGGGGTTGTGGCTCCTGTGGGGGCTCTAAGGGAGGCTGTGGCTCCTGTGGGGGCTCTAAGGGAGGCTGTGGCTCCTGTGGGGGCTGTGGCTCCTGTGGGGGCTGTGGCTCCTGTGGCTGTTCCCAATCTACCTGCTGTGTCCCCGTCTGCTGCCAGTCCAGCTGCTGCAAGCCCAGCTGTTGCCAGTCCAGCTGCTGTGTCCCCGTTTGCTGCAAGCCCAGCTGTTGCCAGTCCAGCTGCTGTGTCCCCGTTTGCTGCAAGCCCAGCTGTTGCCAGTCCAGCTGCTGTGTCCCCGTTTGCTGCAAGCCCAGCTGCTGCCAGTCCAGCTGCTGCAAGCCCAGCTGCTCCCAGTGCAGCTGCGCCCCCGTCTGCTGCCAGTGCAAGATCTGAGGCCCCGTCTGTCTGTGCCGCAGGCACAGCTGCACAGCAGTGGGGACCCCCGCCCGCACCCCCTCACTAGTGTGAATGGTGTCTCTGAATAAAGACCTGCTCTGACCCGGCCCTGTCTCCCTGCGTCCCTCTCTCTGGCGCCGACAGCTCTTTCTGCAGGTGCCCGGCCCCGGGGCCCTGGGGTGGGACGTGTGGCCACATGGTGGCCGCTCTCCGCACACTGTGAGGGGGTGGCCGCAGCACCCCAACACAAGGGGGTGGCCCGGGAAGGGTGCGCAGGAGGGACGCGAGAGGGGAGAAAGTGGCTCCGGCGGTAAAGGGAGGGAAAGAGACCCCGGAGCTGGAGAAAGCTTTAAACATCTTTGATTAAGGGCCTCCCCAGTGGCGCAGCGGCTGAGCGCTGGGCTGCAATGCTGCCCGCAGCCTCTGAGCGCCGGTTCGATTCCCGGCCTCCAGCGAGGGTCCCACATGGCGCGCAGACCCCTCCCGCCGCCCGCTGCTCCCCTCAGCAGTGTCCTTCGGTCCTTCCGCCTGCTCTGCTCCCCGCTCTGGCTCTGGTGGATCCTCTCACCCTCCCGCGCTTCTGCCTGTGCCCAGTGCTTGTGTAAATAAATAAATAAATCTTTAAAAAAAATCGTCTATTAAAAGGGCCCAACCAGAAACGCCCACGCTGGGCGCCGCGGCCCGGCACCAAGAGGCCTGTGGCCCCCGGGGAAGAGCCGCTCCCCACTTTGCCCCGGGGGACACGCGGCTCGTGAGCCGGGCTGAGAAGGGGCCCGCGCCCCGCGGTGCCCAGCAGCCAGGCCGGCATCCCTGCAGCGGGAGGGACCGGGCGGCGCGGTGAGGCCTCGCAGAGGGGCCCGGGGCCGCCAAGGGCCGGAAGACTGTCCCACGGAATTCCACGGGGCACGGCGGCTTTGGGGGCGGCAGGCAGGGCCCCGGGGCCTGACGCGACGGGGGGAAAGGGCGCGCCAAGGTCCTCCCGACCGTCTGTCTTTTCTGACAGGCGAGCGCGATGTGAGGCAGACGGTGCCCGCGGCGACGCGAGCCCAGGTCCCCGCGAAGGGCCTGCGAGTGGGGTCGGGCGGGGGGCACGGGGGCGACGCCTCCTGCCTCCTCGGGGTCTCCGACGGGCTCAAGCCTTGGTCTCCACGAAGCCAGCATCCGTGCTTCCCCGACGAGCCCCTCTCCGGCGCCCCGACGAGGCTGCGATGACTCTCCCCACGTCCCTGAGGTCTGTCCCCAGATCACCGCCCGCTTCTCCTCCCGCGCCGGGCGCCTTTGCCGCCAGCGTTCGGCAGGGAGGGGGGTGGTTTCTGGGCTCGGGCGGCCACGCGCCTGTGTCACTGCCCCGCCTCCAGCCGGCCCGGGACCCGGCTTCGGGGTGCTTGGAGGCTGGGGTCGGATTCTCTCACTTTTTTCTTTGCCGGGTCCCCAAGTCCCTGCGGGAGCCCAGGGCCGGCCGCCCCACCCGCGCGGCCTTCGGGGGTGTCCCCGCCACGTGCCCAGAACCCTGCCAGCCGCGGCCAGAGGCTCGGCACACAAGTCTCTTGGCTTAGACGCATCCCGAGGGTCTTTTCGTTGTTGAAAAGGATTCACCTACTTACGTATCCAAGAGCTGGGGTGCGGCCAGAGGGGCGGGGGCGAGAGGACGCCCCAGAGACAGAGCGGGGAGCGGAACAGGCGGGGCCCCTGAGTCACACTGCCGAGGGGAGCGGCGGGGAGACGGGCGAGTCTGCCGCGCCCTGGGGTCGCCCGGCCGGGGACGGCTCTGCGGCAGCGGCGGCAGCGGCTTCATGGGCTGAGACTGACCCTCGGCCGCCGGGAGGCCCCGGGGGTTTTACTCTTCCGGGCGCTGAGACGCAGGACGGGCCCTTCACGCCGTTTCCGCTGTTCTGGGGAGGGTGAGGCACGGCGGATCCTGGCACCGGCCGCGTTTGCTACGAGCCAGCACGGGTCGGGGCGCCGCCAGCCCCCAGGGGTGCCACAGCCCGGCCGGCCGCCTGCTCGGAGCGCGCGTGGCGGGGCGTGCGCGTGTGCGTGCGCGTGTGCGTGTGCGCGGGTCCTGCCTCTGGTCTCTGAGATTCTTGAATTGGGGTTTGCTGTCCGCGCACACCCGGGGCAGCTCGGCCACGACCCCCCTCCCCTCCCCCGGCCCTTCTCCTTTTCTCCCTGAGCCTGATCACGCGCCCCCGCGCCCAGCGCCCCTCCCCACGCCCACCCGCCACCGCAAGGGCCGGCGCCACCCACAGGGCCACTGCCCTCCCATCCCGCGTCTCCTCGTCAGCCCTGCGGGCAGCAGCCCCGGGCGCAGGGCAGTGGGGCCTGGCAGGGGCGGTCAGGCCCGAGGAGGCTTGCACCGGAGACCCCGGGTCTAGGGGGGCTGCCCACCCGTCCCTGCTGGCCAGGGGACCTTGGCGAACCGCCTGGGGACCCCCTGCCAGCCCAGCCCTCGCAGCTGCCCGTTAGAGGGGGAGCACCCCGGGGCTCCCCGCCAGCTGCTCGCAGCCCCTGTCCAGGGCCAGATGCGCGCGCGACCCCCGGCAGCCGAGCGTCCGCCCCTTCCTGTCTCGCGTGAGAGGACAAGAGACTCAGAGTCCAAGCTCCAGCCACTCTCTTGGGCTCCCCATGTCCCACTCTCGGGGTCCAGGCATCTGGCGGAAGACAAAGCGAGGAGACAGGCGGCTGAGGGGCAGCCCCTCCCCCTGGGGCTCCCCCCTGGGGCACTGGCCGCCCCGGACGCAGGTCCCCTAACTCTCCCTGCAGGTGCGCTGACCCCCGCGCTGTTGGGCTGGTTCCGAGTGCCCGGCGCGCCAGCGGCCCTGGGGGAACTGGGGTGTCGGCCGCTTTCAGAGCTGCTGCCCAGGCACAAGGCCCACCGTGCACCCAGCGCTCCCAGCCCCGCAGTGACCGCACCTTCCCCAAAGGGGTCCTCAACCCCCACCCCCACGTGGGGGCTGTTTCCCTGGGCAGCAGCGCCACCTGGTGTGCAGCCCCCTAAGGCAGCGCCCAGTCTTCACGTGTCCCACCTGAGAAGAAACCAGAAAACCAGCCCTGCAGCCCCCCCAGGCCGGAAGGGCTCGGCCTGCCCGCCCCCCTCCCCAAGCTCCATGGCCACCTGCACGATGCCCGCGGCTCCAGCACTGGGCACTGGACCGTTCCGGGGGCACCGCCGCCTGCCCGGGCCCTCGGCGCACCCCCGCCCGCCCTGGCGCCGCCCCACCTCATTTGCTGTGAGCCCTTCGCTGCCACCTCGAGCAACCTGGGATGCAGCTTGCAGGGCCTTCTTGCCGCCCCCATGTGCACAGCCCCGCTGCCCCCGGGCGCCCGGAGCCCTCGCCCCCCAGCCCCCGAGAGCAGAGCCCGCGCCCACCCTCTGACTGCCCGCAGGTGGCCGCGGGGAACTGAGGAGACGCTGGCGGGGCACAGGCCCCCTCTGCGCTCTGAGACCACCAGGCCGCGCAGCTGCCTAGTCCTGGGCCGCCCGCGGTCGCAGATCCTGAGCCCTGGCCCGGCGCTGCCCCGGCGTGCACACAGTGCCAGGGCCCCGGGGTGGGCTCCCTGGTGCGGCCGGGCACCCCGGTCCTTCCCCCACGGCCCACGTTTCCTTCCCCGGCCACCCGCGCCCCAGGCCTGGTCTCCTGCCGCAGGCGCTCCGGTGCGGGGCCTCTGGCCCTTCTGCCCGCCCGCCACGGGCCGCCCGTAAGGTCCTCGGCTCCAGCCCCGGCGGTCCGGCTCCGACCTCACCTGCCCGCTGCGCCCGCGGCCCCGGGGCTGCTCCTGCCGCCGCCGGGCGCGGCTGGTCCTTGGCTCCTGCAGACCCCTCCCCACGCCCACCCGCCACCCCAGGGGCCAGCGCCACCCACATGACCACTGCCCTCCCATCCCGCGTCCAGCCCAGCCTCCTGGCGGGAAAGCGCCGCGCCCTGGACAGGCGCTTACAGGTGGCGGCCTGCGTCTCCCGGCCTCAGGACGGGCTTCCTGCAGGCCGCTGCTGGCCGGTCGGGGCTCGGCTCCACCCCTGGGTGCAGGGCAGAGAGCTCCTGGGGCTTTGCTAAGATGCCGACCCCCTTCAGGACTCTGCCCCCCGAAACGCCCTCCCCAGGGCACCGGCGGCTGTGAGACCCTGGGGGACACGGCCCGGAGCCACGGCAGCCGGTTTTCTGACATGGATCCTGGCTCCGCACCCGACACCCCGCGGGGGGCGGACATAAGGTGGGCACGAGGGGACGACGCCCCTCAGCCGGCCGGCGCTCGCTCACACGCGCCAGCGGGGGGAGGCCGCGGGAGCGACACGCCGGCCGCCGTGTCCTCTCACACCTGCCCCCAGGCGTGCCCGGCCTCGAGGTCTCCCCCCGCCCTCTGCCGGGACACGCCGCCGCCCAGAGCAGCGATGGCGCGTCCTCCCACTATCGCGGGGCCGTCGCGTCTGCCCTCGGACTCCCCCAGGTTGCCTCAGACGCGGTGGGCGCGGGGCTGACAGTGGCTGTGCCTTCTGGGGAACGGGCCCCTGAGCACGGGGTCAATCTCCTCCTCACCTCCTGGTGCCGGCGCTGCCAGAGTCTGCTCTGCGCCTGCTTGACCGCGGCCGTCCCTGCTCCGGCTGCTCCCGCTGCCCGGGGCCCGGGTTCGATCCCTTCACGCTCAGCCGGGGTGTCCCGGAGCCGAGCTGCGTTCCTCGCGGCAGCCGCAGGGCGCCGAAGCCGCCCCGGCATCCCGTGGCGTCCGTGGGGAGAATCTAGCCCATTGCCCCTTGGAGCAATCCTTGCCGGCCCGGACGTCGCCCGCTGCCTCGGTGCCGCCTGCTGCCCGCTCCGTGCTCCTTGACTGTTCTCTCCCCTCGCCCGCCGTGACTGGGCGAGCGTCTGTGGCTGCTGTCTGACTCTGTGTCTCTCTGTCCGTGACGTGTGGCGTTGGGGCTTGCTCCGTGGTGACCAGGAGGCTCGCGGCAAACCTCGTCAGCAGGCCGTGCGCCCCAGGGCACATGGGCCGTTGAGTGGACATCGTTCTGTGCCCCTGGGTTCCACACACGCGATGCGCTTCTGCCCATCGGAGGAAGCGGCACTCCCGATGCCCCAGCCTTGCCCATCGGGCGGCTCTGAGCCTGGCGCCCGCTCCTTTGCCATCGCGGAGTAGCTGCCCACTTGCGGGGTCACGAGCTGTCTCGGACTCACCTGCTCCTGCCGCCCACACCTCCAGAGCAGCCAGGAGCAGCCCGGAGCCAGTCGAGCTGCACCTGGTGGCAGTCAGAGAGGGCCTTGGTGCCAGGAGTGCCCGTAGCTACTGGGCTGGTCTCGCTCATAGCCTGTCCACGGGCAGAAGCCGCTCCACGGGGACGAGCACCTCGGATGCTTATTGGCCTCGCTGATGCAGACTCAGAGCTCCAGGGTTTTCTACCTCATCGGTTCCCCCACCCCCATTCCTGGTGCCAGTATAACACGCTTGCTTGCGCGTCACACGCTCACAGCAGCCTCCGAGAGACAGTTGCCGAACCACCCCCCGCAGAACCCCGAGCGGTTTGTGATTTCAACGGATTTTCAGGATCCCCCTCTCCTGGCGTCTCTTTGCAAGGCCACCTTTCGGCCGCCGCAGGGGGCGTGCAGACCCCAGGCAGACCCACGGTCTGAGTGTTTCCTCCCGCAGGGCGGGGCGGGGCTGCAGGTGGCGGGGCTGTGGCCTCCGTGGGCCGCGGGGAAGACCCTCCTGCACAAGGCCCTCCAGCATCGGAGAGCGGGCGAGACCCCCCCCCCCCGGCCCGGGACAGCTTAGACTGGGGGATGTCCTGCAGGGGTCGCAGGAAAAGAGCCAGGAGGAGACTTCGGTGAGTGGAGAACGTGTTTATTTAGAGGTAAAACAGGGCGGCGTGGATATGAACACTGCAAACCAGGCCAGAGCCTCCAGGGAGGAGCAGGGCTGGGCGCAGGGAGGGGCTGAGTCTCCAGGAGGCTCCTCTGGGCCTCCTCCCAGGCTGGTGAGGCCTGGGGTGGGGCAGCGCAGGAGGACAGGCGGGAGGAGTGGTGAGGAGGGGCCTTGGGGCACCCCCAGCGACAGCGCCTCCCCCCCTATTCTGCAGCAGCAGGCGTGGCGGGTTCTGCTCCATCCAAGGGCTGGGGGGGGGGTGAGGGGCGGGGCCAGCAGGCGGGGCTTGGGTGTGACCCTCATGGGGTCAGGGCAGGTGATGTGAGACCCAGTGGACATGGCGCTGGGAAGCAGCCCAGGGGCTCCTTAGCCCCCACCCTATTCCCGCGGGGTGTGGACACCGAGACCTCCCAAACTGCGAGTCGGGCAGGTGCCCCGCGGACCAGCCGGCCTGAGGCCAGAGGCCAGGGAGGCAGCTCGGCCAGAGCTGAGCTGGGGGGAGAACTTGCCAGAAGCAGTGGACTGGGAGTGACTCCCCTGAGGAGCCGGCGAGGAGGGCCTGGAGGTGTGGGTTGGGCTCAGCGATGAAACACGTACCTGGGAGGTGGCATCCGGGCCCTCCTGAGCCCGCGCCTCAGATCTTGCACTGGCAGCAGACGGGGGCGCAGCTGCACTGGGAGCAGCTGGGCTTGCAGCAGCTGGACTGGCAGCAGGCGGGGACACAGCAGGTACACTGGGAGCAGCTGGGTTTACAACAGCTGGACTGGCAGCAGCTGGGCTTGCAGCAAACGGGGACACAGCAGCTGGACTGGCAACAGCTGGGCTTGCAGCAGCTGGACTGGCAGCAGACGGGGACACAGCAGGTAGATTGGGAGCAGCCACAGGAGCCGCAGCCCCCACAGGAGCCGCAGCCCCCACAGGAGCCACAGCCCCCACAGGAGCCACAGCCTCCCTTACAGCCCCCACAGGAGCCACAGCCCCCGCAGGAGCCACAACCCCCCTTGCAGCCCCCACAGGAGCCACAACCCCCCTTACAGCCCCCACAGAGAAGCAGAAGAAAAGACAGAACACCCGCACGCCGCACTACAGCCACAGGCCCAGCGGCTCCCGCCTTGAGCGCACAGGCCGCCGGGTGGTGCAGACACCCGTCAGGAACCCCCGGCCCCCAGGAGCCCCTATACCTGACCCCTGTGCCAGGCACCCCTGCTCCCAGGCGTGGCCAAGCGGGGGAGGTCACACAGGTCCTTCCATGCAGCCCTTCCGCGGCCGGGGAGGGGAGAGGAGCTGTCATCCGTGGGGAAGCTGACAACTGAGGGATCTCAGGAAAACCCTGAGGCCTCAGGAAGTAAACAGCCAGGAGGAAGGGCGCGTGCAGGCGCACCTGGCCGGCAGGTGTATAAAGGCCCCGCCCCCGCCAGGCCCCACACTCCACCCTCCCTCTCTCCTCTCCTCTGACCCGCTCAGTCCCGCACTCGCACTCACCACGACCATGGGCTGCTGTGGCTGCTCCGGAGGCTGCGGGGGCTGCGGCTCCAGCTGCGGGGGCTGCGGGGGCTGCGGCTCCTGCTGTGTGCCCGCCTGCTGCTGTGTGCCCGCCTGCTGCTGTGTGCCCGCCTGCCCCTGCGCCAGCTGTGGCAAAGGGGGCTGTGGCTCCTGTGGGGGCTGCAAGGGAGGCTGTGGCTCCTGTGGGGGCTGTAAGGGAGGCTGTGGCTCCTGTGGGGGCTGTAAGGGAGGCTGTGGCTCCTGTGGGGGCTGCAGCTCCTGCGGGGGCTGCAAGGGAGGCTGTGGTTCCTGTGGGGGCTGTAAGGGAGGCTGTGGCTCCTGCGGGGGCTGCAAGGGAGGCTGTGGCTCCTGTGGGGGCTGTGGCTCCTGTGGAGGCTGCAAGGGAGGCTGTGGCTCCTGTGGGGGCTGCGGCTCCTGTGGGGGCTGCGGCTCCTGTGGCTGCTCCCAATCTACCTGCTGTGTCCCCGTCTGCTGCCAGTCCAGCTGCTGCAAGCCCAGCTGTTGCCAGTCCAGCTGCTGTGTCCCTGTTTGCTGCAAGCCCAGCTGCTGCCAGTCCAGCTGCTGCCAGTCCAGCTGCTCCCAGTGCAGCTGTGCCCCCGTCTGCTGCCAGTGCAAGATCTGAGCTTCACCCACACACGCCACGCAGGCCCTGCACCCCCACACCGTGGCTGGAGCTTCTTCCCAACCGCCGGTGTCTCCCCCGAGCCGTCTCCTGCTTCCGGGAGCTGGCTCTCCAGACCGAAGGGACCCCGCTGGCTGGTGAGAGATGCCTGTCGCCTGTCGCCATTAGGTCCCTCCTTTCCCCCGGGAGACACGCCCCTTCGTCCCGCACTCATGCTGCAGCCTCTGCAGACCCTGCTCTGCACCCCGGCCTGGCTCTGGCTTGACTCGACCGGCCCTGACTGCCGGGCCTCCCGAACCCCCTTCTGCAGTCCTCCCCCGAGCCCCGTCCCCTGGCCCGTCTGGTCTCGGACCCCGTGGGAGGCAGCGGGCAGGGGTCCCCCTTGACTCGGGTGCTGCGTGGCCCTTGGTCACCAAGAGCGGGCCCCGCTTCAGGCCTCCCCGGGGGGTGGGAGCCCTGGCGTCCTGCCCCAGGTGTGAGACGCACAAAGTGCGCCGTGAAGTCCCTGAATAAACCTCGTCCCCGCACTCTGTCTCGGGCTGTCTTCCCTGCGTCTGACGGGCAGAGACCCGGCTCCTTCCAGGTTCAAGTCCTGAGCAGCCTGTGCCTCCACCTGCCACCAGGTGCTCAGGGCGGGTGGGGGGGGGGTGGTGGGTGGGTGGGACCAGGCGCGCAGGTGTGTTAGGCCAGTGGGCGGGGCCTGGCCCGCAGGTGTGTTGGGTCTGCGGCTGGGTGGGGTGGTGTAGTGGGTGGGGCCGGGGCCAGCAGTGAGCGCACCTGCAGGGGATCTGGGCCATGGAGCCTGAGCCACAAACAGAACCCCGGGTCTGGGCGCCAGGCTGGAGGCCTGCAGGCATCGCCCCTGCATCCCGTGGGACTGTTCCGGGGCCCCAGGAGGTCCTTGGAGGAGCCAATCTTCACCTTGGATGGAAGGACGAGAAGGTCCCTTAAGAATGGGGGCTGGGGGCCTCCCCGGTGGCGCTGCGGTTGAGCGCTGGGTTGCGAAGCTGCCCGCGGCCTCTGCAACGCCGGTTCGATCCCCGGCTGCTCCCCGGCCCCCGGAGGAGGGTCCCGCATGGCGCGCAGACCTCTCCTGCTGCCCGCTGCTCCCCTCAGCAGTGTCCTTCGGTCCTTCTGCCTGCTCTGCTCCCCGCTCTGGCTCTGGTGAATTCTCTCACCCTCCCGCGCTTCTGACTGTACCCAGTGCATGTATAAACAAAACAAACAAACAAACCAGCAAACAAATAAATAAAGCATGCCTCTATAAAAAAAAAAAAAAAAGAAAGGGGGCTGGATGCTGCGTGGAGGTGAGAACTGGGGTGGAATGGAACTAACAGAGGGGCCAGCGGGGAGTCTGGCTCCCAGCAACCTTGGTATCAAGAGAGGCAGCTCCAAATTCAGGGTCTAAGACCAGACAGGGTCACTGAGAACTTGAAGCAGGAGAGCAGCGTGATCAAAAGCAGGTTTTTTTTTAATTTTATTTTTATATTCCCCAATACAATTGCAACCCTCTTATTTTGACCCCAAGCCCTCCTTTCCCCGCCCCCCAAACCCCCACAGAGTTTCTGGCTCATAGTTGTTTGTTGATTTTGATATTTTCTTTCTTATAGTTATTGTTTTTCCTGGTCCCTTATTTCGGTTTTCTAGATTCCTGCTATGAGTGAGACCATCCGGTGTTTTTCTTTTTCTTTCTGGCTTATTTCGCTGAGTATGATCCCTTCCAGCACCATCCATGCTGCTGCAAACTGCATGTGTTTATCTATTTTGAATGCTGAGTAATATTCCATGGTGTTTATGGACCACATCTTCTTGATCCAGTCATCTATTTTTGGGCATTTGGGTTGTTTCCAAAGCTTAGCTATTGTAAACAGTGCTGCTATAAACATAGGGGTGCAGGTGCTCTTTGGAATTAATGTTTCTGTGTCCTTGGGGTAAATACCTAGGAGTGGAATTGCTGGATCATATGGAAGCTCCATCTTTAGCAGGTTGAGGAATCTCCACACAGCTCTCCACAGTGGCTGAACCAGTTTGCACTCGCACCAGCAGGGCAGGAGAGTTCCTTTTTCTCCACACCCTCACCAACATTGGTTGTTGTTTGTTTTTTTAATATGTGCCATTCTCACTGGTGTGAGATGGTAAGAGGAGCAGTCACAACGGACATAGCAGAAATCAAAAGAATAATCAGCAACTACTATGAACAGTTATATGGAAACAAGTTCTACAATCCAGAGGAGATGGACAAATTCCTACAACTCTACAGTCACCCAAAGCTAGATAAAGAAGAAACAGAACACCTAAACAGACCAATTACAAGCAGCGGAATTGAAGTGGTAATCAAAAACCTCCCCAAAAACAAAAGCCCAGGACCTGATGGATTTACAAATGAATTCTACCAAACGTTCAGAAAAGAATTAGTGCCTATCCTTCACAAACTCTTCCAAAAAATTGAGAAGGAAGGGACAATACCAAACACATTCTATGAAGCCAAAATTACACTAATATCAAAACCGAACAAGGACAAGACAAAAAAAAGGAAAACTGCAGGCCAATCTCCCTAATGAACACAGATGCAAAAATCCTCAATAACATTTTAGCTACCATACATTATCTTATGTATCCATAAGATAATACACCACGACCAAGTAGGATTCATGCCAGGAACACAAGGATGGTTCAACATCCGAAAATCAATCAACGTTATCCAACACATCAACAAAAAGAAATATAAAAACCACATGATAATATCCATAGATGCTGAGAAAGCTTTCGACAAAGTGCAACACCCATTCATGATAAAAGCCCTTGAAATTCTTGGGATACAAGGAACATACCTCAACATCATAAAGGCCATCTATGACAAGCCAACAGCCAGTATCATTCTCAATGGTGAAAAGCTGAAAGCAATTCCATTAAGATCTGGAACAAGACAAGGATGTCCACTCTCACCACTGCTTTTCAATATAATACTGGAAGTCCTAGCCAGAGCAATAAGACAAGAGAAAGACATCCAAGGAATCCAAATAGGAAAAGAAGAAGTCAAACTATCACTATTCGCAGATGACAGGATAATCTACATGGAGAACCCCAAAAACTCCCCAGGAAAACCAATTCAACTCATCAATCAGTTCAGTAAAGTGGCAGGATACAAAATCAACACGCAAAAGTCAGTAGCCTTCCTATACACAAACAATAAATCTGAAGAAGAAGAAATCAAAAAAACCATCCCTTTTTTTATCGAAACAAAAAAAATCAAATATTTGGGAATAAATCTAACAAAGGAGGTAAAGGACCTATACAAAGAAAACTATAAAACACTGTTAAAAGAAATAGAAGAAGTCACAAAGAAATGGAAAGACATCCCCTGCTCATGGATTGGAAGAATAAACATTATTAAAATGGCCATCCTACCAAAAGCAATATACAGATTCAATGCTATTCCAATCAAAATTTCAATGACATTCTTCAAGAAATAGAACAATTATTGATGAAATTCATATGGAATCACCAAAAACCCCGAATAGCCAAAGCTCTCCTGAAAAAAAGAGAAGGGAATGGAGGCATCACACTCCCAGACTTCAAACTCTACTACAAAGCCATAATCATCAAAACTGCCTGGTATTGGAACAAGAACAGACACACAGACCAATGGAATCGAACAGAAAATCAAGAAATAAACCCACAGATTTATGGTCAACTAATCTTTGACAAAGGAGCAAAGACTATGCATTGGAGCAAAGAAAGTTTGTTCAATAAATGGTGCTGGGAAAACTGGGTCACTGCATGCAAAAGAATGAAGCTTGACCACTACCTCACACCATACACAAAAATCAACTCAAAATGGATTAAAGAACTAGACATAAGACCTGAAACCATAAAATACACAGAAGGAAATACAGGCGAAACACTACGGGATTTGCACATCAAAGACATCTTTACAGACACATCACCCAAAGCAGTGACAGTGAAGGCAAAGATCAACAGCTGGGACTCCATCCAATTAAAGAGCTTCTGCACAGCAAAAGAGACAATAACAAAAACAAAGAGAAACCCCACTGACTGGGAGAACATTTTTGCACCCAACACTAACGATAAAGGACGGATCACAAAAATCTGCAAAGAGCTGATGAGACTCAACAACAACAAAGAAAATAATCCAGTCAAAAAATGGGCAGAAGAGCTAAAAAGAAACTTCTCTGAAGAGGAAATGCAAATGGCCAACAGGCATATGAAAAAATGTTCAACATCCCTTGTCATCAGGGAAATGCAAATCAAAACTACCATGAGATACCATCTCACACCAGTGAGAATGGCACATATTAAAAAAACTAGCAACAACCAATGTTGGCGAGGGTGTGGAGAAAAAGGAACTCTCCGGCACTGCTGGTGGGAGTGCAAACTGGTCCAACCACTATGGAGAGCTGTGTGGAGATTTCTGGACCTACTAAACATAGAGCTTCCATAGGATCCAGCAATTCCACTCCTAGTATTTACCCAAAGGACACAGAAACACCAATTCCAAAGGGCACCCGCACCCATGTGTGTAGAGCAACACTGTTTACAATAGCTAAGCTTTGGAAACAGCCCAAATGCCCAAAAATAGATGACTGGATCAAGAAGATGGGGTACATATACACCATGGAATATTACTCAGCCATCAAAAAAGATAAACTCATGCCATTTGCAGCAACATGGATGGCGCTGGAAGGGATCCTGCTCAGCGAAATAAGCCAGAAAGAAAAAGAAAAACACCGGATGGTCTCACTCATAGCAGGAATCTAGAAAACTTAAATAAGGGACCAGGAAAATGAATAACTATAAGAAAGTGAAAATCAAAATCAACAAAAAACTATGAACCAGAGACACTTTTGGGGGGGGGGGGGAGCGGGAGGGGAGGGACTGGGGTCAAAATGGGGGGGTTGCAATTGTATGGGGAATATAAAAATAAAATTTATTATTTTTTTAAAAAATTTAATTATATACTCAGAACTATTATGCATAAAGTTTTACGATCAAATGAAATAATCTAACTCATTAACATATGCAACTTGACTAATGATAGTTTTGAATACAATGATTTTATATATAAATATGTATCTATAAATTAACTGAAAACCACTAAACTTTTCTTTCAGTTAATGTAAGACAATGGCAAAAACAATTTTGATTTAAGCAGCATGGAAATAAATTTCTCTAACAAAAAAAATAATTCAAATGGAAATTGTCTCCAAGGGCTAATATGGTGACTCTAGCCAGAAATGAGTATCTTTCTATTTTATTCTTCTTCCACCCTCAAATCAAGCTGCTATTTACAATAAAAGTAGGATTATGAGCAGAGTCGAACAATCCTAGCCGCTACAACAAGAAGGAAAAAGAGAAAGTAGCAGCAAGCAAACTTTGGGTGGTTGTATTTATCACTTCACTTAATAGTCTATTGCATAGAGCCAATTGCATCACTAAAATTAGCTGATGTCAGGAAGACTAAGGAATTTATTCTTTAGTTGGTTAAACATAGATCCAACTAATATTCTTCTACCAACACAAGAAAAACAGTGGTGGGTGTCATGTGGTAACAACACCTGAAGGAGGATAGCCTACACTTCTCAAACACAAACTGTGTAAGCCAGCGTTACCACAATACTAAAAAAAAAAAATTTAGAGGAGGAAGATACTTAACCGATAATTTTTAATAAGAGAGAGATACTGGGGAGACAATTGGGAATGTTGGGAACGTTGCCTCAATGTTCTGTCCCTATTGATGCAATTCCCACTTAAACTATCCCGTCCACTAATGACTATTCTCCATCTGTTAGTTGCCTAAGAGACCATTGACCTCATTCTGATTTTTCAATAAACATACATAAAATTAAAAAAAAAAGCTCTGGAACAAGACAGGGATGTCCACTCCCACCACTGCTTTTCAATATAATACTAGGAGTCCCCGCCAGAGCAATCAGACAAGAGAAAGACATCCAAGGAATCCAAATAGGAAAAGAAGAAGTCAAACTATCACTATTCGCAGATGACAGGATAATCTACATGGAGAACCCCAAAAACTCCCCAGGAAAAGCAATTCAACTCATCAATCAGTTCAGGAAAGTGGCAGGATACAAAATCAACACGCGAAAGTCGGTAGTTCCTCTACACCAACAACACATCTGAAGAGGGAGAAATCAAAGAAACCATCCCTTTCGTTATCGAAACAGAAAAAATCAAATACTTGGGAACAAATCTAACAGAAGAGGTAAGGGACCGATACAAAGGAAACCATAAAGACTGTCGCAAGCAGGTTTTTGAAGTCTCCGCGTGGCAGCCAGTGGCTGGAGGCCGACTCGGCCACCGCGGCGCCAGGCCTGCCGGGCCGTCACCAGGTGGAAGGCTGGCGCACCCCTGCACCCGTCTCCCGTCCTCCCGCCCAGCGTCTGTCCCTCGATCCACCCACCGCCCCTTCGTCTGTCATCATCACCCGCCCATGGCCTGACGCCGCACACGCCGGCCCCGGCCTCCTCAGCCCCGGTGTCCCCTGCACGCTGCCCACCGTCTGTCTGTACGCTGCCACCCGTCAGCGTGCCCACCCTGCCCGACTGTCGCCCTCCTGGGCAGCCCTCGCGCCCTCTCACCGGCTCCTCGGCCTAGTCTGGGTGTCTTTGGGGCGGGGCGTTGGGGTGGGGTGAGCAGCTTTCCATCTCCGCGGGTCATCCGGGGAGCGGCCCCCGGGCCTGAGCAGGCACCCCAGCTCAGGTGGCCACCTGTGACGAGGGTGTCCTGCGGAGGCGGCGCCTGCGTGGTGGAGCTGAGCGTGACCCGGCAGCCCAGAGCTGAGGGCCGCTGCTGCCTCCCCCAGCGCCACCCACGCCACCCGGCTGCAAGTCGGCTCTTCCTTTCAGGTGCCCGTGCCCCGCGACATGCCCAGGGGTCTCCCGCCTGCTGAGTGAGGGCTGGGGGCGCTGCGGGGGGGCGGGTGGTGGCCCAAAACAATAGGCCCACACCTGCCCCAGGTGTGAGACGCACAAAGTGCGCTGTGAAGTCCCTGAATAAGCCTCGTCCCCGCACTCTGTCTCGGGCTGTCTTCCCTGCGTCTGATGGGCAGAGACCCGGCTCCTTCCAGGCTCAAATCCTGAGCAGCCTGTGCCTCCACCTGCGACCAGGCGCTCAGGGCGGGGGGGGGGGGTGGGGGGCAGGCGCACAGGTGTGTTAGGTCTGTGATGGGGCAGGGCCGAGGGGGGTGCAGCCTGGGCGGGGATGGGGATCCGGGAGACACAGGGGCAGCCCAAGCCACCTGGCTCTCCTGCCTCAGGGAAGAGTCCACGAGACGGGCGTGGGAGGCGGCGGCTGGAGAGGCCGAGCGAGGTCCATGCCATCCAGTTGCCACTTGCTGGTGGGGTAGGCGCACGTGGGGGGACCGTGGAAGTGCGGGGCCACCCCACAGCCCGGCTTGTGAGGTCCGGGGGTAGAACCTCCCCTGGGCAGACGTGCTGCTCGATACCTGTGCACTCCGGGGTGTGCCCAAGGCTGGCCCCCAGCAGCTCCCAGGACAGCTTCCCGAGAGGGAGCCATGGCAGGAGGTGGCACCCGGTGGTGCGCGACCCCTGCGTGTCCAGGCCCGGGGTCCTCCACGCAGGTGTGAGCCGGGTGGGGTGCTGTCACGAATGACCCCTCTGGCACCCAAAAGCCACAGAACTGCTTCTCACAGCTCTGCAGACAGAGTCTGTCCCACTGGGGCAGGACCGGCTCCCTTGGACTCCCCGGGGGGGACAGTCTCTGTCTCTCCCTGGGTGGGCACTCTCGCCCCAGGCCTCTGTCTGATTGGGGTGCTCCTGACTCTTCCTCTGTCGTGTCTGTCCGCTGTGCCTCTCAGGAGGACGTTCTGAAGCACTTAGGGCTCCCCGATGTAATCAAGGGTGCTCTCCCCACCCACCCCCTCAGTCAGCAGCACCTGCAGGGGCTGTGTCAGTGTGAGGCACCAGTGGTCCCTTGTCTTCAAGGACAACCAGGCTCCTGGACCCCTCGCCCGATTACAGCCTGTCTCCTAATGTGCTATTGTCCCCCATGCAAATTACCCTCACCCCACCCCTACACTCCCCCACTTCCCAACCTAATTGGTGCCAGATCAGTCATAAGCCCCTGAGCCTCACTGGCTCCAAAGCAGGAAATCCCCTCATCTGCACCCTCTGGTCAAATCTGGGGCTCCTCTGGGTGTGGCCCCTCCTCTTTACCTCTTCATGGTAGACCAGAAATCCAGCTTCCACATGCGATGGTGGGACGCGTGCGAGAGAGAGGCGTCCTTGCTCCAGGGAGAGAAGGGAAGGCAAAGAGGTCACCGCCCAGCAGAGCATGAGGTCCAGCAGGACAAGCTCCCGAGGGCCAGCAGAGAGTGCCCCGGCAGCTGCCGCCCTCTGGGCTCAGGCCACCCTTGTTGTGCTTTCAAGAGCAGCTGTCAGTGTGCGTCCCACCCACGTGTGCCCTCTGTGCATCCTGCCCGTGTGTCCTGACTGTGCCTCCTGCCCACAGAAGCTGGGAATCCAACAGCAGCTTTGTCGTCACCCTGTTTCTATAGGCTTTGAGCTCAACTGGCCGTGAGTCAGCCAGTATTTCACCTTCAAAATCCCAGTGGATCTCCCATGTATGTCACAGGAGCCACACATCAGAGTGGTGGCCCGCATGGGTCCTCCTGAATCCTGTTGGATGGTTTCTGACATGGAGTCCTGCACCTGAGGCCCAGCAGTGCTGAGCACTGAGCTCACCTTGCTCCAGACCACCCCACAGTGCGGTCCCATCAGCAGCCTGGACACGCTGAGCCCCGCAGGCAGGCCTGTCAGTGTTATGTGGGCAGCTCCACCCTGGTCTCTCTTCCTGCACATTCTAGTGGCAGCAGCAGCCCAAAACCGACTCTGCCTGTGAGCTGGTCACCCGTGGCCGCTGCTTCCCCACTCTGAGCCCGTCTCCTGACGCTGAGCACCAAGTCCCCGCCCCTCCGAGAACAGCTCTTCTTTCTCCCTCAGTCGTGGCCCGCCCTAACTGTGTCCCTCCGGCGTCTGAGCACCTCTGGGGCGTGCCACCAGGGCTACATCCAAGGCCACGTCCACGGGCTTATGAGTGTCAGCAGCCCCCCTTCCAGGCACCAACCCCACACTTACTTCTGCAGCCGACCCCAGCAAATGGGGGCGTGAAGCCAGACTCTGCTGCCTCCAAGCTGTGGGAGCAGCATCTGCAGTGGGTGTCCTGGTGGGCACTGGTGAGGTGCCTTCATCCTGGGGCTCTGGGGAGGTGTGTTCTTCCCGCTCTCCATCCTGGGGGCTTCCCTGCCTCCGGGGCCACCCGGCCCTCTTTCTCTCATCTCTGCCTGTCTGCCCGCCACGCCTCCTGTGCAGACACCCTGAAGCACTTAAGGCTCCTCACCTAATCGAGGGTGCTCTCTCCACTCCACCCTCGCTCAGTTGCACCTGCAGGGGAGTATCAGCAGGAGGCGCTGGTGTTCCCTCGTCCTCACGGACCCACACAGCTCTGAGGACCAGCTGTGACCTGAACTCTGAGGACCAGGTTCAGGACTTGAGCCTGGAAGGAGCCGGGTCTCTGCCCGTCAGACGCAGGGAAGACAGCCCGAGACAGAGTGCGGGGACGAGGCTTATTCAGGGACTTCACGGCGCGCTTTGTGCGTCTCACACCTGGGGCAGGTGTGGGCCTATTGTTTTGGGCCACCACCCGCCCCCCCGCAGCGCCCCCAGCCCTCACTCAGCAGGCGGGAGACCCCTGGGCATGTCGCGGGGCACGGGCACCTGAAAGGAAGAGCCGACTTGCAGCCGGGTGGCGTGGGTGGCGCTGGGGGAGGCAGCAGCGGCCCCTCAGCTCTGGGCTGCCGGGTCACGCTCAGCTCCACCACGCAGGCGCCGCCTCCGCAGGACACCCTCGTCACAGGTGGCCACCTGAGCTGGGGTGCCTGCTCAGGCCCGGGGGCCGCTCCCCGGATGACCCGCGGAGATGGAAAGCTGCTCACCCCACCCCAACGCCCCGCCCCAAAGACACCCAGACTAGGCCGAGGAGCCGGTGAGAGGGCGCGAGGGCTGCCCAGGAGGGCGACAGTCGGGCAGGGTGGGCACGCTGACGGGTGGCAGCGTACAGACAGACGGTGGGCAGCGTGCAGGGGACACCGGGGCTGAGGAGGCCGGGGCCGGCGTGTGCGGCGTCAGGCCATGGGCGGGTGATGATGACAGACGAAGGGGCGGTGGGTGGATCGAGGGACAGACGCTGGGCGGGAGGACGGGAGACGGGTGCAGGGGTGCGCCAGCCTTCCACCTGGTGACGGCCCGGCAGGCCTGGCGCCGCGGTGGCCGAGTCGGCCTCCAGCCACTGGCTGCCACGCGGAGACTTCAAAAACCTGCTTGCGACAGTCTTTATGGTTTCCTTTGTATCGGTCCCTTACCTCTTCTGTTAGATTTGTTCCCAAGTATTTGATTTTTTCTGTTTCGATAACGAAAGGGATGGTTTCTTTGATTTCTCCCTCTTCAGATGTGTTGTTGGTGTAGAGGAACTACCGACTTTCGCGTGTTGATTTTGTATCCTGCCACTTTCCTGAACTGATTGATGAGTTGAATTGCTTTTCCTGGGGAGTTTTTGGGGTTCTCCATGTAGATTATCCTGTCATCTGCGAATAGTGATAGTTTGACTTCTTCTTTTCCTATTTGGATTCCTTGGATGTCTTTCTCTTGTCTGATTGCTCTGGCGGGGACTCCTAGTATTATATTGAAAAGCAGTGGTGGGAGTGGACATCCCTGTCTTGTTCCAGAGCTTTTTTTTTTAATTTTATGTATGTTTATTGAAAAATCAGAATGAGGTCAATGGTCTCTTAGGCAACTAACAGATGGAGAATAGTCATTAGTGGACGGGATAGTTTAAGTGGGAATTGCATCAATAGGGACAGAACATTGAGGCAACGTTCCCAACATTCCCAATTGTCTCCCCAGTATCTCTCTCTTATTAAAAATTATCGGTTAAGTATCTTCCTCCTCTAAATTTTTTTTTTTTAGTATTGTGGTAACGCTGGCTTACACAGTTTGTGTTTGAGAAGTGTAGGCTATCCTCCTTCAGGTGTTGTTACCACATGACACCCACCACTGTTTTTCTTGTGTTGGTAGAAGAATATTAGTTGGATCTATGTTTAACCAACTAAAGAATAAATTCCTTAGTCTTCCTGACATCAGCTAATTTTAGTGATGCAATTGGCTCTATGCAATAGACTATTAAGTGAAGTGATAAATACAACCACCCAAAGTTTGCTTGCTGCTACTTTCTCTTTTTCCTTCTTGTTGTAGCGGCTAGGATTGTTCGACTCTGCTCATAATCCTACTTTTATTGTAAATAGCAGCTTGATTTGAGGGTGGAAGAAGAATAAAATAGAAAGATACTCATTTCTGGCTAGAGTCACCATATTAGCCCTTGGAGACAATTTCCATTTGAATTATTTTTTTTGTTAGAGAAATTTATTTCCATGCTGCTTAAATCAAAATTGTTTTTGCCATTGTCTTACATTAACTGAAAGAAAAGTTTAGTGGTTTTCAGTTAATTTATAGATACATATTTATATATAAAATCATTGTATTCAAAAACTATCATTAGTCAAGTTGCATATGTTAATGAGTTAGATTATTTCATTTGATCGTAAAACTTTATGCATAATAGTTCTGAGTATATAATTAAATTTTTTAAAAAAATAATAAATTTTATTTTTATATTCCCCATACAATTGCAACCCCCCCATTTTGACCCCAGTCCCTCCCCTCCCGCTCCCCACCCCCCCCCAAAGTGTCTCTGGTTCATAGTTTTTGTTGATTTTGATTTTCACTTTCTTATAGTTATTCATTTTCCTGGTCCCTTATTTAAGTTTTCTAGATTCCTGCTATGAGTGAGACCATCCGGTGTTTTTCTTTTTCTTTCTGGCTTATTTCGCTGAGCAGGATCCCTTCCAGCGCCATCCATGTTGCTGCAAATGGCATGAGTTTATCTTTTTTGATGGCTGAGTAATATTCCATGGTGTATATGTACCCCATCTTCTTGATCCAGTCATCTATTTTTGGGCATTTGGGCTGTTTCCAAAGCTTAGCTATTGTAAACAGTGTTGCTCTACACACATGGGTGCGGGTGCCCTTTGGAATTGGTGTTTCTGTGTCCTTTGGGTAAATACTAGGAGTGGAATTGCTGGATCCTATGGAAGCTCTATGTTTAGTAGGTCCAGAAATCTCCACACAGCTCTCCATAGTGGTTGGACCAGTTTGCACTCCCACCAGCAGTGCCGGAGAGTTCCTTTTTCTCCACACCCTCGCCAACATTGGTTGTTGCTAGTTTTTTTAATATGTGCCATTCTCACTGGTGTGAGATGGTATCTCATGGTAGTTTTGATTTGCATTTCCCTGATGACAAGGGATGTTGAACATTTTTTCATATGCCTGTTGGCCATTTGCATTTCCTCTTCAGAGAAGTTTCTTTTTAGCTCTTCTGCCCATTTTTTGACTGGATTATTTTCTTTGTTGTTGTTGAGTCTCATCAGCTCTTTGCAGATTTTTGTGATCCGTCCTTTATCGTTAGTGTTGGGTGCAAAAATGTTCTCCCAGTGGGTGGGATTTCTCTTTGTTTTTGTTATTGTCTCTTTTGCTGTGCAGAAGCTCTTTAATTGGATGGAGTCCCAGCTGTTGATCTTTGCCTTCACTGTCACTGCTTTGGGTGATGTGTCTGTAAAGATGTCTTTGATGTGCAAATCCCGTAGTGTTTCGCCTGTATTTCCTTCTGTGTATTTTATGGTTTCAGGTCTTATGTCTAGTTCTTTAATCCATTTTGAGTTGATTTTTGTGTATGGTGTGAGGTAGTGGTCAAGCTTCATTCTTTTGCATGCAGTGACCCAGTTTTCCCAGCACCATTTATTGAACAAACTTTCTTTGCTCCAATGCATAGTTTTTGCTCCTTTGTCAAAGATTAGTTGACCATAAATCTGTGGGTTTATTTCTTGATTTTCTGTTCGATTCCATTGGTCTGTGTGTCTGTTCTTGTTCCAATACCAGGCAGTTTTGATGATTATGGCTTTGTAGTAGAGTTTGAAGTCTGGGAGTGTGATGCCTCCATTCCCTTCTCTTTTTTTCAGGAGAGCTTTGGCTATTCGGGGTTTTTGGTGATTCCATATGAATTTCATCAATAATTGTTCTATTTCTTGAAGAATGTCATTGAAATTTTGATTGGAATAGCATTGAATCTGTATATTGCTTTTGGTAGGATGGCCATTTTAATAATGTTTATTCTTCCAATCCATGAGCAGGGGATGTCTTTCCATTTCTTTGTGTCTTCTTCTATTTCTTTTAACAGTGTTTTATAGTTTTCTTTGTATAGGTCCTTTACCTCCTTTGTTAGATTTATTCCCAAATATTTGATTTTTTTTGTTTCGATAAAAAAGGGATGGTTTTTTTGATTTCTTCTTCTTCAGATTTATTGTTTGTGTATAGGAAGGCTACTGACTTTTGCGTGTTGATTTTGTATCCTGCCACTTTACTGAACTGATTGATGAGTTGAATTGGTTTTCCTGGGGAGTTTTTGGGGTTCTCCATGTAGATTATCCTGTCATCTGCGAATAGTGATAGTTTGACTTCTTCTTTTCCTATTTGGATTCCTTGGATGTCTTTCTCTTGTCTTATTGCTCTGGCTAGGACTTCCAGTATTATATTGAAAAGCAGTGGTGAGAGTGGACATCCTTGTCTTGTTCCAGATCTTAATGGAATTGCTTTCAGCTTTTCACCATTGAGAATGATACTGGCTGTTGGCTTGTCATAGATGGCCTTTATGATGTTGAGGTATGTTCCTTGTATCCCAAGAATTTCAAGGGCTTTTATCATGAATGGGTGTTGCACTTTGTCGAAAGCTTTCTCAGCATCTATGGATATTATCATGTGGTTTTTATATTTCTTTTTGTTGATGTGTTGGATAACGTTGATTGATTTTCGGATGTTGAACCATCCTTGTGTTCCTGGCATGAATCCTACTTGGTCGTGGTGTATTATCTTATGGATACATAAGATAATGTATGGTAGCTAAAATGTTATTGAGGATTTTTGCATCTGTGTTCATTAGGGAGATTGGCCTGCAGTTTTCCTTTTTTTTGTCTTGTCCTTGTTCGGTTTTGATATTAGTGTAATTTTGGCTTCATAGAATGTGTTTGGTATTGTCCCTTCCTTCTCAATTTTTGGAAGAGTTTGTGAAGGATAGGCACTAATTCTTTTCTGAACGTTTGGTAGAATTCATTTGTAAATCCATCAGGTCCTGGGCTTTTGTTTTTGGGGAGGTTTTTGATTACCACTTCAATTCCGCTGCTTGTAATTGGTCTGTTTAGGTGTTCTGTTTCTTCTTTATCTAGCTTTGGGTGACTGTAGAGTTGTAGGAATTTGTCCATCTCCTCTGGATTGTAGAACTTGTTTCCATATAACTGTTCATAGTAGTTGCTGATTATTCTTTTGATTTCTGCTATGTCCGTTGTGACTGCTCCTCTTACCATCTCACACCAGTGAGAATGGCACATATTAAAAAAACAAACAACAACCAATGTTGGTGAGGGTGTGGAGAAAAAGGAACTCTCCTGCCCTGCTGGTGCGAGTGCAAACTGGTTCAGCCACTGTGGAGAGCTGTGTGGAGATTCCTCAACCTGCTAAAGATGGAGCTTCCATATGATCCAGCAATTCCACTCCTAGGTATTTACCCCAAGGACACAGAAACATTAATTCCAAAGAGCACCTGCACCCCTATGTTTATAGCAGCACTGTTTACAATAGCTAAGCTTTGGAAACAACCCAAATGCCCAAAAATAGATGACTGGATCAAGAAGATGTGGTCCATATACGCCATGGAATATTACTCAGCAATCAAAAAGGATAAACTCATGCCATTTGCAGCAACATGGATGGCGCTGGAAGGGATCATGCTCAGCGAAATAAGCCAGAAAGAAAAAGAAAAACACCGGATGGTCTCACTCATAGCAGGAATCTAGAAAACCGAAATAAGGGACCAGGAAAAACAATAACTATAAGAAAGAAAATATCAAAATCAACAAACAACTATGAGCCAGAAACTCTGTGGGGGTTTGGGGGGCGGGGAAAGGAGGGCTTGGGGTCAAAATAAGAGGGTTGCAATTGTATTGGGGAATATAAAAATAAAATTAAAAAAAACCTGCTTTTGATCACGCTGCTCTCCTGCTTCAAGTTCTCAGTGACCCTGTCTGGTCTTAGACCCTGAATTTGGAGCTGCCTCTCTTGATACCAAGGTTGCTGGGAGCCAGACTCCCCGCTGGCCCCTCTGTTAGTTCCATTCCACCCCAGTTCTCACCTCCACGCAGCATCCAGCCCCCTTTCTTTTTTTTTTTTTTTATAGAGGCATGCTTTATTTATTTGTTTGCTGGTTTGTTTGTTTGTTTTGTTTATACATGCACTGGGTACAGTCAGAAGCGCGGGAGGGTGAGAGAATTCACCAGAGCCAGAGCGGGGAGCAGAGCAGGCAGAAGGACCGAAGGACACTGCTGAGGGGAGCAGCGGGCAGCAGGAGAGGTCTGCGCGCCATGCGGGACCCTCCTCCGGGGGCCGGGGAGCAGCCGGGGATCGAACCGGCGTTGCAGAGGCCGCGGGCAGCTTCGCAACCCAGCGCTCAACCGCAGCGCCACCGGGAGGCCCCCAGCCCCCATTCTTAAGGGACCTTCTCGTCCTTCCATCCAAGGTGAAGATTGGCTCCTCCAAGGACCTCCTGGGGCCCCGGAACAGTCCCACGGGATGCAGGGGCGATGCCTGCAGGCCTCCAGCCTGGCGCCCAGACCCGGGGTTCTGTTTGTGGCTCAGGCTCCATGGCCCAGATCCCCTGCAGGTGCGCTCACTGCTGGCCCCGGCCCACCCACTACACCACCCCACCCAGCCGCAGACCCAACACACCTGCGGGCCAGGCCCCGCCCACTGGCCTAACACACCTGCGCGCCTGGTCCCACCCACCCACCACCCACCCCCCCACCCGCCCTGAGCACCTGGTGGCAGGTGGAGGCACAGGCTGCTCAGGACTTGAACCTGGAAGGAGCCGGGTCTCTGCCCGTCAGACGCAGGGAAGACAGCCCGAGACAGAGTGCGGGGACGAGGTTTATTCAGGGACTTCACGGCGCACTTTGTGCGTCTCACACCTGGGGCAGGACGCCAGGGCTCCCACCCCCCGGGAGGCCCGAAGCGGGGCCCGCTCTTGGTGACCAAGGGCCACGCAGCACCCGAGTCAAGGGGGACCCCTGCCCGCTGCCTCCCACGGGGTCCGAGACCAGACGGGCCAGGGGACGGGGCTCGGGGGAGGACTGCAGAAGGGGGTTCGGGAGGCCCGGCAGTCAGGGCCGGTCGAGTCAAGCCAGAGCCAGGCCGGGGTGCAGAGCAGGGTCTGCAGAGGCTGCAGCATGAGTGCGGGACGAAGGGGCGTGTCTCCCGGGGGAAAGGAGGGACCTAATGGCGACATGCGACAGGCATCTCTCACCAGCCAGCGGGGTCCCTTCGGTCTGGAGAGCCAGCTCCCGGAAGCAGGAGACGGCTCGGGGGAGACACCGGCGGTTGGGAAGAAGCTCCAGCCACGGTGTGGGGGTGCAGGGCCTGCGTGGCGTGTGTGGGTGAAGCTCAGATCTTGCACTGGCAGCAGACGGGGGCGCAGCTGCACTGGGAGCAGCTGGACTGGCAGCAGGCGGGGACACAGCAGCTGCACTGGGAGCAGCTGGGCTTGCAGCAGCTGGACTGGCAGCAGCTGGGCTTGCAGCAAACAGGGACACAGCAGCTGGACTGGCAACAGCTGGGCTTGCAGCAGCTGGACTGGCAGCAGACGGGGACACAGCAGGTAGATTGGGAGCAGCCACAGGAGCCGCAGCCCCCACAGGAGCCGCAGCCCCCACAGGAGCCACAGCCCCCACAGGAGCCACAGCCTCCCTTACAGCCCCCACAGGAGCCACAGCCCCCACAGGAGCCACAGCCCCCTTGCAGCCCCCACAGGAGCCACAGCCCCCACAGGAGCCACAGCCTCCCTTGCAGCCTCCACAGGAGCCACAGCCCCCACAGGAGCCACAGCCTCCCTTGCAGCCCCCGCAGGAGCCACAGCCCCGCAGGAGCACAGCCCCCTTACAGCCCCCACAGGAGCCACAGCCTCCCTTGCAGCCCCCACAGGAACCACAGCCTCCCTTGCAGCCCCTGCAGGAGCCACAGCCCCCACAGGAGCCACAGCCTCCCTTACAGCCCCCACAGGAGCCACAGCCTCTCTTGCAGCCCCCACAGGAGCCACAACCCACACAGGAGCCACAACCCCCCTTACAGCCCCCACAGGAGCCACAGCCTCCCTTGCAGCCCCCGCAGGAGCCACAGCCCCCTTTGCCACAGCTGGCGCAGGGGCAGGCGGGCACACAGCAGCAGGCGGGCACACAGCAGCAGGCGGGCACACAGCAGGAGCCGCAGCCCCCGCAGCCCCCGCAGCTGGAGCCGCAGCCCCCGCAGCCTCCGGAGCAGCCACAGCAGCCCATGGTCGTGGTGAGTGCGAGTGCGGGACGGAGCGGGTCAGAGGAGAGGAGAGAGGGAGGGTGGAGTGTGGGGCCTGGCGGGGGCGGGGCCTTTATACACCTGCCGGCCAGGTGCGCCTGCACGCGCCCTTCCTCCTGGCTGTTTACTTCCTGAGGCCTCAGGGTTTTCCTGAGATCCCTCAGTTGTCAGCTTCCCCACGGATGACAGCTCCTCTCCCCTCCCCGGCCGCGGAAGGGCTGCATGGAAGGACCTGTGTGACCTCCCCCGCTTGGCCACGCCTGGGAGCAGGGGTGCCTGGCACAGGGGTCAGGTATAGGGGCTCCTGGGGGCCGGGGGTTCCTGACGGGTGTCTGCACCACCCGGCGGCCTGTGCGCTCAAGGCGGGAGCCGCTGGGCCTGTGGCTGTAGTGCGGCGTGCGGGTGTTCTGTCTTTTCTTCTGCTTCTCTGTGTGTTTTTTAAGGATGGATTTATTTATACAGGAACTGGGGTGCAGGCCAGGGGTGCGGGGGTGGAGTGAGGGGATCCACCCCAGGCAGAGCGGGGAGCAGAGCCGCGGACCCCCTGAAACACACTGCCGAGGGGAGCGGCGGGAGGCGGGCGAGGCTGCCGCGCCGTGGGGGTGTCTCCTCAGCCGGCGGGGCTGACCCGGCCTGCGGAGCGGGGAAAGCTTCACAAGCGGCGCCGACCCGCCGCGCCCCCGCGGTCCTGCTTCTCCGTCCTCTTAGAAAGTTACTCACACTTTGCGGCCCTGAATTCCTCGCGCCCCTTGGTGTTCGCGCGCGGGCTGTGGAGGCGGCCTGCCGGCTCCTCACTTGCTCAGCTGCTGGCCGAGCACCCGGGCCAGGCCGGGCCGTGGGCGGGAGGCGGTGGGCCCGGAGGGGCGCCCGCCGGGGGCTGAGAGGTGGGGCTGAGCCTGCAGCCCCAGCTTCTCTGGCGTTCGCGGCGCCCCGTGGCCGCTCCGGCTCCCGCCAACGAGCCTCACGCAGGGCCGCGGCCTGGGCGGCGTCTTGTCCGGCTGCTCCCTTCTCTCCAGGCCAGACGGAGGCGCGCCGGGCTCTGGGGCGGCTCCGGGGCCCACCTGCGCGCACCTCCGGGGCGGCGCCCACACCCCGGCCCCCGCCGGCTCTGCGGGCCGTGGCCAGCGCCGCTTCGCGCAGGGGACGGGAGGGGCAGCGGCCTCAGCCGGGCTCGCTCCGTCCTGGCGGCCCCGGGCGCGGCCCGGCGGTGCCTGCTGGGCCGTGGCCTCGACTGTCCGCAGACCCGTGGCGAGTGAGGGTGGCCCCCAGCCCTGCGGGCCCCAGCCGGATCCGAGGACCCTCCTCTCCCGCCCGCTGCCTCCGGGGCTGCCTCGCGCAGCTGGACCGCGGGGGAGGGCCTCCTGGCAGCGGCGGCCCCTGCCGCCCAGCGCACCCGTCGGGGCGCCTGCCGGCATGTCCGGGCGGCCTGCAGGGTGGGTCCCGGTGTGGACGCCGGGAGGACGGCCCAGCACGAGTCCTCCAGAGCGGGAGCTGCCCCGTGCCCCGGCCGAGTGGGCGCTGCAGGGGCCTGGGAGCTGGGGTCCAGCAGCAGGGGCCGCTCCCCGCCTGGCTCCACCCAGACCCCAGAGCCACAGGCCTCCCCGACGACCGGCCAAAGTGAGTCCTCCGTCTGCGGTCGGAGCTGGGGCTTCACGCAGGGCTTCCCAACCCCCGCCCGGCGACCCGACCCGGGCCCGCTGCAGAGGGCGGCGGAGCGTCCGGCCTCCAGGCACAGGGAGGCTGACCGTCCCTCACCTCTGGGACATGGGCTACCTAGAAACATGCTGGGGGCGTCCCTGGGGTGCAGGGGTCAGCCCCCCTGTGAGGTGTCTCCAGCCCCTGCAGCGGGAGTTCGGTCCCCGGCCAGACCCCGCCTGTCTCCCCGCTGCGCCCCTCGGCAGTGTGTCTCCGTGGACCCGCCTGTTCTGCGCCCCACTCTGTCTCTGGCAGTCCTCTCACCCCCGCCCCTCTGGCCTGCACCCCAGCTCTTGTGTGCGTGAATATATAAAAATAAATCTTTAAACAAAAGAGAAGACAACGTGCTGGGTCTGCCTGAGGCCCGTTTGTCCCACTGCACGTCCCGAGCCTGGGGGGCAGCGGGCGCGAGGGTGGGCAGCCGGGGTCCCGGCGGCGGGCAGTGCCCACAGCTCCCCGGAGCCGCGGAGGAGGGGCGGGAGGGGCCGGGTCCTGGCGGCACAGCCCAGGCAGCCCCCGCCCGCAGACGTGCCCGTGCCGGAGCCCCAGCCGCCTGCACAGACCTGGCAGGGCCCCCACCGGCCCCCACGTGGTCCAGGTGAGCCCCCTTCCCAGCCCGCCCCGCAACCCTCCCCTGCCTGGCGGGTGTTCTGAGGAGCAGCACGTGGGGGCGCTGAGGGCCGGGCAGACACCCAAAGGCACGCTTGAACAGGGGCCCTTAGTGGGGGCCACGCGGAGGAAATCCCCCGGGAGGGCGGTGCCCACATGAACAGGAAGCAGGAAGGGCGCGTGCAGGCGCACCTGGCCGGCAGGTGTATAAAGGCCCCGCCCCCGCCAGGCCCCACACTCCACCCTCCCTCTCTCCTCTCCTCTGACCCGCTCCGACCCGCACTCGCACTCACCACGACCATGGGCTGCTGTGGCTGCTCCGGAGGCTGCGGGGGCTGCGGCTCCAGCTGCGGGGGCTGCGGGGGCTGCGGCTCCTGCTGTGTGCCCGCCTGCTGCTGTGTGCCCGCCTGCTGCTGTGTGCCCGCCTGCCCCTGCGCCAGCTGTGGCAAAGGGGGCTGTGGCTCCTGCGGGGGCTGCAAGGGAGGCTGTGGCTCCTGCGGGGGCTGTAAGGGGGGTTGTGGCTCCTGTGGGGGCTGTAAGGGGGGTTGTGGCTCCTGTGGGGGCTGCAAGGGGGGTTGTGGCTCCTGCGGGGGCTGTGGCTCCTGTGGGGGCTGTAAGGGAGGCTGTGGCTCCTGTGGGGGCTGTGGCTCCTGTGGGGGCTGCGGCTCCTGTGGGGGCTGCGGCTCCTGTGGCTGCTCCCAATCTACCTGCTGTGTCCCCGTCTGCTGCCAGTCCAGCTGCTGCAAGCCCAGCTGTTGCCAGTCCAGCTGCTGTGTCCCCGTTTGCTGCAAGCCCAGCTGCTGCCAGTCCAGCTGTTGTAAACCCAGCTGCTCCCAGTGTACCTGCTGTGTCCCCGCCTGCTGCCAGTCCAGCTGCTGCAAGCCCAGCTGCTCCCAGTGCAGCTGCGCCCCCGTCTGCTGCCAGTGCAAGATCTGAGGCGCGGGCTCAGGAGGGCCCGGATGCCACCTCCCAGGTACGTGTTTCATCGCTGAGCCCAACCCACACCTCCAGGCCCTCCTCGCCGGCTCCTCAGGGGAGTCACTCCCAGTCCACTGCTTCTGGCAAGTTCTCCCCCCAGCTCAGCTCTGGCCGAGCTGCCTCCCTGGCCTCTGGCCTCAGGCCGGCTGGTCCGCGGGGCACCTGCCCGACTCGCAGTTTGGGAGGTCTCGGTGTCCACACCCCGCGGGAATAGGGTGGGGGCTAAGGAGCCCCTGGGCTGCTTCCCAGCGCCATGTCCACTGGGTCTCACATCACCTGCCCTGACCCCATGAGGGTCACACCCAAGCCCCGCCTGCTGGCCCCGCCCCTCACCCCCCCCCAGCCCTTGGATGGAGCAGAACCCGCCACGCCTGCTGCTGCAGAATAGGGGGGGAGGCGCTGTCGCTGGGGGTGCCCCAAGGCCCCTCCTCACCACTCCTCCCGCCTGTCCTCCTGCGCTGCCCCACCCCAGGCCTCACCAGCCTGGGAGGAGGCCCAGAGGAGCCTCCTGGAGACTCAGCCCCTCCCTGCGCCCAGCCCTGCTCCTCCCTGGAGGCTCTGGCCTGGTTTGCAGTGTTCATATCCACGCCGCCCTGTTTTACCTCTAAATAAACACGTTCTCCACTCACCGAAGTCTCCTCCTGGCTCTTTTCCTGCGACCCCTGCAGGACATCCCCCAGTCTAAGCTGTCCCGGGCGGGGGGGGGGGGGTCTCGCCCGCTCTCCGATGCTGGAGGGCCTTGTGCAGGAGGGTCTTCCCCGCGGCCCACGGAGGCCACAGCCCCGCCACCTGCAGCCCCGCCCCGCCCTGCGGGAGGAAACACTCAGACCGTGGGTCTGCCTGGGGTCTGCACGCCCCCTGCGGCGGCCGAAAGGTGGCCTTGCAAAGAGACGCCAGGAGAGGGGGATCCTGAAAATCCGTTGAAATCACAAACCGCTCGGGGTTCTGCGGGGGGTGGTTCGGCAACTGTCTCTCGGAGGCTGCTGTGAGCGTGTGACGCGCAAGCAAGCGTGTTATACTGGCACCAGGAATGGGGGTGGGGGAACCGATGAGGTAGAAAACCCTGGAGCTCTGAGTCTGCATCAGCGAGGCCAATAAGCATCCGAGGTGCTCGTCCCCGTGGAGCGGCTTCTGCCCGTGGACAGGCTATGAGCGAGACCAGCCCAGTAGCTACGGGCACTCCTGGCACCAAGGCCCTCTCTGACTGCCACCAGGTGCAGCTCGACTGGCTCCGGGCTGCTCCTGGCTGCTCTGGAGGTGTGGGCGGCAGGAGCAGGTGAGTCCGAGACAGCTCGTGACCCCGCAAGTGGGCAGCTACTCCGCGATGGCAAAGGAGCGGGCGCCAGGCTCAGAGCCGCCCGATGGGCAAGGCTGGGGCATCGGGAGTGCCGCTTCCTCCGATGGGCAGAAGCGCATCGCGTGTGTGGAACCCAGGGGCACAGAACGATGTCCACTCAACGGCCCATGTGCCCTGGGGCGCACGGCCTGCTGACGAGGTTTGCCGCGAGCCTCCTGGTCACCACGGAGCAAGCCCCAACGCCACACGTCACGGACAGAGAGACACAGAGTCAGACAGCAGCCACAGACGCTCGCCCAGTCACGGCGGGCGAGGGGAGAGAACAGTCAAGGAGCACGGAGCGGGCAGCAGGCGGCACCGAGGCAGCGGGCGACGTCCGGGCCGGCAAGGATTGCTCCAAGGGGCAATGGGCTAGATTCTCCCCACGGACGCCACGGGATGCCGGGGCGGCTTCGGCGCCCTGCGGCTGCCGCGAGGAACGCAGCTCGGCTCCGGGACACCCCGGCTGAGCGTGAAGGGATCGAACCCGGGCCCCGGGCAGCGGGAGCAGCCGGAGCAGGGACGGCCGCGGTCAAGCAGGCGCAGAGCAGACTCTGGCAGCGCCGGCACCAGGAGGTGAGGAGGAGATTGACCCCGTGCTCAGGGGCCCGTTCCCCAGAAGGCACAGCCACTGTCAGCCCCGCGCCCACCGCGTCTGAGGCAACCTGGGGGAGTCCGAGGGCAGACGCGACGGCCCCGCGATAGTAGGAGGACGCGCCATCGCTGCTCTGGGCGGCGGCGTGTCCCGGCAGAGGGCGGGGGGAGACCTCGAGGCCGGGCACGCCTGGGGGCAGGTGTGAGAGGACACGGCGGCCGGCGTGTCGCTCCCGCGGCCTCCCCCCGCTGGCGCGTGTGAGCGAGCGCCGGCCGGCTGAGGGGCGTCGTCCCCTCGTGCCCACCTTATGTCCGCCCCCCGCGGGGTGTCGGGTGCGGAGCCAGGATCCATGTCAGAAAACCGGCTGCCGTGGCTCCGGGCCGTGTCCCCCAGGGTCTCACAGCCGCCGGTGCCCTGGGGAGGGCGTTTCGGGGGGCAGAGTCCTGAAGGGGGTCGGCATCTTAGCAAAGCCCCAGGAGCTCTCTGCCCTGCACCCAGGGGTGGAGCCGAGCCCCGACCGGCCAGCAGCGGCCTGCAGGAAGCCCGTCCTGAGGCCGGGAGACGCAGGCCGCCACCTGTAAGCGCCTGTCCAGGGCGCGGCGCTTTCCCGCCAGGAGGCTGGGCTGGACGCGGGATGGGAGGGCAGTGGTCATGTGGGTGGCGCTGGCCCCTGGGGTGGCGGGTGGGCGTGGGGAGGGGTCTGCAGGAGCCAAGGACCAGCCGCGCCCGGCGGCGGCAGGAGCAGCCCCGGGGCCGCGGGCGCAGCGGGCAGGTGAGGTCGGAGCCGGACCGCCGGGGCTGGAGCCGAGGACCTTACGGGCGGCCCGTGGCGGGCGGGCAGAAGGGCCAGAGGCCCCGCACCGGAGCGCCTGCGGCAGGAGACCAGGCCTGGGGCGCGGGTGGCCGGGGAAGGAAACGTGGGCCGTGGGGGAAGGACCGGGGTGCCCGGCCGCACCAGGGAGCCCACCCCGGGGCCCTGGCACTGTGTGCACGCCGGGGCAGCGCCGGGCCAGGGCTCAGGATCTGCGACCGCGGGCGGCCCAGGACTAGGCAGCTGCGCGGCCTGGTGGTCTCAGAGCGCAGAGGGGGCCTGTGCCCCGCCAGCGTCTCCTCAGTTCCCCGCGGCCACCTGCGGGCAGTCAGAGGGTGGGCGCGGGCTCTGCTCTCGGGGGCTGGGGGGCGAGGGCTCCGGGCGCCCGGGGGCAGCGGGGCTGTGCACATGGGGGCGGCAAAAAGGCCCTGCAAGCTGCACCCCAGGTTGCTCGAGGTGGCAGCGAAGGGCTCACAGCAAATGAGGTGGGGCGGCGCCAGGGCGGGCGGGGGTGCGCCGAGGGCCCGGGCAGGCGGCGGTGCCCCCGGAACGGTCCAGTGCCCAGTGCTGGAGCCGCGGGCATCGTGCAGGTGGCCATGGAGCTTGGGGAGGGGGGCGGGCAGGCCGAGCCCTTCCGGCCTGGGGGGGCTGCAGGGCTGGTTTTCTGGTTTCTTCTCAGGTGGGACACGTGAAGACTGGGCGCTGCCTTAGGGGGCTGCACACCAGGTGGCGCTGCTGCCCAGGGAAACAGCCCCCACGTGGGGGTGGGGGTTGAGGACCCCTTTGGGGAAGGTGCGGTCACTGCGGGGCTGGGAGCGCTGGGTGCACGGTGGGCCTTGTGCCTGGGCAGCAGCTCTGAAAGCGGCCGACACCCCAGTTCCCCCAGGGCCGCTGGCGCGCCGGGCACTCGGAACCAGCCCAACAGCGCGGGGGTCAGCGCACCTGCAGGGAGAGTTAGGGGACCTGCGTCCGGGGCGGCCAGTGCCCCAGGGGGGAGCCCCAGGGGGAGGGGCTGCCCCTCAGCCGCCTGTCTCCTCGCTTTGTCTTCCGCCAGATGCCTGGACCCCGAGAGTGGGACATGGGGAGCCCAAGAGAGTGGCTGGAGCTTGGACTCTGAGTCTCTTGTCCTCTCACGCGAGACAGGAAGGGGCGGACGCTCGGCTGCCGGGGGTCGCGCGCGCATCTGGCCCTGGACAGGGGCTGCGAGCAGCTGGCGGGGAGCCCCGGGGTGCTCCCCCTCTAACGGGCAGCTGCGAGGGCTGGGCTGGCAGGGGGTCCCCAGGCGGTTCGCCAAGGTCCCCTGGCCAGCAGGGACGGGTGGGCAGCCCCCCTAGACCCGGGGTCTCCGGTGCAAGCCTCCTCGGGCCTGACCGCCCCTGCCAGGCCCCACTGCCCTGCGCCCGGGGCTGCTGCCCGCAGGGCTGACGAGGAGACGCGGGATGGGAGGGCAGTGGCCCTGTGGGTGGCGCCGGCCCTTGCGGTGGCGGGTGGGCGTGGGGAGGGGCGCTGGGCGCGGGGGCGCGTGATCAGGCTCAGGGAGAAAAGGAGAAGGGCCGGGGGAGGGGAGGGGGGTCGTGGCCGAGCTGCCCCGGGTGTGCGCGGACAGCAAACCCCAATTCAAGAATCTCAGAGACCAGAGGCAGGACCCGCGCACACGCACACGCGCACGCACACGCGCACGCCCCGCCACGCGCGCTCCGAGCAGGCGGCCGGCCGGGCTGTGGCACCCCTGGGGGCTGGCGGCGCCCCGACCCGTGCTGGCTCGTAGCAAACGCGGCCGGTGCCAGGATCCGCCGTGCCTCACCCTCCCCAGAACAGCGGAAACGGCGTGAAGGGCCCGTCCTGCGTCTCAGCGCCCGGAAGAGTAAAACCCCCGGGCCTCCCGGCGGCCGAGGGTCAGTCTCAGCCCATGAAGCCGCTGCCGCCGCTGCCGCAGAGCCGTCCCCGGCCGGGCGACCCCAGGGCGCGGCAGACTCGCCCGTCTCCCCGCCGCTCCCCTCGGCAGTGTGACTCAGGGGCCCCGCCTGTTCCGCTCCCCGCTCTGTCTCTGGGGCGTCCTCTCGCCCCCGCCCCTCTGGCCGCACCCCAGCTCTTGGATACGTAAGTAGGTGAATCCTTTTCAACAACGAAAAGACCCTCGGGATGCGTCTAAGCCAAGAGACTTGTGTGCCGAGCCTCTGGCCGCGGCTGGCAGGGTTCTGGGCACGTGGCGGGGACACCCCCGAAGGCCGCGCGGGTGGGGCGGCCGGCCCTGGGCTCCCGCAGGGACTTGGGGACCCGGCAAAGAAAAAAGTGAGAGAATCCG
The DNA here is from genome assembly GCF_014898055.3 of Talpa occidentalis. Taxonomy (NCBI): domain Eukaryota; kingdom Metazoa; phylum Chordata; class Mammalia; order Eulipotyphla; family Talpidae; genus Talpa; species Talpa occidentalis. The sequence goes on along the minus strand of NW_023601754.1, from coordinate 51,900,894 downwards.
ACCCCAGCCTCCAAGCACCCCGAAGCCGGGTCCCGGGCCGGCTGGAGGCGGGGCAGTGACACAGGCGCGTGGCCGCCCGAGCCCAGAAACCACCCCCCTCCCTGCCGAACGCTGGCGGCAAAGGCGCCCGGCGCGGGAGGAGAAGCGGGCGGTGATCTGGGGACAGACCTCAGGGACGTGGGGAGAGTCATCGCAGCCTCGTCGGGGCGCCGGAGAGGGGCTCGTCGGGGAAGCACGGATGCTGGCTTCGTGGAGACCAAGGCTTGAGCCCGTCGGAGACCCCGAGGAGGCAGGAGGCGTCGCCCCCGTGCCCCCCGCCCGACCCCACTCGCAGGCCCTTCGCGGGGACCTGGGCTCGCGTCGCCGCGGGCACCGTCTGCCTCACATCGCGCTCGCCTGTCAGAAAAGACAGACGGTCGGGAGGACCTTGGCGCGCCCTTTCCCCCCGTCGCGTCAGGCCCCGGGGCACTGCCTGCCGCCCCCAAAGCCGCCGTGCCCCGTGGAATTCCGTGGGACAGTCTTCCGGCCCTTGGCGGCCCCGGGCCCCTCTGCGAGGCCTCACCGCGCCGCCCGGTCCCTCCCGCTGCAGGGATGCCGGCCTGGCTGCTGGGCACCGCGGGGCGCGGGCCCCTTCTCAGCCCGGCTCACGAGCCGCGTGTCCCCCGGGGCAAAGTGGGGAGCGGCTCTTCCCCGGGGGCCACAGGCCTCTTGGTGCCGGGCCGCGGCGCCCAGCGTGGGCGTTTCTGGTTGGGCCCTTTTAATAGACGATTTTTTTTTAAAGATTTATTTATTTATTTACACAAGCACTGGGCACAGGCAGAAGCGCGGGAGGGTGAGAGGATCCACCAGAGCCAGAGCGGGGAGCAGAGCAGGCGGAAGGACCGAAGGACACCGCTGAGGGGAGCAGCGGGCGGCGGGAGGGGTCTGCGCGCCATGTGGGACCCTCGCTGGAGGCCGGGAATCGAACCGGCGCTCAGAGGCTGCGGGCAGCATTGCAGCCCAGCGCTCAGCCGCTGCGCCACTGGGGAGGCCCTTAATCAAAGATGTTTAAAGCTTTCTCCAGCTCCGGGGTCTCTTTCCCTCCCTTTACCGCCGGAGCCACTTTCTCCCCTCTCGCGTCCCTCCTGCGCACCCTTCCCGGGCCACCCCCTTGTGTTGGGGTGCTGCGGCCACCCCCTCACAGTGTGCGGAGAGCGGCCACCATGTGGCCACACGTCCCACCCCAGGGCCCCGGGGCCGGGCACCTGCAGAAAGAGCTGTCGGCGCCAGAGAGAGGGACGCAGGGAGACAGGGCCGGGTCAGAGCAGGTCTTTATTCAGAGACACCATTCACACTAGTGAGGGGGTGCGGGCGGGGGTCCCCACTGCTGTGCAGCTGTGCCTGCGGCACAGACAGACGGGGCCTCAGATCTTGCACTGGCAGCAGACGGGGGCGCAGCTGCACTGGGAGCAGCTGGGCTTGCAGCAGCTGGACTGGCAGCAGCTGGGCTTGCAGCAAACGGGGACACAGCAGCTGGACTGGCAACAGCTGGGCTTGCAGCAAACGGGGACACAGCAGCTGGACTGGCAACAGCTGGGCTTGCAGCAGCTGGACTGGCAGCAGGCGGGGACACAGCAGCTGCACTGGGAGCAGCTGGGCTTGCAGCAGCTGGACTGGCAGCAGCTGGGCTTGCAGCAAACGGGGACACAGCAGCTGGACTGGCAACAGCTGGGCTTGCAGCAAACGGGGACACAGCAGCTGGACTGGCAGCAGCTGGGCTTGCAGCAGCTGGACTGGCAGCAGACGGGGACACAGCAGGTAGATTGGGAGCAGCCACAGGAGCCGCAGCCCCCACAGGAGCCGCAGCCCCCACAGGAGCCACAGCCCCCACAGGAGCCACAGCCTCCCTTGCAGCCCCCACAGGAGCCACAGCCCCCACAGGAGCCACAGCCTCCCTTGCAGCCCCCACAGGAGCCACAGCCTCCCTTACAGCCCCCACAGGAGCCACAACCCCCTTAGAGCCCCCACAGGAGCCACAACCCCCACAGGAGCCACAGCCCCCACAGGAGCCACAGCCTCCCTTGCAGCCCCCACAGGAGCCACAACCCCCACAGGAGCCACAGCCTCCCTTGCAGCCCCCGCAGGAGCCACAGCCTCCCTTACAGCCCCCACAGGAGCCACAACCCCCCTTACAGCCCCCGCAGGAGCCACAGCCTCCCTTGCAGCCCCCGCAGGAGCCACAGCCCCCTTTGCCACAGCTGGCGCAGGGGCAGGCGGGCACACAGCAGCAGGCGGGCACACAGCAGCAGGCGGGCACACAGCAGGAGCCGCAGCCCCCGCAGCCCCCGCAGCTGGAGCCGCAGCCCCCGCAGCCTCCGGAGCAGCCACAGCAGCCCATGGTCGTGGTGAGTGCGAGTGCGGGACGGAGCGGGTCAGAGGAGAGGAGAGAGGGAGGGTGGAGTGTGGGGCCTGGCGGGGGCGGGGCCTTTATACACCTGCAGGCCAGGTGCGCCCTGCACGTGCCCTTCCTGCTTCCTGTCTGTGCTGCTTTTGTTCTGGAATATTCTGAATGTTTGAGGAACTTAGGGCAGCACGTGAGAGAGGCATGAGATCCCCTTTTGCTGTGTTTGGTTTCCCAGCACTGGCCTCCCTCGCCAAGGCGGGGTGGGGGAATGGCGGGGCTTGGGGGGGGTTGGGGCGGGTTCCTGGCGTGCCCTGCTCCTGGTGCCCTCTGCTGCCGCTGCTGCAGGGCCTGGTAGGGCTGGGCTGTGGTGCTGAGAAGGGAAGGGGGCGGTGGTGATGCTGTGTCTTGTGGAATCTCCATTTTGGTTTGGGGCTCTGCACACCTTCTGGGGTGCTGCAGGTGCGCCCTCTCACTGGGCAGCTCCTTCCCTCCGCGGGGCCAGCACCATCAGTCTGGAGTCCGGCCCCGAGGCCAGGCTCTGCCCGTGTCTCCAGGCTGGGACAGTGCGCCCTGTGCGGCCCAGGAGAGTGTGATTCTGGGTTGTTCTCTGCCCTGAGTGAGGTCAGGGCCGCCCCACACACCCCCACCCCCTGCCTGGACCAGCCCCCCTCTTGGAGTTCTGAGTCAGAACTCCCGCTGTGGTTACTGTCTCCGACAGAAAAAGAGGCCTTAGGCTCCGGGAACGCCCCGCTCCCCTGCCCCATGGGGCTGGCTTCAAGCCGGGCCGGGGTCGCCCACATGACCTGACGTCGGCCCATCCGTGTCAGTGTCGCG